>NW_027361817.1:1462500-2062500 GCF_039654945.1 Dendrobates tinctorius | reverse complement strand
GGCAAGCACGCGGAGTATACCTCCCTGTACACTTTCCTGCGACGAATGGGGCTGATTCCTCTGACAATAGTTCCCTTACAGTCAGTACTCCATGGATATGAGGGCAAGAGCAACAGGACGTAGCACAGGAGTGCATGGAGAAGGACTTGAGCAGCGCTTTTTCGGATGCCCTGAATCAGCCCCAGAGCTCTCCATCCCCCTACCACAGGCTGGATCGATTGAGTATACCCTTTTAAGACCTCCAGCTCTGCTACATCTCCCGGAGGATGAGACAAGAAGACTCCAGACAGCGATGACCTGCCTGAGCACTGGAGTGGAGGTATGGGGTCATGTCCTGCCCCCCGGGACGGAGCACCGGCGCTCCATCGTGGCCCCCCCCGCTCTCGGCGCTTGGGTAGGCCAAAAATTTACTCCCCGGCTTTTTCGGCCTGCTAGGGCGCAATTTAAATGGCGCCGCCCTCTCCGCCCCTGACGCCTACCACGGGTAGGCCAAAAATTTAGTTCCCAGCTTTTCCGGCCTACTAGGCCGCTATTTGATTAGCGCCGTCCGCACTAACGTCGCCGCCCCCTCCTCTTGGCACCTCTCATTACTTACAAGAAGCACAATTTTATTCTCGGGGGACATGTCTTCAGCTGCCGTTAACCCTTTCATAAGCGCTATGCCTGCTCGACAGCCGGATACCGGGTGACAAGTTTCCTCGGTTCATTGCCCGATCACGTGATCCATTCGCCATTGGAGCGGACGCCCTAGTTCTGCCATGGCACCGGTTCCAGCTCCTGTACATCTTCCCTCCTCTTTCCTTGCTTCCGAGGGTCATCAAGAAGATCAGAGCGGAGGGAGTACCAGTGATCCTTGTCGCGCCAGATTGGCCGAGCATGGTATGCAGAACTAATACAACTAGTTGCTGACGTCCCCTGGCGACTTCCAGATTGCATGGATCTACACTCGCAGGGCCCGATTTACAACCAGAACTCCGGGGCCCTGTCTTTGACGGCGTGGCCGTTGTATCCTGGATTTTAGCACAGGCTGGGTTCTCTCACGACGTGATTTCCACCATGATTAGTACTAGGAAGTCTGTGTCCATGTGCATCTATCACTGCACCTGGAAAACCTTTGTGGTGCAAGGATCATGGTCGATCACCTCTGGTGTTTTTTCCATTCCGGCCATATTGGAATTCCTTCAATCTGGCTTAAAATCAGGCCTCGCACTCAGCTCGCTCAAGGGCCAAATTTCGGCCTTGTCAGTGCTTTTCCGATGAAAAATTGCCACCAAACTTCAGGTCAAGACATTCATTCAGAGAAGTTTCCCATGTGGTGCCTCCTTATAGAAGTCCATTGGAATCATGGGACCTTAACCTGGTTCTCGGAGCCTTACAGGAGGCTCCTTTCAAATCGCCGCAGGACGTGTCACTGTCTGTCCTCTCTTGGAAGGTGGTCTTTCTAGTGGCAATTACGTCAATCAGACGAGTTTTGGAATTGGCAGCTCTGTCCTGCCGTTCTCCGTTCCTGAATTTTTCATCAGGAAAAGGTAGTTCTCAGGACGTCCCCGTCCTTCCTGCCCAAGGTCATCGCCTCTTCCATCTCAACGAGGGAATTCTTTTGCCTTTCCTTTTGTACGGCCCAGTCCATCACAATCAGAAGGCCCTCCACACCCTGGATGTGGTTAGGGCGCTGAGACAGTACATCTCGCGGACGGCTCCCTGCCATAAGTCAGATGCCCTGTTCATGCTTCCAGAGGGGCATAGGAAGGGTCTAGCCATATCAAAGCAATGCTAGTCAGGTGGATTCCCCTGGTGATTCAGTAGTCCTACTGTATCAGGAAAGCACCTGTCCCAGTGGGGATTGAGGCGCACTCTACCTGGTCAGTGGGCGCCTCTTCGGCCATTCGGCGCCAGGCCTCAGCAGAACAGGTCTGCAAGGCTGCGACTTGGTCCAGTCTGCATACTTTTTACAAAATATTACCAATTTCATCCTCGTCCCTGTCCACAAGGTTGCGACTTGATCCAGCCTGCATACCTTTATACACATTGCCTAATTTATTCTCAGGCCTCTGCGGATGTAGCCTGCAATCGGCAGTACCTCACTGTTGACTCAGTGGTACATGGGGTATTAGCAGATGTATGCTCCCCACCCAGGGACTGCTTTAGGACGTCCCACTGTCTGTGTCCCCCAATGAGGCGTAAGCGAAATAGGGATTTTTGTGTACTCACCGTAAAATCCTTTTCTCTGAGCCAATCATTGGGGGACACAGCTCCCACCCTGTTTCGCCTATTGGCTCACTGTAGCATTCTTAGGCTTTGACTTAGTTATGGTTATTATTGTTTATGCTCCTACTGCTTTTTCCACCGAACTGGATAAATCGCAGCCAGCGAGTGGGTGATACTGCAGGGGAGGAGCTAACTTTTTTCTGGTTTGCTTAGTGTCCTCCTAGTGGCCAGCAGCATAACACCCACTGTCTCTGTGTCCCCCAATGATTGGCTCGGAGAAAAGGATTTTACGGTGAGTACACAAAAATCCCTATTTTTGTGTAAAAGCATTCACATAAAAATTATATCAATATGGTATTGCTCTAATCGTACTGATCCGAAGAATAAAGCTGCTTTTTGTGCATTTTCCCTCTTAAAAATTGGAATAGAAAACGATCAAAAAATTTAATGTGTCCGAAAATTATACCAGTAAAAACGTCCACTTGTCCCACAAAAAAGTTGTCACATGACTTTGTGGGCCAAGATATGGAAAAATTATGTCTGTCTAAATATGGGGACGCAAAAACTATTTTTTTGCAATAAAAAGCATTTAGTGTGTGACAGCTGCCAAACATAAAAACACGATATGTCTGGTATCACTGTAATCGCACCAACCCAGAGCATAAAGTAATCTAATCACTTATACCGCACGAGGACCGGCGTAGTAAATAAATAAAACCAATTCTACTGTTAATTTGTTCATTCTGCCTCCCAAAGATTGCCTTATGGCTCGGCTCACATTTATCCTGTGTTCTACGCTGAGTGCTCACACTGGGTTTCCATGTAAATCTCTGAAATACGTGATTCAGACAGAACCCCCGGCAGAAGATTCCCTATAATGAGGCAGATGGAGGAACTGTGAACGCCATAGAACCTGTGATCCAGTGGTGTCCATCTTTTTAGGTGAACATAAAAGCGTAGTCAACCACAGTTTTGTGTACTTCTGAAAAGGACACCACTGAACAGAGACCAGATGGAGTCCAGAGAAATTCTGCAGCCTCACTATAGTGAATGGATCCCTCGGGGGTTTCATCTGAATCATGACACTTGGAGATTTAGATGGAAACCCCAATGTAAGTGCTCAGCGTAAAGCGCCGGATAAATGTGATCCTAAATGTTATGTAAAATGTTCCCAATAAAGATTCAACTCAATCCACAAAATAGCAAGTCCCCACTCAGGTCCGTCATCTGTTAACGTGTTAACGAAAATATTAGGGGCTTGCACGTTGCTCTGGAAAGCGCTATGGCACCTCAGCCCCCAAAATAAATCCAGTGGATTCTGTGCTCCCAAATACCCCCCTCCCTTCTGAGTCCCAATGTGCCTAAACCACATTTAACATCCACATGTTTAGCATTTCTGTAGCGATGAGACCCCGCTTAATATACGGATGCATGTGACCAGAAGCATGAGCTGGACATAAGGTACTGGTGACTATAAAATGCTGGTTACTACAATGTATGGGTACTACAATAGCAGATTGGCAATTTTCACTCAGCAGCATCCACTGCTGTTTGTTTTTGGAAAACATGTCACTACAAAATTGTCACTACACATGTAGATAAATTCTCAAAGGGGTATAATTTCCAAAATGGGGTCACTTGAGGGGGGATTCTGCTTTTCTAGCACTTTGGGGCTCTGTGTATGGAGTACACAAATGATTCTAGGAAAATCTGCGCTCCAGGAGGCAAATAGCGCTCCTTCCCTCCTGAGTCTCGCCGTGTGGTAAGCAGTACTGTACAGCCATATATAGGGTATTTCAACATTCAGCAGAAATTGTGGGACCCATTTTGGTGCCATTTTTACCCATTTCCCAATAAGAAAATGTAAAACCTGGGGCTAACGCACAATTTTGGTGATAAAAATGTAATTATTTTTTCTTCACTGCCCAGTGGTATAAAATTCTATGACACACCTGTGGTGTCTATATGATCACTGCACCCCTAGATGAATTCATGGATAGGTGGAGTTTTTAAAATGGAGTCGCTTATGGGGGCATCTGCTGGTCTAGCACCTCAGTGGCTCTACCAATGTGACATGGCACCCTCAAACCAGTCCAGCAAAATCTGAACTCCAATATGGCACTTCTTCCCTTCTGAGCTTTGCACTTTGCCTCAAAAGTAGTTTTTTTTATCACATAATTGCACAACAAAATTTGGAGTCCATTACCTCCTGTTAACTTTGTGAGAATGCAAAATTTTGGGCTAAAAACTTTTTTGTGGGAAATTGTGATTTTTTTTTTTTTTTTTTTTTTTTTTTTAAATTTCACAGCTCAACATTATAAACTTCTGTGAAGTCTCTGGGGTTTAAGGTGCTCACCACATATTTAGATAAGTTCTCTGAGGGGTCTAGTTTCCAAAATGGTGTCACTTGTGGGGGCTTCCACTGTTTAGGCTCTCCAAACAAGACATGGTGTCCAATTATTTCAGCACATTTTGCATTCAAAAAGCCAAATGGCGATTCTTCCCTTCCAAGCTCTGCCGTGTGCCCAAACAGTAGTTTTCCTCCACGTATTGGGTATTGTCATACTCAAGAGAAATTGAACAACAAATTGTATGGTGCAAATTCTCCTGTTACCCTTATTATAATGAAAAAATTGGGACTAAAAAAACATTTTTGTGGGAAAAATATTTTATTTTCACGGCTCAACATTATAAACTTCTGTGAAGCACTTTGGGGGTTTAAGGTGCTCAATACACATCTAGATAAGTTCCTTGAAGGGTCTAGTTCCAAAATTGTGTCACTAGTGTCGGGTTTCCACTGTTTAGGCTCTCCAAATGTGACATGGCGTCCACTTGTTATTCTCCCAAACAGTGGTTTTCCCCCACATATGGGGTATCGGCTTCCTCAGGAGAAATTGCACAACATATTGTATGGTCCATTTACTCCTGTTACTAGTGATGATCAAATAGTGAAATATTCGGGAAAATCGGCATGGCTAATTTCTAATATCCGTGTATTCGTACCGAATAACAAATCCAATGCAAGTCGATGGGAAAACCAAATACTTTTCTGCTGGACCCAACAAACAGGTCTGGGGGCATGGGAAAAAAGCTGAAATTGATGGGACAGAGCTAAAACTAAATGGGAACATCATGGAGAAGATACCGGCATGCCTTTCTGACTCGCATATGGTATCTAGGAATTAATGTTGTCCGACTATTGCGCCGGTTTTATGGATTTTTAAAAAGACCTAAAAAACCAAGCCTAATTTTTTTTAAAGGGGGAAAAATGCTAAGAAACATTTTTTTCCTTCATAATTAAATGTATATAATGCTAAATGAAAATTCCCCCACCCCCTCCAAAAAAAAAAAAAAAAAAGACAACATTACACCTCCCCTAACATATGTTCACATGGAGCGTTTTGGCCTTATTTTTTCCTTTAACATTTGTGAGGGCTCTCATTCCTACATTCGGAAGGTCCCTCCCTCATGCCAAATAGCAAGATAGTGGAATACATATTCTCCATCCCTTTACAATGCCATTTCAAACATCCCCATTTCGCCACCACCACCATGTTCACCGCCATGTCATTATGCGGTCCTCGCTTACAATTTGCAGAGTGCCATCAGGTGCTGTGAAAACTGCGTTTTCTAAGATCCACAGTTCATTTTGGCCACCGGATTGCAATGGAGCCACTGTCATAGCAGGTGAAGCTGCTGTAAGGTGAATATAATACAGGAGTTGGGAGCTGTATGCTCAATATCAGTAAATTTGATTCTAGCAGACACCAAAAGCATTAGAATTAAATTTGGAATAAAGTGTATGCAAGCGAGGGCCTGTATTGTGGTCAGTCTGTCAGGCATGAAAAGCATGTCAGTAACATGTACAAGCCTCATTATACTTGGAAGTAGCCTCCATAAGGGAAAGAGACAGGAGTGCCATTGACCAATCTGCACAGGCCTACGCACTTCTTCTAGAAACTACCCAACCAGGCAGAATGAATCTTTTACATGGTTTTGAGCAACAATGGAGTAATTACAGGATATGTCCCAGAGAGTGTAGAGGTCTGTGGAATGTATTACTCAGGTGACAGGCAGTGCTACAGAGCTCAGGTAAAGGCCTTAGCGTGGCAATGACCATGTTCCAATGTGTGTAAGGCTGTGGCATGAATAGGTCTGTGGAGCGTATTAACCCAGTCACTTAGGCTTGTTTCACATTTCCATTTTTTGGCGTCCGCCAAAGTGTGAAAAAACGGATCCGTTTCCGTTTTGCCACAAACGGATGCTACCGGATCCGTTTTTTTTGGACGGATCCGCTAAAATTCTCTGTGAAAAAAACGGATCTGCCAAAAAAAATGGCGGATCCGTTTTTTTTTGCAAAACGGCGGATTTTGACGGATGTCAAAAAGCGGAAGTGTGATCCACCTCTTAGACATGCTTTAAATATACAGAAACTGACCAATATCCCACCACCATTTTTTTGTAAGGACCCAAAATTAGAAAATGTAAGGGAAGCAACAGTTTAATAAAGACACACAAGTCTTATTTAGGAACCTGGAAAAGTCAGCAATGGTATTTGTCCAGCATCGGACAATGTATATTGCTAACGAATATGTATGCCTTATCTAACTAACAATTTATGAACAGACATATATGCTGACAAGGGACAACTGAATGCTGCGCTGGGGCAATGAACTGGACGTGGTTGCTGACTGTTGTGTCTGTGCAACTGCAGGTTGTGGGCAGGAGGCCTCAGCGCCTCCTTCCTGGACAGCAGAGTTGGAATGATGTACGTAACACAGGGGAAAGGCAAGTGGTTTCACCCTCAGACACAGATTTTGTACCCAGGTGTTCCGCCCTCCTACTGGGGTGCTGCATATATGAGCAGTATATGGCGTATGCTAACAGAGGTATTATGACGAATTTGAATTTATAAAGGGATGTGTGGGTAAGATTTTCGAAATTGCCGAATATATATAGGGCATGTTTCATTACTCAAATTATTATTCTGTGTAAGGCTGAAACCTGAAGAATTGTGTGGAACATATTAATGCATTTATGTTCCAAAATGTCCACATGCAGACCCAAAAAACATCATCAGGCTACCAGATATACATTTATAGAGACAGTGAGAAGGACAACATAATAAAAAAAAATATAGAATATATAGAGATTGAGAGTAGAAATTTGACCATTGCACAATGTACAAAGGTTTCCAATAATTACCCCAAGGGGTCTGTATCATACACCCTGAAAGAGGCTGTGATGGAGACCTCACAATACATTTAGCAGTTATTACAAGAGGTAGAGACAGAGAGTACAAGTTTCACCATTGCACAATGTGCAAAGGTTTCAAAAAGTAGAAAAGAATACCCACATCGGGTATACAAAGATGAACATTAAGTACTTGCTGCTGGAGGAGGAGGAGTTGATTTCCTTAACAAAATGGTTTTGGATGGTAAGGGATGGACGTTAAGACAACTTCCAAAAAAAAAACTTTTGGCCTGCATTTACATAATGTTGCTGTCATCCGTAGGGCTTACAAAGTCAGAGGAAATCTAGCCCTTGTTCAATTTTGGAAGAGTTAGCCTGTCTGTATTTAAAGTTAACAGGCATGTGCGCCTATCCATTGTGATTGCACCTGCCGAACTAAAAACCCACTCAGACAGCACACTCCCTGCAGGGCATGGCAGCACCTCCAAGGCGTACAAGGAGAAATCGGGCCAAGTGTGCAGCTTGGATAACCAATACTTTAAAGAGCACTGAAGAATCAGGAAGAACGCTGGTATTGTCACTAAAGTAGTCCTTCACCACCTTGGTCAACTTCTCCCTCTTCGTCATAGTTACACCCACAGATAGCCCTTGCTGATGGGATGGTCTCATTAAAATGACCCAGTGGGTGGACATTTTCCCTGAGTTGCACCTGGTGTTTGTGGCTCTCCTCTGTAATCCTTGTTGGTGAAAAGAGCTGGTTTCTCTGCCACCAGCATTGTATGAGGATAATCTTGTAGCAAGTCTTCCACTACGGCCGTCTGGCATGTGTAAGGCAGCCAGGGTGGTAGTCGTGGCCACGAGCTGTAGTATTCCCACACTCTGGCGCCCCACAGATGAAACATAATGTCCCCTCTTATGCATAAGGAGGAAAAAGAACTACTAGGTGAATATAGTAAAAATATTACTTTATTAAACAGTTTATCAGTGAAAATACATAATATAAAGTGACCATGGATGTAAACAGCACAAGACTGCAGCAAGATAATCCAGGTGCATCACAAGGGAATTAAGGTGCCTCTTCATGCATAAAAATGTATGAATATAAAGTTAATAGCAAGTGCTTACCCGTTTCAGGCATGTAGGAGGGCTCCAGGCAGCGGTCCATAGTAACAGTAACCCGTAAATAGGAATATCCATAAAAAAGTTTAATGGAGGAGCAAAAACACAGGGAACTCCCCAAGGCATGGAGGACACCGCAAGCGACCCCGGACCGGGTATAGAACGCCCCGACGCACATTTTGTGTGCACACGGCACCGCTTCTCCCCTTGAAGAAGCGGTGCCTTGTCCATGCGAAACGTGCATCAGAGTGTTCTATACATGCGCTGGTTAAGCACTTGCACTTTCTATTAAGTTTTCATTCTTAAGTTTTTTTATGCATGAAGAGGCACCGTAATTCCCTTGTGATGCACCTGGATTATCTTGCTGCAGTCTTGTGATGTTTACATCCATGGTCACTTTATATTATGTATTTTTGCTGATAAACTATTTAATAAAGTAATATTTTTACTATATTCACTAGTAGCTCTTTTTCTTCCTTATGCACATGTTGAGATTGAGCTGGTGTTGCATTTCCCTAGTGAGGGACTATTGGCATGTTGCCAATTTGCATTATACATGCCACTGGGGTTTTTTGTGTCTAATAATGTCCCCTCTGTTGTATGTGCAGCATGCGCAATAGTGCACTCAAATTTACTGTCAGAGTCCCCTCTTCAGCTCCATGGACCTCAAAAACATCTCAGGAGACAGTGTCCAGTCTTAACAGGTTAACTTTACTAAACAGTAAGGTTTTCAGCACAAACGTGGTGCAGTGTACCCAGAGTGACATTTCTTCAGCTTTCCCTGCCTTCCCGGCAACCTCTGTTCCTTCTGGCAATCCCTGACTCGCTTCTGACAATCCATGCCTCACTTAGAGCAATTCATGCCTCGCTTCTGGCAATCTCTGCCTCGTTGGACAATCTCTGTCCTGTCTCAGCAATCTCTGCTCTTCCTGGACAATCCCTGTCCTGTCTCAGCAATCTCTGCTCTTCCCGGACAATCCCTGTCTTGTCTCGGCAATCTCTGCTCTTCCCAGACAATCCCTGTCCCATCCATGCTTTTAGGCCCACCAGCTTCCTACCATTCACCTGGTCTGGCTTTCAATTAAAGAGTAACAGGCTTGCCATCTCTTCTTCACCTAGTCCCTTCTGTAAGCTTTGGATCCTCCTCAGAACGGTCCTATTTAAGCTAGTGACTGCCTGCACTACACTCAGCCTGAGGCCCCTTCTTGAAATAGCAACCTTATCCCCAAAGATGTCAGACTGTCTCCACTCACTGCTGCATCTGCTCTACACTCACTTCTTGCCCTGAGCAAGGCTGCCCAGGCTCTGCTGTCTAAACTGGAAGTGTCTTCACTAACCACTGTGACTCCTCCTCATCTGGAAACGCCCTATGCTGATTATACCTAAGCTAATACTCATATTTCCTATCACTAGTATGCCCCTCTATTCTAATCCCACTATTGTCCTATACTATTACTGTTGGAAACGGATTATTCAGGATACTCTTCAAGCATGTGACAACAGAGCTTCTTTATTCAAGAACAATCAGGAACAATATATGATGAGCTTAATAGATCAGGAATAAATCATTTGTGTGTCTCTATCTGTGCAGCATCTACAGCAGGCTGCTTCTCTCATACACAGACACAGGAAAAACAGGAAATACAGTCACATGCTATCACTGTATGAGCCTCTTGGAGTTTTTTTTTTACTTTATAAACAGCATACAAATCTAGCAACTAGACACTCATAGACAGGAATGGAGTTGTTGCACCAAACATATTCCAACACCCCCACTCAACATCTACTTATCCTGTTAGTCCCATTGCGGTTCTGAAGTCCACAAACTTGGCTCTTGATAATGGCTTTGTTATACCATCAGCTATCATCTTGTCTGACTCGCAATACACAAACTAGAGTACACCACGTTCCACTAAGTCACGCAAGTGGTGATGTTTTATAGCAATGTGCTTAGTCCTTGTACTAATCTTCTCACTGCTGGGAAGTTTAATGCATCCTTGGTTTTCCTCATAGATAACTGATGGTTGAGCTAGTGGCTTGCCGAAATCTTCCAAAAGTTGTTTCAACCAAATTACTTCATGACTTGCATAAGCAGCAGTCATATATTCTGCTTCTGTAGAAGATAATGCGACTGACACTTGATTTCTGCTGGACCAAAAAATTTAGTTTTCTCCTAACTTGAACAAGTAACCACTTGTTGATTTCCAATCGCTTGAATCTCCAGCCTAATCTGCATCCACATAACCTCTGAGAGTGAGATCTCCTAATGCAGATATCTTAATATTTAGCCTTTGAGTTTCTTTAAGATATTGAAGATTTCCATTAATTGCATTCCAGTCTCTTGGCGTGGCTTGCTTACATGTCGGCAGAGAATTCCAACTGTGGCTGTGATACCCGGACGAGTTGTGGTTGCTATGTACAGAACCCCCCCTACTGCTTGTCTGTAACTCGTATTGCTGGGTAGCAGGTCTTCTCCTTCCAACTTTTAGTAGGATGGATCCATTGGTATTGACGCACCTTTGGCTTCTGACATGCCAAACAGGTTTACTAAGTGTTCTGACCATATAAGAAAGACATCTAGCTGAGATACCTTTGTTTAGCCTTTCTGATATCCTGACTGGAGGTTGACTTGGTTCTTCTGTGTTTTCCTTGGTGGCTTCAGAGCTTATCCACACTTCAGTGTTTTTCCTTTTCGGTGTCTGGGTTTGGAGATTGAGATTCTTGTTCTTGCTTCTTAAGTTGAGTAACTGGTGTAACTTCATGGAATTTGAGGGATACAGAGTTTTCATCAATCACTACATCTCTACTGATTGTTACTGTGTTGGTCTCTGAGTGCCGGATTCTGTATCCCTTTTGAGTTTCGCTGTAGCCCACCAGGACTCCTTGGTTTGCATGTGATTCCCACTTGGAACGTTTTTCTTTGGGAACATACACAAACGTTTTGCTTCCGAATATCCTGAGGTGCTTCAGGTTGGGCTTCTCGCAGTTCCATAGCTCATATGGAGTTTTATTTGTGGCTTTACCTGGCACTCTGTTTTGAAGATAGCAAGATATCATGATTGCTTCTCCCAAATACGTTGTAGGTAGATTCGCATCAAACAACCTACTTCATCCACTTTCACAGAGAGTATGGTTCTTTCTCTCTGCAATGCCATTTTGTTCTGGTTTGTATGGAATGGTAGTCTGGAACACGATTCCATCCTTTTTTAAAATGGTTTGCACCTTACCACTTGCATATTCGGTTCCATTATCTGCACACAGGACTTTTGGCATTCTTCCAAATTTAACCCCTTAATGACAGCCAATACGTCTTTTTACTGACCTGATATATAAGAGAATAGTATCCCCATACAGGTGACAATCCAGCAGCTGATAGCTGTACACTATAGCTGACAACCTGCTGTATCGCAAATGATTAGTGTTCACACCGTCCAGATGTGTTTAACACCTTAGTTGCTGCTGTCAAAAGTGACTACATCTAACAAATGGTTAATAGATTGTGGGGGCTTCTGCTTTAATCTAATTGACACACCGAGATCATGATTTTGTGGTCCTGATGTTTACCATAGCAGTTCATGCCCAAATAGTGGCCTGAGCGTCTCCCGGCAAAAGCGGTCAGTTCAGAAGTCAACGACATTTAGGTGGTAAACAAACACTTTTTCATTTCTGCTATACCACTTTGCATTAATTCCTGAAAATCACCTGAAGGGTTAATAAACTATTCGACAGCAGTTTTCAGTATGTCGAGGGGTGCTGTGTTTAAAATTGTATCACATTTGGGGTCTTCCAATATAGGACCCCCAAAGTCACTCTAAACTTGGACAGGTCCCTCAAAAAAATAAATTTTGTAAATTTCCTTGAAAAAAATTCTACATTATTAAACCTCCTAAAAGGCTAATAAAATAAATTAGCGTTTTAAAAACGGTGCTGATGTAAAGCAGACATGTGGGAAATGTTATTTATTAATGTTTTTGTCTGATATGACTATCTGTATTAAAGGGATAATCATTCAACTTTTGAAAATTACAATTTTTTTACATCTTTGTCAAACTTCTTAAACTTTTTATAAATAAACACAAAACTTATCGACCTAAATTTACCATTTTCATAAATTCTAATGTGCACGAAAAAACAATCTCAAAATCAATGGGATTTGTTGTAGCATTCCAGAGTTATTACCACATAAAGTGACATTGGTCAGAATTTAAAAAATTGGCTCCATCACTAAGGGGTTAAACACTACAACAAGATATTATTCAAATTTCTGTGGAACTTCATCCTTAGGCCGGGATCACACATGCAAGAAACTCGGACGAGTCTCGCATCTTAATACCTGGCACTGCCGCAGGCACTCAGGAGCAGAGCGTGTGGCTGCATGTATTTCTATGCAGCCGCACGCTCTGCTCCCGAGTGCTGGCGACAGTGCCGGGAATTAAGATGCGAGACTCGTCCGAGTCTCTTACATATGTGATCCTGGCCTTACTATTCCCCGATATTTTAGGATGCGCCATGCCTGTAACCTGGATTTATTAAAAATACACGGTATTGATCGGGTACATGGTGGCATCAGAAGGGGTGATTTGAGACTTAGGCTGGCACAACTTGAATGCCGGGGGATTATAAAATTGGCGACTGACACCTTTGGGCCTCAACAAAAAATTAAGCTTTTCACCGTTTTTGTAATAGACTGATATCTGGTTATCCAGTGCCTTGTGGTGATGTTCAACTAATCAATGCCCTTGGAATATTTTTAATTCTTTAATTGTGTTTTTGTGTGTTTTTTATTTTCTATTAGCAGATATCATCTCAGCATCTAAATTCGTGCTTTGGTACTCTTTATCCCACTTGATATCCCTCATGATGATGTTTACCAGGTTGCAGTGGATATAAGGAGTGATCCCATATGCTATTTTAACATCAGCTGGATATTGGATGCAGAAAGTGACACTTTACCTACTATTTTGCAATGGAACTAATGGAGAGGCCTCATGATATACTAACTGCTACTAATATGTGTTACCGTGGGAATTAAGCAGCAGTTAATATGTGGACTCATCTTCCATTTGTAATGAACTTTATGGACTTTTATGCTGTTGCTGTTATTTCTTTCATCTTGTTCATATTTATTGTGACTATATTGGGAATTGCAAGAATGTGGACATTTGCATTGTTTTCTGAATGGTGCTCTTTTCCTCCTTTTCCTGCCCTTAAATATCATGGTCATGTCCGTATGACATATTTAATTCATTGTAGTACCCTTTATCTAGTCGTGGACAGCGTGTGCCGGCGGGACTTCCCCCAGCTTGTGGGTTGCCCCTCACACCCAGGGCTGCGGGGTACTCGGTACCGGGTCGGTGTCAGGGGGACTGTGTGTCACAGCAGCGGTGACCCGGTCTGTGGCCCTGGGCGCCCAATATCAATGGCGGTGATGTTAATGGTATAATAGTTTATTTGGATAGTTCATGACGCCACCCGTGGTGTTTGGCAAGTGGGATGTTGAGCCAACGCTGCATGCAGATCCACTGGAACTGATGGTGTGGTGCAGCAAAGATGGTGTAGCTCCCCACAGGTGGAGCTGTAGTCCCAGGGCAGTGTAGGTGGAATGGATGAGGAGAGGCGCAGAATGGTATAGAGGCTGGTGCCCAGGTGTAGCTGTGCTGGAATAACTGGAGGACACCAGAGTATGCGGTTCCAAAGCTTTACTCACTGTTTGCAGTTCACACAAATGCCTGCCTCCTCACTGTGTTCTTCAGGTCAGGGCCCCAGCCAACCTCCAGGCAGGATAGGATTCTCCCCTCCACACTCCGCCAATATGTACCTTACTGAACGACTCCTCCAATGCGCCTTTAGGTGCGAAGCACTCCAGTGCTAAGTTACCCTGGAATGCCTCTCTCTAGGTGTTCCTAGTCTCTACTTGTATGACAGACAGCTGTAGCCTGCTTCGGGGACTCCTCTCTGCGTCCCGGCTCTCTATTCAGTTGCTGTTGTGTCCCAAATCTATGATGGGAGTAAGGTGTTAGTGGGTCACTACTCCTCCAGTGTCTGTTGCCGGACATAAAGATCCAATCAACCTCGGGGACCGGGCCCCGGCCTTTGCGCTCTGGACTGGAAGGTTTCTCTTTCTTTCTCAACCTGCTTCCCACCGTCCTTCTATTCTCCTTCGTTCCAATCTGTTCTATCTCTCTTATGGAATCTGTAGTCTCCAGTCTACGTCTCCTTCTCTTGTTCCTTTCCCGTGCCAGCTGGCTCAGGTCACTGAGGCAGCTGCAGCACTCCTTCCTCCATCCCTCCTTCCAGGGATCCTCACTCCTGTCTGAGTGACCTCTGTTATGATTGAGTCACCGTAGGAGGCAGACACAAAAATAGAAGCTACGTCCAGAAAACCAGAGAAGTTGGCAACTATCAGATTACAGACCCCTGAACCTATCAACACAACTAGCAGTAGCCGTGGGGAGTTCCTACGGTGCCCTAGACCACTCGATCACAGCCGGAGAGCTAAATAGCCTAAAGACAGAAAAGGAAATCTAAACTGCCCCAGAGCAGACCCCAAAGTAAAAGGAAGCCCCCAACATATAATGACGGTGAAGCAAGATGAAAAAACACTCACACAGATAGAAAGATAGGCTGAGCAAACTATGGGGCCCAAGCTAACTAAACAGAACAGGAAAGGAAGGTTGCTGTCTGCAATCTGCCAAAATCCTATCAAAGACATAAGCCAACAAGCTAATATGGAAAAAGACCCTGAAGCAGCTAGGCTTCAAAAACTAAATCGGCACTCAGGTATTTTCAGAAGACAGAGCTAAAGGAATTCAGCACACCCCAGCAGGGAATGGCAGAAATCCAGAAAAACAAAGCAAAACAAAGTCAAAGCACAAATGTAAAAGGCCGAGCAGAAAACTTAGCTTTAGAAGAGCAGGAATTCAGACTGGTCTCCAAGGATCCCACAGAGAAATCACCCGCAGGGCAGAAGGGCGTTGGCAGCCTTATGTCCAGTCAGTAACTCCACTCAGCCAGTCATCATCATTAGGCTCAGGTGTTTGATAATCAGGCTCACTACCTTTCTTTACCAGAAGAGGGAGTTCCTCAGGCCTCAGTATTGAAGGGGAAAATGAACTCACAACAGTACCTCCCCCTTGAGGAGGGGTCACCGAACCCTCAACCACGCCACCAGGGCGATCAGGGTGAGCCCAATGAAAGGCACGCACCATTCTTTTGGCATGAATATCAGAGGCAGAGACCCAGGAATTATCCTCCTGACCATAACCCTTCCACTTAACCAAATACTGGAGTCTCCGTCTAGCCAGATGGGAATCCAGTACATTCTCTACCTCATATTCCATGTTACCTTCAACCAATACAGGGTCTGGAGGTGCCACCCCCGGAACAGGTTCAACAAACCTCTTCAACAAAGATTTATGGAACACATTATGGATTTTAAATGTGACAGGAAGAGCCAAACGAAAAAAGACCGGATTAATAATCTCCAAAATCTTGTAAGGTCCAATAAATCTAGGCTTAAACTTAGGAGAAGCCACCTTCATAGCAATATTTTTTGATGATAACCACACCATATCACCAACCTTAAACTGGGGACCAATGGTCCTATGTCGGTTGGAAAACCGCTGGGCCTTTTCCTGGGAGAGAGATAACTTATCCACCACTTGGTCCCAGATCTGGTGCATTCTCTCCACCACAGTGTCAACACCTGGGCAGGCAGAGGGCTCCACCTGCCCTGAAGAAAATCGAGGATGAAACCCAAAGTTACAAAAAAAAGGTGACATCAAAGTGGCAGAACTAGCTCTATTATTTAAAGCAAATTCGGCCAAGGGCAAAAATGAAACCCAATCATCCTGATCAGCAGAAATAAAACATCTCAAATATGACTCCAAGGTCTGGTTTGTTCTCTCTGTCTGCCCATTGGTCTGAGGGTGAAAAGCAGAGAAGGACAACTGAATTCCCAGCTTGGAACAGAACGTTCTCCAAAATCTAGACATAAACTGAACTCCTCTGTCAGATACAATGTTCTCAGGAATCCCGTGCAAGCGAACCACCTGTTGTAAAAACAGGGGCACCAACTCAGAGGAAGACGGCAACTTAGGGAGTGGTACAAGATGAACCATCTTAGAGAACCTATCACAAATCACCCAAATAACAGTCATCCTTTGAGAGACAGGCATATCATAGATGAAATCCATTGAAATATGGGTCCATGGCCTCTTGGGGACAGGCAAAGGCATCAACAACACACTAGAGCGAGAACACGATTTAGACCGGGAGCACGTCCCACAGGACTGCACAAAATTCCTGACATCACGAGACAAGGAGGGCCACCAAAAAGACCGACTCACCAGATCTCTAGTACCAAAAATACATGGATGACCAGCCAAAGCAGAGCAATGAACTTCAGACATCACTCTCTTCTTTCACTGGTCATGAACATACAACTTTCCACTGGGACAACGCTTTGGTTTGTCCTCCTGGAACTCTTCCAGAGCACGTCTCAAAACGGGCGAGATGGCAGAAAGAACTACCCCTTCGCCTAAGATGGTAGCAGGCTTGGTCACCACAGGAGAATCGGCAAAGAAGCTCCTAGAGAGGGCGTCTGCCTTGACATTCTTAGTTCCAGGAAGAAAAGAAACCACAAAATCAAAACGTGTAAAAAACAAGGCCCACCTAGCCTGTCTAGGGTTCAAGCGCTTAGCCGACTCTAGGTAAATCAAATTCTTGTGGTCAGTGAGGACCACGACTTGATGCTTAGCTCCCTCCAACCAATGTCTCCACTCCTCAAATGCCCATTTCATGGCCAACAGTTCCCGATTCCCCACATCATAGTTACGTTCAGATGGAGAGAACTTTCGGGAAAAGAAAGCACAGGGATTCATTTTAGATGTTACAGGATCCTTTTGGGACAAAACAGCTCCTGCACCAATCTCAGAAGCATCCACCTCTACCTGGAACGGAAGTGAGACATCAGGTTGCCGCAAAACCGGGGCGGAGGTGAATCTTCGCTTCAGCTCCTGAAAGGAAGAAACAGCCTCCGGAGACCAATTTAACACATCAGCACCCTTCTTAGTCAAATCAGTCAATGGCTTGGCAATACTAGAAAATTTTGCTATAAATTTCCGATAAAAATTAGCATAACCCAAAAACTTCTGGAGGGCCTTCAAAGAAGTGGGCTGAACCCAATCGTAAATGGCCTGTATCTTGGCTGGGTCCATTTCAATAGTTGACTGGGACAAAATAAATCCCAAAAAAGAAATCCTCTGTACTCCAAAAAGGCATTTAGATCCTTTGACATACAGGGAATTCTCCCTCAAGATCCGGAACACAGTCCGAATATGTTCCACATGAGAATCCCAATCCTTGGAGAAGATCAAAATATCATCCAGATAGATAATCAAAAATTTATCGACAAAATCTCAGAAAATATCGTTCATGAAGCACTGGAAGACAGAAGGGGCATTAGTGAGCCCAAAAGGCATCACCAGGTACTCAAAATGTCCCTCCGGAGTATTAAACGCCGTCTTCCATTCATCCCCATGCTTAATGCGAATAAGATTATACGCCCCCCTGAGGTCAAGCTTGGTAAACCAGCAAGCACCTTTAACTCTGGAGAATAGATCAGAAATCAGGGGTAACGGATACTGATATTTAACAGTAATTTTGTTGAGGGCACGATAATCAATACAAGGTCTTAATGATCCATCCTTTTTGGCTACAAAAAAAAAACCGGCACCTAAGGGTGACGAGGATGGTCTAATATGACCCTTCTCCAATGCCTCCTTAATATAGGATCGCATAGCCTCGTGCTCGGGTACAGATAAATTGAAGAGCCGACCCTTGGAAAATTTACACCCCGGGCTCAGTTCAATTGCACAGTCATAACTCCTATGAGGAGGCAGAGACGCAGACTCATTCTCACTAAATACATCATAAAAGTCCGCCAAATAATCAGGAACATCATGCGACTGAGGAGAGGTGGAAAACACCGGAGCCTCACTAAAGGCACACCGACAACCCCAACTCACCACAGACACAGATTTCCAATCCAAAACTGGATTATGAATTTGTAACCAGGGAAACCCCAGAACAATAGTATCATGCAGATTATGCAACACCAAAAATCTGCAATTTTCTTGATGGTCTGGGGTGACCCGCATTACCACCTGGGTCCAAAACTGAGGTTTATTTTTAGCCAAAGGAGTAGCATCAATCCCCCTCAAAGGGATAGGCGTCTGCAGAGGTGTCATCGGAAATCCACAACGTTTAGCAAAATCCAAGTCCATTAGGTTTAGGGCTGCTCCCGAATCCACAAAAGCCTTGGCGGAAAATGTGGCCAGGGAGCAGATCAGAGTAATAGCCAGAAGAAACTTAGGTTGAACACCACCAACAGAAAACGTGTTCGCAAAGCGTTTCTCTCGTTTAGGACAGACAGAAATATGCGAGGCATCTCCACAGAAAAAACACAACTTATTACACCTTCTGAACTCCTGACGCTGCTCTCTGAAAAAACTCTATCACATTGCATAGGTTCAGACATTTGTTCAACAGGTGGCAACACCTCTCGTGCAGCTTTGCGTTCGCGCAAACGCCGATCAACCTGAATGGCTAATGACCTAGAATCGTCAAGACCAGAGGGAACAGGAAATCCCACCATAGTATCTTTTATGGCTTCTGACAACCCCTTCCAAAAGAGAGCAGCCAAGACATTATCATTCCAGGTAGTAAGTACTGCCCACTTTCGGAATTTTTGACAGTACAATTCTGCAGAATCTCGACCCTGGTTCAATGCCAGCAGGGTCTTTTCAGCCTGATCAATGGCATTAGGTTCGTCATACAACAACCCCAAGGCCTGAAAAAATGCGTTCACATTAGTCAGAATAGGATCATCTGGTTTCAAAGAAAACGCCCAATCCTGGGGATCGCCACGCAGCAAAGAGATGACAATTTTAACCTGCTGCGCGGAGCTCCCTGACGAGTTAGGCTTCAAGGCAAAAAATAATTTACAATTATTTTTGAAATTCAAAAATTTAGACCGATCCCCAAAAAACACATCAGGAGTAGGGATCTTTGGTTCAGCAGCATGTGAATGAGCAAGGTAGGCGGAAATTCCCTGCACTTCCGCAGCGAGCTGCTCCACACGATCAGACAATTGCTTTATCTCCATTGAGAGAAAAAAAAATTCCCCCTACGGCCTCAGAGATATAGAGGAAAAAATATACACACTTTTTTTTTTTTTTTTTTTTACAATTCTTTCCTGCTATTGAGTACCCTAGGATCTGCGGTATGGCGGGTGATTCTGTTATGATTGAGTCACCATAGGAGGCAGACACAAAAATAGAAGCTACGTCCGGAAAACCAGAGAAGTTGGCAACTATCAGATTGCAGACCCCTGAACCTATCAACACAACTAGCAGTAGCCGTGGGGGGTTCCTACGGTGCCATAGACCCCTCGATCACAGCCGGAGAGCTAAATAGCCTAAAGACAGAAAAGGAAATCTAAACTGCCCCAGAGCAGACCCCAAATTAAAAGGCAGCCCCCAACATATAATGACGGTGAAGCAAGATGAAAAAACACTCACACAGATAGAAAGATAGGCTAAGCAAACGATGGGGCCCAAGCTAACTAAACAGAACAGGAAAGGAAGGTTGCTGTCTGCAATCTGCCAAAACCCTATCAAAGACCTAAGCCAACAAGCTGATATGGAAAAAGACCCTGAAGCAGCTAGGCTTCAAAAACTAAATCAGCACTCAGGTATTTTCAGAAGACAGAGCTAAAGGAATTCAGCACACCCCAGCAGGGAATGGCAGAAATCCAGAAAAACAAAGCAAAACAAAGTCAAATCACAAATGCAAAAGGCCGAGCAGAAAACTTAGCTTTAGAAGAGCAGGAATTCAGACTGGTCTCCAAGGATCCCACAGAGAAATCACCCGCAGGGCAGAAGGGCGTTGGCAGCCTTATATCCAGTCAGTAACTCCACTCAGCCAGTCATCATCATTAGGCTCAGGTGTTTGATAATCAGGCTCACTACCTTTCTTTACCAGAAGAGGGAGTTCCTCGGGCCTCAGTAGTGAAGGGGAAAATGAACTCACAACAGACCTCCTTCTCTGGGACTCACCCCAGACTGACTTGAAATCCTACGCCTTCCCTCTTTTTTTATATCTAACTCCACCCGCCTCCCCAGCACCTCTCGTGTTACGAAGCCAGGGACCACAAAAGGCACCCTATGACCTTTCCAGCATAAAGCATGGATGGGTCCCTGCTGAACTATCCTGTGTGTGGGGTGCAGGTGTTGGAATGTGAAAGGGAGCTCCCACCCCACCTGGATGGTGGGGTACCACACCTTAGGAGAAGGTGCAGTACCCTGTGGCGACTGAAGCCTCAGGGGCGCCACACTTGCATCTCAAATGGTATCTATATGAGGCTGCGTGTTTCAATGATGTTCCTAACTCATCGTCCCTTGATGCCAGATGTGACGTATCGGTGCTGCAGGGAGCTCCACCTCCACATGCTCGTAACATAGTTATTAAGGTTGAAGGGAGACTTTAAGTCCATCTAGTTCAACCCATATCCTATCCTAACTTGCCCTAACATGTTGATCCAGAGGAAGGCAAAAAAAACCCATGTGGCAAACAGTAAGCTTCACATTGGGGAAAAAAATTCCTTCCCGACTCCACATATGGCAATCAGACTAGCTCCCTGGATCAACGCAATATTAAGGAAACTAGTGTATATACCCTGTAATATTATACTTTTCAAGAAAGGCATCCAGTCCCTTCTTAAATTTTAGTAGGGAATCACTCATTACAACATCATATGGCAGAAGAGTTCCATAGTCTCACTGCTCTTACAGTAAAGAATCCGCGTCTGTGAGTATGCTTAAACCTTCTTTCCTCCAGACGTAGAGGATGCCCCCTTGTCCCCGTCACAGGTCTGAGTAAAAAGATCATTAGAAAGGACTTGGTATTGTCCCCGCATATATTTATACATTGTAATAAGATCACCCCTAAGCCTTCGATTCTCCAAACTAAATAACCCCAAGTGTAATAACCTGTCTTGGTATTGCAGACCCCCTAGTTCCCTAATAACCTTGGTCGCTCTTCTCTGCACCCGCTCCAGTTCAGCTATGTCTTTCTTATACACCGGAGACCAGAACTGTACACAGTATTCTAAGTGTGATCGCACTAGTGACTTATATAGAGGTAAAATTATGTTCTCCTCATGAGCATCTATGCCTCTTTTAATGCATCCCATTATTTTATTTGCCTTGGCAGCAGCTGCCTGACACTGGCCACTAAATGTGAGTTTGTCGTCCACCCATACACCCAGGTCTTTTTCAGTGACTGTTTTGCCCAATGTTTTACAATTAAGCACATAATTATACATCTTGTTCATTCTACCCAAGTGCATGACCTTACATTTATCCCCATTAAAGCTAATTTGCCATTTATCAGCACAAGCTTCTAGTTTACATAAATCCTCCTGTAATATAAAATTGTCCTCCTCTGTATTGATTACTCTGCAGAGTTTAGTGTCATCTGCAAATTTTGAAATTCTACTCTCTATGCCCCCTACAAGGTAATTAATAAATATGTTAAAAAGAAGCGGGCCCAAAACTGACCCCTGTGGTACCCCACTGCTAACCGTGACCCAGTCTGAGTGTGCTCCATTAATAACCACCCTTTGTTTCCTATCCCTGAGCCAGCTCTTAACCCACCTACACATATTTTCCCCTATCCCCATTGTTCTCATTTTATGTATCAACCTTTTGTGTGGCACCGTATCAAAAGCTTTTGAAAAGTCCATGTACACCACGTCCACTGCATTCCCTTGGTCCAGTCCAGAACTTACCTCTTCATAAAAGCTTATCAGATTAGTCTGACAGGAACGGTCCCTTGTAAACCCATGTTGATATTGGGTCATAAGGTTATTCTTCTCCAGATACTCCAGTATAGTATCTCTTAGAAAACCCTCCAGGATTTTACCCACAGTTGAGGTTAAACTTACTGGCCTATAATTTCCAAGTTCAGTTTTTGTCCCCTTTTTTGAATATTGGCACCACATTTGCTATACGCCAGTCCTGTGGTACAGACCCTGTTATTATGGAATCTTTAAAGATTAAAAATAATGGTCTATCTATGACTGTGCTTAATTCCTGCAGTACTCGGGGGTGTATCCCATCCTGGCTCGGGGATTTGTCAATTTTAGTGATTTTTAGACGCCGCCGTACTTCCTGCTGGGTTAAGCAGGTTACCTTTAACGGAGAATTTTTATCCCTGATCATGTTATCCGTCATGGGATTTTCTTGTGTAAATACTGATGAAAAAAAGTCATTTAGCATATTGGCTTTTTCCTCATCCACCATTTGACCCAGACTATTTTTAAGGGGGCCAACACTATCATTTTTTAGTTTCTTACTATTTATGTAGTTAAAGAATATCTTGGGATTCTTTTTACTTTCTCTTGCAATGAGTCTCTGTCTCAATCTTTGCTGTCTTGATTTGCTTTTTACAGAATTTATTTAATCTTCTGTGTTTAGTTAATGCCTCATCACTGCCTACTTGCTTTAATTCTCTAAATGCTTTATTTTTGTCACTTATTGCGCCCCTTACAGCTCTATTTAGCCATAGTGGTTTCCTCCTATTTCTCGCATGTTTATTCCCATATGGTATATATTATGCACAGGTCCTATTCAGGATGCTAATAAACGTCTCCCATTTTCTTTGTGTACTTTTATGTCTCAGGATATCGTCCCAGTTAATTGCACCAAGATCATCTCTCATCCGTTGGAAATTTGCCTTCCTGAAGTTTAGTGTCCTTGTAACCCCTCTAGTATACATCTTATTAAAGGATACATGAAAATTTATTAATTTGTGATCACTATTACCCAAGTGACCCTCAACCCTTATATTTGATATGCGGTCTGGCCTGTTGGTTAATATTAGGTTCAGCAGTGCCCCCCCTCTTGTTGGGTCCTGAACCAGTTGTGAAAGGTAATTGTATCTCATAGTAGTCAAAAACCTATTACCTTTGCTGGAACTGCAGGTTTCGGTTCCCCAATGTATTTCAGGGTAGTTGAAGACCCCCATAATAATGACTTCTCCTTGAGTCGCAGCTTCATCTATTTGCTTTGAGGATATTCTCTGCTGCTTCCATTATTTTTGGAGACTTATAACAAACCCCTATTAGTAATTTATTATTTTTCCCCCCTCCCCTTATCTCTACCCACATGGACTCTACATTTTCATTAGATTCATATATATTATCATATATTATCACGAAGGATGGGTTTTAAGGATGATTTTACATATAAACACACACCTCCCCCTCGCTTATTTGTTCGGTCATTTCTGAACAGACTATAGCCCTGTAAATTAACCGCCCAGTCATGGCTCTCACCCAGCCATGTCTCAGATATCCCCACCATGTCATAATTATGTTCCTACAACATTAACTCCAATTCCTCCATTTTGTTGGCGTAGATTCGACTGGATGTGTTTCTTTCTACTGCGTTCATTGGCTCCGACTCCCATATGTTCACATGATGCGACCGGATGTGTCTTTTTCCACTGTATTCACTGGCCGTGGGGGATTATGGTGGGATATTCAAGACTGAACTTTGGACACAAATGTACTCCCCCTCCCCATCCCCCCCCCCCCCCGAGGAAGCAACAGGGAAATGCGAGTCGGGGCTTCTGTGCATTGGTTTGGGCATCGGCATGGGTAAGAGGCTTTGGTGTTACTTTTGATAATACGTTTGTGGCAATCCAATGGCTTTCAGTGGCAGTTGGGCTTACTATTTCTATTATTTTTTTGTATAAGATTATTATTTTTGATTGCACGATTTGCCCGCTATTGTTTTTCGTCACTGCCTTTTGCACCTGAGACCCATGGTGAAACTCCTACGTACAGTTAGGTCCATATATATTTGGACAGAGGCAACATTTTTCTAATTTTGGTTCTAGACATTACCACAATGAATTTTAAACAAAACAATTCAGATGCAGTTGAAGTTCAGACTTTCAGCTTTAATTTGAGGGTATCCACATTAAAATTGGATGAAGGGTTTAGGAGTTTCAGCTCCTGAACATGTGCCACCCTGTTTTTAAAGGGAGCAAAAGTAATTGGACAATTGACTCCAAGGCTATTTCATGGACAGGTGTGGGCAATCCCTTCGTTATGTCATTCTCAGTTAAGCAGATAAAAGGACTGGAGTGGCAAAATCTACAGTTTGGTTCATCCTGAGAAAGAAAGAAAGCAATGGTGAACTCATCAATGCAAAAAGACCTGGGCGCCCACGGAAGACAACAGTGGAGGATGATCGCAGAATAGTATCCATGGTGAACAGAAGCCCCTTCACAACAGCCAACCAAGTGAACAACACGCTCCAGGAGGTAGGCATATCAATATCCAAATCTACCATAAAGAGAAGACTGCATGAAAGTAAAACAGAGGGTTCATTGCACGGTGCAAGCCACTCAGAAGCATCAAGAATAAAAAGGCTAGACTGGACTTTGCTAAAAAAAATCTAAAAAAAGCCAGCACAGTTCTGGAAGAACATTCTTTGGATAGATGAAACCAAGATCAACCTCTACCAGAATGATGGAAAGAGAGAAAAGGCATGGTACAGCCCATAATCCAAAGCATACCACATCATCTGTAAGGCCTCTTTCACACATCAGTATTTTTGATCAGTATTTCATCAGTATTTGTATGGCAAAACCAGGAATGTCTCCAAAATAAGGAACAGGAGTCAGTCTTTCAATTATATTTTTTTCTCCGTAAGTTCCATTCCTGGCTTTGGCATACAAACACTGATGCAAAATACTGACCAAATACTGACGTGTGAATGAGCCTTAAAACACGGCGGAGGCAGTGTGATGGCTTGGGCATGCATGGCTGCCAGTGGCAAAATGCATATTCAAAAATCAAGGATCCTCTCTAAAATCATAGAAAACCCATCAAAGCCACAGAGAGTTTTAAATATCCTAATGATGGTATGGATGTGCAAAAGCACTTGCAATAATACATTTTACAAAAGTTAAACATAAAAATACAATTTGTCGTTAGTGATACAAAATACAAACAATACATAAATAAAATTTCCATACTAAATGGTAAATTCATATAGAAAAGAGCAGGCGGGCAGCATTTTAACCATGGAAGCACTGGAGGGCATACAATACTGGAAGAAAGACTCCCAGGCATGCATAAAGGCAACACAAATTCATTCCCTTAATAAAGTGCATACTGCATAATATGTATACTGCATAAATGCATACAGTTAGGTCCATATATATTTGGACAGAGACAACATTTTTCTAATTTTGGTTCTAGACATTACCACAATGAATTTTAAACAAAACAATTGAGATGCAGTTGAAATTTAGACTTTCAGCTTTCATTTGAGGGTATCGACATTAAAATTGGATGAAGGGTTTAGGAGTTTCAGCTCCTTAACATGTGGCACCCTGTTTTTAAAGGGACCAAAAGTAATTGGACAGATTAAATAATTGTAAATAAAATGTTAATTTCTAGTACTTGGTTGAATACCCTTTGTTGGCAATGACTGCCTGAAGTCTTGAACTCATGGCCATCACCAGACGCTGTGTTTCCTCCTTTTTGATGCTCTGCCAGGCCTTCACTGCGGTGGTTTTCAGTTGCTGTTTGCTTGTGGACCTTTCTGTCTGAAGTTTAGTCTTTAACAAGTGAAATGCATGCTCAATTGGGTTGAGATCAGGTGACTGACTTGGCCATTCAAGAATATTCCACTTCTTTGCTTTAATAAACTCCTGAGTTGCTTTGGCTTTATGTTTTGGGTCATTGTCCATCTGTAGTATGAAACGACGACCAATCAGTTTGGCTGAATTTGGCTGGATCTGAGCACACAGTATGGCTCTGAATACCTCAGAATTCATTTGGCTGCTTTTGTCCTGTGTCACATCATCAATAAACACTAGTGACCCAGTGCCACTGGCAGCCATGCATGCCCAAGCCAATACACTGCCTCCACCATGTTTTACAGATGATGTGGTATGCGTTGGATCATGAGCTGTACCACGCCCTCGCCATACTTTTCTCTTTCCATCATTCTGGTAAAGGTTGATCTTGGTTTCATCTGTCCAAAGAATGTTCTTCCAGAACTGTGCTGGCTTTTTTAGATGTTTTTAGCAAAGTCCAGTCTAGCCTTTTTATTCTTGATGCTTCTGAGTGGCTTGCACCGTGCAATGAACCCTCTGTATTTACTTTCATGCAGTCTTCTCTTTATGGTAGATTTGGATATTGATACACCTACCTCCTGGAGAGTGCTGTTCACTTGGTTGGCTGTTGTGAAGGGGTCTCTCTTCACCATGGAGATTATTCTGCGGTCATCCACCACTGTTGTCTTCCGTGGGTGCCCAGGTCTCTTTGCATTGATGAGTTTACCAGTGCTTTCTTTCTTTCTCAGGATGTACCAAACTGTAGATTTTGCCACTCCTAGAGTTGTAGCAATTTCTCGGATGTGTTTTTTCTGTTTTTGCAGCTTAAGGATGGCTTGTTTCACCTGCATGGAGAGCTCCTTTGACCGAATGTTTCCTTCACAGCAAAACCTTCCAAATGCAAGCACCACACCTCAAGTCAACTCCAGGCCTTTTATCTGCTTAATTGAGAATGACAAAATGAAGGGACTGCCCACACCTGTCCATGAAATAGCCTTGGAGTCAATTGTCCAATTACTTTTGGTCCCTTTAAAAACAGGGTGTCACATGTTAAGGAAAAAAAACCAAGATAGCAAAAAGAAAAATAAATTTGACCCTAAAAATTAACTTTTATTCCAATATTTAAAACCTGGATAATACCAGTATAGGGAACAGGGTACATGATATTTGTGACATAAAATTTATGCAATATATCAGGGCACTACACTCACCCTAATAAGCCCTAGTGCGTCCCTTCCTTGCCGCGGAGGTTGGCACCCTAATATATGCGATATGGCGCCCCCGCTCAACGTCGGTGACCCTAATAGCACCCTAAACAGACCCTAGTCCACGAAGAGGATACACAAAAAAACACAAACGCACACAAATCCCGAAAAAAATGACCCCTGGTGGAGAGACCATGTACTGTCTCTAGGAGTACACCTAATCTTAACACAGAGTGGTGGATATATATCCACCCTCATATCTCGTAGTAAAAAATGCTTATAGTTGCAGCTCAATTAGAAACTTATCTCATAGGAAAAAATGCTAAATGCTGCATAGATGACAGACTGTAGCTTTCTAAAAAAGCGTTTACACATAACAACAATGCATAGATCAAATCCAAAAGGAGTTAATCAGGAAAACATATTTGCTGATCTAACGTGTCCAAAGGACATAATAGTCCTCAAAATTCACAATAGACACAATAGTCTCTTTTATAAACGAGGATGGCAGAAACCACCATTAAATTCATTCATGGGATAACCCAATGACCCAATAAACAAATTGCCATCCACCAGTTTGTCAGCATAAAAATTCAAAAAAAATACTTATCAGCCATCAGATGATATCGAGCCCAGTATAAGTATAAGTGCCATAAATCTGGCTTCGAGGCTCCCAGCCTGTTGACAGATGTATCATGTTATCTCATGTGAATTTATCTTTCTATCAATACCAAACAAGAACTACCTGCAGGCTAGTGGACGGCGGGAACCCTTTTCTCAATTCCTGATGGGCACATAAGCCAGGTAACGTCACTGTGGATAGCTCTAATTATGCAGAAGCCAAAAATATAAGTTTCCTGCCTCTATGCCTAATCTGCATTATTATATTCTAGATTGATTAGACAAAATAACATGTGCTACCGGTAGACCGAATTTACCTGTTTAGGGCAATAAACGTGCCCAGCTGCTGGAGAGGAAGGGAAGGGGGAGAGTGGACATTGCAACAGGGAGAGAGAGGGAGCGGGAAGAAGTGGGGGGCTGTAGCTTGCACAGGAAACTTCGCGTGTACACTGCCAAACCTACTGGGGGAAGGGCAGCATGTCATTCAAAAACCAAGGAGCTGCAGCCTATAGCTCTGTGTGTGTAACTAGAACAATAAGAAATACTTCATATTTCCTGACAAATATGTCCTGAAACTGTGGGGGTGTGAGGTTGCCCCTAGTTGTCAGGGATTTATTATATCCCACCGCTGCCACCATCATGTCATGAACTGAGGGTGTGAGGTTGCCCGCCAGTTGTCAGGGATTTTATTATATCCCACTTCGCAGCTCTGGTTAGGAACTTAATACAAAATCCCAGCAGCAGAGATCATAACAAATAGTGGTGAATATAAAAAAAATATTCTACACCACAAATCAGCATTTGCCCATGGAAAACTCCAATACATATATGAACATACCAAGAAAAAGGAGTCTAAATCCACCAATAAAATTACTTAATTATTTTAATAGTACTCAAAGAGATTGTATAAAATAGACACAAATAAACAACCCTACATATGACAATGTGTTACAAATGAAGTAATTTTATTGGTGGATTTAGACTCCTTTTTCTTGGTATGTTCATATCTGGTTAGGAGCTTGCAGCTTTCTGGTGCCCCCTTACCCTTAGGTCATTCAGGGAACTACACCTAGGATAAGTAGTCACCAAAAAGGCTGCCTTGCCGTGTACTGGCTATTGGGCACTCTGCAGTGAGTGCGGTATATATCCCCAGTCTCAGTCAGGAAATACACAAAAAACCTCCATTCCATCACTGCCAGGGTCTCCCCAATACCCCAGAACACTTTGCTGCCACCAGCTCCTCGTTCTATTTTAAAATCAATATCGGGTCAGGAGCGTTGCAACCCACATGGTAGCTTGATTTTTAGCATGGAGGTCATGGCAGTATGTTATAGGGCAAGGAAAACAAAATTAGTGAATTTTATAGATTTACTCCAGAAAATATAGGCAGTGTTTACAAAAATATAAAAGATGTTACAAATGAGACAAGATACAGTATATACAGACTATTACAAAATGAAATGTATTAAAATATGAAACTTACATTTCTCAGTCAATGGCACACCATGTAAAGGAGGGGGACCGTCCCAGAGTAACAGGTCAAAATGCACAGCTTCCCTAGCTGATCCCCCTGGCCAAAAGACAACTTCCTAATTGGGCATCCTAGCCTTATACTTTCTTCTGGCTGACTTCACTGGGTGGGCAGAGCTAGGGAATGTACTTCATTTTTGATAGTTACTAGAAAACTTATTAGTGCCATAAATCTGGCTTCAAGGCTCACAGCGTGTTGACAGATGTATCATGTTATCTCTTCTGAATTTATCTTTCTATCGATACCAAACAAATGGACCACGAGAACCCTTTTCTCGATTCCTGACTGGCACAAAAGCCAGGAACGCTGCTGTGGATAGCTCTAATTATGCAGATGTCAAAACTATAAGTTTCCTGCCTCTGTGCCTAATCTGCATTATTATATTCTAGTTTGATTAGACAAAAGAACGTGTGCTACAGGCAGACCGGATTTACCTGGTTAGGGCAATAAATGTGCCCAGCTGCTGGAGAGGAAGGGAGGGGTGAGTGGACATTGCAACAGGGAGAGAGAGGGAGGGGGAAGAAGATGGGGACTGCAGCTTGCACAGAGGACTTTGCATGTACACTGCCAAACCTACTGGGGGAAGGGCAGCATGTCATTCAAAAACCCAGGAGCTGCATCTGATAGCTCTGTGTGTGTAATTAGAACAATAAGAAATACTTCATATTTCCTGACATAGAATCTTCCTTTACAGCTGTTTTTACCCTTTGATGACTGTTCTGCTTTTTAAGCTGACTCATTCTTGCTTTCCAAAATCTGCAGTCTGCTTTAAGGTGACCTGGATTTTTACAGACAAAACATTCATGAGTTTCTCTTAGATTGCTCTTATATTTAGGGAAATCCTATGTATTTAATGCTGTTTGTGCTCTGGATTCACTACTGCTGCTTACATGCTGCATTTTTCTCTTGAATGTATCCACAAGTGTGCCTTTAACATACTCTAGTGCCAGCTCATCATCTGGCTGTGCATCTAGTGCAGTCACGAGTGTGTCATAACTTTCTGGAAGACCACTTAATAGAAGTGCAGCAACATGAAAATTTTTAATTTCTTCTACAATACCCCTGAGACGCTCCACAATCCCTAGTATGTTTCTTATATAGTCCTTCATATTCTGTCCATCACTTAGCTTAGACTGATACAGCTTTCTCATGAGATAAAGCTTATTACTGAGATTTGATCTTTCATGCACTTTCTGTAACTCATCCCACATCTCCTTTGCAGTTGCACATTTGCATATATGATTATCATCTACACTGAGGGAGATCGTGCTTTGTGCTTTCTGATCCTTCTCTAGCCAATCATCTGGTAATGGATGAGGCACTTGTTCCTGAGTATATTTCCACCTACCTTCTCTTATGAGCAGCATTTTCACCTTGAATTTTAAGAACTGGTAGTTCTGGTTAGTGAGGCTCGGCACTGAGAACTTGACAGAATAGCTGCTAGTGGACATTTTCTCTGTTGCTTTGTGCTGCTTTTGCTGTGTTACTCAGGGGTTCTGTGTCACTCTGGGCCCATAACCTGTTGGCAGCGGATTATTCATAGAATCATAGAATCATAGAATCATAGAATCGTAGAGTTGGAAGGGACCTCCTGGGCCATCTGGTCCAACCCCCTGCTCAAAGCAGGATTCGCTAAATCATCCCAGTCAGATGTCTGTCCAGCCTCTGTTTGAAGACTTCCATTGAAGGAGAACTCACCACTTCTCGTGGCAGCCTGTTCCACTCATTGATCACTCTAACTGTCAAAAAGTTTTTTCTAATATCTAATCTGTGTCTCTTCCCATTCAGTTTCATCCCATTGCTTCTAGTCTTTCCTTGTGCAAATGAGAATAAAGTTGATCCTTCTACAATGTGACAGCCCTTTAGATATTTGTAGACAGCTATTAAGTCTCCTCTCAGTCTTCTCTTTTGCAAACTAAACATTCCCAAATCCTGCAACCTTTCCTCATAAGACAGGGTTTGCAGACCGGTCACCATTCTGGTCGCTCTTTTCTGAACTTGCTCCAGTTTGTTGATGTCTTTTTTAAAATGTGGTGCCCAAAACTGGACACAATATTCCAGATGAGGTCTGACCAAAGAGGAGTAGAGGGAAATAATGACTTCACGTGATCTAGACTGTATGCTTCTGTTAATACATCCTAGAATTGCATTTGCCTTTTTTGCTGCTGCATCACACTGTTGACTCATATTCAGTCTGTGATCTATTAGTATACCCAAGTCTTTTTCACATGTGCTGTCACTTAGCCCTATTCCTCCCATTCTATATATGCTTTTTTCATTTTTATTGCCCAGATGTAGTACTTTGCATTTCTCCCTGTTAAAAACCATTCTGTTAGTTGCTGCCCACTTCTCCAGTTTATTTAAATCTTTTTGAATCATCTCTCTCTCCTCTCTAGTATTAGCTATCCCTCCTAGCTTTGTGTCATCAGCAAATTTAATCAGTTTACCCTCAATTCCTTCATCTAAATCGTTGATAAAGATGTTGAACAATACAGGGCCCAGGACAGAGCCCTGTGGTACCCCACTTGAGACATTCTTCCAACTGGATGTGCAGCCATTTACGACCACTCTTTGGGTCCGATCACTAAGCCAGTTATGAATCCACCTAACAGTTGCCTTGTCCATTCCATACTTAGTCATTTTTTCAATAAGGATTGTATGAGAGACTTTGTCAAATGCTTTGCTGAAGTCAAGATATACTATATCTACAGCATTTCCTTGATCCACCCAATCAGTGATACCGTCATAGAAGGAAATTAAGTTAGTCTGACATGACTTATCAGTTACAAACCCATGCTGACTCTGTTTAATCACTTCATTCTTATCCAGGTATTGACATACATGTTGTTTAATAATTTGTTCAAAGATCTTTCCTGGTATAGAAGTCAGACTCACCGGCCTATAGTTGCCTGGGTCCACCTTCTTCCCCTTTTTGAAGATAGGAACAACATTTGCTCTTCTCCAGTCTTCTGGCACTTCTCCTGTTCTCCAAGAATTTTCAAAGATTATGGAGAGGGGTTCAAAAATTTCATCTGCTATCTCCTTCAGTACTCTGGGGTGTAATTCATCTGGACCTGGAGACTTGAATTCATTTAGGTTAGCTAAGTGTTTCCTCACTATCTTTCTGTTTATAGATATCCTGGATTCTTCTATTCCCTTAATAGGACAGTGAATAACAGTTGATGTTGCATTTCCTTTCTGAGAGAAAACAGATGCAAAATAGGAATTTAAAAGTTCAGCCTTCTCAACATCCTGTCTTACCATTTCATCATTTTCATCCTGTAAAAATACTATAGCATCTTTGACTTTTCTTTTACTTTTGACATATCCCCAAAATCCTTTATTATTGCTTTTGACATCTCTTGCAAGCCTCAGTTCATTTTCAGCTTTAGATAATCTGATTTGTGCCCTGCAGGTTCTGCAGACAGCATTATATTCTTCTTTAGATATGCCTCCCTCTTTCCATTTTATAAACATTTTTTTCTTCCTTTTTAGCATGTGCTTAAGTTCTGTGTTCATCCATCCTGGTTTCCTTAAATGCTTCCTATTCTTCCCTCTTTTCGGAATTGTTAACAACTGTGCATTGAGAATTTCATTTTTCAAGATTTCCCATCCTTCCTGGACATTTTTGTCTTTAAGGATATCCAGCCATTGGATCCCTCCAATTCTCTTTCTGAATCCCTTAAAATCTGCCTTTCTGAAATCTAACCTTGACGTCTGAGTCTTCACAGGTCTTCCACCTCTAGTTATCCAAAATTCTAAAATAGCATGGTCGCTACCTCCTAGGGTCCCAGCCACTTTTACCTCCTCAACCATTTCCTCCCTGTTTATAAGGATTAGATCCAAGGTAGCAGTTCCCCTTGTTTTCTCCCTTACCTTTTGGAAGATAAAGTTGTCAGCAAGAGAGGATAAGAATTTCCTTGACCTGTTAGTTTTGCCTGAGAGAGATTCCCAACAAATGTCTGGATAGTTGAAATCTCCCATGACAACCATGTCATATTTTTTGGAGAACTTGGCCATCTGATGCATAAAGAGTTCATCTATATCTTCGGCTTGCACAGGCGGCCTGTAGTAAATGCCTACAATGGTGTCCTTTCCATTGTTCTGTCCTTGTATTCTTACCCAAACAGTTTCCACAGAACTCCCAGTCTCTGAAGCTTCAATCTCTGTGCAGATATACGCGTTTCGAACATACAATGCGACACCCCCTCCTCGTTTATCAAGTCTGTTTCTTGCAAATAAGTTGTATCCTTCTAGTCTTGTATTCCAATCATGTGTATTGTCCCACCAAGTTTCAGTGATTCCAATGACATCATATTTCTTTTCCTGTGTTAGTAGTTCCAATTCTCCTTGTTTGTTGCCCATGCTTTGTGCATTAGTATAGAAACATTTTAGTTTGTGATTGGTTTCTCTTTCTCCAATATTTTTATTAATTAGATTCTTTCATCTTTGTTCTTCCTTTCCACTTCTAATAGCAGAGTTCTCAATAGCATTTGTCAGGTGTATGGCTTTTTCTGGTCGTTTGCTTCCCTTCCCATGTTGTTCTAGTTTAAAGCTCTCCTTACAAGTGTAGCAAGGCGACTTCCAAATACATGCTTTCCAGTCTTCGTAAGGTGCACCCCATCTCTAGCAAGTAGTCCATCGTATAAGTAGTTCACTCCGTGATCCAGAAATCCAAATCGTTGCTGACGGCACCATCGACGTAGCCAGTTGTTCACCTGCAGAATCTTATTCCACCTCCTTGTTCCATGGCCATCCACTGGGAGGATGGAAGAGAAGACCACCTGCGCTCCCAGTTCTTTCACTTTCTTGCCTAAGTCTTCAAAGTCTCTGCAGATGGTTTCCAGGTCGTTTCTTGCGGTGTCATTTGTCCCCACATGTAGTAGCAGGAATGGGTAGTCATCTGTAGGTCTGAAGAGTCCTGATATCCTGTCAGACACATCTTTAATTTTTGCACCTGGAAGACAGCACATTTCTCTTGTAGTTATATCCGGTCTGCAGATAGCGGCCTCTGTTCCTCTCAGCAGGGAATCCCCCATGACCACCACTCTCCGTTTCTTCTTCACAACATTTTTCTTTCTCCATCCAGGAGGACTCTGAAGGCGTACAAGGTTGCTGTTTGTTGGCAGAGTCTTATCCTGATGTATTTCTTCATCGTTTTCCTGCGTGAGAGCCTGGTACTGGTTTCTGAGCAGTATGGGTGCTGACTGCCTCCTGATCCTCCTGCTTCTCTGGGTCACATGTCTCCATTCCTCTGTTTCTTCAGGTGCACTTCGAATTTCTTCTCTTTCTGTAACATCAAGAGATAATTCTGCTCTGTCCAAGAACTCTTCACCTTCCTTAATGATCTTCAACGTAGCTAACCTCTCTTCGAGATTTTGCAACTTTTCCTCCAACAGGGACACAAGCTTGCATTTGTGGCATGTGAAGTTTGGCTTTTCCACTGGTAAATCTGTGAACATGTAGCAAGAAATGCAGCTCACCAAATGGCTCCTGGCCTCTTCCATCTTGAGATTTCTTAAAAACGATGAAAGATGAGCCAAATTTCGCGCGCCTATCGACGCGCGGTTTTTCCGATTTCCTCTTTTCAGCTGCAACGGCCAAAACCCAGTGATCGTTGAGCTCGCGGAGACTCTTCACTTATCCCAGAAGGCACTCGGAATATGCAAATGATCTCCTCAAGACTCTTCCCCTGGTTTTCCGATTTCCTCTTTTCAGCTGCAACGGCCAAAACCCAGTGATCGTTGAGCTCGCGGAGACTCTTCACTTATCCCAGAAGGCACTCGGAATATGCAAATGATCTCCTCAAGACTCTTCCCCTGGTTTTCCGATTTCCTCTTTTCAGCTGCAACGGCCAAAACCCAGTGATTGTTGAGCTCGCGGAGACTCTTCACTTATCCCAGAAGGCACTCGGAATATGCAAATGATCTCAAGACTCTTCCCCTGGTTTTCCGATTTCCTCTTTTCAGCTGCAACGGCCAAAACCCAGTGATCGTTGAGCTCGCGGAGACTCTTCACTTATCCCAGAAGGCACTCGGAATATGCAAATGATCTCCTCAAGACTCTTCCCCTGGATACTCTCCAAGCGTGTGACAAGAGTTTCATTATTCAAGAACAATCAGGAACAATATATGATAAGCTTAATAGATCAGGAATAAATCACTTGTGTGTCTCTGTGCGGCATCTACAGCAGGCTGCTTCTCTCATACACAGACACAGGAAAAACAAGAAATACAGTCACATGCTATCCCTGTGTGAGCCTCTGGGAGTTTTTTTTAAATTTTATAAACAGCATACAAATCTAACAACTAAACACTCAGACAGGAATGGAGTTGTTGCACCAAACATATTCCAACAATTACCCTACACCAGACCTGGGCAAAGTGCGGTCCACGGGCCACATCCGGCCCTCTGTCTGTTTCAGTCCAGCCCGCGGACCGAAACAGATGTGGGGCTGGAAACCTGAGGTCCGAGGGCAACACCATGCCCTTCTGCCCTGTCTCCTGCCCGCTGTCTCCCGCCTACTGTCAGCATTGGTGAAGGAGAGGCCTCCGGCCACTCCCTCCACAAATCAGCATGTGAAACAGCTGACACAATGACATCATATCATCACGTCAGCTGTGTACCGCTGAAGAGTCAGCGTTCCGGAGGCAGAGGCAGTGCGCCTGGAAACGGGACAAGGTATGTGGTGTTTTTTTTATTTTTTTTATGTGTAGGAATATGGGGGTGAACATGGGGATTCTATGTGGGTGACAGAACATGGGGATTCTATGGGGGTGACAGCACATGGGGATTCTATGGGGGTGATGTGCAGCACATTGGGATTCTATGGGGGGTGACGTACAGCACATGGGGATTCTATGGGGTGACGTGCAGCAGATGGGGATTCTGTGGGGGTGACATGCTGCACATGGGGAGGCTATGGAAAGGCTGTATACTGTCATGCAATATATGGGGAGGCTGTGTGGGGCTCAGTCAGTATATGAGGAGGCTGTGGGTGCCTCATGCAGTATATGGGAGGCTGTGTGGGGCCTTATTCAGTATATGTAGAGACTGTAGGGCTCATGTTGTATATAAGAAGGCTGTGTGGGGCTCATGCAGTATATGGGGAGGCTGTGTGGGGCCTCATGCAGTATATGTTAGGCTGTGTGGGGCATTATTCAGTATGTGTAGAGACTGTAGGGCTCATGCTGTATATAAGAAGGCTATGTGGGGCTCATGCAGTATATGGGGAGGCTGTGTGGGGCCTCATGCAGTATATGGGGAAACTGGGGCTCATGCAGTACATGGCGAGGCTGTGTGGGGCTCATGTTGTATATAGGGAGGCTGTGTGAGCTCATGCTGTACATGGGGAGTCTGTGTGGGGCTCATGCTGTATATGGGGAGTCTGTGTGGGACTCATGCTGTACATGGGGAGGCTGTGTGGGGCTCATGCTGTACATGGGGAGGCTGTGTGGGGCTCATGCTGTACATGGGGAGGCTGTGTGGGGCACATGCTGTACATTGGGAGGCTGTGTGGGGCTCATGCTGTACATGGGGAGGCTGTGTGGGGCTCATGCTCTATATGGGGAGGCTGTGTGGGGCTCATGCGGTACATGGGGAGGCTGTGTGGGGTTCATGCGGTACATGGGGAGGCTGTGTGGGGCTCATGCTTTACATGGGGAGGCTGTGTGGGACTCATGCCGTATATAAGAAGGCTGTGTGGGGCTCATGCCGTATATGGGGAGGCTGTGTGGGGCTCATGCCGTATATAGGAAGGCTGTGTGGGGCTCATGCCGTATATGGGGAGGCTGTGTGAGGCTCATGCTGTATATAAGGGGCTGTGGGGGGATTAAATATATATAGGGGGTGTCAGCATACTTAATTCTGCTGAACACAATTAATATTAATAAGTTAATATTGAGTAGAATTAATTTCAAGCTATTGGTTCGGCCCTCCACAACAGTCATGGTCTTTCATGTGGCCCCATGGGGAAAACGAATTACCCACCCCTGCCCTACACTATCCTTAATCTTACAAACAGTACATATCAAATAGATACAAAATACAGTAACATTACAGGAACACATTAGCATTGATAAACGTAAAGGTGCCGCACGTAGTCCATGTGTACAGTGTCGGAAGAGGCATGTGCCGATCTCGGTCGCCTCCTTACACATGCATGCACTGAAAATGGCACGTCTGCCTCCGACATTAGAGAAGAAAATTTCTCCTTGTACTGTTGGTCAAGAAAGGTGCATAGTCAGTATTTCATGGTGGACAAAATTTGTTTTACGTGAGATTCTTGGGAAAGGCATCTGGACATGAACTCTGCAATGTATGGCAGACTACAAAGAGTCAAACGTTCAGTGTCCTCACAAGGAAGAACATTAACCATCCTCTCCTCCTCAACATGCATAGCCTCCTCCTCCTCTTAAGGCAATCCATGCTGGACAGGCATGAAACTGGGATTGGAAGTCCCCTCTGTAGCGCAGAGCAAAAAATCCTGTTCCTTCTCATCCTCCTCCTCCTGTTCCTTGTCATCACCCAATGTGGCCTGTGAATACTGTATGAGGCTAGGTTGTGTGGTATTAGCCACTGTACTATCTTGCTCCATAGCCACCTGCTCGGCATTCAAAGGTTCCTCTTTCAGATTTTGCAGTGAGCGAGAAGTGGGATGATTACGCTTATAGTGGCGTCATCAGCGCTCACCATCTTGGTGCAATGCTCAAAGTTTTGAAGAACCTCACATAGGTCAGCGATCCACACACACTCGGCAGTTGCTATGTGTGGGAGTTGAGTGTTACTCTGATGGGCATTGAGAAGATGGAATTCAGAGACTTCCCACTGCTGCTCACTCAGCCTTGCCAACATATGGAAGATCGAATTCCAGTGTGTGGGCAGGTCACAAATCAGTCAGTGACCAGGCAAATTAAAGCACTGCTGCAGTGAAGCTAGACCGGAGAAAGCCTGAGATGACTTTCAGAAATGTGCGCTGACACGGCGTACCTTGGCAAGTAGGTCCAGCAAGTCGGTATGTTTTTAAAAATGGCTGTACAACCAAGTTCAGCTTGTGGGCCATGCATGGATCGTGTCCCAGCTTGCCCAGCTTTAAAGCCACCACCAAGTTACGCCCATTATCACACACAACCAGATCTGGTTGGAGGTTCAGCGGGGAGAGCCACTGATCAGTCTGATTTTTTTATCCCTTTCAACAGCTCGGCTGCATTGCGAGCTTTATCATCTAAACAGATGTGCATTAGCAGAGCGTACTGCCGCTTCTCCAAGGCAGTGCTGCAGATTTCCCAGGTGGGGAGTGATGGGGAGGCTACTTCCGCTGAGCATATGGAGGAGAGACAGGAAGTGGAAGACGAGGAGACTGAAACATTGATGGAAGTTGGGCCCGCTATTCTTGGTGTGGGTAAGATGTGTGATGTCCCAGCCTCTGACTCTGTCCCAGACTCCACCAGGTTAACCCAGTGTGCCGTCAGAGAAATGTATCATCCCTGTCCACAAGAACTTGTCTACGTGTCTGTGGATAGGTGGACCTTCCCTGTGACTGCAGAGCCCCGCTGATATTGTGTAACTCATGCTTATGTAATGCGGAGATGGCACACCGGGAAAAATAGTGTCAGCTGGGAATCAATACCATGCAGCTGTCTCCGCCAAGCGGTCACGTAAAGACTCAGTTCCTACAAGTTGGAACGGCAACATTTCCAGGGCTAGCAATCTGGCAATCTAGGTGTTTAGACTTTGGACCTGAGGGTGGGTGGCTGGATATTTCTGCTTTCTAGTAAATGTCTGGGCAGGGACAACTGAACACTGCGTTAGGACAACAAACTGGATGTGGTTGCTGCCTGTTGTGTGTGTAACCGCTGGTTGTGGACAGGAGGCATCAGTGCCTGCTTCATGGCCAGCAGATTGGGAAGACCATAACATGGGAAGGGGCAGTGGTTTCTCCCTCAGACAAAGATTTGGTAACCAGGCGTTCCACCCACCTACTGGGATGCTTGGCTGCCATGTGATTTTGCATGCTGGGGGTGCTCAGGTTGGCAGTGCTCTTGACTCTTCTTAGCTTGGTTTGCAAGATGCTGCAAATTGCAGTTGCTTAATCTGAAGGACTTTCAGAAAAAAACTGCCGTACAGGGAAACGCACCCTTGGCCTATTATGTAGCCGAGTTGGGGGGCTCTGTGGAACAGTTGACAGAGTTCTATCTCTGGGAAATCCACTACCACTTCTTGCCTGTTTACTTGCTACGGATCCATCCCTCTCTGCACTGCTGTTCTTGTTAGGCGTGCCACCGTGCTAGGTTGGATTAGTGGCCTCATCATCGACCACATCGTCTTCCAATTCCTCAATCTGATCCTCCTTCTGAGTTGCGATTTGAAGATAACCCGATGGCAACTGTGCCTCATGATTATCCTCCACCTCTTCAGACTTGAATTGACTTTCCCCAAGGTAGCTTCCACCTGGCTGTGGGTGCTCAAATGTTTGGGCATCACTGCACTCCACCTCCTCATGACCTGCTATAATGGTGCACATTGAGAAGCCTGACAAAAACAGTTCCTCAGAATGGCCAGCGTTGGGGTCATATGTCTCCTGGGACTCATGATGGTGGGAGAAATAAGAAACAGGTTGAGGATTCAGAGGCACAGACTCTTGACTACTCAGACTGGATCATGTGGAAGACTTTGTGGTGCTTCTTGTCAACACACTGGAGCCTTTGTCTGCCATCCAACCCACAAGATTTGTCTGGGTTCATTAGTGGTGTTGCGCGCTGACCAAATTTTGACAGGAACTTAGAACAAGATACAGTCACCATCAGATCTGTAACACGGCCTTGGCGGGCACCACCACATCCACGTCCCTTAACATCACTGTCACAATCCATTTTTGGATTTGTGGCAGCTCTGGTTCCTCTCACGTTAAAACTTTTTTCCTTTCTGGCCTGCGGGGGTTAAATGCAGTTTTCCCCCACTGGCATGCTGGTGTTACTGCAGTGCTGCTGGGTCATCTGATGTTGTTGGTGACCACTCCCACATCCTTTAAAATGTTACCTGTTTCATCAGCTGACTGTTGGTGATACAGGTCCTTTCTGGAGACCAGCCTAGCAGAAGCAGCTCTCTGGTGCCTGCCACGTTTTGGTGTTAAGAGTCCATATAAGCTAAGTGTGGTATTTTTTTCGCCCAGTCTCTTTTGGTGTTCGTCCCTTTTCCCTGTGTGTATTATCTGCAGTGGCAAAGGCTAGTGCTCCTTGCCGGCCAGTGCATTAGCCAAGGCAGAGAAAGGTGACACTAGGGATTAGGTTCCTGACGTCGGCAAGGGGAAGGACCTGCATAGGGAGTTAGGTGAGAATAGAGACAGGCTCAGGGTGGAGCTCAGGAGGTGATCGTCCCTGATTCCCTATTGTTAGGGCCTTCCTCTCCCCTATTCCATTGGCGTTGTGTTGTTGTGCCGTTTGGTGACTGACCAGCCGTTGGGTCGTGTCACACTGGTCAGTCACTCTGTGACAATCACCCTTTCTCATCTTGAATGCGTTATGCTTATGAAACCAAAAATTGCTGGCTTTATTTTTCACAAGTACCCTTACAAAGGTCTTATGTACAAATTTACTGTATCTAGGAATGTGTGGCTATTTTTTTTGGAGATCGCAGCTTGATTGTACATGGCAACAGCAGACTGACGTAAATTATAGATAAACAGTCATGTTTGCGTATCTCTGCAGGTTTTGTGCCAGTCGCACAATTACTAGATAAAGAAACGCTATTTTTTTAAAACAATAGAAAATTATGATTTTTTTTTCAATCGCCTTGCTGATACACTCCAAATGGCAAAGTAATGAAGATTATTGCCCCTGCTAAATTGTCACATAAGATTCCCGGGCTGCAGCTGCTCTCAGCTCAAGCAGCAAACACCGCAAGGTCCTTGTGCTCTCCTGATGCCATTACAGTTCACACTCTTACAAAACTACAATAAAGGATAAATGTTTTTAATATCATAGCCTAATTTTCCTCTATCTAATATGCCATTTTTGCTGATGACTTGACTTCCCCCTGTTCATGTATATGACTCCTCTTTGAACTGTCTCCCACACATTAAACAGCTCTATATTGAACCCATTTCCCCATACTGAACCTCAAATGCCACTCCTACATACTAAGCCCGCTCCACGCTGCTGCTTCTCCATAGTGATCCCACCTCACGATGCCCCTTCTCCATAGTGATCCCACCCCACACTGTCTCTTCTGCATAGTGATCCTATGGTAATGGCCCTAATTGGGGGGTGGTCCACTGCTTACCGCGAACAGATCACACAGACACGAGATGGAGGCAGATTTTGGGTACAACAGGTCTGAGTTTATTGGCCGTCCTCCTGACGACCGTAGCAATACACCGCAGCACTTTCACAACTCTCTCCGTATTCAGGCCCGGGTACCTGCACCTTCCTTCTGTCGTAGTGACGTTCTTCGCGGCTCTTTCACTGGGGCTGCCCTAGGCCTATCTACTGCCAGCGCTTCACCAGTCCGAGGTCGTCGTCCATTTGGTACCCCCGGGGCCTCGTCTGTTCTGCGGTTCTTCGTGTCGGGGTCACCCCCTTCACTGTCTTTTTTCCTCAGTCCCCTGGTCGAGCTCTCCACTGCTGTCCATTCTCCTTCACTGTCTCTTCTCCTCCTGAGCTCCTCCCAGGACAGGAACCCTCTGGAACCCTCTCCTGTCTTATTTATCTCCCTCCTCGGGAAATCCCCTCCTGGGTTCCTGTCTCCCAGCCCCCCATGACTAAGCGGTTTCTAAAGCCATAAGCTGCTGTCAAGTCCTGTACTCACGCTCCCCCCTGCTATCTTGTGGTCAAACAGGTACTGCACTCCTATTCCATTTTCCCCAGCTGTTTCCCTTCTGTCATTACAAACATCTGTCTACAGTGCACAAACCGTCCCTTCTCCCTACAGACAAGTCCGTCTGTCAGGTCACCTTCCCTACAATCCCACCTCACACTGCCCCTTACTCATAGTTTTCCCACCTCACGCTGCCCCTTCTCCATAGTGATCCCACCCCACACTGCACCTTCTCCATAGCGATCCCACCCCACACTGCCCCTTCTCTATAGTGATCACACCCCACACTGCCCCTTCTTTATAGTGTTCCCCTCATGCTGCCACTTCTCTATAGTTTTCCCATTCCTTTCTAACCCTTCTCCATAGCCATCTAACCCCAGTCGGCCCCATTTTCCATAGTGATCCCACCCCACTCCTCCCCTTTTCCACAGTGATTCCATGCTGTCCCTTCTGTATAGAGATCCCACCCCACACTGCCCTCTTTTCCACAGTGATCCCACGCTGCACCTTCTACATAGTGATCCCACCCCACACTGCAACTTTTCCATACTGTTCCCACCCAACACTGCCTCCTTTTAAATAGTGATCTCACCCTGTGCTGCACCTTTTTCCCAGTAATCTCACTCTATGCTGCACATTTTTCCATAGTCATCCCACCACACACTGCCCCTTTCCTAAAGGGACTCCTCCCCACGCTGCCTGTTTTAATATAGTCATCCCACCCCACACTGCTCCTTCATAGTGATGCCACGCTGCCCATTTTTCAGTCATTCCAAATCACGCTGCCCTTTTTCCACAGACATCCCACCCCATGTGGCATCTTTTCCAGAGACATCCCACCCCATGCGGCACCCTATTCCAGAGATATTCCACCCCATGTGGCCCATTTTCCAGAGACATCCCCCCCATATGGCCCCCATTTTGCATTCTGAGGCCTTTTTTCCATACTGGGCTGCCACTTCTTTAGATTGAACCCCTCCACCCCAGGCTGCCCGTTGTTGCTTCAACTCAATGAGCTCTTACCTGGCTGCTGAAGTAACGTCGGCCGTGACGTCAGGAGAAAGTGCACGCCGGGTCAGGGAGCTGATTGCAGCTCTACTGACCCAGGAAGTGGCTGGCATGCACAGAGTTTCATTTGCATTGGCTTCCTAAAGACAATAATACAGATTAGTACGGGGACACTCCCCCCCCCCCCCCCCCCCCCCCCCGCAAAGACCCCAGTTTTCTTTGGGAGTCCGAGGAAGGCCCATTTTAAAAAAATAAATACTTTTTAAATCCTGAGCCTGGCATCGGACCTCCAGTGACTAGTGGCAAATCCAGGCCTGATTTATGAGTAATAAGTGGATATCATATGCAAAATCCAAAACTTCCTTTTTAATCAGGTGAGTTTGGCAGTTATATTTGAGCCTGGAAAGATACTTCATATCTGTTTTAAAAGCAGCTTCTCACTACCCTTTAGACTTTCTGGTTTTGCATCATATCAAGTGTGTGCAAAATTATACCTGGATTCTTTTGATCTTATCACTACTTCTGCTTTATGAAACAAAATATGTTTGCAACTGCCAAATATTTAGCTTGATGTTATATGAACAATATTAAAAGGAAATTTACATTCTAAGAATTTATTGTACTTGCTGTTAGGAATTTATTGAGGGTCATGTACCAGTCAATAGTGCACATAACGTTGAATTAACCCCATTCTGACATCTGCCGTAATATTCCGTCTATGTGACCTGGGCCAATTTGACCATGGACAGAATATTACGTCATCGCGATCAGCTGCGCACATGGGGGGTGCGCGGGTGATCACCGCCAGGTGTCAGCAGATTCTGACAGCTGACATCCAGCAATAGGTGCCAGGAGCTGTCATAGACGGCTCCCGGCACTTTAACCCAAGAAATGCTGCGATTGAACACAATCGCATCATTCCGGAAGCTGGCACTGGGCTGACAGCTCCTCTGCCTTTGGATCGGAGACCCTGAGGCGTGATGTGGGGTTCTGATTGTTGCCGTGGTAAGCCGATGTCATCACCAGACCTGTCAAACTTGCTGATCATGACATCAACCCCACAAATATGAACCCAGCTTGCCACTGCTACTGGGCAAGTGGGAAGAGCCGGGCAAAGCGCCAGAATTGGCGCATCTAATAGATGTGCCTTTTCTGGGCAGCTACAGGCTGCTATTTTTTGGCTTGGGGGCCAATATCCAAGGCCCCTTACCAGCCTGAGAATACCAGCCCCCAGCTGTGAGCTTTAGCAAAGCTGGTTGTCAAAAATGGGGAGGACCTCACGCCTTTTTTAAATTATTTATTTAAATAATTTTAAAAAAACAGCGTGGGGACTCCTCTATTCTTGATAACTAGCCTTGCTGAAGCTGATAGCTGAGGGTTGCAGCCCCCAGCTGAGAGTTTTGCATGGCTGGTTATAGAAAATACAGGGGAACCCACGCCGTTTTTTTATTTATTTATAGTTCAGGAGGAGGCTGATAAATACTCCCATCAGCCGCTCCTGCTGTCACTGTTATTAGCAGGGGTAGGCTGATGGGAGTAATAGTCCCATTAGCAACCCCCTGCTGTCTCTATTAACACTTAAATGTAACTGTCATCATTTTCCCCTGCTCGCGCCGATTGCTGGCAGAGCAGGGGAGAATGATGAGAGCCGTGTTCAGCACCTGGCGCCAGGGAACACCGATTGCTGTAACTCTTCTTCCCCGGCGCCAATGTGTGCCATGTGTGTTATGCATATGCACGTGTGTGAGAGGTTTTGTGGCCCATGCTGACATTAAAAAACGGACATGTCAGCGTGTTTTGCCCACGGACACACGGTCCGTGGAACCACACTGACATGTTCACAGACCCATTCACTTGAATAGGCAAATAGAGCTTAATTCCTCCCGAGTCTCTCCGTATGTCTAAGTAGTACTGTACAGCCACATATGGGGTATTACCACATTCAGTAGAAACTGTGGGACATATTTTGGTGCCATTTTTACCCATTTCTTGTGTGAAAATGTAAAATATTTGGCTAAAACACATTTTTGGTGGTAAAAATGTAGTTGTTTTGTCTTCACTCCCAATGGTATAAAATTCTGTGGCACACCCATGGTGTCAATATGATCACCGCATGCCTAGATGAATTCATTGAGAGGTGTAGTTCGTAAAATGGGGTCACGTGGGTGGTTCTGCTGTTGTGGCACCTCATGGGCCCTCCCAGGGGGTCATGGCACCTGCAAACCATAACAGTAAAATCTTGCGCTCCTTCTCTTCTGAGCTCTCTCATGCGCCCAAACAGTGGTTTACCCCCACATATGGCATATCAGTGTACTCAGGATAAATTGCACAATAACTTTTGAGGTCCAATTTCTCCTTTTACCCTTGGGAAAATAAAAAATTGTGGGCAGAAAGATCATTTTTGTGGAAAAAATATGATTTTTTATTTTTAAGGCTCTAAGTTATAAACTTCTGTGAAGCACTTGGGGGTTCAAAGTGCTCACCACATATCTAGATAAGTTCCCTGGGGGTCTAATTTCCAAAATGGTGTCACTTGTGGGGGGTTTCCACTGTTTAGGCACATCAAGGGCTCTCCAAACGCGACATGTTGTCTAATCTTAATTACAGCCGAGTTTGCGTTGAGAAAGTAAGACGGCGCTCCTTCTTTTCTGAGCTCTGCCATGCGCCCAAACAGTGGTTTACCCCTATATATATATATATATATATATATGGGGTATCAGCATACTCATGAAAAATTGCACAACAAATTTTGGGATCTAATTTTGTCTATTACCCTTGGTAAAATAAAAAATTGTTGGGCGAAAAGATCATTTTTGTGGAAAAAATGATTTTTATTTTCACGGCACTACGTTATAAACTTCTGTGAAGCACTTGGAGGTTCAAAGTGCTCACCACACATGTAGATAAGTTGCTTGGGCAGTCTAGATTCCAAAATGGTGTCAATTGTGGGGCGTTTCTACTGTTTATACAAAAAAACTCCAGATTTTCAAAGCCAGCTTACCCGTACACCCCGGTGTGTGAGATCCAATATCAATCCAGGAGAAAGTCTGCACGGAGACCAGAGCAGGAGCCAGCCACGAAAAATTCAAATGAAAAAATGTAACTTTAAACTCCAGCGGACAAAATCCAGGATGCAAAATTTTAAAAAGTTTTTCCTTGCATTAGCAAAGATTTTTATTATTAAAGTCCATCATAAAATCAATCCACACTTCTGGACAGTAGATAAATAGATTAGGGGAAGGGGGGTTAACCTCTCAGACTACGCGTTTCGGCGAATTAACGCCTTCTACATGGTCTGTCCAACTGAAAATTAAGCTACCAATATATAAGGAAGAGGGGGAAGGGATGAAAAAAGGAATTAAAATCAAGAGTAAGTCCTCCCATTACTTTTACCCTATGATGACAAAACCCCAATCAATAGTATATATACAGTATGTACAGTGGGGAAAAAAAGTATTTAGTCAGTCAGCAATAGTGCAAGTTCCACCACTTAAAAAGATGAGAGGCGTCTGTAATTTACATCATAGGTAGACCTCAACTATGGGAGACAAACTGAGAAAAAAAAATCCAGAAAATCACATTGTCTGTTTTTTTTTTCATTTTATTTGCATATTATGGTGGAAAATAAGTATTTGGTCAGAAACAAAATTTCATCTCAATACTTTGTGATATATCCTTTGTTGGCAATGACAGAGGTCAAACGTTTTCTGTAAGTCTTCACAAGGTTGCCACACACTGTTGTTGGTATGTTGGCCCATTCCTCCATGCAGATCTCCTCTAGAGCAGTGATGTTTTTGGCTTTTCGCTTGGCAACATGGACTTTCAACTCCCTCCAAAGGTTTTCTATAGGGTTGAGATCTGGAGACTGGCTAGGCCACTCCAGGACCTTGAAATGCTTCTTCTTACGAAGCCACTCCTTCGTTGCCCTGGCGGTGTGCTTTGGATCATTGTCATGTTGAAAGACCCAGTCACGTTTCATCTTCAATGCCCTTGCTGATGGAAGGAGGTTTGCACTCAAAATCTCACGATACATGGCCCCATTCATTCTTTCATGTACCCGGATCAGTCGTCCTGGCCCCTTTGCAGAGAAACAGCCCCAAAGCATGATGTTTCCACCACCATGCTTTACAGTAGGTATGGTGTTTGATGGATGCAACTCAGTATTCTTTTTCCTCCAAACACGACAAGTTGTGTTTCTACCAAACAGTTCCAGTTTGGTTTCATCAGACCATAGGACATTCTCCCAAAACTCCTCTAGATCATCCAAATGCTCTCTAGCAAACTTCAGACGGCCCGGACATGTACAGGCTTAAGCAGTGGGACACGTCTGGCACTGCAGGATCTGAGTCCATGGTGGCGTAGTGTGTTACTTATGGTACATTGGTCCCAGCTCTCTGCAGTTCATTCACTAGGTCCCCCCGCGTGGTTCTGGGATTTTTGCTCACCGTTCTTGTGATCATTCTGACCCCACGGGGTGGGATTTTGCGTGGAGCACCAGATCGAGGGAGATTATCAGTGGTCTTGTATGTCTTCCATTTTCTAATTATTGCTTCCACAGTTGATTTCTTCACTCCAAGCTGGTTGGCTATTGCAGATTCAATCTTCCCAACCTGGTGCAGGGCTACAATTTTGTTTCTGGTGTCCTTTGACAGCTCTTTGGTCTTCACCATAGTGGAGTTTGGAGTCAGACTGTTTGAGGGTGTGCACAGGTGTCTTTTTATACTGATAACAAGTTTAAACAGGTGCCATTACTACAGGTAATGAGTGGAGAAAAGAGGAGACTCTTAAAGAAGAAGTTACAGGTCTGTGAGAGCCAGAAATCTTGATTGCCTGTTTCTGACCAAATACTTATTTTCCACCATAGTATGCAAATAAAATGAAAAAAAAACAGACAATGTGATTTTCTGGATTTATTTTTCTCAGTTTGTCTCCCATAGTTGAGGTCTACCTATGATGTAAATTACAGACGCCTCTCATCTTTTTAAGTGGTGGAACTTGCACTATTGCTGACTGACTAAATACTTTTTTTCCCCACTGTATATATATATATATATATATATATATATATATATATATATATATATATTCACCAGATGGATAGATCATCAATTTTAATTATAAATTTATTATTTCTTATTTATTTCTTGTTCGATTCCCTTTAATCCTTCTTTCTTTAAAAAAAAAAAAAAAAAAATTTTTGAAAAAAAAAAAAAAAAAGGAAACACATTAATAACAAGTAATAAGGTCCTGTCTCTTATTCATGCCATCTGGTGTACGACTACCGAAAGTAAAAAATCCAAAAACTCTCCCTATTTAATAATTTGCGTTTATAATTACCGCCACGTGGAGGTGGAAAAACCTTTTCAATGCCCATAAAGGAAAATGAATCTGTTTCTTCCATGGATTATCACAAAATGTCTAGATGCAGCAGAAATAGTAAGTGCTGTAGTGCTCTCAATATCGCTCAGATGTTTACGAATACGCCTTTTTAAGGGTCCTGAAGTATAACCAATATATTGGATCAAACAAATGGTGCATTCTATTGAATATATGATATAGTCAGAACTGCAATTAATAAAGTTGTTAATTACATAGGTTTTTTTATAAGCAAATGAAGAAAAAAGTTTCGATTTTTTCGCAAAATGACAGCACTTGCACTTTCTTGCACCACATGGAAAAAACGCTTTCAAATCCAACCACGTTGTTGGAGTGGGGATTTTTCAGAAAAATAACTCGGGGAAAGAATATCCCTTAAAGAAGGTGCTTTTTTGGCAATAAATTCAATTTTGTTATTTCTCAAGATTTCCCTTAATTTTGGGTCCTGATTAAGAATGGGTAAATATTTCAGAAGAATTTTCTTAATATTATAAAAATCTGTACTATATTGTGTTGAAAAAATTATTGTAGATTTTCTAGTATCTGAATCTTTTTTTCTTTTCGCCAAAAAGGTCACTACTAGAGTTGAGCGACTTTTGGTTTTTTAGGGTCGCGTTTCGTTTCGTGAAACCCGACTTTTCCAAAAGTCGGGTCGAGCAAGATCGTCCGATTATAGGGAAAAGTCGGGCTCGTCCCGAAACACGAAACCCAATGTAAGTCAATGGGGAATAAAAGTCGGCAGTGAGAGGAGGACAGGAAACACACCTACAGTGCCCATTTGAATGCCAAAAGCATCAATTCTTCTTACTTAAGCTTGTCAACCTTAATTAACTTCATAATATAAGTTACTCACTGAAAAATGGGGGTTATTTGGCTAAAGTTGTGGGGGGGAGGGCTGGCTGCAGGTTTTCATGTGCCCTGGGCGAAAGAGCGCCCCTTTAACACATACCACAACTCATCATGCTCCAATACGGCAGATAAATAGCGGTATAGTACAATGAAAAATACCTCACTTTTTACATCTCATGACGAGGCCCATCTATTTCTCCATACAGAATCATTGGTCCCATATAATGTTTGAAACAGTATATGATGAGCTCCACATAATGCTACAGTATATGTTGGTCCCCATGGATGAAGCTCCACTGTCTTATGGGCCCAAATAATGCTCCAAACATAATGGGCCCCATTTCTAATGCTCTAGTGTATAATGGGCCCTGTAAATGCTGCTCCAGTGTCTGATGTCCACCTTTGGAATGTTCCAGTGTATGGTGGGCCTCATCTATCATTCTCCAGAGTATAGTGCTCCCCAAAAATTGCTGTCCCAACATTGAAAACAATCAAATAAGTCTCCTCGCTAGGGAATCCCTGTACTTGTCTGGACAGGTGCTGTAGCTTGCTTAACCGCTCGCCAGCCGTTCTCACGCCCAGTATGGATTGCACGTGATTGCACAAAGGTTAGAAAGGGTACCGTATCCCCGGATAACATGTATGGATAGCGTACACATTCAAAATATATGTCTCAGGAGGCAGGCTCAGACGGTGTCAGGCACAGTATGGATTGCACGTGATTGCACAAAGGTTAGAAAGGGTACCGTATCCCCGGATAACATGTATGGATAGCGTACACATTCAAAATATATGTCTCAGGAGGCAGGCTCAGACGGTGTTAGGCCCAGTATGGATTGCACGTGATTGCACAAAGGTTAGAAAGGGTACCGTATCCCCGGATAACATGTATGGATAGCGTACACGTTCAAAATATATGTCTCAGGAGGCAGGCTCAGACGGTGTCAGGCACAGTATGGATTGCACGTGATTGCACAAAGGTTAGAAAGGGTACCGTATCCCCGGATAACATGTATGGATAGCGTACACATTCAAAATATATGTCTCAGGAGGCAGGCTCAGACGGTGTTAGGCCCAGTATGGATTGCACGTGATTGCACAAAGGTTAGAAAGGGTACCGTATCCCCGGATAACATGTATGGATAGCGTACACATTCAAAATATATGTCTCAGGAGGCAGGCTCAGACGGTGTCAGGCACAGTATGGATTGCACGTGATTGCACAAAGGTTAGAAAGGGTACCGTATCCCCGGATAACATGTATGGATAGCGTACACATTCAAAATATATGTCTCAGGAGGCAGGCTCAGACGGTGTTAGGCCCAGTATGGATTGCACGTGATTGCACAAAGGTTAGAAAGGGTACCGTATCCCCGGATAACATGTATGGATAGCGTACACATTCAAAATATATGTCTCAGGAGGCAGGCTCAGACGGTGTCAGGCACAGTATGGATTTGACGGCCCAGATTACACAGCGGAGGAGCAGGGAGAGGTAAAGATTGCAAATGCTGGGGCCCTGCCCAAGCAAGGGGGGCCCACTCGTGGGCGTCGGTACTGGCACTGGGCCCCTCATAGTACAGCGGTGTGTCTGACGGCGGGTGTGCACCACCACCGTCAGAGACACTTGATTGCACTATGAGGGACCCTGTGCCAGTGCCCGCGCCCAAGAGTCGGCCTACCCACCTGTCCAGGGCAACGGCACTCGCACGGTGTCGTGCGCTAGGTGGTGACCCCGGCCATGGGGGGGAGGCAGCACAGTTAGGGAGTTTTAGAAAGTGGCATATGTTGATGTTGGACATTCAGCTGATGCAAAAGGCGAAATAGGTGAAGTACCAGGAAGAGGTGGACCAAAGCAAGCCATTTTTCTGTCACCCTATGTGTCATCAGGGGAAGGTGGGACAAAATCCTTGGAAACCCATGCGTGGTTCATTTTAATGAAGGTTAGATCATCCACATTTTGGGTTGACAGACGGGTCCTTTTTTCTGTCAGGATTGATCCAGCTGCACTGAAGACTCTTTCCGATAGCACACTTGCAGCTGGGCAAGCGAGCTCCTGTAAGGCATATTGGGCCAATTCAGGCCAGGTGTCCAGTTTAGCGGCCCAATAGTCAAAGGGGAATGACCTGTGTGGGAGAACATCGATATGGGAGGAAAAGTAGTTTGTAACCATAGTTGACAACTGCTGTCTCCTGTCACTTTCCATCGATGCAGTATTACCAGTTGTGTGAGCGGTATTTGAAAAATCAGTCCACAACATTGTCATGAAACCCCTGTCTCCAACGCCACTTCTGCTGTGTGCACCACGAACACCTCTGCCAAGCTGCCCCCGGCCCGTACGGCTCGTGTGAGAACCATCACCGCTGCTGTGTGCTGGGAATGCCTCAAGCAACCGATTTACCAGAGTTGCTTGTTTATTAGCCAATATTAGGTCAAGGTTCTCCTGTGGCATGATGTTTTGTAATTTGCCTTTATAGCGTGGATCCAGGATGCTGGCCAACCAGTAGTCGTCATCGTTCATCATTTTGGCAATGCGGGGGTCCCTTTTTAGGATCCGCAAGGCATAATCTGACATGTGGGCCAATGTTCCCGGTGTCAATGATGCACTGCGAGTGCTGGGTGGAGGAGCACTTTCTGGCAAATCCACATCCCTCCAGTCACGCACAAACCCTGTACCAGACCTTGCCACGCCAACATTTTCACTTGCCCCACGAGATGCATCCTCCTCCCCTAAGTAATCATCCCCATCATCCTCCTCCTCCTCCTCTTCTTCCCCCACCTCGTCCAGGAGAGGTCCCTGAGCAGACAATGGCTGAATGTCATCAAGGATTCCCTCCTCCTCTTCCTCCTCATCAACATTGGCTGCAGACGCCTGCTCCTTAAGGTGCGTCAAAGTTTGCATGAGCAGACGCATAAGTGGGATGCTCATGCTTAGGATGGCGTCGTCTGCGCTTACCAGCCGTGTGCATTCCTCAAAACACTGAAGGACTTTACAAAGGTCTTTCAGCTTCGACCACTGCACGCCTGTCAACTCCATGTCTGCTCTCAAAGTGCCTGGCCGTGTATCCTCCCACAAATGCATTATGGCCTGCCTCTGCTGGCACAGCCGCTCCACCATGTGCAGGGTGGAGTTCCACCTTGTTGCAATGTCGATAATGAGGCGGTGGTAAGGAAGGTGGAGCAATCGCTGCAGCTTCTGCATACGAACGGAGTGTACAGGCGACCGGCGGATGTGCGCGCACAGTCTTCGCACCTTCTGGAGCAGGGCTGTTAACTCCGGATAATTTTTGAGGAAGCACTGCACCACCAGGTTCAAGGTGTGAGCCAAGCAAGGTATGTGGCTGAGTTTTGAAAGGGCTATGGCTGCCACAAAATTACGCCCGTTATCACTAACTACCTTGCCTGCCTCAAGATGTACACTGCCCAGCCATGACTCAGTTTGTCGCTTCAAGTACTCGGCCAGCACCTCGGCGGTGTGTGTCGCCCAAACACATCATCTGCAACACAGCCTGCTGACGCTTTCCACTAGCTGCTCGATAGGGGGACACATCGTGTGCAACAGTGGCAGCTGCAGATGGAGTGCTCGTACGACTGCGCTCTGTGGACGAGCTTTCGCTTCTGGAGGAGGAGGAGGAGGGTTGAACGCCTACAGCCAACTGTTTCCTATACCGTGGGCTAGGCAGCACTGTCCCACCACCGCTGTCCCCTGTGGACCCTGCATCCACCACATTAACCCAGTGCGCAGTGATGGACACGTAAAGGCCCTGGCCATGCCGACTGGACCATGCATCAGTTGTGAGGTGCACCTTTCCGCTCACTGACTGCTTGAGTGCATGGAAAATGCGGTCTTTCACATGATGGTGAAGGGCTGGGATGGCTTTGCGAGAGAAGAAGTGGCGACTGGGTAGGTCATAGCGTGGTACTGCATAGGCCATGAGTTCGCGGAAAGCTGTGCTTTCCACCAACCGAAAGGGCATCATCTCAAACGAGATTAGTTTGGCAATGTGGGCGTTCAAACCCAGTGTACGCGGATGAGAGACTGAGTACTTTCTTGACCTACTCATAGTATCTGGGAGGGTGAGCTGGACTTGAGAGCTGCATATGGTGGAAGTAGCGGTGGACAGGGCGGACTGAGAGAGGGTTGATGATGGTGATGGAGTTGGTGTTCTTTCTGATGGCCTAGAATCAGTCTTTAGTTGATATAACAGTGGGATTCCCTGACTGCTGTGGCCTTGCAACGACACCTCAACATTTGCTGCTGTGCTAACCGGTGGGCTTACAGTGGGGGAAACAATGTAGCGTTGCTGACTACCTTCGTTGTGATCAGTTGCACATGTGGCACTTGAGGTTTGGTGTTGTGTCCACGCTTGCAAGTGCATGCTGGTTAAATGTCTAAGCATGCAACTGGTATTCAAATTTTTCAGATTTTTCCCTCGGCTAAAGGTCTTTGCGCACTTCTTACAGATAACCTTGGCCTGATCATGAGGATTTTGTTCAAAAAAGTGCCACACTGCACTCTTCCTACTTTGGCAGACATTTTGCGGCCTAGCACGCTGTGATCTTTTGACCCTCTGGACAAGCTGTCCAGCAACTCTTTTGATGTTTGGAACCTGTCTTTGGAGTGCTCCGGGCCTGCCAGATAACAGCTGTTGCGATGTCGATGTCTGCTGTGGATGCTCCTCATCTGAGCTATTGGAAGCAGCACCCTCTTCCCCCAATGGATGCCAATCTGGGTCAACAACTGGGTCATCCATCACCTCCTCTTCTATGTCATGTGCACCTTTCTCTGTGTCACCGTGTATGGTGGTATAGTGTGCGGGAAGGGGCACCTGAGTCTTATCAGGGTCAAAATCTGGCTCTGTACACTGCAAGGACAATGTAGTGCTCTGAGTGAATGTACCAGCAGAATCATCCATCAGCGGCTGTGCATCAGTGCACTCCATGTCAGATTCATCTTGGCCTGGGTAATTCACCATTTGACTTGATAATCCAGGCATGGTATGTGAAAACAGCTCCATGGAGTAATCAGTAGTATGGCCTGCGTCATCCTTCAATCTTGGTTGGGGTGAAGGACACAAGGAAAGGTGTGGTTCATGAACATGAGCCTCCAATGACGACTCAGTGCTTTTACTTTTTACAACTGAAGAAGAGGAGGCGATAGAGCTGGAGGCTGAGTCAGCAATGTAAGACAAAACTTTTTCCTGATGCTCTGCCTTTAAAAGCGGTTTGCCAACTCCTAGAAAACTAAGCGTTCGAGGCCATATGTAGACAGACGATGACGCAAGGTCAGCACCTCCTGCATTCGGTCCTATTTTGCTCTTGCCACTACCATCAGATCCACCACCAACACCATCATTACCAGCTGCCAACCCCCGCCCAATTCCACGGCCTCTTCCACCAGCCTTCCTCATTTTTGGTAGAAATGTAGACAAAATCCAACAAACTATATAGTAATGTAAAACAAGGTACAAGGTGTCTATAGGACAGGGGAGATTTAGAATTTCTGCACACACTTGTGGACAGTGGACACTTTTGGATTGTGTGAGGCCCACTGATATCTGAGCGCTATGTGACACGCTCGATGGCACAGCTGCCTGTGACCAAAGTGACGAGAGGATAATGGAGATTTTGAATGTCTGCGCACACTTTTGGACACTGGACACTTGTGGATTGTGTGAGGCCCACTGATATCTGAGCGCTATGTGACAGGCTCGATGGCACAGCTGCCTGTGACCAAAGTGACGAGAGGATAATGGAGATTTTGAATCTCTGCGCACACTTTTGGACACTGGACACTTGTGGATTGTGTGAGGCCCACTGATATCTGAGCGCTATGTGACACGCTCGATGGCACAGCTGCCTGTGACCAAAGTGACGAGAGGATAATGGAGATTTTGAATCTCTGCGCACACTTTTGGACACTGGACACTTGTGGATTGTGTGAGGCCCACTGATATCTGAGCGCTATGTGACACGCTCGATGGCACAGCTGCCTGTGACCAAAGTGACGAGAGGATAATGGAGATTTTGAATCTCTGCGCACACTTTTGGACACTGGACACTTGTGGATTGTGTGAGGCCCACAGATATCTGAGCGCTATGTGACACGCTCGATGGCACAGCTGCCTGTGACCAAAGTGATGAGAGGATAATGGAGATTTTGAATCTCTGCGCACACTTTTGGACACTGGACACTTGTGGATTGTGTGAGGCCCACTGATACCTGAGCGCTATGTGACACGCTCGATGGCACAGCTGCCTGTGACCAAAGTGACGAGAGGATAATGGAGATTTTGAATCTCTGCGCAAACTTTTGGACACTGGACACTTGTGGATTGTGTGAGGCCCACTGATATCTGAGCGCTATGTGACACGCTCGATGGCACAGCTGCCTGTGACCAAAGTGACGAGAGGATAATGGAGATTTTGAATCTCTGCGCACACTTTTGGACACTGGACACTTGTGGATTGTGTGAGGCCCACTGATATCTGAGCGCTATGTGACACGCTCGATGGCACAGCTGCCTGTGACCAAAGTGACGAGAGGATAATGGAGATTTTGAATCTCTGCGCACACTTTTGGACACTGGACACTTGTGGATTGTGTGAGGCCCACTGATATCTGAGCGCTATGTGACACGCTCGATGGCACAGCTGTGACAAAAGTGACTAGAGGATAAGGGAGATTGGATTGCTTTTAAAAAAGCAGTTTGCGGAGCAGTGGGTAAACAGCAATGCCAGCGTGTCAGGAAGCCTTAAAAGGCAGCCCAACAACCAACACCACTGATACACCACTATATAGCCTCCCCTTGCACTGCACACACAGTGACTTGTGTGTTGTGCAGGCCAAATCGCTAGCAGCAGAAGCAGTTTTTTTGTCTTCTTCCCTGCCTAACGCTCTCCCTACAGAATCAGCAGCAACCTCTCCCTATACTAAGATCGGCAGAAGTAAGATGGCGGTCGGCGTGCACGCCCTTTTATACCCCCTGTGACGCCCACCAAAGCAAGCCAATCACTTGCATGCCCTTCTGAAAGATGGTGGTGACCCGTGCCTAGGTCATCACGTTGCCCACAGTGTCCGTGGATCCTGATTGGCTGAAAAAGAGCGCAAAACAAACTTTTGAAACACGACTTTGGCGCGTAAGTCGCCGACCTCGTGGCCGACCTCATCCTAGGGTCGGGTTTCGTTTCATGAAACCCGACTTTGCCAAAAGTCGGCGACTTTTGAATTTTTTCGACCCGTTTCGCTCAACTCTAGTCACTACGTTTTACTTCATTAACAATTTTATCCGCTCTATCAAGACACCATTGGGAGTATCCTCTTTTCTTTAATCTCTTACAAGTTTTTAGTTTTTCACTCTCAAAGGTAGCAGGGTCTGTACTATTCCTTTTAATCCTTATTAATTCACCAATGGGAAGATTTTTTATAACATGGGGTGGATGGCAAGAATCCGCCGCTAAAATGTTATTAGAAGTTGTAGGTTTTCTAAAAGGTAAAATCTCAACCTTCCCATCTGTATTAGTCCTCAAGGTAACATCCAAAAAATTAATCGAATTTTTGTTAGAACAAAAGGTAAATTTCAAATTGAAATCATTGATATTAATATAATATATAAAATTCTGTATTTCCAATTGTGTACCTCTCCAGATAAACAGCAAATCATCAATGAATCTACCCATCCATACCACATTCCTTTTAAAGGGATTACTGTCATTATGTAAAAATAATTCTTCCCACCTCCCCATTACAATATTAGCAAGGGAGGGGGAGAATTTAGATCCCATTGAAACACCAGATCTTTGTAAAAAATACCGATCATTAAAGGAAAAATAGTTATGTGACAACAAAAAATCAACTGCTGATGCTAAAAAATCTTTAATGACAATATCACAGCTACTGAAATGATCCAAATAATAAACAAGAGATTTTAAAGCTATAGAATGTGGTATGGATGGATAGAGAGCAGTAACATCACATGAAAGCCAGATATAATCCTCCTGCCACTGTACTACTGTTTAGGCGCATCAGGGGCTCTCCAAACGCAACATGGCGTCCCATCTCAATTCCAGCCAATTTTGCATTGAAAAGTCAAACGGTGCTCCTTCCCTTCCGAGCTCTTCCATGGGCCCAAACAGTGGTTTACCCGCACATATGGGGCATCAGGACAAATAGCACAACAACTTTTGGGGTCCAATTTCTCCTGTTACCCTTGGTAAAATAAAAAAATTGGATCTGAACTACTTTTTTTATGAAAAAAAGTTAAATGTTCATTTTTTTTTTCACATTCCAAAATTCCTGTGAAGCACCTGAAGGGTTAATAAACATCTTGAATGTGGTTTTGAGCACCTTGAGGGGTACAATTGTTAGAAAGTACCCAAAAGTGACACAATTCTAACAACTGTACCCCTCAAAGTGACATCAGATGTGATGTGGTACCTTAAAAAAAATGGCGTAAAAATGAGAAATCGCTGTTTAACTTTTAACCCTTATAACTTCCTAACAAAAAAAAATTTGGTTCCAAAATTGTGCTGATGTAAAGTAAACATGTGGAAAATATTACTTAAGTATTTTATGTGACATATCTCTGTGATTTAAGGGCATGAAAATTCAAAGTTGGAAAATTGCAAAATTTTCAAAATTTTCGCCAAATTTCCGTTTTTTTTCAACAAATAAATGCAAGTTATATCAAACAAATTTTACCACTATCATGAAGTACAATATGTCATGAAAAACATTCTCACAATCACTAGGATCCATTGAAGCGTTCCAGAGTTATTACCTCATAAAGGGACAGTGGTCTGAACTGTAAAAATTGGCCTGGTCATCAACATGCAAACCACCGTCGGGGGTAAAAGGGTTAATGATTAGGGATGAGTGACCGTACCCACTGTAATGCTGTTGCCATCTTGGTTGTGGCATTACTGTAATTAGCTGGCAGTGTGACATCATGAGGGGTTATAAAAGAACAGGCGCCACCTGACTCGGCTCACTGACGCCATTGCACAGCTCTGTGACACTTCATATCGGAGGGAGAGAGTGCTTGTCTAGGCCTGTGTGTGCACAGTATAACAAATCAGAGGCATGTAGTGTGTTGGTGCTGAAGCTGAGTTGTCATACTAACAGCCTTTCTAAGGGATAATCATTTACTTTGCTGTTTGTATTGCATATATTCTGCATATAGAGTAGGGAGGGAGAGCGTTTCGCAGGAGCAGGGAGAGTGGCTAAGTACAATCTGTAGTCAGTGATTAGGGCTGTGTAGTCCGCTGCCAAATATATAATACTGCATTTCTTTTTTGGGGTGGTTAAAACATTGAATGTATTTTGCTCTATCGAGTATGACGTGCTTTGTGTTACTTTTTTGTGTTATATAACACTGCACTATCAGGATGCAGTGGACCCATATAATAAAGATGGCAACACAGGTGCAAAAATACCAATCAAGCAACTGCTCCAGCCTACCAATACATGGAGGGGGCGATTGCCTGGTATGTTGATGCACAAAACAACTTGTATGCGGCGCTGTTCACACTATGGCCCGCACAGCATCCAGGCCAGCCTAGTACCAACACCCTTCTATTAGTTCAGGCGGGCTGCCCAGCGCTAAAAAAAATGCATGTCGTGTGAACAACAGACACCGCAGTTTACAAGACCAAATGGGCCCAACTGCACCCCGAATAAAAAGTGCAAAAAACACATTTAAAAAAATGTGGAGTATTAGCTGATATTTTGGCCAAAATATCAGCTAATACTCCACATTTTTTTAAATGTGTTTTTTGCACTTTTTATTCGGGGTGCAGTTGGGCCCATTTGGTCTTGTAAACTGCGGTGTCTGTTGTTCACACGACATGCATTTTTTTTAGCGCTGGGCAGCCCGCCTGAACTAATAGAAGGGTGTTGGTACTAGGCTGGCCTGGATGCTGTGCGGGCCATAGTGTGAACAGCGCCACATACAAGTTGTTTTGTGCATCAACATACCAGGCAATCGCCCCCTCCATGTATTGGTAGGCTGGAGCAGTTGCTTGATTGGTATTTTTGCACCTGTGTTGCCATCTTTATTATATGGGTCCACTGCATCCTGATAGTGCATTTGTTTGGAGGCCTGTATGGGTAAACCTTGTTGTTCTTTTGCTGTTCTCATTATTGGAGGATTTTCAAGTCCTCTTTTTGTACTGTGCTGTATTATTATTTAGTGTTAGGTACCCGTAAGCGTGGAGATCTTTGACGTAGGTTACGGTCTCACGTATTTTGGCCAAAATATCAGCTAATACTCCACATTTTTTTAAATGTGTTTTTTGCACTTTTTATTTGGGGTGCAGTTGGGCCCATTTGGTCTTGTAAACTGCGGTGTCTGTTGTTCACACGACATGCATTTTTTTAGCGCTGGGCAGCCCGCCTTGACTAATAGAAGGGTGTTGGTACTAGGCTGGCCTGGATGCTGTGCGGGCCATAGTGTGAACAGCGCCGCATACAAGTTGTTTTGTGCATCAACATACCAGGCAATCGCCCCCTCCATGTATTGGTAGGCTGGAGCAGTTGCTTGATTGGTATTTTTGCACCTGTGTTGCCATCTTTATTATATGGGTCCACTGCATCCTGATAGTGCATTTGTTTGGAGGCCTGTATGGGTAAACCTTGTTGTTCTTTTGCTGTTCTCATTATTGGAGGATTTTCAAGTCCTCTTTTTGTACTGTGCTGTTATATAACACTGCAAAAAATTGTTGAAAAATTTTCCTAGGTTAGACGTCATACCTATACACTATTATGGGTTCTGGGATAATTTTTTTTTATATACAAGACTCCAAAAAAATTGATAAGGTTAATTTTTCTCACTCATACCGTATTACGTGGTCTGGGGTACATTTTTGTGATCTAGAAAACTGAAAAAAAGCATTAAAAAATTTTGCAGGCATAAATTTCTCAGCCATACAGTATTCTGTGGCCTGTGGTACATTTCACTTATATCTTAACACACTCCGAAAAAGCGTTAAAAAAAAAAATTAGCTGGATTACATTTCTCACCAATACACTATTCCATGGTCTGCGGTTCTGGGGTACATTTCCGTGATATTATCTAACACTCCAAAAAATGAACAAGGCCTGGATTAGCCCACACTTTTCCACACCATCAGATGACCGCAACATATAAAGTGTTTTTAGTATTCAATATTTGAATGAGGCCTGCCAGTTGTTGCCTTTCAGGGGTCTATGGATGACCCTCCTTATAATTTTTGTCTAGCTTTGCAATTTCTGCAAAGCCTTTGACTGTATAAGTACATCAACTATTCCTTCAAGATATTTACATTCTAAGTGTTTTTGTGGCTTCATTGAGTCTTCCATACAGCCTAACAGAGTTATTGTTGCATGACGGTGATATGTAAAGCCTACAGAAAGCAATGAAAAATATTTCTGAATTAGATTACTTGTTCACAGAGTATTACGTGATTTCCAGCACATTTTGCTGTTGGTATATAACAGTCCAAAAAAGAGTTTAAAAATTTTTCTTGGTTACATTTCTTGCCCATACACTATTCTGTGGTCTGAGATACATTTTTGTCATATATAACACTCAAAAAAAGCATTAACAAATTTTGCTGGGTTAAATTTCGCAGCCATAGAGTATTACGTGATCTTGGGTACATTTCTATGACCTATAAGATTCCCAAAAAGTGTGAAAAAATTATTGCTGGGTTAAATTTCTCACCAAAACACTATTCCGTGTTCTGGAGTACATTTTTTATGATCTATAACACTCCAAAATAGTGTTAAAATTTTTTGTTGTGTTAATTTTCTCACCCACACACTATTTCATCTTCTGGGGAACATTTCGTGATTATATGACCCTCAAACATGTTCAAAAATGTATCAGCATTATATTGCCAACCCATACTGTATTACATGCTCTTGGGTACATTTTGGGGGCATATAACCCTCCAAAAATGTTGTCATAAATTTATTGGCATTATATTGCTCATCCATAGATTGTCTTCTTGGGTGTATTTTGGTGGTATCTAACTCTCCAAAAAATTGGTTCAAAAATGTATCAACATTTTATTGCTCATCCATAGAACATTACGTGTTCTTGGGTATATTTCGTTTGTATATAACCCTACAAAAACTTGTTTAAAAATTTAACGGTATTATAGTGTTCATCCATAACGTATTGCATCTTCTTGGGTGCATTTTGGTGGTATCTAACCCCCAAAAAAATTGTTCAAAATTTTTTCAGTATTATATTGCTCATCCATAGAGTATTACATGCTCTTGTGTACTTTTCCATGGTATCTAACCCTCCAAAAAATTGTTCAAAAATTTGTCAGTATTATATTGCTCACCCATACACTATTACATGTCCTTGGGTACATTTCGTTGGTATATAATCCCCAAAAAACTTGTTGAAAAATGTATTGATATTATATTGTCCATCCATACAGTATTATGTCTTCTTGGGTACACTTTGTTGCTAGGTAACCCTAAAAAAAACTTTTTAATTATAATTTTATTTATGTTGTCAAAAAATGTTATTATTTTGCTCATCCCTACAGTATTACGTGTTCTTGGGTACATTTCGGTGGTTTAGATCAGTGGTCCCCAACCTTTTTTGCACCAGGGACCGGTTTCAAGCAAGACCATTCTTCCATGGCCCGGCAGGGCGGGGATGGAGGTGTGGCAGGGGCGGGGCTTTTGTCATAAGGGGGCGGGGCTATGGACGCAGTTGTAGTGTAGCAGTGCATACTTATAATTAACATTTATAATGTGACTCAACTCACCATAGGTTTTGAATGAGTGCTCCATCACCCCCTTCTCCCCATCATTGCCTTCACCCCATCACTCCCTTCTCTCCATCATTGCCTTCACCCCATCACTCCCTTCACCCCATCACTCCCTTCTCCCCATCATTGCCTTCACCCCATCACTGCCATCTCTCCATCATTGCCTTCACCCCATCACTCCCTTCTCCCCATCATTGCCTTCACCCCATCACTCCCTTCTCCCCATCATTGCCTTCACCCCATCACTGCCATCTCTCCATCATTGCCTTCTCCCCATCATTGCCTTCTCCCCATCACTGCTGTCTCCCCATCATTGCCTTCTCCCCATCATTGCCTTCACCCCATCACTCCCCTCTCCCCATCATTGCCTGCACCCCATCACTGCCATCTCTCCATCACTCCCCTCACGGTCTTCTCCTCATGTCCCCATCTCCTCCAGGGCCAGGCTACACAAACACAGACCCACACACATACATACATACATACACACACACACACACACACACACACACACACACACACACACACACACATGTACACACACACACACACACACACACACACAGACAGACATACATACACACACACACACATTATACATACACACACACACCACCTCTCTCCTCTCACCTGCCCGCCGCCCGTGCTTCCTCTCTCTGACACAGCAGCCGCGCTCTCCTCTCTGTGTCAGTCAGAGACAGGAAGCGCGGGCGGCGGGCAGGAAGCTGGACGCAGTGGACGTGTCCTTGCAGCTCCGCTCCTGCTATTCCCTCTTGCAGGCAGCGGAGCTGCTTGATCGCTTCCTGGCCGCCGCTAAGAACTGCTGCGTGCCGCCCCAGCCCCCGCTACGCCACTGACCGCCCCTGGCTCCCCTTGTGTCCGCGGACCGGCAAGGGCACTGCAGCGGCCCGGTGCTGGGCCGCGGACCGGCGGTTGGGGACCCCTGGTTTAGATCAATCCAAAAAAAGTAAAAAAATAAATTTCCGGATTCAATTAGTCATCCATACAATTTAACGTGTTTTGTGTAAAATTGCAGTGGGTTAAAATTTTTGCAAACCTCTTGTGCTGGTACAGTTAAAATATTGTTTTAGCAAAACTTGACTATTGTCACATATACTCTACAATTTGGTTTGTGTGAATTTTCTTTGGTTTGAAATAAAATCCCAATTTAGCCTGGCATAAGTGTAAAATTGTGGTTATTCAAAAATTGATTATTGTCACACATACTATAAAACTTGGTTGGTGTGAAATTTTGTTGGTTTAATAAAAAGGGTACTGGTAGAGGTGTAGAAATTTTTTTACAACAAAAATATTGTGACACAATTTGCTTTTAGAACAATATTTTTAGTAAAAGATGTTTCATTTCTTGCAAACTTTTGTATTCTTGAACCCATATCTGTAGGAGTAATGTGCCAAGGGGTTTGAATGTTATTTTTATAGCTGGTTTAGACACCTTGACTTTCAAACAGAACCTTTCAGCACAATTGTACTGTAAAGACATTACTGTAATGGCGCCATTACAGCCATGTCATTACTTTACATAATATAATAAAATCGTGCTGACAAGTTCTCTTTGAATTCCTCCTCAGTATATGTTTTATACCTACTCGAACGCAAGTACAGGCGGTAGTACAGTTTGCGCACTACACAATATTTACAAACTCACATAAACATAGGTGTAATAAAGGAACAAGGCGATGAGGTAGACCAGCAACCCAATGGCTTGATGCAATGAAGATAATGGCAGAGAAGAAACTGGTGGACTGATCTAGGTGTGAGATCTGGTTTGGCTGTTTAAGAGGTGTCTGTCCAGGATCCAAGGGGTAACGTTTCTCTTTGTGGAGAGTGAAATGTTAAGCATGCTGAGATGAGGATCCTTTTAAGCTGCAACGCTCCTCTGGGAAATATGCAAACTGTATCTTCAGAGAGGATGAGGACTAGAACTCTAGTGACACCAATAGGAAGTAGCAATCCTAAAAGTCAATGTCGACCCTTTAACGAGTCTTGTCACATGACTTAGGATAAAAGCTAAAACCAGAATCTCAGTTTGCAGACACTGTGTTTTGGAGAACTATGTGAATCACATTAGCCCAATTCATCAATTTCTGCAGTGAAACACTTAGAATGCTACAAAATTTTCTCACAAAAGTTTGATGACCTTTGCCATTTTTACACCAATCCTTTACATTTTCGCCAAAGTGGACAAAGCTTAGGCTGGACGGGGCAAGGAAAAGCTCACATTGCAAATTCAAAATTTGTACAATTTTAGTGGTGTAAATTAAACCAGAAATGTATTCCAATCCCTGGAGCAGCATTCTAAGATGCGCCTAATTTATTAAGTTGCATGCACCTCTTAATTACTTAGGTGCAGCACTGTCTGCATTTGGACTGGTGTTCAACACTCCAAAATTAATTAATCAGCCCCGATGTTTTGAAACATGACTCGCATATCCACCAAAGTATTTTTTCTGAATTTTTGGTTCTCTCCATAGAGACAATATCTGTTAATGCACATGATTGCTTTTACCTGTTTTGTAAGAGGGATTTATCAATAACTTTGAATTATGTATTTTCCCCGAACCTCCTTTGCGATCAGGGTCACATCTCTATGCATTTACATTGATGTTTCGTCTTTGTGCTTTTCACCCTATGTCAATGTCTCCCTTTTATTGTCAGTGGGATTTGTGCTTTAGTTTCTACTCCACATTTTATCAATAATTCCAAAACCTTGAGCTGTATGTATGTACAAGTTTGTATATGTGTCTCTTGCCCGTTTTCCACCTTTTGCATGTTGTTTATTTATATGTTCCTTATTTCTACATATGCAGCAATGGCAAAAATTAAGAGTCCACTGCACAGTTTTAAAATCAGCTTCTCTACATGTCTGACAGCCATTCCATTCCACTGTCAGTTGAATTCCAGCCAGAGTACACCTCATTCTACTTAATGTGCTTCTGATTAGGTGATAACTTGAACCTAATCTTATTTAACAAAGGAAAGTATAAAAAAACCCTGCTGTGATGTTCACAATCCTCTTGCAATAGGACAAGCTGGATGGCAAAACAAGTGGTAGTAATATCCCAAAAGTCCAAAAGTAATAGGAATGAAAAAATAACTTTTAACCATGCCAAAGGAGTTGAAAAGAAAAGTCTTGAGTGAGGAAAAGAATCTCTCAATTGTGGCTTTACTAGCAGAGGGATACAGAGAGTGTCATGTTGCCTCCATCCTGAAAAATTTCTAAGATGGCAATCCATTACAACAAGGTCAAGCAGCAGACATTGGGGGCAACAAAGCTACAGCTTTACCCTACAACTGGTTGTCTTATGATTAGGCGGAGGCCTGGAGAGGCGTACAAGCACAGTGTCTTGCACCCACTGTGAAATTTGGTGGAGGACTGGTGATGCAAAGCATTATTTGAGGTCTGCAAGCACTGCATTTTTTTTGTTATTTTGACCATTTCTCATTTTCTGAAAATACAAAATTTAGCGCTTGGACATTTTAAAGACATGTTGTCTTGTCAGTAGTTTATAGAAAATAAAAACAATTTATATTTTACTCAGAAATATACCTATAAAGAGAAAAATCAGACAAACTGAAAATGTTGCAGTGGTCTCTTAATTTTTGCCAGAGCTGTACATAAAAAAAAAAACTCCAAATACAGTGTGTTTATACACATATCCACCTACACATTTTTATTTTGTTTTTATTAGAGTTGAGCAAAACGGGTCGGTTATATTCAAAAGTCGCCACCTTTCGCTGAAGTTGGGTTTCATGAAACGAAACCCGACCATAGCGTGAGGTTGGCCATGAGGTCGGAGACCAGAGCGCCAAAGTCACGTTTCAAAAGATGCCTCCAGCGCCCGTTTTCAGCCAATGATGGAGGACGCACACTGTGGGCAGCGCGATGACATGGGCATTGGTCACCACCATCTTTGAGAAAGGCATGTAAGTGATTGGCTGGCTTTGTGTGGCGTCACACGGGCTATAAAAGGGCGTGCACGCCGACTGCCACCTTACTTTTGCCGATCTTGGCATAGGGAGAGCTGCTGCTGATTCTGTAGGGAGAGCGTTAGGCAGGGAAGAAGAACCAAAAAACTGCTTCTGCTGTTAGCGATTTCCACTTACAAAACAACACTTTGTGTGCAGTGACAGGGGAAGCTCTATTTTTGTGCATCAGCTCTGTTGGTTATTAGGCTGCCTTATAAGGCTCCCTGATAGCTGCATTGCTGTTTGCACACTGCTGGGCAAACTGCTTTTTTAAAAGCAAAAATACTTTTCTTCCTCTTTTCTGCACAGTTACCAAGCGTTTATTTTTCCACCCTTTTGTGTGTGCAGCAGTCCTGCTTATTAGGCTGCCTCTGTCCATACTTGGACTGAGAGCATCATTGTCAGCGTCCTCAAATCTCTAGTGAGATCCAAATTCTCACCAATCCTAAAGACATCCTCCACCTTGTCATACACCATCCAATTTCAGCCTGTGACATTGAGGTGTAATCTCTCCTGTGCCTGAGACAATAGTTCAGCGTCCTCAAATCTCTAGTGAGATGCAAATTCTCACCAATCCTATAGACACCCTCCACCTTGTCATACACCATCCAATTTCAGCCTGTGACATTGAGGTGTAATCTCTCCTGGTCCTGAGACAATAGTTCTGCATCCTCAAATCTATAGTGAGATTCAAATTCTCACCAATCCTATAGACACCCTCCACCTTGTCACACCATCCAATTTCTGCCTGTTACATTGAGGTGTAATCTCTCCTGTGCCTGAGACAATAGTTCAGCAACCTCAAATCTATAGTGAGATTCAAATTCTCACCAATAGTAGATACACCTTCTAACCTTGTTTTACAGTACCATATAGCTGGTGGTATTTTGGGTACATTTTCACAAAAATGAGGAAGTATGGTGGAAAACGCCATGGAAGTGAGCGGGGGTTGCCAGCTGGTCCCGATGGTGGTGGTGTTGCATCTGTTGGTAGTGGCAAAAGCACAATAGCACCTAAGGCAGGAGGTGTTGAGCCTGCATCATCATCTGGCTCCACAAGGCCTCAAAGGCTCTCTTTTCTGGGAGAAGGTAAACCACTTTTAAAGCCGGAGCTTCAGGAACAAGTTTTGGCTTACATTGTTGACACAGCCTCCAGCTCTCTCGCCTCCTCTTCTGAAGTTTCAAAAAATAAAAGCACTGAGTCTTCAGTGGAGGCCCCTGGTCAGGAACAACACCTTTCCTTGTGTCCTTCACCCCTACCAAAAGTGAAGGATGTGGCAGGCCACACTACCGATTACTCCATGGAGCTCTTTTCACATACCATGCCTGGGTTAGCAAGTCAAATCATGAATTCCCCAGTCCAAGATGAATCTGACATGGAGTGCACTGATGCACAGCCACTGCTAGATTTTTCTGCTGGTACATTCAATCAGAGCACTACATTGTCCTCGCAGTGTACTGAGGCAGAATCAGACCCTGATGAAACTCAGATGTCCCTTCCCGCATACTATACCACCTTACACGGTGACAGAGGAAGGTGCACATGAAATTGAAGAGGAGGTGATGGATGACCCAGTTGTTGACCAAGATTGGCATCCATTGGGGGAAGAGGGTGCCGCTGCCAATAGCTCAGAAGAGGAGGAGGAGGATCCGCAGCAGGCAACGACATCGCAACAGCTGTTATCTGGCAGGACCATAGCAGTCCAAAAACGTGTTACAATAACAAAAAGAGTTGCAGGACAGCTTGGCCAGATGGTCAAATTAGCACAGCGTGCAAGGTCTCAAAATGTCTTCCATAGTAGGAAGAGTGCAGTGTGGCACTTTTTTGAACAAAATCCTAATGATCAGGCAAAGGTTATCTGTAAGAAGTGCGCAAAGACCTTTAGCCGGGGGAAAATCTGAGAATTTTGAATACCAGTTGCATGCTTAGACATTTAACCACCATGCACTTGCAAGCGTGGACGGACTACCAAACCTCACGTACCACATGTGCACCTGCTCCAAATGAAGGTAGTCAGCAACGCTACATCGCATCCCCCACTGTAAGCCCACCGGTTTGCACACCACCAGCAGCAATTGTCGAGGTGTCGTCGCAAGGGCAAAGCAGTCATGGAATCACAATGTTATTGCTACGAAAGACTGAATCTAGGCCATCAGCAACACCACCAACAACATCACCAACCCTCTCTGTCTGCCATGTCCACCGCTAGTTCCACCATATGCAGCTCTCAAGTCCAGCTCACCCTACCAGAGACTCTGAGTAGGGCAAGAAAGTACTCATCCTCTCATCCACGTACACTGGCTTTGAACGCCCACTGTTATGAATGGGTCACCGAGGAGGAAAAAAACAAAACAAGCCAAGTCTCAGAAAACCAGAAGGTTTGGTAACTATGCAGATTGCAGATCGCTGATCTTACCACATAACTATCAGCAGTCGTGGAGCGTACCTACGATGATCCTAGACGCCTCGTCACAACCGGAGAGCTACATAAGCCTAAAGCAGGAAAAGAGGAAAACTAACTGCCCCAGAGCTGACCACAAAGGAAAGACAGCCCCCCACATGTATTGATGGTGAAACAAAATGAAAACACAAAGGCAGAAAAATAGGCTGAGCAAACGATGGGGCCCGACTAACTAGAAAGGACAGGAAAGGAAAGACACTGTCTGCAATCTGCCAAAAACCCTACCAAAATAATGTCCAACACTTCTGAAAGCAAAATTAACCCTGAAGTCACTAGACTTCTCCCACTACATCAGCACTCTGAAATATTCTGAGACAGAGCAAAAAGAGGCCAATCTAATAAGGGACCAAAAGCAAATACAGATAAATAGGAGTGGAAATTCAGCACAATCCCAGCAGGGTCTGGCTGACCACAAAAAACTGAATTGACCAACAAGAGCAAGTGTGAACAATAGCAAAAACAAACTTAACTTGAGAAGACTGGAACAGAGCTGAAGTCCAAGTCTTGAGAAGCAGACTGAATCACCAGCACCAGGATAGGGCGTCGGCTGATACTCCAGAGATCCAATCGTTATCCTCCTCATCAGGTGGCAGATCACTACCAATTAAACCAACCTCACTACCTCCTGTCACCACCAGAGGGAGAACGGAAGGAGGAGCAGAAAATGAGTTCACAACAGTACCCCCCCTTGAGGAGGGGTCACCGAACCCTCATCCATGCCACCAGGCCGATCTGGATGGGCCCGGTGAAAAGCACGAACCAATTTATTGGCATGAATATCAGAGGCAGAGACCCAAGAATCATCCTCCTAGCCATAACCCTTCCATTTGACCAAATACTGGAGTGTCCGTCTAACCAAACGAGAATCCAATATTTTCTCTACCTCATATTCCACATTGCCTTTAACCAATACAGGGTCAGGAGGTTCCGCCACAGGAACTACTGGCTCAACAAACCTCTTCAACAGTGACTTGTGAAATACGTTATGGATTTGAACGTAACTGGAAGAGCCAATCGAAAAGAAACAGGATTAAGAATCTCCAAAATCTTATAAGGTCCAATAAATCTTGGCTTAAATTTTGGAGATGCAACCTTCATAGGAATATTCTTAGACTACAACCAAACCATATTACCTATTTTAAACTGGGGACCAATGGTCCTATGCCGGTTGGAAAAACGCTGGGCCTTTTCCTGAGAGAGTGACAACTTATCCACCACTTGGTCCCATATCTGCTGCATTCTCACAACCACAGTGTCCACACCTGGGCTGGTCGAAGATTCCACTTGCCCTGAAGAGAATCGAGGAAGAAACCCAAAATTACAGAAAAAGGGTGACATCAAAGTGGCAGAACTAGCTCTATTGTTCAGCACAAATTCGGCCAAGGGCAAAAATGAGACCCAATCATCTTGATCAGCAGATATAAAACATCTTAAATAAGACTCCAGGGTCTGGTTTGTTCTCTCAGTCTGCCCATTGGTCTGGGGATGAAACGCGGAGGAGAAGGATAACTGAATTCCCAGATTGGAACAAAAGGCTTTCCAGAATCTGGAAACAAACTGGACCCCTCTATCGGACACAATGTTCTCAGGAATCCCGTGTAACCGAACCACCTGTTGTAAAAACAAGGGCACCAACTCAGCGGAAGATGGCAACTTTGGGAGTGGTACAAGATGGACCATCTTCAAAAATCTATCACAAATCACCCTGATAACAGTCATTCTCTGAGAGACAGGAAGATCAGAAATAAAGTCCATTGAGATATGGGTCCATGGCCTCTTGGGCACCGGCAGGGGCATCAGCAACCCACTAGAACGAGAACAGGGTTTAGACCAAGAACAAGTTCCACAGGACTGTACAAAATTCCTGACATCACGAGACAAGGCAGGCCACCAAAACGACCGACTCACCAAATCTCTGGTACCAAAAATACCTGAATGACCAGCCAATGCGGAGCAATGGACTTCAGACATCACTCTCTTTCTCCACTGGTCAGGAACATACAATATTCCCATAGGGCAACGCTCAGGCCTACCCTCCTGAAATTCCTCCAGGGCGCGTCTCAAATCGGGCGAAATGGCAGAAAGAACTACCCCCTCACCTAGGATAGTAGTAGGCTCGGTCACATTAAGAGAATCCGCAAAGAAACTCCTAGAAAGGGCGTCTGCCTTAACATTCTTAGTGCCCGGAACAAAAGAGACCACAAAATTAATACGCGTGAAAAACAAGGCCCATCTAGCCTGTCTAGGATTCAAGCGTTTGGCCGACTCCAGATAAATCAGATTCTTGCGATCGGTGAGGACCACAAATTGATGTCTAGCTCCTTCCAACCAATGTCTCCACTCCTCAAATGCCCATTTCATGGCCAGCAATTCCAGACTCCCCACGTCATAGTTGCGTTCAGATGGGGAAAACTTTCGAGAAAAGAAGGCACAGGGATTCATCTTAGAAGTCACAGGGTTTTTTTGGGACAAAACAGCTCCTGCACCAATCTCAGAAGTGTCTACCTCCACTTGAAATGGAAGTGAGACATCAGGTTGCCGAAAACAGGAGCTGAAGTAAATCTCCGCTTAAGCTCCTGAAATGCTGAGACAGTCTCAGGAGACCAATTCAGCACATCAGCTCCCTTCTTGGTCAGATCAGTCAGTGGTTTGACAATACTAGAAAAATTACCTATAAATTTACGATAGAAATTAGCAAAACCCAAAAACTTCTGGAGAGCCTTCAAAGAAGTAGGCTGAACCCAATCATAAATGGCCTGTACCTTGGCCGGGTCCATTTCAATAGTCGATGGAGATAAGATAAATCCCAAAAATGAAATCCTCTGTACACCAAAGAGGCATTTCGATCCCTTAACAAACAGGGAATTCTCCCTCAAAATCCGGAACACAGTCCGGACATGTTCCACAAGGGAATCCCAATCACTAGAAAAGATCAAAATATCATCCAGATAGATGATCAAAAACTTATCCACAAAGTCTCGGAAAATATTCATAAAGGACTGGAAGACAGAAGGGGCATTAGAGAGCCCAAAAGGCATCACCAGGTACTCAAAATGTCCCTCCGGAGTATTAAACGCTGTCTTCCATTCATCCCTGTGCTTGATGCGAATAAGATTATACGCCCCCCTGTGGTCAAGCTTAGTAAACCAGCAGGCACTCTTAACTCTGGAGACTAAATCAGACATCAGAGGTAACGGGTACTGATATTTAACCGTCATTTTGTTAAGGGAGCGATAATCAATACACGGTCTTAATGAACCATCTTTCTTGGCCACAAAAAAACCCAGCGCTAAAGGTGACGAGGATGGTCTAATATGACCCTTCTCCAACGACTCCTTAATATAGGATCGCATAGCATCATGTTCTGGTACAGATAAGTTGAAAAGCCGACCCTTGGGAAATTTACACCCAGGCATCAACTCAGTTGCACAGTCATAACTCCTATGAGGAGGCAAAGACGCAGACTTACTCTCACTAAAGACATCAGAGAAATCAGCCAGATAATCAGGAATATCATGAGACTGAGGAGAGGTGGAGAAAACAGGAGCGTCCCTAAGAACACCCTGACAACCCCAGCTCACCACAGACACAGATTTCCAATCCAAAACTGGGTTATAAGTTTGCAACCAAGGGAAACCCAGAACAATAGTATCATGCAAATTATGCAGCACCAAAAATTTACAATTTTCTTGGTGGTCTGGGGCAACTCGCATTATCACCTGGGTCCAATACTGAGGTTTATTTTCCGCCAAAGGAGTGGCATCAATACCCCTCAAAGGAGTAGGCGTCTGCAGAGGCATCATGGACAAACCACAACGTTTAGCAAAGTCCAAATCCATCAGATTCAGAGCTGCTCCTGATTCCACTAAAGCCTTAGTGGAAAATGTGGACAAGGAGATCAGAGTAATTGCCAAAATGTGTGTGCAAAACGTTTCTCTCGTTTAGGGCAGACAGAAATAATATGAGAGGCGTCTCCACAGAAAAAACACAGCTTATTACGCCTTCTAAACTCCTGACGTTGCGCCCTAGACAAAACCCCATCACATTGCACAGGTTCAGACATTTGTTCAAAAGGTGGCAGCGCCTCCCGTGTAGTTTTACGTTCACGTAAACGCCGATCAACTTGAATGGCTAATGACATAGCCATCCAGACCAGAGGGAACAGGAAATCCCACCATAACATCTTTTACGGTCTCTGAGAAACCTTTCCGAAAGAGAGCTGCCAATGCACTATCATTCCATGTAGTAAGGACCACCCACTTTCGGAATTTTTGACAGTACAACACTGCAGGATCCTGACCCTGGTCTAATGCCAACAGAGTTCTCTCGGCTTGATCAACAGCATTAGGTTCATCATACAACAACCCCAAGACCTGAAAAAATGCATCCACATTAGTCAGAATAGGATTTTCAGGTGTCAGAGAAAAAGCCCAATCCTGGGGATCGCCGCGCAGCAATTAGATGACAATTTTAACCTGCTGCACAGAGCTCCCCGATGAGTTAGGCTTCAAGGCAAGAAATAATTTACAATTATTCTTAAAATTCAGAAATTTAGACTGATCCCCAGAAAACACATCAGGACTAGGAATCTTGGGTTCAGCAACATGTGACCGAATGAGATAGGTGGAAAGTCCCTGCATTTCAGCAGCAAGTTGCTCCACACGATCAGACAGTTGCTTAATCTCCATTAGGAGAGGAAAAAAAAAATCCTCCTACGGCCCCAGAGAAAAAGAGGAAAAAATATAATGAAAAAAAAAAAATTCTGACACTTTTTTTTTCCTTTTTAAACAATTTTCTCCTGCTTTTGCGTACCCTAGAATCTGCGGTATGGCTGGTGATTCTGTCATGAATGGGTCACCGAGGAGGAAAAAACAACACAAGCCAAGTCTCAGAAAACCAGAGGGGTTGGTAACTATGCAGATTGCAGATCGCTGATCTTAGCACACAACTAGCAGCAGTCGTGGAGCGTACCTACGATGATCCTAGATGCCTCGTCACAACCAGAGAGCTACATAAGCCTAAAGCAGGAAAAGAGGAAAACTAACTGCCCCAGAGCAGACCCCAAAGCCCCCCACATGTATTGACGGTGAAACAAGATGAAAACACAAACAAAGGCAGAAAAATAGGCTGAGCAAACGATGGGGCCCGACTAACTAGAAAGGACAGGAAAAGAAAGACACTGTCTGCAATCTCGATCTGCCAAAAAACCCTACCAAAATAATGTCCAACACTTCTGATAGCAAAATTAACCCTGAAGTCACTAGACTTCTCCCACTATATCAGCACTCTGAAATATTCTGAGACAGAGCAAAAAGAGGCTAATCTAATAAGGGACCAAAAGCAAATACAGATAAATAGGAGTGGAAATTCAGCACAATCCCAGCAGGGTCTGGCTGACCACAAAAAACTGAATTGACCAACAAGAGCAAGTGTGAACAATAGCAAAAACAAACTTAACTTGAGAAGACTGGAACAGAGCTGAAGTCCAAGTCTTGAGAAGCAGACTGAATCACCAGCACCAGGATAGGGCGTCGGCTGTCTTATATCCAGTCTGATACGCCAGAGATCCAATCGTTATCCTCCTCGTCAGGTGGCAGATCACTACCAATTAAACCAACCTCACTACCTCCTGTCACCACCAGAGGGAGAACGGAAGGTGGAGCAGAAAATGAGTTCACAACAGTCCACATTGCCAAACTAATCTCGTTAGAGATGATGCCCTACTGGTTGGTTGAAAGCAAAGCTTTCTGCGAGCTCATGGCCTACGCAGTACCACGCTATGACCTACCCAGTCGGCACTTCTTTTCGCGAAAAGCCATCCCAGCCCTCCACGTGCATGTGAAAGACCGCGTTGTCCATGCACTCAATCAATCAGTGAGTGGAAAGGTGCACTTCACAACAGATGCATGGTCCAGTAGGCATGGCCAGGGCCATTACGTGTCCATCACTGCGCACTGGGTTAATGTGGTGGATGTAGGGTCCACAGGGGACAGTGGCTGTGGGACAGTGCTGCCTAGCCCACGGTATAGGAAACAGTTGGCTGTAGGCATTCGACCCTCATTCTCCACCTCCTCCAGAAGCGAAAGCTCATCCACAGAGCGCAGTCGCACGAGCACTCCATCCGCAGCTGCCAGTGTTGCACACGAGGTGTCCCACTATCGAACAGCTAGTTGTAAGCGTCAGCAGGCTGTGTTGAAGATGATGTGTTTGGACGACAACAGACACACCGCGGAGGTACTGGCCGACTACTTGCAGCGACAAACTGAGTCATAGCTGGGCAGTCTACATCTTGAGGCAGGCAAGGTAGTTAGTAATAACGGCCGGAATTTTGTGGCAGCCATAGCCCTTTCAAAACTCAGACACATACCTTGCCTGGCTCACACCTTGAACCTGGTGGTGCAGTGCTTCCTCAATAATTATCCGGAGTTAACACCCCTGCTCCATAAGGTGCGAAGACTGTGCTCGCACATCCGCCGGTCGCACGTACACTCCAGTCGTATGCAGAAGCTGTATTGCTCCACCTTCCCAAGTACCGCCTAATTATCGACGTTGCAACAAGGTGGAACTCCACCCTGCACATGGTTCAGAGGCTGTGCGAACAGAGGCAGGCTGTAATTCATTTGTGGGAGGATACACGGGCAGGCAGTTTGCAGGCAGGCATGGAGTTGTCTGGTGTGCAGTGGTCAAAGCTGAAAGACCTCTGTAAAGTCCTTCAGTGTTTTGAGGAATGCACATGGCTGGTAAGCGCAGACAACGCCATCATAAGCATGAGCATCCCACTTATGCGTCTGCTCATGGAAAGTTTGTCGCACATTAAGGAGCAGGTGTCTGCAGCCGAGGAGGAGGGAAGCCTTGATGACAGTCAGCCATTGTCTGTTCAGGGAAGTCTCGAGGACAAGGTGGAGGAAGAGGAGGAGGATGATGGGGATGATTATTTTGGAGAGGAGGATGCTTCTCAGGGGGCAAGAAAAAATGTTGGTGTGGCAAGGTCAGGTACAGGGTTTGTGCGTAACTGGAGGGATGTTGATTTGCCAGAAAGTGCTCCTCCACCCAGCACTCGCAGTGCATCATTGACACCTGGATCATTGGCCCACATGTCTGATTATGCTTTGCAGATCCTAAAAAGGGACCCCCGCATTGCCAAAATGATGAACAATGATGACTACTGGTTGACCAGCATCCTGAATCCATGCTATAAAGGCAAATTCCAAAACATCATGCCATAGGAGAACCAAAGCTAATATTGGCTAACAAACAAGCAACTCTGGTAAACCGTTTGTTTGAGGCATTCCCAGCACACAGCGGTGGTGATGTTTTTCCAACGAGCCGTAGGGGGCAACATGGAAGAGGTGTTCGTGGTGCACACAGCCGAAGTGGCGTTGGACACGGGTTTCATGACCATGTTGTGGACTGATTTTTCATGTACCGCTCACACGACTGGTAATACTGCATCGATCGAAAGTGACAGGAGACAGGAGTTGACAACTATGGTAACAAACTACTTCTCCTCCCATATCGATGTTCTCCCTCACTGGTCATTCCCCTTTGACTATTGGGCCAGTAAACTTGACACCTGACCTGAATTGGCACAATATGCCTTACAGGAGCTCACTTGCCGTGCTGCTAGTGTGTTATCTGAACGAGTCTTCAGTGCAGCTGGATCAATCCTGACAGAAAAAAGGACCCGTCTGTCGGCCCACAATGTTGATGATCTAACCTTCATTAAAATGAACCATGCATGGGTTTCAAAGAATTTTGTCCCACCCTCCCCTGTTGACACGTAGGTTGCCAGAAAAATGGCTTGCTTTTGTCCTCCTCTTCTGCAGACTTCTCCAATTACTCCATTTGCAGCTGTTGAATGTCCCACATCAACATATGCCCTTTTTTCCACCTCCCTGACTGGGCTGCCTCCCCCCACAGGGCCGGGGTCACCACCTGGCGCACACACCCGTGCGAGTGCCATTGCCCTGGACAGGTGGGTGGGCACACTCTTTCGCAACGGCACTGGCACAAGGTCCCTCATAGTAGAATCAAGTGTCTCTGATGGTGGGGGTGCACACCTGCCATCAGACACACCGGCATACTATGAGGGGCCCTGTGCCAGTACTGCCGCCCACGAGTGGGCCCCCCCTGCTTGCTCAGGGCACCAGCACTTGCAATACTTACCTTTCCCTGCTCCACCACTGTGTAGTCTGGCCTGTTAAATACTTCACTGGGACTGCCAATACAAATTTGGTGAAATGATAGATGATGGTTAAGACGTAGATATGCCCTGTCCTGCTGGGCTCTATCTTCAGATGATCAATGGCTTCCATTTGTTATGGACGTCGACTCACAATGAGATGCAGTGGTGGTTTATCATCAGCTTTCACGGTTTTCCGACTCACAGATGTGTGACATTCCTGCCCACATTTTTAAATGTGTCCTCTCTTGCCAATCCAATAGAATCGCCTACGACCTGTGGCTTGTGTCTTTTGCACTCCAAAGTTACCTGACAGATCATGATAGGCAGTGAGGACAATGTCTACATCTGTCCCTGTGATCACAATTTGATGGAGATGAGTAACGGTGATGGGTTCCACGGTACTGCGATACAGCAAACCTTTCTTCACAAGAACTGTTTTCGCTGTCTCCACAGAAAAAGTAATTGAGGGTCAGCATTGCCTCTGAGAATTCTCCCGGGAGTTTTTATCGTGATTAGTAATTCCAAAATTTCTGCAATCAGTTGACTTTCCATCTGTACTTGTATCCATCTCGTTTCCTCTTGTGGAGAGTCTGGGCTGTCTTACTGAGACTGAAATATATGAAGATTGAAAAATACCCCAACAGTGTATACTGGTGTACGCTTCGAATACATAACCCTTTTTCTACTTTTTAGATTCTTGTCTAATCCATATTGAGGTTGTGAGTGTCTTTGTCGGACTCCGTAAATATACACGCAGATTTTTAATGTTTAAACTATGCTATATATACCTGTTATCCGGTGATGCTGTACCCTTTCTCAACTTTGTACAATCACGTCAAATCCATACTGGGCCTGAGACCCTCTGAGTCTGCCTCCTGATATATAGACATAGGTTTTTCATGTGTAAACTATGCTATATATACCTGTTATCCGGTGATACTGTACCCTTTCTCAGCTTTCTACAATCTTGTCGAATCCATACTGGGCCTGAGAACGTCTGAGTCTGCCTCCTGATCAGAGATGAGCGGTGTTCGAGTTGACCTTTCGCCAAGTTAAAATTCCAGCTGTTTTGGGCGGTGTTCGAGCCGTTCGTCGAACTCTAACACTTTGCTTAAAATTCGGCTGTTCGAGGTTCCGTTCGAGAACGGTTCGTTCACCAAAAGCGTAACTTCATTTTCACATTAATAATGGTTTTCAATGTTAATACACTGTTTCATGGCATAGTAGCAGTGTGTGGTAGCAAGCGGTGTAGTACACCTGTCAAAGAGCTGCAACGTGTGTATTTCTAATTATTTTTTACGGCATCTTGTCCAGAAAATTCTTTTGGGCCTTGCAGCACTGTCTGCTACTCAGCAGAGGAGCCCACCAGTGAACCTAGCTATGCCGCCTGTTTATGAAAGAACCAGTTTTTGACTGCATTTAGCACAGTTAATACTTTGGGCCTAGTAAATGTGTCTGCTACTCATCAGAGGAGCCCACCCGTGAACCAAGTTGTGCCGCCTGTTTATGTAAGAACCATTTTTTAACTCCGTTTAGCCCAGTGAATACTTTGGGACTAGTACCGGTGTCTACTGCTCAGCAGAGGAGCCCACCTGTGAACCTAGCTATGCCGCCTGTTTAGGTAAGCACTGTCTGCTAAACAGCAGAGTTGCCCACCGGTGAACCAAGCTATGCTGCCTGTTTATATAAGAACTGCGTGCTACTCAGCATAGGAGCCCAGCTGTTAAGCAAGCTACAGCACCTGTGGTTTGGACATTTAATTTTTTCATTTTTTCTGGAATGCAGGTTAGGCCTAATTCCGGTTGACCTGCACTTACTGGGAAATCCTCGTTTGCGGGCAAGAATTGGAATCCCAGATCCCCATCACTAACTGGGTTCAGCCGGTTATCTGCACCTGTAAGCGACACACGCTGGACGTTTCAGTGTAGCGCGCATGCAGCCCCGGACATGTAAGGGCATGACAGACCTGTTATTGTTCGATCTCGTGTGCCAGAGCCTCGCGTGTCACTCTAGTAAGCTTGACGCATACCGCAGGGGCATGTCGGAGTCTCTTTCGTTAACGGAATTAAGCTGACAATCGCTAGCACAACTAAAAACCGACATCCACCACCACCCACAGAATCGACAAAGCTTGCAATCCGTCAATCTTTTCTGTAACTGGCATGGTTGGGGTTTCCCGGGTGAAGTCGAATTAAGCCGCAGGCTCCACTCCTGGTGGTGCCCTTCTGGACATTCCTTTAAGGTTCAGCTTTGCAACCAGACAGCCCCGGAAACCAAACACTTTGCCTTCATGGACACTGTTCGGAGATTCATGGGAATAACGCTGCCCGATCGGCAGTTGGCCTAATTTATGGTGGGAAGTCCGACGGTATATGATCGTCTTCAATTTCAGATTTTTACTGTTTTTTTGGTATTTTACATTTTTATTCAAGCCTTTCTTGACTTCATAAGGGCATGACGTGCTTATATCTGTGTCTCCTCCTCCTCCTTTTACTCCTCCACCTCTTTTCTATATGTAGTTGCCGTTTTCCATATGTTATTTTTGTATTCTGAGCATTTTGTCTGCTTTGGGACACCTTTTAAGGTGTTTTGTAATTGTTTTCTATGTGTTTGTGTTTGCCTGCCATTGTTTTCAATGGTGTTCGATAAACATTCAACGAACTTGCCTCGTGTTCGACGAACCAAAACGAACTGGAACACTAGCGGGGTGGCTCAACACTACTCCTGATATATAGACGTACATTTTTAATGTTTAAACTATGCTATATATACCTGGTATCTGGTGATACTGTACCCTTTCTGCCAGGAAGTCCTCCTCCACCCACCACTCTAAGTGTATCATTGACACCTGGAACATTGTCCCACATGTGTGATTATTTCTTGCGGATCATCTTTTTATATTGTGGTGTGATCCATCCTGAGCGTGTGACAGTCTGTGGGTTACTCCTGCAATTTAGATGTACATTTAAAAATTACCCCAACACTGTATAAAGCTCTACGCTTGTGATACATTACCCATTTACTGCTTGTTATATTCTGGTCTAATCCAAACTGACCAAGTGAGAGTTATTTTCTGACTGTGGAAATAAATACTGAGATTGACAACAATCACCCCTACACTGTGTACAGCTGTACTCTTCAGATCAATTACCGTTTTACGGCTTTTTATATTGTGTTGTAATCCATACTGAGCCTGAGATCGTCTGTCTGCCTCCTGAAATATCTACAGAGATTTAGAATGTTTAAACTATACTATATATACCTGCTATCTGATGATACTGTACACTTTTTCTACTTTTTATATTCTTGTCTAATCCATACTGAGCCTGTGAGCGTATATATAGGGAGATTGACAATCATTCTTTGACTGTATAGAGCTGTACGCTTTTGATGCAGTACCATACATCTGATGTTATTTGGGGTTCATTTTCTGCAACATTTTGAAGTTTGGTGGAAGAGGCAACGGATGTGGGTGTGGGGGGGCCAGCTGGTGCTGATGGTGGTGGTGCATCTGCTGGTAGTGGCAAAAGCACAATAGCAGCTAAGGCAAGAGGTGTTGAGCCTGCATCATGGTCTGGCTCCGGAACGCCTGGAAGGCTACCTTTTCTGGGAGTAGGTTAACCGCTTTTAAAGCCAGAGCATCAGGAACTGGTTTTGGCTTACATTGCCGAAACAGACTCCAGCAAATGTGCCCTCCTCTTCTGAAGTTTCAAAAAATGCAAGCACTGAGTTGTCAAGTGCTGGCTCCTGGTCAGGAAGAACCCCTTTCCTTGTGTCCTTCACCCCCACCAAAAGTGAATGATGCAGCAGGCCACACTTCACATTAGTCCATGTAGCTCTTTCTATCATACCATGCCTGGGTTATCAAGTCAAATCGTGAATTCCCAAGTCCAAGATGAATCTGACATGGAGTGTGGGTGGCCAGCCAGGGCAGTGGGGTTAATTGGTACCGGGCCGGTGTCTCAGAGGGATGTGTCACGTTGGTGGTGATGATGACCCGTTCCGTGGCCCTGGGCATCCATGCAAAGGGGTGAATAACGTTTATAGGTGAATGATACGTGACGCGACCTGTGGTTTCTGATCAGATTGACCCGCGCTGCAGTGTCGCTTCTCTGGGACAGATGTTGTGGTGCAGCTAAGATGTAGAAGTCCTGCACAGGTAGGGCCGTAGTCACAGGGCAGATGAAAGAGTTGGTAGATGGTGTGCAGTGCAGGATGTAGCAGAGCCATGCGCCAGGCGCAGGAGAAAGATGACAGACACAGTCGTGCAGTTCCTTTACCTGTACTTGGTAAGTGCCGTCCAGGACCCAGAGTGCAGATGGAGAAGGAGTTGGTCAGCCTGGAAGCAAATTTGGAATTCTCTCTCTGCAGATAGGTAGTGTGGCCTCCGTTCTAGCGCTTATCTGAGGTACTCGCAGTACTGAGTTCACTGAAGTTCCCCCTGTTGACTCTCTTTTGGAACTTTCTCGTATGGCAGGGAGCCATAGCCTTTTCCTTCTGGCTCACACACGTCGCTGCTGGGGCCTCTGAGCCTTAGTTGGGAACAGAGAATTTACAACTGCTACTTCCTCTGATTTCTGCTGCAGGACCGTCAGTGTTCCTACAAACTCGGAGACCGGAATCTCGACCATGCGCTCCAGCTAGGAGTGAGCCTTAACTCTGCTCATCCTCCAGCTCCCCTTCTCACGTCCACACACTTTCCCTTCCCTTCACAGACTGCCCTAACTTACCTCCTCCCGACCACAGAGAGCAGCTCCTCAGCAGTCAGGTTCAGAGGTCTTCCTGCTGGCCTGGAGTGGGAAGTGTGTTGTGTGTTGGTTTAACTGCTAGAGAGATCCTTCGTTGCTCCAAAGCATGACATCAGACTCCCTAGGAGGAAGGTAATGCCACTGTGGCGACCGTACTCCTGGGGGCGCCACAAGTGCACTGATGCCCAGCCACTGCTAGATGATTCTGCTGGTACATTGACCAGAACACTACATTCCCCTCGCACTCTACATAGCCAGAATCTGACCCTGATGAAACTCCGGTTCCCCTTCCCACATACTATACCACCTTACATGGTGACAAAGAGGAAGGTGCAGATGAAAGTGCAGGTTCCTTGAGCAGGTGGGGGGGCACATACTCATGGGCGACGGCACTGGCACCGGGCCCCTCATAGTACGCAAAAGTGTCTCTGCTGGTGGGAGGGCCCACCTGCTGTCAGACACACCGCCACACACCGCCGTACTATGAGGGGCCCTGTGCCAGTGCCGTCGCCAACGAGTGGGCCCCCCTGCTTGCTCAGGATCACAGCACTTGCAAAGTTGAAATACTTACCTCTCCCTGCTCCACCGCCGTGACATCTTCCGCGTTTCCTGATAGTGACATTCTGGTCAGAGAGCGCGATGACATCACGTCTGTACGCCCTCTGCCTAAACAGTCCAAGTGCAGTGAGATGGAAGATGGGGACGACGAGGAGTCCAGACTAGTACAGGGATTCCCTAGCGAGGAGACTTATTTAATTGTTTTCAGTGTTGGGACAGCTATTTTTGGGGAGCACTATACTCTGGAGAATGATATATGAGGCCCACCATACACTGGAGCATTCCAAAGGTGGACATCAGACGCTGGAGCAGCATTTACAGGGCCCATTATGCACTGGAGCATTAGAAATGGGGCCCATTATATATGGAGCATTATTTGGGCCCATAACACAGTGGAGCTTCATCCATGGGGACCAACATATACTGTAGCATTATGTGGAGCTCATCATATACTGTTTCAAACATTATATGGGACCAATGATTCTGTATGGAGAAATATATGGACCTCATTACTCTGTATAGCGCACTATGCGATGGCCATAATACTGTATGGAGTAATATACTGTCTGTTTTTGGAGCTATTGGAGAATTTAAAATGGATATCAGTCATGAGATGTAAGAAGTGAAGTATTTTTCATTGTACTATACCGCTATTTCTCTGCCGTATCAGAGGATCATGAATTGTGGTATGTGTTAAAAGAGCCCAGTGACACTCTTTGGCCCAGGGCCCACGAAAATCTGAAGCCAGCCCTACCCCCCCCCCCCACAACTTTAGCCAAATAACCCCCAGTTTTCAATGCCTAACTAGTATTATGAAGTAAATTAAGGTTGACAAGCTTAAGTAATAAGAATTGATGTTTTTGGCATTAAAATTGGCACTGTAGGTGTGTTTCCTGTCCTCCACTCCCTGCCGACCTTGGTTCCCCATTGACTTGCATTGGGTTTCGTGTTTCAGTCGGCCTTCGAATTTTCACGATAATCGGCCGATTTCGTTCGACCCGACTTTTGGGAAAGTCGGGTTTCATGAAACCCGACTCGACCCGAAAAAAGGCAAAATTGCTCATCTCTAGTTTTTATTAGTTACACACAATGGACTTATCATTCCTTTATTTATTTTTTGATAGTTGTCTTAGTGCAGTTCTTTTAAGGCAGTTTTTGTTTATTGCTATTCAATAGTTTCATCATTCCCACTAGCTCCTTTTTAAAGGCCCTATTAATCTCATTATTGCACAGGACTTATCTACATACACAGCTCTCTACCAATCAGCATTGTGCAAAGTTCTCCAATTATAAATCAGCCAGCTACAATACCTTTGCTCTTCCATTTTATCTGTACCAAGCATGGTGCTGACCAGCCCTTACCTTTAGCATTGGCTCTCCATGCGGCATTGTGTGTTTAGCGACCACTGATGCTGGGTCGCATGGCTCTCCACTTCTGTGTGCTACTTAGTGACCAACAACAGCATACATGCATCTACTTGACTACTGCTTAGCAACTCATGTCGCTTCCTGCTCATTGTACCTGCACTCCCTTGGTGCTTTTTAAATAGTGGTGACTAGTGATTCGCGAACCCATGGATGTTTTGATTCGACCGATCATTTAAAAAAAATATTGGTTCGGGTACCCGAACTCGAACTCTGCAAATAAAAGCGTCTTTTAATGTGTGACAGCTGCCATACATAAAGAAAATGCTATAAAACTGGTATTGCTGTAATCGGACCGATCCGAAGAATAAAGTTGTCTAATCACTTATACCGCACAAGGAACAGCATAAAAAATACATAAAACCAATTCTTCACCTGCTGTTGATTTGCTCATTCTGCCTTTTCAAGATAACAGTCGGGCTCGGCTCAAATTTATCCTGTGCTCTGCGCTGAGCACGTTTGGGTCGCCCTCCCAGGGCTGTGGGGTACTCGGTACCGGGCCGGTCTCTCAGATGGGAATGTCACAGCAGCGGTTACCCAGTCCGTGGTCCTGGGCACCAAAGTAAAAGGGAGATTGAATGGTGAAATGTAGTTGAAATTAATAGTTCGTGACGCCACCTGTGGTGTTCGGCAAGGGAGGTGTTAAGCCGACGCTGCATGCAGATCCTCTGGGACTGATGGTATGGCGCAGCAAAGATGTTATAGCTCCCCACAGGTAGAGCCGTAGTCCCAGGGCAGTGTAGATGTAGAGGCCAAGCGAAGGCGTAGGTGAGGCAATGTCGAGCACCAAGATGTAGCAGTGCCGGGTGTGTTGGCGCAGGAATAAGTGGAGGACACCAGAGCATGCAGTTCCAAAGCTTTACTCACAGTCTGTTGTGCAAACAGGTGCCGGCCTCCGTGCCGTGTCCTCCGGGTCAGGGACTCAGTCAACCTCCAGGCCAGATGGAATACTCCTTTCCAACACTCTGCCAACATGTGCCTTTCTGAACGTCTCCTCTTATAGCGCCTTTAGATGAAGTACTCCTAGTACTGAGTTACACTGGAGTTCCTCCTGTCTGATGTTCCTATGAACTCTACTTGTACGGCAGACAGCTGTAGCCTGCTTCGGGGACTCCTTGCTACCTAGTCCCGGCTCACTCACGATGCTGTTGTGCCCCCAAGTCTTGTGTGGGAATAAAGTGGTGACAACTTCTATTCCTCCGGTGTCTGCTGCAGGACCATTAGTATCCATACAACCTCGGGGACCGGGCCCTGACCATGCGCTTAGAACTTCTAGGAAGGGTTCTCCTCTAACCCATGTCCTCTGTTCTCTTTTACGCCTCACGTTCCATACTAATCCTTTCTTTCTATGGAGAATCAGGCTTTCAGTCTATGTTGCTCTCTCACTTCCTTTCCCGTGCCAGCAGACCCAGGTCACTGGGATCTGCTGCAGCACTTCCATCCATCTATCCCTCTCTCCGGGGATCTTCTTCTCTCCAGCTCTCTAACCAACTGACCTCTAATCCTAAAATCTTCTTGCTCCTTGTAATGTAAACTAACTCCACCCACCTCCCAGCACGTTTCGTGTTCCAAGCAGGGAGCCACCAATGGGTACTTAGCTACACTCCAAGCAAGGAGACGCCGATGGTGCGTTGCTACACTACTTTGTGGTGTGGGGTGCAGGTGTTGAAGTGTGGTCAGGAGTCTCCACCTTACCTGGATGGTGGGATACCACACCTCAGGAGGAGGTGCAGTACCTCTGTGGCGACTGAGCCTCAGGGGCACCATATACCCCCCCCGTTAATCACAGCACGTCCGCGGGCTGCAAGGCAAACAAAGAACATACAAAAAATTTCTATATTGCATAACAAACATTCCTTATACTTAACTTCCCAATGTGGGAGGCACTGTTTCTTGAACGTTACAAACAAGTTAACTGTCTATCTATATTTAAAGTTATGCTACCTAATTCAAAGTGCTATAACAACAGATTCACTATCACTCGAGCAACACATTTGCTAGTGACACATTTCTTCTCCGTTTATCTTTCACATTTTTATTTAACTCTCACATCTTTATTTAAACTCTGTAACACAGTCACTGTATTTCTTTCTCAATTAGACGCTATAAAATCTGTCAATACTTTCACTACACACTATCATTGTCTAGCATCTTATTCAAAAAATATTAAGCATTATCAATAAGTGCAAAGAGTGGACACTGGTCCGGCCATTATGTCTTGAAATGTCCTTATTCCGAGCTAGTCCTTGTTCATGGGAAGGTTCCTATGTAAAACCAAGAGCAACCACCTAAAGAGATGCAAACTATTTACATTTACAGTTCTGGATCACTCAGCGTCCATGATCTCCACAGTTCAAGTGCAAAGGCTGCCAATGGAACTAGGCAACAACTGGATCAACAGATAAACATAATCAAAAATAGAAAGATATTAGAAAAAAAAACGAAAAAGACAGGCACAATGGTGCAAATACCCTCCTGGGCAACAAAGTTAGTTACTGTAAATTACTAGTGGTGATCCCCTCCTGGGGTTCTGGAAGCTGATTGCTTGGGCTGCTTCCAGGGGAGATGCTCTGGGTATCCTCATCTTGTGATTGATTGCTTGCTAATCGCAGGTACTCTGCCTCCCAAAGGGTAAGATTGGGACCGGTTGGGGTAATCGAAAGGGCCATGGAGATGTCGACTGCCTCGGGGGATGGCGGTTCAGCAATTTCCAGGGGTACCTCTGCTGCGGTCAGCGGTTCAGCACGTGTTATCGCCGGCACCACTGGATCGTCCTCCTCCAGTTCCATTGGGACCTCCGTGATGGGTACCGCAGCCTGGGGCCACCGGCAAGGGTCAATCAGGCCATTCCGATTCATTGGCTCTATTCACAACACCAAGGTCATGTCCGGGGCAGTAATCATACCTTGCGCTCCCTGCTGAGGCTCCGGTCCCGGTGTGGGTGCAGGGTAGTGAGCAGTGGCGGCCGCAATTCCCGGAGTTGTCGGCGGGGCAGGTCGCAGCTGGATCCGGCCAGGGGCAAGGTTGGTTTCTGCCATGGCCATCAGCAGGGGCCCGCGTGGCCGTGCCTGGTCCAGACGGGGACGCGGTCCCAGTTCTCCATTCTGCTCGGAACCCTCATGTACCTCCTCTGGGCAGGCCATAACCAGTGACAATATCTGCTTTGAGGCGGTGACAGGCGCTGCAGAGGGTGTCTCAGCGGTCGCATACTCCGCAGGGGCGGCCTGGGGGCAAGTTGCCTTTCCTCCCCCTGTTCTTCTGGCTTCTTTCCTCCTTCCATCATGGTGCTCTGGCGTTCTTCCTGCCTGAGCTCTTTTCCCACCACTGGCCTCTGCTCCTCCTTCTGGGGGCGGCGTCTTCTTCCAACTCCTCCATACCAGGCCAGTATACGAATCCCTCGGGGGTGGGCCATGTTGCTGTCGCATAGAAGTTCAGACAGGGGAGGCCCAGGACAGTTCGCGGTCTTTTCTTTGGGCCACCCATGTTGTCACACCCTTCTTCACCGCGCCAGCGGCCATTTTTAGCGTTGATTTTACAGTCTATTAAATTGGGTCTTCTGCACGTTTTCAAAAACTTTGAGTCTTAGGCACACAGAACCCGATGGCATTGGGTCTCGTCATCCTGTTCGTGATGCCAAGTTTGGGTCGCCCTCCCAGGGCTGTGGGGTACTCGGTACCGGGCCGGTCTCTCAGATGGGAATGTCACAGCAGCGGTGACCCGGTCCGTGGCCCTGGGCGCCCTAGTAAAAGGGAAATTGAATGGTGAAATGTAGTTGAAATGAATAGTTCATGACGCCACCTGTGATGTTCGGCAAGGGAGGTGTTAAGCTGACGCTGCATGCAGATCCTCTGGGACTGATGGTATGGCGCAGCAAAGATGTTATAGCTCCCCACAGGTAGAGTTGTAGTCCCAGGGCAGTGTAGATGTAGAGGCCAAGGGAAGGAGTAGGTAAGGCAATGTCGAGAACCAAGATGTAGCAGTGCCGGGTGTGTTTGCGCAGGAATAAGTGGCGGACACCAGAGCATGCAGTTCCAAAGCTTTACTCACAGTCTGTTGTGCAAACAGGTGCCGGCCTCCGTGCCGTGTCCTCCGGGTCAGGGACTCAGTCAACCTCCAGGCCAGATGGAATACTCCTTTCCAACACTCCGCCAACATGTGCCTTTCTGAACGTCTCCTCTTATAGCACCTTTAGATGAAGTACTCCTAGTACTGAGTTACACTGGAGTTCCTCCTGTCCGATGTTCCCATGAACTCTACTTGTACGGCAGACAGCTGTAGCCTGCTTCGGGGACTCCTTGCTACCTAGTCCCGGCTCACTCACGATGCTGTTGTGCCCCCAAGTCTTGTGTGGGAATAAAGTGGTGACAACTTCTATTCCTCCGGTGTCTGCTGCAGGACCATTAGTATCCATACAACCTCGGGGACCGGGCCCCGGCCTTGCTCTTAGAACTTCTAGGAAGGGTTCTCCTCTAACCCACATCCTCTGTTCTCTTTTACTCCTCACGTTCCGTACTAATCCTTTCTTTCTATGGAGAATCAGGCCTTCAGTCTATGTTGCTCTCTTTCTTCCTTTCCCGTGCCAGCAGACCCAGGTCACTGGGATCTGCTGCAGCACTTCCATCCATCTATCCCTCTCTCCGGGGATCTTCTCTCCAGCTCTCTAACTAACTGACCTTTAATCCTAAACTCTTCCCGCTCCTTGCAATGTAAACTAAGTCCACCCACCTCCCAGCACATTTCGTATTCCAAGCAGGGAGCCACCAATGGGTGCTTTGCTACACTCCAAGCAGGGAGCCGCCGAAGGTGCTTTGCTACACTACTTTGTGGTGTGGGGTGCAGGTGTTGGAGTGTGGTTGGGAGTCTCCACCTTACCTGGATGGTGGGATACCACACCTCAGGAGGTGCAGTACCTCTGTGGCGACTGAGCCTCAGGGGCGCCACACTTACACCGGGGTTTCCATGTAAATCTCTGTAATACGTGATTAACACGGAGCCCAGGCTTAAGACTCCCTATAATGAGGCAGATGGATGCACTGTGGACACCATCTGACATGTGATCTGGCGGTGTCCGTCTTTTTAGGCGTGCATAAAAGGGCAGTCTGCCACAGTATTGTGCAATTTAGAAAAGAAGGTCACAGCTGAACAGAGGTCAGAAGGAGTCCAGAGTAACGCTGCTGTCTCATTATAATGAATGGATCCCTTGGGGGTTTCATCTGAATCACATCACTCAGAGATTTCCCAAACGTTATGTAAAATGTTCCTAACAAAAGCTTCAAATCAATCCACAAAAAAAGTAAGTCCCCACTCAGGTCCATCATCTGCAGGACTGCCAATAGGAATTTCGGGGCCACCTTGAAACTCCGCCCATGCTCCACCTTAGCATGCAGCTGCGTCGACAAAAACTAAATGAACGAGCACGACAAAATACTCGGCGGAGTATACTCGATTATCACCAATTACCATCACTAAGTGATCAAATACTAAAAAACACAATACTAATACCATTATACACAGGAGCTCTGTACTTATTATACAGTGTCCATGTACAGGTAATAGTGATCCCCGGTGACATTATACACAGGAGCTCTGTATATAGTGTCAGTGTACAGGTAATATAGGGATCCCCAGTGATATTATACACAGGAGCTCTGTATTTTAGTGTCAGTCTACAGGTAATACAGTGATCACCAGTGACATTATGCAGAGGAGCTCTGTATACAGCATATAGTGTATTTGTCAGTGAACAGGTAATACAGGGATCACCAGTTACACTATACACATGAACGCTGTATAGAGTGTATAGGTAATAGAGTGATCACCAGTGACATTATACATAGGAGCTCTGTATGTAGTGTCAGTGTACAGGTAATAAAGTGATCACTAGTTACATAATACACAGGAGCTCTTTATATAGTATACAGTATTTAGTGTAAGTGTACAGGTAACACACTGACTCACCGGTGACGCCTCTAGTTGAAGTTCTTCATCGTTGCTTTTCTTCTTCATCCAATTCAGATTGCCATCACTTCTTCCAGCCAGGACTCGTCTCTGCAGAAAATAACACAGTTATCTAGAGCACATTCACCAATTTTCCACAACCTCTATACTATGAGAGATGAAGAAAAAAGCGACCGTGTCGCCCTGCACAGTAGGACTATGTGCACACGCTACGGATTCTGCTGCGGATCCGCTGCGGATTTGGCCTCTGCGGATCCGCAGCAGTTCTGCAGACAGTGTACAGTACAATGTAAGTCTATGTGATTTACATTCCGCAGTGCACATGCTGCGGATTTTCAACTGCGGAAAAGCTGCGGTTTTGAATCCGCAGAAAGAATTGACATCTCAATTCTTTCTGCGGATTCTGCTGCGGTTTGCCACCTATTCCATTGTCCAGGTGTCAAACCGCAGGGGAAAACCGCAGGCCAATCCACAGGTAAAACCGCAGGTCATTTTAGCTAAGGGGGGGGAGGACAAAATCCAAAATACAACTAATGGTCATAATAAAATTGCTTTATTTAAGTGGTCAGGCAAGGTACAAAACAGCATGCTAAAGTGCCATAAAAATATAAAAACATAAACAGCAAATAGGGACACAGAGACTCAAGTTACCACTGCTGCACATTACAACACTAGAAAGTATCTAATGAGAATGTATTGCACTCAATAGGAAAGACATAGTAAGTCCAGGCAGCAATCAAAGGTATATATTCAAATGAATCATAAGTTACCTGGACACAATAACAAAAAGGCAGGTGGCAACCTGGGGGTCCCTGTGACCGCCCCAACGCGCGTTTCGGAACACCATCAGGGGGCGCAACAGGTAATGTAAAAAGCGCTGTTTAAATAGTGGGCAGAAACCGGAAGTAGGACTGACGTCAAAACCGGAAGTGGTCATCCGTTACTATGGTGACGCACATACAATCACTGTATGATAAATAGAGCTAAACGGCAATGTGAGCCAATGTCTGGGAGACGCCCACGCCATCCCCGGCATAACGACAGGAGAATGTGACGCCCAGAAACCGCGGGGCTCCGCGGGACTAGACGCCCGTAAAACCTGACGTCAGCACAGGGAGTGCAGTGAGAATCGCACAGGCACAGAAAGATAACATTGAGGGAGACGCCACCATATTAGTAACTGGCAAGTGTGCATAGAATTCATAGATCAATGAGGGCAGCTATAAGCACAAAAAGACTAAATATAGCATATTTATTATAAAGTCAATACTGTCACTATAGAAAAAAGACCTTGAAAGAAATATTATTATTGTTACAAACAGCACTAATGGAGCTAGTGCATGTACACGTATCTTGCCTACAGATATGCAATGCTAACATCCATATTATAAATATAGAAATTATTGGAACATCAATATGACATACGTGTAATAATAATCAAAATGCCAAGTTAGTCAGGAAAAACCAATGTATGTAACACCCAGGTCATTTTAGCTGCAGTTTTACCTGCGGATCCGCAGATACAAATCCGCGGGTGAATCCGCAGCGTGTGCACATAGCCTAACAGGACCTCTCCTCCCCTTCACTGAAAACAGTATCCTCAAAAATAATATCCTTTAATTAGTCCCAGCAACAGTAATAATATCCCACATTCTGGACCCCATGTATCCTCCCATTCTAGACCACGTGTCCACCCAGTCTGCCTCATGTCTCTCCATATTACCCCATAGTCATCCATAAATAGTATAATGCATCCCATAGTCATATACTGTATATACCATAGTAATTTCATGGAAACGAAACCCATTAAAATAATTGTAACAAATTGATCATGAAACACACACTAAGATGTATTTAAATATAATGGGTTTACATATGAACATAACAGGACAATCGCAAAAAACATCAAAAATTAGCAGAAAAAAGAAGCGATCAAAAAAGTCCAGAACCACAAATTAGGAAAATAAAAATACAATTTTATTATGATTTAACAGGAAAAGAAAAGGGTAGGAGTCAAATGACCACAAAAGCACATTGGCAAAAAATGGGGCACACAAGGGGTGAACAGGACCAAAGAGATAGAGGTAGTTTTAGCATAGCCATAATGGCATAGTTCAAATGTATGTTGCACCTATCCCTTAGCCAAGTAATATAGTCAGACAGGGTAAACAAACATGTAATAATCACTAGACTCAGTTATAAAATGAAAGTTATTACCTGTCCGGGTATGAGGTAGAGGTCCACCCTGCTAATTTTCCATAGTCATATACAGTAGTATAATGCAGCCCCATAGCAGTATAATGCAGGCCCATAGTAGTATAATGCACCCCATAATATAATGCACCCCCATGGGGGTATAATGCAGCCTCATAGTAGTATAATACACCCTAGTATGATGAAACCCCATAGTAGCATAATGCAGCTCCATAGTAGTATAATGCAGCCCCATAGTAGTATAATGCACCCCCATAGTAGTATAACCCCCCATGGTATAATGCATCCCCATAGTAGTATAATGCACCCCCATAGTATAATGCAGCCTCATAGTAGTATAATGCACCCCATAGTATAATGCAGCTCCATAGTGGAATAATGCAGCCCCATAGTATAATGCAGCCCCATAGCAGTATAATGCACCCCATAGTGGTATAATGCACTCCCATAGCAGGATAATGCACCCCCATAGCAGTATAATGCAGCCCCATAATGGTATAATGCACCCTCATAGTATAATGCAGTCCCATTGTGGTATAATGCAGCCCCATAGTATTATTATTATTATTATTATTATTATTATTATTATTTATATAGCACCATTGATTCCATGGTGTTGCACATGAGAAGGGGTTACATACAAATTACAGATATCACTTACAGTAAGCAAACTAACAATCACATACTGATACAGAGGTGAGATGACCCTGCCCTTGCGTGCTCACATTCTACAGGATGGTGGTGAAGGAGACAGTAGGTTGAATCATAGAATCATAGAATCGTAGAGTTGGAAGGGACCTCCTGGGCCATCTGGTCCAACCCCCTGCTCAAAGCAGGATTCGCTGAATCATCCCAGTCAGATGTCTGTCCAGCCTCTGTTTGAAGACTTCCATTGAAGGAGAACTCACCACTTCTCGTGGCAGCCTGTTCCACTCATTGATCACTCTAACTGTCAAAAAGTTTTTTCTAATATCTAATCTGTGTCTCCTCCCATTCAGTTTCATCCCATTGCTTCTAGTCTTTCCTTGTGCAAATGAGAATAAAGTTGATCCTTCTACAATGTGACAGCCCTTTAGATATTTGTAGACAGCTATTAAGTCTCCTCTCAGTCTTCTCTTTTGCAAACTAAACATTCCCAAATCCTGCAACCTTTCCTCATAAGACAGGGTTTGCAGACCGGTCACCATTCTGGTCGCTCTTTTCTGAACTTGCTCCAGTTTGTTGATGTCTTTTTTAAAATGTGGTGCCCAAAACTGGACACAATATTCCAGATGAGGTCTGACCAAAGAGGAGTAGAGGGAAATAATGACTTCACGTGATCTAGACTGTATGCTTCTGTTAATACATCCTAGAATTGCATTTGCCTTTTTTGCTGCTGCATCACACTGTTGACTCATATTCAGTCTGTGATCTATTAGTATACCCAAGTCTTTTTCACATGTGCTGTCACTTAGCCCTATTCCTCCCATTCTATATATGGTTTTTTCATTTTTATTGCCCAGATGTAGTACTTTGCATTTCTCCCTGTTAAAAACCATTCTGTTAGTTGCTGCCCACTTCTCCAGTTTATTTAAATCTTTTTGAATCCTCTCTCTCTCTTCTCTAGTATTAGCTATCCCTCCTAGCTTTGTGTCATCAGCAAATTTAATCAGTTTACCCTCAATTCCTTCATCTAAATCGTTGATAAAGATGTTGAACAATACAGGGCCCAGGACAGAGCCCTGTGGTACCCCACTTGAGACATTCTTCCAACTGGATGTGCAGCCATTTACGACCACTCTTTGGGTCCGATCACTAAGCCAGTTATGAATCCACCTAACAGTTGCCTTGTCCATTCCATACTTAGTCATTTTTTCAATAAGGATTGTATGAGAGACTTTGGCAAATGCTTTGCTGAAGTCAAGATATACTATATCTAGAGCATTTCCTTGATCCACCCAATCAGTGATACCGTCATAGAAGGAAATTAAGTTAGTCTGACATGACTTATTAGTTACAAACCCATGCTGACTCTGTTTAATCACTTCATTCTTATCCAGGTATTGACATACATGTTGTTTAATAATTTGTTCAAAGATCTTTCCTGGTATAGAAGTCAGACTCACCGGCCTATAGTTGCCTGGGTCCACCTTCTTCCCCTTTTTGAAGATAGGAACAACATTTGCTCTTCTCCAGTCTTCTGGCACTTCTCCTGTTCTCCAAGAATTTTCAAAGATTATGGAGAGGGGTTCTAAAATTTCTTCTGCTATCTCCTTCAGTACTCTGGGGTGTAATTCATCTGGACCTGGAGACTTGAATTCATTTAGGTTAGCTAAGTGTTTCCTCACTATCTTTCTGTTTATAGATATCCTGGATTCTTCTATTCCCTTAATAGGACAGTGAATAACAGTTGATGTTACATTTCCTTTCTGAGAGAAAACAGATGCAAAATAGGAATTTAAAAGTTCAGCCTTCTCAACATCCTGTCTTACCATTTCATCATTTTCATCCTGTAAAAATCCTATAGCATCTTTGACTTTTCTTTTACTTTTGACATATCCCCAAAATCCTTTATTATTGCTTTTGACATCTCTTGCAAGCCTCAATTCATTTTCAGCTTTAGCTAATCTGATTTGTGCCCTGCAGGTTCTGCAGACAGCATTATATTCTTCTTTAGATATGCCTCCCTCTTTCCATTTTATAAACATTTTTTTCTTCCTTTTTAGCATGTGCTTAAGTTCTGTGTTTATCCATCCTGGTTTCCTTAAATGCTTCCTATTCTTCCCTCTTTTCGGAATTGTTAACAACTGTGCTTTGAGAATTTCATTTTTCAAGATTTCCCATCCTTCCTGGTTGGGGGGGTAGTAGTATAATGCACCCCCATGGTAGTATAATGCACCCATGTAATATTATGCATCCCCATAGAAGTATAATACACGCCCATAGTAGTATAATGCACTCCCATAGTAGTATAATGCACTCCCAGAGGGGTATAATGCAGCCCCATAGTGTATAATACCGAGGCTTTGCAAAAAATAAAAAAGTTTCACCTTACCTGGTATAATGCACCCCCATAGCTTAATGCAGCCCCATAGTAGTATAATGCACGCACGTAATATTATGCATCTCCATAGTAGTATAATACATGCCCATAGTAGTATAATGCACCCCCATAGTAGTATAATGCACCTTCATAGTATAATGCAGCCCCATAGTGTATAATACTGTGCCTTTGCAAAAAAGAAATTTTCTCCTTACCTGGTATAATGCAGCCCCATAGTAGTATAATGCAGCCCCATAGTAGTATAATGCACCCCCATAGTATAATGCAGCCCCATAGTGGTATAATACACCCCCATAGTATAATGCACCCCCACAGCAGTATAAAGCATCCCCATAGTGGTATATGCAGCCCCATAGTGGTATAATGCACCCTCATAGTAAAATGCAGCCCCATAATGGTATAATGCACTCCCATAGTGGTATAATGCACCCCCATAGTATAATGCTCCCTAATAGCAGTATAATGCAGCCCCCATAGTGGTATAATGCACTCTCATAGTATAATGCACCCCCATAACAGTATAATGCAGCCCCATAATGGTATAATGATCCCCGATAGTATAATACACCCCCATAGTATTATAATGCACCCCCATAGTGGTATAATGCATCCCCATGGTATAATGCAGCCCCATAGGGGTATAATGCACACAGGTAATATAATGCATCCCTGTTGTGAATTCGCTTTCTGGCCTACCTCTGGTTACTACTGAAGGTAGTGGAGCTGGTCAAATTGACAGAGGGGTTGCGAGTTCTCTTTCTGGGCTCCCTCTGGTGTTTACTGGAGGTAATAGAGCTGATCCGATTAACAGAGGCTTGCCACCTGATAATGAGGATGACGATTGGAGATCTGGGGTTTCAGACTAGGATTTAAGACAGCCGACTCCCTCTATCCCTACTGGTGATTTTCTTCCTGCCTCCTGAGGTCTTACTTTCCAGCTCAGTCCCTGCATGTTCAGCTAAGTGTTCATTTGCTATTCTGTTTACATTTGATCTGGTTTTGTCTATTTCAGTTTTGTGTGGGTCAGCCAGCTCCGGCTGGGGCTGTGCTGAATCACCATCCATATGTTACTGCTTGTGCCAGTTTGTTTTTGTCCCTTATTAGATTGGCCTCTTTTTGCTCTGCTTTCAGAATATACCAGAGTGCTGATTTTTGCAGGGTTTTTTGCGTGATTGCAGACAGTGTCTTTCCTTTCCTGTCCTGTCTAGTCAGTGGGGGCCCCATCGTTTGCTCAGTCTATTTTCCTACCTGCGTTTGTGTTTTCATCTTGTCTCACCAACAATATATGTTTGGGGGCTATCTATTCCTTTGGGGTCTGCTCTGGGGCAGTTTAGATTTCCCCTTTCTTGCTTTAGGCTTAGTTAGCTCTCTGGCTGTGCCAAGGCGACTAGGATCATCATAGGCACGCTCCACGGCTACTGCTAGTAGTGTGGATAGCATCAGGGGTCTGCAATCCGCTTAGGCCTGTTTCACACTTCCGTTTTTGTGTCTGCCAAACGGATCCGTTTCCGTTTTTTTGACGGAAACTGATGCAAACGGATCCGTTTTTTTGACGGATCCGCGGTAACCGTAATGGAAGTCTATGGGACAAAAAAAAAGGATCCTGCAAAAAATGGCGGATCCGTTTTTTTACGGAAAACAACGGATTTTGACGGATTTGAAAAAACGGAAGTGTGAAACAGGCCTTAGTTACCAACCTCTCTGGTTTTCTGTGGCTTAGCTTGGGCTTGCTCTCCTCCTCGGTGACCCAATCATAACACATCCCCATAGTATAGTGCACCCCCATAATATAATGCACCCCCATAGTAGTATAATACATGCCCATAGCAGTATAATGCACCCCAATAGTATAATACACCTCCATAGGGGTATAATGCTGCCCCATAGTGTAAATAAAAAAGTTTTTCCTTACCTGGTATGATGCATCCACACAGTATAATGCAGCTCCATAATGGTATAATACAGCCCCATAGTGGTATAATACACCCCCATAGTATAATTCAACCTCATAGGATAATGCAACCTCATAGTATAATGGGGCTGCATTATACTATGGGGGTGCATTATACTACTATGGGGGTGCATTCTACTATAATGCACCCCCATACTACTATGCAGCCCCATAGTAGTATAATGCAGTACCATAGGGGTATAATGTACCCCTATAGTAGTATAATGCACCCCCATAGTATAATGCAGCCCCATAGTAGTATAATGCACTCCCATAGGGGTATAATGCACCCCCATTGCAGCCCCATAGTAGTATAATGCACCCATATAATATAATGCACCCCCAAAGTAGTATAATACACCCCCATAGTAGTAAAATGGCATCCCCTTAGTATAATACACCCCCATAAGGGAATAATGCAGCCCTATAGTGTATAATATGCCCCATACCGCGGCTTTGCAAAAAAATAAAAAAGTTTCTCCTTACCTGGCTGAGATCCTGCGATGTCATCCACTCGATGTTTCTTAGGCGCGGACTTTCGTTCTGGCGTATGTCTGGCTGATGTCAGCTGCCGGCCTGTGATTGGCTGGCGACTGTTAACTGACAGTGCATGTCTGAGGACGCTCGGCAGAATCATGGGCAGTTACTGAGCTGGCAGAATCCTACTGCTGGGGCCTGGTGAGCAGAACAGAGGGGGCCCACTGCGGGCTCCCTCTCGTCATCGGGCCCCATATGCCAGTAAGTGCAGTAATGCCCTGATGGTGGCCCTGGTCATCTGTCAATGAAAATATAGGGCTTCCATGTGACTGGTAGCACAAAAGCTCTGGAAAAGCGCTATAGCTCCTCACCTCCCAAAAGAAATCCAGCAAATTCTGCAAATATGTTTGGAAACGATTGTCAAACATAAATTTGGCACGAATAGGGTGCTAATATGATACGAATATGGCAAACTCAGATTTGGCGATAGTTTCCGAACATATTTGCTCAACTCTACAGTGTCTAGACACTCTACATTACCAGAGAAAAGTTCACCACTAAGGTAACACATATCCATGTGAAGTGTCTGTGTGCTGACCAATTTTTTTAACTAAAGGTTCTCAAATCTCATTAGACATTATCAGTGTCGGACTGAGGTGCCAAGGGCCCACCAGTAACATTGACTTTGGGGGCCCACTTTTTGCCTGCAAACAAATATTACATGACCCTGGTTCCCAAATGTATCTGTACCTCTATCTAATATATAAAGCTCAAGTGTGTGTATGTATGTATGTATGTCCGGGATTGGCATCCGCATCGTCACAGCTACAGCCACAAAATTTGGCACAGTCACACGTCTGGACCCCAAGAGTGTCCTAGGCTATGTTGTGAGGTGAAATTTTAACCCTGCGCGTTCCAATTCACCAAACAATTTTGCCCCCATCTACATAATGGGGAAAAAGTGTGTGCGTATCAAGCCCCGCCCCTCATTATGATGTCACAATGGTTGCCATGGTGACGCTGATGTCATCATAGGTTGCAAGCCCCGCCGGTCATTATGATGTCATAATGGTTGACTAGGGAATGGAGGATGTGTGATGGGTATATGGGCACTGGACTATGGGATGGAGGATATGTATGACGGGTATATGGGCATGGGACTATGGGATGGAGGATGTGTATGATGGGTATATGGGCATGGGACTATGGGATGGAGGATGTGTGATGGGTATATGGGCATGGGACTATGGGATGGAGGATATGTATGATGGGTATATGGGCACGGGACTATGAGATGAAGGATGTGTGATGGGTATATGGGCACTCGACTATGGGATGGCGGATATGTATGATGGGTATATGGGCACTGGACTATGGGATGGAGGATATGTATGATGGGTATTTGGGCATGGGACTATGAGATGAAGGATGTGTGATGGGTATATGGGCACTCAACTATGGGATGGAGGATATGTATGATGGGTATATGGGCACTGGACTATGGGATGGAGGATATGTATGACGGGTATATGGGCACGGGACTATGGGATGGCGGATGTGTATGAAGGGTATATGGGCACGGGACTATGGGATGGAGGATATGTATGATGGGTATATGGGCATGGGACTATGAGATGAAGGATGTGTGATGGGTATATGGGCACTCGACTATGGGATGGCGAATATGTATGATGGGTATATGGGAATGGGACTATGGGATGGAGGATGTGTGATGCGTATATGGGCACTCAACTATGGGATGGAGGATATGTATGATGGGTATATGGGCACGGGACTATGAGATGAAGGATGTGTGATGGGTATATGGGCACTGGACTATGGGTTGGCGAATATGTATGATGGGTATATGGGCATGGGACTATGGGATGGAGGATATGTATGATGGGTATATGGGCACGGGACTATGGGATGGAGGATGTGTGATGGGTATATGGGCACTCGACTATGGGATGGCGAATATGTATGATGGGTATATGGGAATGGGACTATGGGATGGAGGATGTGTGATGCGTATATGGGCACTCGACTATGGGATGGAGGATACGTATGATGGGTATATGGGCACGGGACTATGAGATGAAGGATGTGTGATGGGTATATGGGCACTCGACTATGGGATGGCGAATATGTATGATGGGTATATGGGCATGGGACTATGGGATGGAGGATATGTATGATGGGTATATGGGCACGGGACTATGGGATGGAGGATATGTATGATGGGTATATGGGCACGGGACTATGGGATGGAGGATATGTATGATGGGTATTTGGGCATGGGACTATGAGATGAAGGATGTGTGATGGGTATATGGGCATGGGACTATGGGATGGAGAATATGCATGATGGGTATATGGGCATGGGACTATGGGATGGAGGATGTGTGATGGGAATATGGCACTCGACTATGGGATGGAGGATAGGTATGTTGGGTATATGGACATGGGACTATGGGATGGAGGATAATTATAATTTGTTATAACTATCCACAGTTAGTTACTATGCCCGGGCAGCGCCGGATTCTTCAGCTAGTATAATAATAAACTGGGTAGTTTAGTTAATGAATGAGATGCTGCTTTTTTCTGTACAGAGTGAATTATGACTAGTACTGCCCATACAGTAAGGTTGGGGGCCCAGACCTGCACAGGGGCCCACCGGGGGGATTGCCCCGTTACCCTATGGGCCAGTCCAAGCCTGGACATTATTCACATACAGTAGGTGGATACCATCGAGGGTTATAGAGCTAATATAGGGGGAGGGAAAAGGGAAATGTGAATAAAAATTTACTTTTCTTTAATTGTTTTAATATACTTGAATTTATAAAAGAAGTAACATACATCTAAATTAAAGATGTATATTGGGTCACAGCCAGTGTCAGACTGGTGTGCTAAGGGCCCACCAGTAAGATTGACTTTGGGGGGCCCACTTTTCACCTGCATATAAATATTACATTACCCTTTTTCACAAATTTTACCTATATCCATATATAATAGTAAACTGGATAGTGTGGTTAATGAATGATGAGATGCTGTTTTTTTTCTGTACAGAGTGAATCAAGTGAATTATGCCAAGTTCTGCCCATAAGGGGGGTTGGGGGCCCAGATCTGCACAGGGGCCCAACGGGGGATTCCCCTGTTATCCTATGGGCCAGTCCGAGCCTGGTCACAGTTGATGGTGGTGTTATATTACTGTGACCTGAATATAATTTGAAAGCATGTCTGTTAGAGTATACACAATTATAACATCTTAATATGCCTTCATATATACACGTATCAAGAATAAATCTCTTGTCGGACAGAGCCTAAATATTAGTGCACCTTAACCAGTTGTGGAATTGCTCCTACTAATTTTAAGATGGATATATGAAATTCAACCGTTTATTATAGGGACAATGGATGAGATTCCACCTAACATAATCTAATTATTTCTGGGGTAAATATCCTATCGGGTATTAGTGGGTCACAGTAAGGCCGGGGTCACACTAACCAGCGCAAAATACGGTCCGTAGTTTACTGGCGTAATACGGATGAATGACCCCTAAATAGTGCTCCGTATGTCATCCGTAAGCAAGGTGTGGTCGCGTATTTTGCGCATGTGAGCATCCGTATGTAATCCGTATGGCGAGATTTTCTCGCAGCCTTGCAAAATGGACATTTAACGGTTTTGAGGCCTGCTAACTATTTAAATCATTAGCCTGCACTCTATTTATTGGCTCAGGAACAGATGGCAGCCTCCATTCTGTCCATTTGTCACCTTACCTTCACTTAGGTGTGTTGGTGTTGTATGTGCAACATGGCAAACAGTCTGAATTTCAACACAACTGAGCAGGTTCTCTTCAACTGGCTTTTGTCACGCCGCTTTGGCCAACCATACCCAGTGATAGTGGATCCGCGGAGGAGGAGACGCATGTGGGTACATCCACTTTTGAGGCAACGACTCACAAGAGTTAATTTTCACCGCCTCTATTCTTCTCTGCGGGAGCATCCTGTCAAATTCTACCAATACTGTCGCATGAGCGTTGCAACATTTGATCGACTCTTGGAGACAGTGCGCCCTGGGATAACCTTTCAGGATACAAGGATGCGCAAAGCTCTGCGACTTCTACTCACAATACGGTATGTACTACACAACCATATTCTCTATGTTCATGATGTGTTGGGCAAAGTTTGAATTTTTGACTTCTTGGAGTAAGTTTTAGGCCCTCATCTTAGACCACATATGTTTCAACTTACAGACACGAATGTTTTGTGGAATATGTACTGAATATCACTTACTCATTGTGCAAAGCAAGATGTGTGTGTTATTTGCTCTGAAATCTTACCAAGTTTGGTATGTATGGACCTGTTTGTTTTGTAAATGTGTGCATTCGACAATCATCCTTTTCTGTTGTTCTTCAGCTTCCTGGCCACTGGCCTGTCTTATGCTGCCCTCCACCATGAGTTTCTGATTGGAAGATCGACCATATCTGGCATAGTCAGGTCAACATGTATTGAAATATGGACAAGACTATATCAAGTCGTTATGCCCGAGGCCAGGATGGAAGACTGGTTGAGGATATCAAGGGACTTTGAGGAAGAATGCCAGTTTCCAAATTGTATTGGGGCCCTTGATGGCAAACATATCCGGGTGCGTAAGCCGCCGAACTCTGGCTCCCAATTCTTCAATTATAAACAATACTTTTCTGTTGTATTGTTGGCTGTGGCTGACCCTCAATACAAGTTTATAATTGTTGACATTGGGGCCTATGGAAGGACGGGAGACTCTAGAGTCTTCAATACTTCCATAATGGCTCGGCGGCTACGCACCAACCAGTTGGATCTACCACCACCACGCCAGCTACCAGGCTCCACTCAAGAATGTGTCCCTTATGTCCTTGTGGCAGATGAGGCCTTTCAGTTAACACGCAATGTCATGAGGCCATATCCCCGACGCAACCTTCACCACAGGCGCAGGATATTTAACTTGCGCCTATCTCGTGCTCGGCGACTGGTGAAGTGTTCCTTTGGCATTCTTTGTGCCAAATGGCGGGTACTCCAGTCGGTCATTCAGCTGAGTGAACAAAATGTTAATGAAGTAGTGAAAGCCTGTGTGGTTCTTCATAACTTCACCAGGATACATGATTGTTCCTCCTCTGCTGGTGTTGTGCGTAGGCCGGACAATGTGCGTAGGGTGAGACCACCTATCAACCATCAACCTAGACCGATCTCTCGCCTCAAAGTGCGTGATCTTTTCACCAATTACTTTATGGCACCTCAGGGGGAACCTTCTTGGCAAGATCATGCTGGATCTATGTTGGCAATGTTGGTTTGATGTGTGTCAAAATATATATTTCTACCCCTTCTGAATCTATGACTGTTGAATTGATTTGGTAAACGTATTTTGATAGGGGTTTGGACAATTAGACAGACGTAAAGTGTAGTTGCCAAATTTTTACTTTTGCCATTTTTTTGGTATTTTTTTTTAGTTTGTAAGGCAGACATATTCTTGCCCTATGAAAAACTTGGGCAATGGCCCAAATTGGCCTTTCGGCATATTTCAACATTGTTGTTAAAACAAAATTACAAACATATCCTACAACATACATAGTGCAATAACAACATTGCAACTGTACACATTTGTAATCCAAAGTAAAAAAAGAGGAGTTATCCATCATCAAAATGAGCTACACAAGATATACTAACATTTATTCTGAAGGTTTTCAAATCATATTAATAAGCCACCATGACAGGCAAGGCTACGTTACACGTTTCTGACACATATTACATGTCTGTAATAAACATAATATTTCATCGCACTATACTGGGAAAGTCAAAAGATCAAATTAGAAGACTGACTTGATAATACATAGAGAGAGCGTGATGGTCTTGAGGCTGCTTGCCTTGATTTTGGAATATAGTTAGCTGGCCTAAATTTGACTAAGTGAATAAGGACAGCACGCCTTCTCTATGCATTATCAAGTGAGTACTCTATTTTGATGCTTTGACTTTGCCAGTATAGCGCCGTGAAATATTGTATTTTTAACAGACATGTAATATGTCTCAGAAACGCATAAGGTAGCCTTGCCTGTCATGGTGTCTTAATCATATGATTTGAAAACCGTCATAAGAAATGTTAGTATTATCTGTTTTAGCTCATTTTGATGATGGAGAAAACCTCTTTTTTACTTTGGCTTGGGATTTTGACCTCCAGTTCAAACACACTGGACATCTCCTCCCATCAGACCGCTTAAGAACACTCATGTACAGTATGGGTTTACTAATTCCATGTTTTTAGCCACTTATAAATTGTGGAATGTTGGGGAAGGAGAAGGCGGAGGAGCAGCCTGTGGATGCTGCTGACTACTTTGAGCAACATCGCCCTGTGTGGGTGCATACTGTTGCTCATGCTGTTGGTACTGACCTTCCTCCTGTGCTTGTTGGGGGTAGTGGCCATAGTAATACTGCTGAGGGGCATCTTGTTGTGGCGGGTAGGCCCGTGTCTCATACCCACCAATATAGCCATGTCGTCCCCAACCAGGTTGGGACCAGCCTCCAACACTGGGTGGGAAAAAGTGGCCATATTGGTGGGGTTGGCTAGAGCCAGAAATCTGTTGCTGCTGTTCGGAAGGTTGGGTAGGGGGAGGAAGGGGGTGAGGTGTAGGCCCACGTATTAGAGGATGTTCAGACCCTGCTTGAGCAAGCATCTGTGTGGGTGGTCTCATGCGCATTAGATTTCTGGGGGAAAGCTGCCACATCTCCAGATATTCGAAAAGCTCATATGGGGTATTGGGGGGGGTGCTTGCATCAAGCAGGATCTGAAAACATCCCCTAATACGGAGCCTGACCTCACGGGAAAGGGCACGGAGATAAAGGGTCAGGCTACGTGAGTAGGCCTCCTCCCCATCATCTGTAGTGACTCGAGATAAATAATTTAGGACCCCTGTGTCCACATTGGTCCTGCTCTCTTGAACAGCGACCTGGCACCTTCTTCGGCCTCGCCGGGATGTAACAGCAGCCTGTGGGGATCCCCGGATCTGGGCAGTTGGGCTGCTGCTCAAGTTGCCCTGCTCTTCCAGGATGGGTGATGGGGCAGCAGCAGACGGTCCTGGTGGTGTGCTTTGTTGGGCAGCCAATGGGTTCTCCTGTGATGACTCATCTTCACCCATGCTTCTTGTAGGGGGAGAAGATGGGCCAGCCACCTCATCCCCTACAGGATCAATAATGGGCTCTGTCACTGAGCCCGTTCCTCAATCCGTAAGGTTGGATTGAGTTCTGTTATGAAATAGAACAGAGGCAAAAATACATCAATATTTTTGGCCCTGTAAAGTATCGGTGTAATGTGGTGTGAGGTATGTACTTACGGTCTCAGATCCAGAATTGGGGCGAGGAAGGAGAGGCATTCATAATACACATATTTGCGTTTCACGTAGCCCGCATCCCCACTCCTGGACCGCTGCTGACGTTCCCGGCGGTATTGGTCCCGGATGCTTCGCCAGCGTTTCATCACATCTTCCACTGCAATGTGACAGGAAATATTATCAATTTCACATATTTGATCTGTGACATTTGCAACCAGTAGTCTAGGCATGTGGCCTTCTGGGGTGTGCTTTGTAGCCAGGCTGCCATATCTAATTTGCCCATCCAGGCCAGATACACAGGGTCAGAATAGTTTATGTATCAAGTAACTACACTTAATAACTTGGTTGGCTAAGAGGAAGAGGAGCTTGTGGCCTGGGCAAAATTATGGCAGTGTGAAACTATGTGTCACATCAAAATCTACCCGCCTCATGAGGCAAAAAGGAGAAGGACAGGAAGGGGAGGTGGGCAGAATCTGTAATCATTTTTGTTTGTGAGGTATTTTAAATAATTTTTGGACCTTGTACTTACTCAGTTTCTGCTGCTCCTCACGTGGCCGATCACCAAAGTCATGGAACATCTGGAGACATATGCGCCTCCATGACGCCTCCTTTCTTGCCCTGTTTGCATAATTGGCATCCCGTTGGTCCCACAGTTCTGGCCCCTCCTGTACCAGTACAATGAGCATCTCCACATTTAGGAAATATGGCGCCATGACGCTGCTGTACTCCGTGGAGGCTGACTTCCTGTATGTCTGGAGCGCTATTTGTGGTGATTTGCATATCTAGGCTTCCTGATGATGGATTGGGCCATTTCCTGTCACCAGCCAAAAGACCTGCATATTTCTCGCAAGCCACACGTGTGGTCAGTGTGTAATCTGTATTTTTTGCGCACCCATAGACTTGCATTGGCGTATTACGGGCGTAGTACGCTGACAATCGCAGCATGCTGCGATTGGCACGAGCCGTAGAATACGGACGAGAAATATACAGCTGTTGGCAGCTGCCCCATAGAGAATAATTGGTCCGTGTGTAATGCGTGCTTTTAACGCCTCTCACTCGTCCGTATTCCTCTCTAGTGTGACCCCGGCCTTATATAAAAACACCATCAACTGTGACCCAATATACATCTTTAATTTAGATGTACAGTATGTTACTTCTTTTCTAAATTAAATTACGGTATATTAAAACCATTAAATAAAAGTTAATTTTTATTCACATTTCCTTTTTACCTTCCCCTATATAAGCCCAATTTTATTAATCGGAGAGCAATGTGATGTGGGCCCTAAAAAAAAAAGGTTTTGTAAATTTTGTTGTAAAAATGAGAAATTGCTAATTATCTTCCTAACAAAAAAATTTTTTATTTAAAAAATTGTTCTGATGTAACGTAGACATGTGGGAAATGTTATTTATTAACTATTTTGTGTGACATATCTCTCTGATTTATGGGTATAAGAATTCAAAGTTTGCAAATTGAAACATTTTCCAAATCTTTGCTGAATTTCCAGTTTTTCACAAATATTAAAGAAATGTTACCACTATCATGATATGTCACAACAAAACACTCAGAATCAATGGGAACAGTTGAAGCGTTCCAGAGTTATTACCACATAAATTGATAGTGGTCAGAATTGTAAAAATTGGCCTGGTCATTAATGTGCAAACCACCTTGGGGGGTAAAGGGGTTAATACAGAGGCGTAGCTAGGGGTTCAGCTCGGGGGGGGGGTGAAACATCTGAGTTGGCCCCTAACATGCGGACATATCATTGATGCAACCTGCTTGGCCGCACATGGGCGCAAGAGGTAAAGGGGCCCATTTCTACCTCCAAAAAAGGTGCAATTTTGCATTTTTAGGAGCTCTTGTGCTGCAAAGAGCCGCTATATTGTTCTTGCACATGGGCCCTTTCTGTCTGTGTCCACCTGTGGCCCCTAACCAGGTAATTATGATTATAACTATGGTGGTATAAGGGAACCTCAGAAGATGGACCGCACTGTTATTGAAATTTGAAATTAAATCTCAATACAAAGATCATCACTGATATTACCGCCATATGGTGACATATTGTGATACCATTCCTGCAGAACATATAGAGATCACAGTACAGTTACAGCCTTACAGCTGACGTTCTTTCTGGTGGAGTCATTCACTTTTCCCGTCTTTTCCATCTGGCCCAGACCAACATGTCGACTTCTCCAGCCATGACTAGGTTGCAGAGATTACAACAAAGACACATCAACTTCTCAAATTTTCAGCACCGTTCACATGTAGAATCATAAAATCCTAGAATGTTAGAGAAGGAAGGGACCTCCAGGGTCATCGTGTCCAACCCCCTGCCCAATGTAGCAATGCAGGATACACTAAATCATCTCAGACAGATGTTTGTCCAGCCGCTGTGTGAAGACTTCCGTTGAAGGAGAACTCACCACCTCTGAGTGGAGCCGCCTGCTCCACTCATTGATCACCCTAACTGTCAAAAAGTTTTTTCTAGTATCTAATGTGTATTTTCTCCCTTTCAGTTTCATCCCATTGCTTCTCGTGTTTCCATGTGCAAATGTATTCCCAAACTGCACAAACTCCTTAGACTGCTGATACGCCAATACTGAGCCGCTGCTCTGCCGTATGTGTCCCTATTACTGCACCTGCTGTGTGGTACAAAAACAGAGCTCCTCTTGGTGCCCCACATATTAATGCCAAAACTGTGCCCCTTACATCATAATAATGCCTCCTTTGTGCCCTCTAGATGGTAAAATTGCCCCATAGAAAATATTAATTTCCTTTGCATGTGCCCTCCAAATTTATCCCTAGAAAGTAATAATACTCCATGTGCAACTTTGATGGTCACAATACTGAGAGCCCCTATAACACTAATGTTTAAGTGCCCACTTAACATTTAATAATGTCCCAAGTTCCCCATGTATAACTCCTCTATATACAGTATGCTGGGCCCACAGCTCCCCTATACACCGTATGATGATCCCACAGCTCCCATATACACTGTATGATGATCCCACAGCTCCCCTATACACAGAATGATGGGGCCACAGCTCCCTTATACACAGTATGATGTCCCCCAGAGTTCCTCTATACATATAATGATGTCCCCACTGCTCCTCCAATACACAGTATAACAGTTAATAGCGTTCTAACAACGTGCGGTGCCTGCACTGAGAGCCCCTCTGCAGGGAGGAAGTTAACTTTATTCCTCCCAGCAGCCTTGCTTTTTCAGTCATAGGGGTTGAGCTGGCACGGTTTCAGTTAATGCTCTGTGTATAGAGAGTGGTGGCTGTAACCTCAACCCGACACTGACTGACAGCCGCTTCAGCACCGTCTGCCACACAGTTTTTACCCTACTGGTGCCCCTATAAATAATAATGCTTCTTAAGTGCCCACTTAATATTTAACGGAGTCCACCTATGTACATTAGTAATGCACCCGGCATCGCTGATGTGAGCAGGGGGTCATTTGATGGCGCTATTGGCTTCTTCCAATTTTCTTCCATTGAGTGAAGTCAAACTTATCTAGTCGACACGTGCAAATAGCAATCGTGGTTGCATGACTGTGGTCTTGGGGTCTCATGACGGCAGGTGCACCCCATCATGATTTTGCAGTCTGTAGTCTCAGAGTGACTGCAGACAATTATCCCAAGCCTTTAATAACTTAATAATAAAAAATTGCTTATTATTAAAATATTAAATAGAATGCAGCTTGTGGTTAAATGTATAGTTATACTTGTTAGGGGGCAGACAGACTGATTTATTTCTATTGCGAGGATCGCATCGCAATCCTCGGACTGACCGTCAGCTCTCCACATCTGAGTGTGACAGCTGCATAGTAATCCATCACACTGTCGCGCTCATGTAAGGAGCGGTGCTGGCCAGTCCAAGGATTGCAATGCGATCTTCGCATGAGTTATACGGTCGTTTGTCTGTGCCCTTATGCTAACACTTATCCTTGTTATATACTAATACTGAAATATTAATCTATTATTAAAGTATTAATGCTATTAACCTGTATGGTTATGCTTGTTATACTTGGGGTGAGTAGAATATTGCCGGCACTTTGAACGCAGCGGAAACCCCGCTCTGCCCAAAGCGCCGCCCCCTGTTGTACACGCATTGAACACTGCGGTATCACCGCATCGTATCCATAGACTGTGTAATTTATCTTGCGTAGACGGAGCCAAAACTGAATTTAATAAATTCCATCCCCACTTACCGATGAGGTTTGCAGGCAGTGAGGCAGGACCAGGAAGTGTCCAGTTTCATGCGCAGAGGGCACTAGGACCCAGCGTGCCTGAGACAATCAGAGCCTGCATGGCAGAAGCTAACTGCAGCTGCTGCTGGCCAGGAAGCAGCTCTTCCGTTGAGACAGCAGCACCCTTCACTGAATGGACTTTTAAGGGAGGTCCAGGACCGTAGTCATGGCTGAGCACTCTTGTACATCTGTGCCCTGGCCTCCTCTTACATGAAAACAGCATTCTCTCACCAGCATACCTGTGACTTCTCTCACTGCGCCATCAGTGATTCCTCTGTGGTGCTGAAGCCTTTCTGCCATAGGTTCCGCAAGAATTGAGACACAGTCTAGTTCAAAGGCAACAAGTGAAACTTTACTTGAAGAACTTGGCAGCATATTTTTGTCAGTTACAACATCAACAGAAAGTTCCATGCAGTTCTCATCCTGTTCTTTCTCTGTACTCCGTTCCACATCCTCCAGTACATTATGGGGTAATAGCACCTTAGCTGGTACTGCAGCATTCTCCCTGTTCAGACTTCCTGAGCTTGGGGATTCTCCTGTCCGTTTCACCCTGGTCCTGAGAGTATCAACCCATGCAACTATCTGCCACATGTTGAATATTCTGCACCCTGTACTTTCCCGGAACACTTCCTTTCTCCAGCTCTGAACTGCTGCAATCCTGCTGCTTGGCACCATACTTCTGTCCTATAGACTCCGAGTGGCTAAGCTTCTCTTCTTTAACGTTACGTGACTGCTGTGGCGTCCTGGGTCTAGAGCTCATCTGGACTATTTGGGCGCCCTCGCCCTTCTGACTACCTTATGGAACAATCCTAGCTTACCACACAGCAGCCCCTCCTACAGTTAATTGTTTCCTATCCTAAATCCTACTGAACACTCTATACACTAGGATGCCCCCCATCTAGTGGACAAACATGAGCACTACTCTTTCCCTATCAAAAGCACAAATACAATATACAGCATTACAAAGCTAGATATACATTACTGAGTTAAGGAACATATTACAATATGTACGTTTTTCACAGGAAGCAGTAATGCATGTATTAGTGTAGCAGTACCATTATTCATAAGTGGTAATACTTATAATCATATAGCAGTACCACAATATAACAGCAAATACACACTAACTTATATTACACTAAAACATACAGTATCGGGACCTACTAAGGAGTAAAAGTAAAACTGTAATATTGTTCTATACCCTTACATTCTCCCTCTCCCTAAAATTGGTCATCTCCGACCAAGTACCGCAATAGCTTTATTTTACAGACAATACTCCACGCAGGGAGGCAATATGAGATAGTCCAAGTGCTACTAAATTTAGCTCAATGCGAGCTGAGTCCAAAAAGTAACGCACCACAGTCTGTGCAAAAAGAACACAATTCCTGGCTCACAGTCCTCCTATCCCCTTACAGACTGAGGCTCTGCAACCTGCCACTGTGCAGAGTCTGTCAGACAGGGGAGCAGCCGGCATTGTTCTGCTTTCTCCCTGACACCTCAGATACGTCAAATGACAAAAGTGGCCATGTTTCCCAGTGAGCCCCTGCATGTGACGGGGCCCGGGTCAACGGCCCCCTCTGCCCCCCCCTCAGTAGCTATGCTACTGGGTTAATATATCTATTTAACTCAATGTGTCCCACTGCCATCTGATATTCGGGCAGCCCTGGGATATTTCACAAGGATGCGTGAATGTAGCCAAAATTATATACAGATATCAAAAGACTGACAACCGGAAGGACAAATGTGAACAGGTGCAAGCTAAGAGAACCACTCTATATGTAACTACCAAATTAAAACTGAACTCTGAAACGCTATAGTATGCAAACATTGAATATATAAACATGAAACTGAATTACTGCTGTTGAAAATAAGTAAAAAATTAAGGGACGATCAAAGGCAGCCACTGCCTCCTCCCGCTGTGCATCGCAACACCCTGCAACTGTGATGAGCGTTGATGTCATTAATGTTACTGGTGTCACTGCTCATTATAATCGCCGGGTCTCACGGAGTGCAGCAGGAGTCAGGAGTGGCTGTTGCTTAAAGCTTATGGAGCCTCAGAACGAGGCTCCATAGCCTTTGATCATTGGAATCGAGGAACATCGTGGGAAGCTCTGGACTACATCAGACCCGCTTAAGAAGTTTGCTTTCTAATAAACTGATGAACAAAGGACAGTCTATTGTTTTTATTTCTCTCTTTTTATGTCTTACAGGTTTCCATTTGTGGACTATGTCGGATTCCCTGGACTACGTCAGACCGGCATTGGATTTTTTTTTTTTATAAATTGATAAACCAGGGAGAGAGTCGGCAAGTGTTTTATAAAATAAAATATTTTTCTGTGCGTTTTTTTATGTTTTTTTCTTTGTTAGTATTGTGAGTGTCAGACAGCTTTCCATTACTAATACCAGGTGTCATGGTCAGTACTTTGACAGCTTAGTCATCCAGTCTGGTACTGGGGCATGCTGAGCTGTCGGTGTGTTGATTAACAATTTGAGACTGGGAGGCACTGGCTGTCTCCAGGTGTTTATTATCTCAGGTGATTGCCAGGCTACTTAACTGGGCTGTTACTCCCAGACCTCTGCAAGATGCAAGTTCTGCTATTATGTGGCTTGTCTCTCTGTGCCTTGCATTCTGTGTGTTAATGTTTTGTTGCCTGACCTTGGACCGCGATCTCCTGGTATTCTGACCTCAGAACATTACTTGACTATGCCTGTCACTGGTTTACCGTGACAGAGAGGAGCTAGAAGACCGCAGCATCTGATTTCTCCTCCTCCTGCACTGATTGGAAGAACTTCGCCTTCATATTAAATGGTGTAAATTTATTTTATCAGTGTAGTGGTTAATCTGTTCTGTTGAGAGCTTCTGGAAGCTTTCCTGCATTAAAGGCCCTTTTACATTTAGCGATGCACCAGCGATCCGACCCGGTCAGGATCGCTGGTGCATCGCTAAATGATCGCTAGTGAGCTGTCACACAGGCAGACCTCACAGCGATGCAGCAGCGATGCAGCAGCGACGCAGCGCACAATACTCACCTTTCACACACAGCGATCCTGACGTCCTCCCGCCCGCGTCCAGCGTCGCTCGTCTCACACAGCAGGAAGCCCAGCAGGAAGCAGACGATGAGAAATGGAGCCGCCCGATCTCGCGCGATCAGCGATGGACAGCGGGGGAGCCAGTCGGAGGTAAGTATCACACATAGCGATATCGCTATAACGTCACAAAATCAGTGACGTTTTAGCGATATTGCCAGCGATATCGCTATGTGTAAAACCCCCTTAACCCCTTCGCACCCGAGCCTGTTTTTGCCTTCGTGACCGGGCCAATTTTTTCAATTCTGACCAGTGTCACTTTATGAGGTCATAACTCTAGAACGCTTCAACGGATCCTACTGATTCTGACATTGTTTTCTCATGACATATTGTACTTCATGATGGTGGTAAAAATTTTTAGATATGATCTGCGCTTATTTGTTAAAAAAATCAAAATTTGGCGAAAATTTAGAAAATTTTGCAATTTTCAAACTTTTAATTTTTATGCCCTTAAATCAGAGAGTGATATCGCACAAAATAGTTAATAAATAACATTTCCCACATGTCTACTTTACATCTGCACAATTTTGGAAACATAATTTTTTTTTTTAGGAAGTTATAAGGGTTAAAAGTTGACCAGCGATTTCTCATTTTTACAACAAAATTTGCAACATCATTTTTTTTAGGGACCACCTCACATTTGAAGTGAGTTTGGGGGGTCAATATGACAGAAAATACCCAAAAGTGACACCATTCTAAAAACTGCACCTCTCCATGTACTCAAAACCACATTCAAGAAGTTTATTAACCCTTCAGGTGCTTCACATGAATGAATGGAATATGGAAGGAAAAAATAAACATTTAACTTTTTTTCACATACATTTTACTTCAAAACCATTTTTTTTAATTTTCACAAGTGTAAAAAGAGAAAATGAACCACAAAATTTTTTGTGCAATTTCTCCCGAATACGCCAATACCCCGTATGTGGGGCTAAACCACTGTTTGAGCACACGGCAGAGCTCAGAACGAAAGGAGTGCCGTTTGACTTTTTCAATGCAGAATTGGCTGGAATTGAGATCGGATGCCATGTCGCATTTGGAGAGCCCCTGATGTACCTAAACAGTGGAAACCCCCCACAAGTGACCCCATTTTGGAAACTAGACCCCCCAAGGAACTTATCTAGATGTTTGGTGAGCACTTTGAACCCCCAAGTGTTTCAGTAAAGTTTATAATGTAGAGGCGTGAAAATAAAAAAATCATTTTTTTTCCACAAAAATGATCTTTTAGCCCCCAATTTTTATTTTCACAAGGGTAACAGGAGAAATTGGACCCTAAGAGTTGTTGTCCAATTTGTCCTGAGTACGCTGGTACCCCATATGTGGGAGAAAACTACTGTTTGGGCACACGGTGGGGCTTGGAAGGGAAGTAGTGACGTTCTGGAATGCAGACTTTGATGGAATGGTCTGCGGGCGTCATATTGCATTTACAGAACCCCTGATGTATCTAAACAGTGGAAACCCCCAATACTAATTCCAACCCTAACCCCAACACACCCCTAGCCCTAATCTCAGCCCTAACCATAACCCTAACCAAAAACCTAACACCAACACACCCATAACCTTAATCCCAGCCCTAGCCCTAGCCCTTACCCTAACCCTAACCCTAGCCCTAGCCCGTGTACCTGCTTTTTTTTTTCTTTACTTTTTTTTATTTTTGTGACAAGATTGCTGCCCTGCGATCTGACTCATAGTAACGCCACTTCTCCTCTGATCTCACACTGACAGATGATCATAGGTGAAGCAGCGTTACTATGTGACAAGATCGCTGCCTGGCACACAGTAACGTGACTTCTCCTCTGATCTCACAATGACAGATGATCAGAGGAGAAGCAGCGTTACTGTGTGACAAGATCACTGCCTGGCACAGCTGTGCCAGGCAGTGATCAGCTGTGCCAGGCAGCGATCTAGTCACACAGTAACGCTGCTTCACCTCTGATCATCTGTCAGTGTTAGATCAGAGGAGAAGCCGCGTTACAATGAGTGAGATCGCCGGGAAACAAGCAGCTTTCCCAGCGATCGCTCCCATTGGCTGCTGTGACGCTGACGTCATCAGGACCTGAACCAATCAGGTCTCGATGACGTTGGGGGTCCCAGCATGCATTGTGCACCGGGATCCCCGCGTTGTAAGGTATGTGGGGGTCCCGGGGGGCACAAAACCGCCGACAGTAGATAAACGTCGGCGCTGCACAAAGCCCAGCAAGCGCCAACGTTTATCTACTGTGGGCGGTCGGGAAGAGGTTAAGGCTCTTAGCTGTGCCCTGTTAACCACTCCTATCTCCTATATAATATGGGCCCTGGCAAGCACTCATTGTCATAGCTAACTTTTGCTGCATGGTGGTTGTTATTGGAGAAGTCATTTGGTGGATTTATCTGTGACTGTTTCTAGGTTTTGAATGTGTGATAATTCCCTTTCTTCTACTTTGGTTTAACTCCATCCTCCACTCCCTGGTGCTTTCCTCTGTTGTCTGTGTGGGTATATTTGTATGATTGGTATTTTTCGCTTTCTCAGTTTGTATTACCTTGTTAGTCTGGTTGGTGTATTATGGTACACTACTACTCCCCTCTTCCCTGGTGGGGGAAGGGTACAGACTGAGGGCGGATTCAGGAGCTAAGGTAAGGTACATGGCCCCGGAATATTCATAAGTAATCCAGGGAAGCTAGGGCACCCTTAGTATTAGGGACAGGGAAGGTGTACCTGATCCTGGGACACGTGACAACAGAGTTGTGACATTAGCTCTGACCGAAACCGTTTTTTGATCCATTAAGGATTCTATCACTGCTTTGACACAGCAACTGCAGCAGCTCAGCCTGGAGGTGGCAGGTCTACGCAATGTAATTTTACAGCACCCTAACACATCAGTTTTGGAGCCTGTGACTCCCAGGCAACCCTTAAAGGGAATCTGTCACCTATTTTTTTGCCTATAAGCTGCCGGCACCGCCATAAGGGGCTTATCTACAGTATTACAGAATGCTGTAGATAAGCCCCCTATGTACCCTGAAAAAGAAAAAGGAGTTATAGTATACTCACCCAGGGGCGGTCCGGAGGGAGTCGCGGTCTGGTCCGGCGCCTCCCATCTTGTAGCGATGACGTCCTTTTCTTTCCTGCCCGACGCGGCTCCGGTGCAGGCGCACTGCTCTGCCCTGTTGAGAGCAGAACAGAGTACTGCAGTGTGCAGGCGCCAGACCTCTTCCTATCAGTAAGGGTGGAGGATGCCTTAACCCTGTATGAGACTCAAGTTTCCCTTGAAGTGGCCATGTCTCTGGCTATCCAGGTGGATCCCCATCTTCATCAGACATAAAGAGACACCCCAATGTGCGGGAAGTCCATGGCTAAGGGAATCCTGGCCTAAGTCATCTAAGGAATCTATGCAGTTGGGTGGGGCAACGCGCTCTGGGAATCAGTCTGTTTTCGGCATCAAGGAGAGTATGTTTTCACTGTGGTAGAAAGGGCCATTTCGTGGGCACGTTTCCTTCCATATCTCACTGTAAACAACCGCCAGAAAACTAAGGAGCCCTGGTTGCATGGAGGTTAGCAACCCGGATGTATATATCTGCTCTGTGGGTAAGAAACTAATTTTTATGACTGCTCAAATCCATCTGGGCAAAAATAAGGTGCTTGTTTCTGCCTGTCTGGACAGTGGGACGGGGTTTAACTTGATCGATGCTAGGTTCATTCATTTCCAGGGCCTCAAATCACATACACTGTCCAGACCTATACCCATAATCTCCATCGACCCTTGAGGCGGGTTTTTACTCAAGTTGTCTGAGGGTTACATCTACATGTAGGGGCTTGGTCGCCCCCGCGGGCTTCACCCAGGGCAGCTGGGTACTCGGTACCGGGCCGGTGTCAAGGCGGGAATGTGTCACAGCAGTGGTGACCCGGTCCGTGGCCCTGGGCGCCCAATATCAATGGCAGTGATGTTAATGGTATTAAAGTTTATATGAAGAGTTTGTGACGCCACCCGTGGTGTTTGGCAAGTAAGGTGGTAAGCCAACGCTGCATGCAGATCCGCTGGGACTGATGGTGTGGTGCAGCAGAGATGGCATAGCTCCCCACAGGTGGAGCTGTAGTCCCAGGGCAGTGTAGGTGCAATAGATGAGGAGAGGCGCAGAATGGTATGGAGGCTGGTACCCAGGTGTAGTGGTTCTGGAATAACTGGAGGACACCAGAGTATGCGGTTCCAAAGCTTTACTCACTGTTTGCAGTTCACACAACCGCCTGCCTCTGTACTGTGTTCTCCAGGTCAGGGCTCCAGCCAACCTCCAGGCAGGATAGGATTCTCCCTTCCACACTCCGCCAACATGTTCTTACTGAACGACTCCTCCAATGCGCCTTTAGGTGCGAACCACTCCAGTACTTAGTTAACCTGGAATGCCTCTCTCTAAGTGTTCCTAGTCTCTACTTGTATGACAGACAGCTGTAGCCTGCTTCGGGGACTCCACTCTACGTTTCGGCTCTCTATCCGTGTTGCTGTTGTGTCCCAAGTCTATGATGGGAGCAAGGCGTTAGCGGCTCACTACTCCTCCGGTGTCTGTTGTCGGACATAAAGATCCAATCAACCTCAGGGACCGGGCCCCGGCCTTTTGCGCTCTCTGGACTGGAAGGGTTCTCTCTCTTTCTCAACCTGCTTCCCACCGTCCTTCTCTTCTCCTTCGTTCCGATCTGTTCTATCTCTCTTATGGAAGGTTAGGTTATCAATCTTATCAGTCTCTTTCTCTGGTCTTTCTCGTGCCAGCAGCCCAGATCACTGGGACCTGCTGCAGCACATCCCTCAGACACCCATCTTCTCTCTTCTCTCTCCTCTAACCAACTAACTAATAACTTTCACTCTTCCCACTCTTTTGTATCATCTTACTCCACCCGCCTCCCAGCACATCTCGTGTTACAAAGCAGGGTTCCACGAGGGGTACTCTGCTAACCCCCATCCTGAAGATGTTAGGTGGCCCCACTGAACTATCCTGTGTGTGGAATGCAGGTGTGGAGTGTGGTAGGAGTTCCCACCTTACCTGGATGGTGGGGCACTATACCTTAGGAGAAGGTGCAGTACCTCTGTGGCGACTGAAGCCTCAGGGGCGCCACATACCCCCCGTTAAACACAGCACGTCCGCGGGCTGCAAGACAACAAAAGGTACAATACAGGAGCACACAAAAATTTTAAATGCTATTCAACAATACTTATCTAATCGTCCTAATGTAGGAGGCACATTTCTTAAACATTACAAACAGGCTAACTTCCTATCTTAATATCAAAAATTTACTTAAGTGCAATTCTCAATTCAAAGTGCTATATTCAACACATTTTCTTTAGTACATTTTCTATCAATTATTCTTTTTCTTTCTTTCTTCTACTGGACGCAAGACACTGACCATCTACTCTTGGCCTGTCACCTGTCACTTTCAATTCTGTATTCTTTATTCAATTCTCACATTCTATCTCAAAACTTTTCTAATTCTCTGTATCAAATATTCTATAAAAGACATTTATTTTTCATAAGACATAACATTATCAAATACGTTATCATAAAACATTAAAAATTCTTGTAAGGTGCTGAACACTGCTCCCAGCTGGGATTTCTTGCAGTATCCCTTGAGGTAGACATCATTCTTCGAAAAGTGTCCATTCAAAAACATTATCTTCGCAAAGAGTCTCTTTATGTAAAACCAAGAGAGAGCACCCAAAGGGGTGCAAATTATTTACAAGAAAGTTTTGGATCACACAGCGTTCATGATCTCCACAGTTCCATTTGTAGAAAAACAGGCAATAAAAGTGCTACCAGAAAAACATGATAGCAAACAAACCCTCCTGGGTAACGAGAAATTTTGTAATTCAATTTCTTAGTTGTGGTCCCCTCCTGGGGTTCTGGAAGCTGAGCTGGAACGGTTCTCATCTTGATTCTGGTTCCTTGCTATGGGGTCTTGTCTGGTACGAGGTCTAGCTCCTAAGACTTCTGCAGTGTGTTGGTGCTGATGAGCAACTGCCTGGGGATTTGGCAGTAAAGGGATCCCAAGAACACGATCCCAAAACAATCCAGATCCCCCTCTGACCTGTAGATGTCGGATCGGGCATGCCGGCTCCAACCTTACCCCCACCAGCATGGTCCTCCTCCTCATCAACCCATTAGGAAGGCCGGGGTAAATACCTGGGAGTTCCCGATGGTGCGGCCTCTGCTCCGGGGCAGGTGGTGTGGCAGCGGATGCTGCCCGGTGAGACACCGGGGACGGCAGTGGAGCCCATGGCAGCTCCGGTTCCGCGAGGGTCGCTGGCGGGACCTGCGCAGCCGCGCCAGGTCCGGGCAGGAGCTCATCTTCCTCCGATTCAGCTCCCTGGGCTGTGTACAACTCCTCTGGTATTAGCGGCAAGGAAGGAACAGAGTACGCTGCTGATGGCATGGCAGCGGCTCCAAGCTCCGCAAGGTCTGCCAGGAAAAGATCTGGTGCAGCAGCGGCGGGTACCGATGTCGTGGGTACCGCAGGTGTGGGCCCTTCCTGGGCACGCTGCAGGTCTAATGTTCATAGCGCTTCTCGCCTCATTCGCAGGCGGCGTGTCAGCTGGATAATCCTCCAGCTGTTGGAGATCCATTCCTGAGATCGGGTCGGAGCCGTCAGCCATGGCGCCAGGGAGATTCAGTTCCCTGCGCTCCGCAGGCCTCCTTCCCTCACTTTCCAAAATGGCGTTCTCGCGTTCTTCTTCTTGCTCCGCCATTCTGCTCGCCACTGGCTTTCTCTGCCCCTCCTTCCGGGGGCGGCGTCTTCTTCCCGCGCCTCCATACCAAGCCAGTTTACGAACCCCTTGGGGGGTGGGCCATGCGTCAGTCACATAGTAATTCAGGCAGGGACGGCCCAAGACTCTTCGCAGTCTTTTCTTAGGACCTCCCATCTCTTCACGCTCTTCTTCTCCGCGCCAGCGGCCATTTCTAATGTCCATTTTACAGTCTATTAAATTTGGTCTTCTGCACATTTTCAAAAGTTGTAAATCCAAGGCACACAGAACCCGATGGCATCAGGTCTTGTCATCCTGTTCGATGGCATCGGGTCTCGTAATCCTGTTTGTGACGCTATTATTTGGGTCGCCCCCGCGGGCTTCACCCAGGGCAGCGGGGTACTCGGTACCGGGCCGGTGTCAAGGCGGGAATGTGTCACAGCAAAGGTGACCCGGTCCGTGGCCCTGGGTGCCCAATATCATTGGCGGTGATGTTAATGGTATTAAAGTTTATATGAAGAGTTCGTGACACCACCCGTGGTGTTTGGCATTAAGGTGGTAAGCCAACGCTGCATGCAGATCCGCTGGGACTGATGGTGTGGTGCAGCAGAGATGGTATATCTCACCACAGGTGGAGCTGTAGTCCCAGGGCAGTGTAGGTGCAATAGATGAGGAGAGGCGCAGAATGGTATGGAGGCTGGTACCCAGGTGTAGTGGTGCTGGAATAACTGGAGGACACCAGAGTATGCGGTTCCAAAGCTTTACTCACTGTTTGCAGTTCACACAACCGCCTGCCTCCGTACTGTGTTCTCCAGGTCAGGGCTCCAGCCAACCTCCAGGCAGGATAGGATTCTCCCTTCCACACTCCGCCAGCATGTACTTTACTGAACGACTCCTCCAATGCGCCTTTAGGTGCGAAGCACTCCAGTACTTGGTTAACCTGAAATGCCTCTCTAGCTGTTCCTAGTCTCTACTTGTATGACAGACAGCTGTAGCCTGCTTCGGGGACTCCACTCTACGTCCCAGCTCTCTATCCGTGTTGCTGTTGTGTTCCAAAGCTATGATGGGAGCAAGGCGTTAGCGGCTCACTACTGTCAGGACTCTGGACACTTTTGCTATGTTCTGGAATTTTGCCCTTCTCCAAGACGGTGGTCGGGCCTTCATGTGTTCCTGTCTGCTGCCTTTAAGACTCCACCCCAGTCATTAATCAATGCTGGAGTATTCTGCCTGTGTTCCTTTGAGTACTGGGTTGTCCTGGCTTCACAGCTGCTGTAGCCTGCTGAGGTTGTTCCATTCGTGGTTGCTTCAAGAGACTATACTGCACACCTCTGCTGCTGCCCGCTCCACAGCCGCTGGCTGTCTCCGCTGCTCTGCTGTCTCGTTACCCGCTGCCACCTGATCGGTGAGACTTACTGTTTGCTCCGTCCTAAAGAATCTACCGTGTGCTTGCTACTTGTGGTTCTGCGATTCCGGCTGACTCAGCGGCCGTGCCGTGCCCTAACCGGACCAGGGTTAGGGTACCCACTGGATAGACTTTCTGAGAACTATACCGTACTGATAACGGCATCTGTTTCCATAGTGGCCGGTTATAACATTCTGGACTTTGTTTCTAAACTATGCTCCAAGCATTCGATACTTTGAAAAGCGTATACCCTGCAACTGGCCGCTGACCCCTAGCGGCAGTTTATTGACTTTTGTGTTTGCCTTGTTCACACTGTGCACGCATGGTTTTGCTGTGTTCTTATAAACTTGATTCACTTAACTCTGGACTCTGCTGTGATTGTGCTTCTTGCCAAGAGACCCCTGTAGTATCCACTATAGTTGTTACAACTACTCCTCCAATGTCTGTTGCCGGACATAAAGATCCAATCAACCTCGGGGACCGGGCCCCGGCCTTTTGCGCTCTCTGGACTGGAAGGGTTCTCTCTCTTTCTCAACCTGCTTCCCACAGTCCTTCTCTTCTCCTTCGTTCTGATCTGTTCTATCTCTCTTATGGAAGGTTAGGTTATCAATCTTATCAGTCTCTTTCTCTGGTATTTCTCATGCCAGCAGCCCAGATCACTGGGACCTGCTGCAGCACGTCCCTCAGACACCCATCTTCTCTCTTCTCTCTCCTCTCTCCTCTAACCAACTAACTAATAACTTTCACTCTTCCCACTCTTTTGTATCATCTTACTCCACCGACCTCCCAGCACATCTCGTGTTACGAAGCAGGGATGCACGAGGGGTGCTCTGCTAACCCCCAGCCTGAAGATGTTAGGTGGCCCCACTGAACTATCCTGTGTGTGGAATGCAGGTGTGCAGTGTGGTCAGGAGTTCCCACCTTACCTGGATGGTGGGGCACTACACCTTAGGAGAAGGTGCAGTACCTCTGTGGCGACTGAAGCCTCAGGGGCGCCACAGGGCCATGCACTCAGAAGGTATTCACTGTTATGTGCTAGAGGGTCTGCCTTCTGCTGTGGTTCTTGGCTTCCTTAGCTCACTCTGCACAACCCTGTGATAGACTTGCATACTTGGAAGGTGGTAAAATTGAGTGTATATTATCAAGGACAATGATTGGGCACCTGGCATGCAAGGGTGGATACCCAGTCTGTCCCTAAATACTTGTCTGGCTTTGGGGTTGTATTTTTGGAGCAGGGTGCCATGAACTTTCTCTCCATTGTCCTTACGACTGCTTCTTTAATCTTGTCACTGGGACCAAGCTGCCAAAGAGCAGACTACTGTATATAATTTCTCTGGTCCAGAGAGGCAGGCTACAAAGTACTATATTGCAGAAAATTTGACAAAGGTTCATATCAAATTATCTTCATCCCCCATTGCTGTGGAGTTTTTCTTTGTAAAGAAGAAAGACGGGGGGTTACGCCCCTGCATAGATTTCCATCAACTCAATCAGATCACTATCTGAGATCTGTATCTGATCCCTCTCATCCTGGACCTCTTTAATTGGATTCTAGGAACAAAATGGTTTTCTGAACTGGATCCCAGGGGGTCGTATAATCTTATTTGTGTTAAAAAGGGGGATGAGTGGAAGACAGTTTTAAATACGCCTGAGGGACAGTGTGAGACTCTTGTGATGCCATTTGGGTTTACTAATTCCCCCCGCCATCTTTCAGCACTTTGTAAATGACATCTTTAGACACCTGGTAGGTAGATTTGTGGTAATCTCTCTTGATGATATATTAATTTATTCTCCTGACCCTGAGTCATATCAGGTATCAGGCAGGTCTTAAAGATGCTCAGACAATAAATTATTTGTCAAAATAGAGAAATGTATTTTCTCAGTTGAGGAGATCCCTTTTCTAGGATATGTTTTATCGTCCACCGGTTTTCGTATGCATCTGGCAAAAGTCTGTCACGTGGACCCGTCCTGTGACACGACCCGCAGGTCGGTAACTAAAACAACAAGACACGGGGGAAGGGGAAACATTTACAACGGTGGGCCCTGCGATAGGAAACGTGGACATGGAGACCTCCTGCACTCCCCTGAGTCAGTGTCCCTCACACTCCTAACGTTCCCTATACAGGCTCCTCACCTGTCGCCGATCCGGATACCTGTCACCCTAGCACACCCTACACCTATCCCTTGCTAGGGAGCTGCGTGGTGCAGGCACTGGCCCCACCGCTGTACTAATACTCACCAGGGAAAAATACAAACAGGGGAAACACCAAAAACACTTATCTTGCTCTGCTGCAGCACCAGGCAGCAGAGTGCGTCACCGGATTAACTTTTCGCAGTGGCTCGACACCTCAAAGCCAGCTGCCACCTTCACCATCTCACTCTGCTGTGGACACCGGGCAGCCAGAGTTCAACACCAGTTTCAGCAGTGGCTCCAACCTTCAAGCCAGCTGCTAACTTCACCAGGTTTCTGCAGTGGCTTCACACCTCAGCCAGCTGCTCCCTTCACCATGGTTGGAATCCCAAAAAGACGCTATCACCAACACCTGCTCATAGACCATGTGACCCTATATAGGAAAAGGGAATGGTCAAATGATCAGGGGACAAAAACTGCTATAACCCCAGTGACCACCGAGGGCAAAAGGCAAAGCAAAGAAAACATCAAGTGCAATGACCCTAACGGCCACCGGGGGCAAGACTAGAACTGAAACCACCAGCTTAAGGAAAAAAAAAAGGTTACTAGTGCTTTTATCTGTCCTAATCCAACGTGGATCATGACAGTACCCTCCCTTAAGGAGGGGCCTCTGGACCCTAAAGACCGCTCCTCATCAGGGACTGACCTACAGCGGGGACGCCCAGGTCCAGAGTTCACCCCAGTCACTACCTGAACTTCAGTTTTATGACAAACGAGCACCACTGGTATTGGCAATGTATGTTCTGGAGGCACCACACATCTCCAAAATGCCGACCTGGGGAACGAGTTGTGTATGTGCATGCTTGTGGGTAACGCCAGCTGGTAAGTCTCCGGGCCCTGGATAGCCGACACCAGATACGGCCCGATCACCTGAGAATTCCAGACCCCCGCAACACACTTCCACTGGATGTTTTTGGTGGCCACACACACAGGTCCGGACCTGAACGTTTATTGCCACACATTCGTTTGTCAAAATAGGGTGAACTCTTTCTGGCATTGACAACAGAGGCGTCCCCCTGTGTCACCACACTCACACCCCCACAATTCACCAAGGGAAACACCACCCTCCAACCCCTTCCACCACGAGGTCCCCACCTCCCAGGGTTGGCTAATGGCGAGGGTTGAGCCTTGCCCCTACTCTCCTGCAGCACCTCAGCTGCTACCACTGGAGACAAAGGGGACGCCTGTAGAGAGACGACAGAGACAGTAGCCCCTAGACCGCAGCCCTCACACGACTGCTCCCAGCTGACTACTTCCCTATTCCACCAATCTAAGACCAGGTTGTGTTTTTTAGACCAAGGGGGCCCACAACGATAGGTGCTGGCTTTCCCTCCAAGACGTAGTATGGCTGGGACACATCCTGATGTCCACTTTGCAGCTCAATGTCTTCTATGACTTGGTTTATCCCCCCTGGTTCAGTGGGACAGAATTAATGGCCTGGACGCTTATGTGTTTGTCCAGCGTCTTACACCTCAGACTATGAGTCTGGACAACCTGAGCATCCACCAGACTGACTTCTGTTCCACTGTCCACAAGCACCGGTATGCCCTCGGGCACCTCTTCAACCTTCACCTTTGTTGTCATAGTACCTTCTGAGGGCGAGGAGGAAATATACACTCCCAGGTCGTCTTCCTCCACACGACCAGGGGAACACGGCTTCTCTGACAGCACAGAAGTTTCGGCGTCAGTGCCAAGGACTAAATCATTAGTCTGCTCACTACAGGGACGTACCCCTTCACCTTGGGGAACACCAGGCAGCACCATGGGGACACCGACTCCACCCACCTGCATGGGTACGTCCGCCTGTATAAGCAAGTCCTGGTCCCCAGCAGGGACTCCACTGCACATCCTCACCAAAGCCGTATATGGACCCTCTAGTTGAGGCAGAGGATAGGCCTCAGACCCATAATTCCGCTGCAGGTGCTGCTGAAACACATTCAGCTTCTCCCTCATCTCGGTGAGGGCCAGCAGCAACTGCTCACTTGTCTGAACTTGGCCCATGGCTCACCAGAGAAAAATGTATGGTTGGTGATAATGTCACGTGGACCCGTCCTGTGTGACACGATCCGCAGGTCGGTAACTAAAAGAACAAGACACAGGGGAAGGGGAAACAGTTACAACGGTGGGCCCTGCGATAGAGAACGGGGACTTGGAGACCTCCTGCACTCCCCTGAGTCAGTGTCCCTCACACTCCTAACGTTCCCTATACAGGCTCCTCACCTGTCGCCGATCCGGATACCTATCAACCTAGCACACCCTACACCTATCCCTTGCTAGGGAGCTGCATGGTGCAGGCACTGGCCCCACCGCTGTACTAATACACACCAGGGAAAAATACAAACAGGGGAAACACCAAAAACACTTATCTTGCTCTGCTGCAGCACCAGGCAGCAGTGTATCACCGGATTAACTTTTCGCAGTGGCTCGACACCTCAAAGCCAGCTGCCACCTTCACCATCTCACTCTGCTGTGGACACCGGGCAGCCAGAGTTCAACACCAGTTTCAGCAGTGGCTCCAACCTTCAAGCCAGCTGCTAACTTCACCAGGTTTCTGCAGTGGCTTCACACCTCAGCCAGCTGCTCCCTTCACCATGGTTGGAATCCCAAAAAGACGCTATCACCAACACCTGCTCATAGACCATGTGACCCTATATAGGAAAAGGGAATGGTCAAATGATCAGGGGCCAAAAACTGCTATAACCCCAGTGACCACCAGGGGGCAAAAGGCAAAGCAAAGAAAACATCAAGTGCAATGACCCTAACGGCCACCGGGGGCAAGACTAGAACTGAAACCACCAGCTTAAGGGAAAAAAAAGGTTACTAGTGCTTTTATCTGTTATAATCCAGCCTGGATCATGATAAAGTCCAGGCAGTACTGGATTGGGATCATCCTGAGGATGACATAACAAAGGTTTTGGGGTTTCGTCAACTACTACTATAAGTTCATCAAAAACGTTTTGGTAGTGGCCAAACCTCTGCCGGATATGACCAGGAAAGGGACAGACTTTTCCAAGTGGTCCAGTCCGGCCAGAGAGGCATTCGATACCTTGAAGGAGTATTTTGCATCTGCGCCAATTCTCATACATTCTGACGTCACTTAGCCTTTTATTGTAGAAGTTGATGCTTTGGAAGTGGGGGCTGTATTGTCACAGGGTGCGTCTCCTGGTAAATGGCGTCCGTGTGCATACTTTTCTAAAAAAAAAACTCATCTGCGGACAGAAATTGACATTGGTAACAGGGAACTCTTGGCAATCAAGTGAGCCTTTGAATAGTGGCATCATTTTTTGGAAGGGGCAGTTCATCTGGTTATGGTAATCACCGGTCATAAGAATCTTGTATATCTACAGTAGAGTCTGCGAGAAACATCTAACTCCTCGACAGGTAAGATGGGCATTGTTCTTTACCAGGTTTAACTTTTTTGTTACTTATAGGACAGGGAACAAAACATTAAGGAGGATGCCTTATCTCGTTGTTTTCCGGGGGGTAGAGATAATTGTGAACCGGTTCCTATGCTACAAAAATGGGTGATTATTTTCTCTATATGCTCTGATCATGAGAAAGGCTCAGGGGGCCGTCCTTGCTGCCTGTCCATTAGGGAAACTGTACCTGTCTCAGAATTCTTGGTGAACATCATGATTCGGTCTTGGCCGAACATCCCAGTTATAAAGCTACCAGAGTTCTTCTTACTCTGCATTTTTGGTGGTCAGGGGTACATCAGGATGTCTGAGTATGTAGCCGCCTGCATTGTATGTGCGCGTTCTAAAACCTCTCATACTTGTCCGTCTGGGTTTCTCCAACCCTTGGCAATTCCTAGTAGACCTTGGACTCATTTATCGGTCGATTTTATCTCTGATCTACCCGTGTCGGCAGGTAATACTGTACTTTGGTAGTGGTGGACAGATTCAGTAAAATGTCAAATTTTATGGTGCTACCCGCTTTACCTGATTCCAAGACCTTGGTGCAAATTTTCATCAGTGAGATTGTAAAATTACATGGGATCCCTACTGATATTGTTTCTGATCTGGGGTGCAGTTTATTTTCAAATTTTGGAGGGTGTTTTGCACTTGTTTGCGGATCCACAGGGTTAACTAGAATCTTGAGACTTATCTTAGGTGTTTTGTGTCTGAGAATCAGGAGGATTGGGTTACTTATTTACCTGAAGCTGAATTCATGGTAAATAATAATTGTTGTTATGAGTCTACTGGTAAGTCCCCGTCATTCGGGGCATATGGGTTTCATCCTCAGCTCAGCTCATTTAATAGGAATTGTTCTTCTGGAATACCTTTAGAAAAACTATTTTCATCATCAGTTACGTCTGTGTGGCAAGGAGTTATTGATAATTTGAGGACGATGGGGTCCAAATATAAGGGTGGGGCAGATCGGAGGCATTTGTTGGGTCCGGATCTGTGTGTTGGTGACTCGGTGTAGTTGTCCTCAAGGAACATTAAATTGAAGGTTCCCTCTTGGAAACTGGGTCCCAGGTTCATCGGTCCTTATAAGATTGTAACCATTGTCAATCCCATAGCATTCTGCCTTGACTTTTAGGATCCATAATGTGCTTCATAAATCTCTACTCAAAAAAATGCATTGCGTCCTCCGTACCATCACTGCTGCTACCACCATCTCGAGTCATTGTTGATGGAAATTTGGAATTTCAAAAAGCCAAGATTGTTGATTCTCGCTTAGTTCATCTGTCGGTTCAGTATATGGTACACGGGAAGGCAGTTGGATATGGGTACCAGCATCTGTCGTCCATGCGGACAAGCTGATCCAGTTTTTTCACGTGGCACACCCTGATAAATCCAGGAAGGGGGGTACTGTCACAGGTTTATCCTGACAGAGGAGCCAGAAGACTACAGCATCTGATTTCTCCTACTCCTGCACTGATTAAAAGCACTTAGCCTTCATATTAAATGGTGTAAATTTATTTTAGCAGTGGAGGGGTTAATCTACTCAGTTGACAGCTTCTGGAAGCTTTCCTGCATCAATCCTCTCAGCTGTGCACTGTTAGCCAGTACAGTCTAGCTGGCTAGCGCTCATTGTCAGAGATAACTTTTGCTGCAAATCGTTTGGTGGATTTATCTGCAAATATTGCTAGGTTTCAAATGTGTGATAATGCTCTTTCTTCTTCTACTTTGGATTAACCCCATCCTCCACTCTCCGATGCATTCCTCTGTTGTCTGTGTGAGTATATTTGTATGATTGGTATTTTTCATTATCCCTCTTTGTATTACCTTGTTAGTCTGGTTGGTGTATTACGGTAGACTGCTGCTCCCCTCTTCCCTGGATGGGGTAAGGGTACAGATTGAGGGCGGATTCAGGAGCTAAGGCAAGGTAAGTGGACCAGGCTTCTTCACCTTCAGAAGTAATCCGGGAAACAGGGCGAGCTAGGGCGCCCATAGCGTTAGGGACAGGAAAAGGAGCCCCTGATCCTGGGACACTCGACAACAGAGTCATGACAACGTCTTTAACTCTTTCTCTATTTATGAAGTACCCTCCTGGCTTTCTGACCTCAGAATCCTTGTCTATCCCATCTCACAGCTTGTCTGTGCTAGATGATTCAGCGACACATTACGTCTGGCCAATATGTTTTTTCTTTTTTTGCCAGTATGGAGCCTGTTCACATCTTCTATGATCAGATGGTGAATTTCATGCAGATAACTCTAGGATCTGGCTAGGAAATGTCAGAGTCTGGAGTCATCACAATGTCCGTTGCAGAGTCAGATAATTAATTTGATAAATACCTCCTATAGCCCTCCACTGCCAGCAGTGGCTGTGATGTCTGTACCTGCTGATGTACAGTTGATCTCTCCCGAACCTGTAATAGCCCTCCCTGATAAATTTTCAGGAAAGGAAGACCAGTTTAGAGTATTTATTGAGAGCTGTAAGTTATTTTTTCCCCTGCCCTCCGGGTCATTAGGGGATCAGTCCCAACAGGTGGGAATAATCATGTCCCTACTTGGAGTGGGTCCTCAGACCTGGGCATTTTCCTTGCCCCCACAAGTCCCAGAACAGTTTTCTATGGATGCCTTTTTTGTGTAAATCATGTTTGTTAAATTAAATTGAATAAACAATACAGAAATACAATTTTTTTTATAATTAACAAGAGCAAAACTGGTCATGAACTTGAAGTAAATGACATTTCATTTTCAGTAAATTTAAGTATAGCGCAAAAAATTACCACTTCTTCCGCTCAGTAACATTAATTGTTGATACCACTGTAAACAATAGGAAGATTTACATAATGACAGCAACAACTGAGCTACACATATTAAAACAAATGGAGGTATTGAAGAGTAAGATTTTAAATAAAAAGATGATGATGAAGGGGCGAATAGGGACAGGATAGGAAGTAAGGTTGTGTCGGATAAGGAACGGAGAATTCAGATCCCTCTCTCGCGCAGGTCAATGCCTCCCAACCTGCGGTAGAGGAAGGTGAAGAACTATTACGTTGGTTCTAAGCGCTAGAAAGACAGGACAATCCAAATGTATGATATCCAAATTATAGGAACATCTGGTTCCATCTTAAGTGTGGGTTAAGATCCAGACAACCAGAAGTCTAGTTCTGGGGTTTCTCTAAATACAATCCAGGGAGCCCAGGTTTTGTAAGTTTTATCAGATTCCCCTGTTACTTGGTCGATCATTCGCTCAATTCTGTAAATATTATTGAGTTCTGCAACAAATTCAGAGCGTGAAGGAAATTTCTCTTGCTTCCAAAACCGAGGGATCAAGTTCCTAGTGGCCGTGAGAAAGTGTCTGAGAAGATTCTTCTTAAACCTGGATATCGACATTTCACTTAAGGACAGAAGAGCTAATTCTATTGTGGGTTGGACCTTATAGATAGATAATCTATTATAGAGTTCAAAAATTGACAACCACAGTTTCTTAATATGAGCATCTCCAACAGGTATCCTAAATCACCGGTAAAATGGAATGCACCATCTATACCACCTTAGTAAAATCTTGTAGCTCCTCTCCTGTGAAACTGAGCACGCCGACACCCCAAGGCTGTGTGCCCACGATGCGATTTTTAAGCGTTTTTGCCGCGATTTTTGGCGCAAAAACGTTTAAAAATCGTGTACAGAACGCACCCCATGCATTCCTATGGCATTCCGCACATGCTGTGCTAATGCTGCGCTTTTTTCCGCGGCGGAATCGCATCGCGGAAAAAATCGCAGCATGGTCATTCTTTTGTGCGGAATCGCAAAGAATTGCCGCAATTCCGCACCCATAGGAATGCATGAGAATCGCTTACTTCCCCCATGTGGCTATGCCCACCATGCGGGAAGTTAAGCGTCTCATGTGCGGTTGGTACCCACGGTGTGGAGGAGAGGAGACTGTCCTCCAGGCCCTGGGTACCATACCCCTGTAAAAAAAAGAATAAAAAATAAAAAATCGGGGTATATTTACCTTCCGACGTCCCGCGCTGCATTCCCGGTCTAAGCGTTCCCAGTAATGCCTTGCGGCAAGGTCCTGTGATGACGTAGTCTCGCGTGCCTCTAGCGGTCTCGCGAGATCGCTATAGTAACGCAAGACCAACGTCATCACAGGTCTCGCAAGGCATTACTGGGAACGCTGTGGCCCGGGATGGCAGCGCAGGACGTCGGAAGGTAAATATACCCCGATTTTTTATTTATTTATCATTTTTAACATTTTATCTTTTACTATTGATGCCGCATAGGCGGCCTCAATAGTAAAAAGCTGGTCACACTTGTCAAACACTATGTTTGACGAGTGTGACCAACCTGTCAATCACTTTCTAAGCGATGCTTCAAATCGCTTGGAAAGTGTTTGAGAAAATCGCGGCAAAATCGCAAACAGAATCGCGGTAAAATCACGGTGAAATCGCACGGAAAAAAACACGCGATTTCTGGGAAGGAGTCCGGTTTTTAGTGTGCGTTTTAACACGCAACGTGGGCACATAGCCTAAATGTGAATAAAAGGATCTTGTCTCTGTCCTCTTGAAGTAAGGATTTCCCCAAGTAATTCTCCCACTTTGAGAAAAATACTGTGAAATCGTGTGTTGGGGTTTGTCCCGTTTGAAAAAGATTGTATAGCAGAGAGACTGTGTGGACGGGAGGGTTCTCAGTGATACAAAGTGCCTAAAAGGGAGTTAATGATCTGCTGATATTAGTTGTTTTTAGCTTTTCAGTTGTTCGTAAAAGAACCAGGCACCTATAGGTGGCTCTTCACCCTGAAATATGTCTTGTAGAGATTTTATTCCGGTTTGATTTAAGTAATCATAGATGATAGGTCGTGAGCTTCTAAACGTATTCAAATAGGTCTCTCTGTGTAACCCCGCGGGGAAAGGTTGATAGCTCTAGCCAATCATTTACCGCTTTTATTTCCAAATTGGTAAAAACGGTTCCTGTCGCTCTCTAAAGCATCGTGATTTCCGATCTAATATAGCAAGCAATTATTGCCTTGCTGTAGAAAGATGTGCAAATGTATTGACATCAAGGTCTCGTTTGTGTTGGATTTCTAAATTATGAATTTGATCTGACAATCTAGCTATTTCAGCAACTTTCTTTTTTTCAAGCCTGCGCCATGTGAGATGAGTACGCCACTCACAACACTTTTTAAAGCTTCCCATTTAACCCATTTACTCCCAAGGGTGGTTTGCATGTTAATGCCCGGGCCTATTTTTACAATTCTGACAACTGTCCCTTTATGAGGTAATAACTCTGGAACGCTTCCATGGATCCCGGTGATTCTGACATTGTTTTCTTGTGACATATTGTACTTCATGTTAGTGGTAAATTTTCATTCATATAACTTGCGTTTATTTGTGAAAAAAATGGAAATTTGGTGAAAATTTTGAAAATTTTGCAATTTTCCAACTTTGAATTTTTATGCTCTTAAATCACAGAGATACGGCACTCAAAAAACTTAAGCAACATTTCCCACATGTTTACTTTACATCAGCACAATTTGGGAACCAATTTTTTTTTTTGTTAGGACGTTATAAGGGTTAAAAGTTGACCAGCGATTTCTCATTTTTACAACACCATTTTATTTTTAGGGAGCACATCACATTTGAAGTCACTTTGAGGGGTCTATATTATAGAAAATACCCAAAAGTGACACTATTCTAAAAACTGCACCCCTCAAGGTGCTCAAAACCACATTCAAGAAGTTTATTAACCCTTCAGGTGCTTCACAGGAATTTGTTGAATGTTTAAAAAAAAATGAACATTTACCTTTTTTACACACAAAAAAAACTTCAGGTTCAATTTTTTTATTTTACCAAGGGTAGCAGGAGAAATTGGACTTGAAACGTTATTGTGCAATTTGTCCTGAGTACTCCGATACCTGATATGTTGGGGGGAACCACTGTTTTGGTGCATGGCAGAGCTCGGAAGGGAAGGAGTGCCATTTGTCTTTTTCACTGCAAAATTGGCTGGAATTCAGATCGGATGCCATGTCAAGTTTGTTGAGCTCCTGATGTGCCTAAACAGTGGAAACCCCCCACAAGTGACCCATTTTGGAAACTAGACCCCCCAAGGAACTTATATAGATATGTGGTGAGAACTTTGAACCCCCAAGGGTTTCACAGAAGTTTATAACGTACAGCCTTACAATTAAAAAAAATATATTTTTTCCACAAAAATGATCTTTTCACCCCAATTTTTATTTTCCCAAGAGTAACAGGACCCCAAAAGTTATTGTGCAATTTGTCCTGAGTACGCTGATACCCCATATGTGGGGCTAAACCACTATTTGGGCGCATGGCAGAGCTCGGAAGGGAAGCAGCGCCATTTGACTTTTTTGGCTGGAATTGAGATCGGACGCCATGTCGCATTTGGAAAGCCCCTGATGTGCCAAAACAGTGGAAAACCCCCAAATCTAACTCCACCCCTAACCCCAACACACCCCTAACCCTAGCCTAACCCTAGCCCTAACCCTAATGGGAAAATGGAAATAAATACATTTTTTTTTTTTTTTATTATTTTTCCCTAACTAAGGGGATGATAACGGGGGGTTTGATTTACTATTTATGGCGGTTTTTATTTTTGGCAGCTGTCGCACGCTAAAAGACACTTTTATTGTAAAAATAGTTTATGCACCATCACATTTTGAGAGCTATAATTCTTCCATATTTTGACCCACCGAGTCATGTGAGGTCTTATTTTTTGCGGGACGAGTTGACGTTTTTATTGGTACCATTTTTGGGCACGTGACATTTTTTGATCGCTTTTTATTCTGATTTTTGGGACGCAGAATGAACAAAAACCAGTGTTTCATGAATTTCTTTTGGGGGGTGCGTTTACACCGTTCTGCGTGAGGTAAAATTGATAAAGCGGTTTTATTTTTTGGGTCAGTACGGTTACAGCGATACCTCATTTATGTCTTTTTTTATGTTTTGGCACTTTTATGCAATGAAAACAATTTTATATAAAAAATAATTTTTGCATCGCTTTATTCTGCGAGCAATAACTTTTTTATTTTTTCGCTGATGATGCTGTGTGGTGGCATATTTTTTGCGGGACAAGATGACGTTTTCAGCATGTTATTGCACTTTTTGTTCAGCAGTATGATGATAAAGCATTATTTTTTGCTTGTTTTTTATTTTTTAAGGGGTTCAATAAAGGGGTCAACTAGTGGGACAGTTTTATAGGGAGGGTCGTTACGGATGCGGTGATACCAAATATGTGTACTTTTATTGTTTTTTTTTTTTTTTATTTTCAAAAAATGAATTTATAAGGGATTTTTTTTAATTTATTTAGCGATTTTTTTATAAATTATTTTTACACTTTTTTTAATCTTTATTACATTGTCCCAGGGGGGACATCACTGTCATGTGACAGATCGCCGCCATATTGGATCCGGAGACGTGCAGGGAAGGAGGCCCCCGCTACAGCACTGCACGTTGCGCTGCTGCGGGGGTCTCAGGGAAGCACCGAGGTAGTCCCCTCCCTGCCGATGCTTCTCTAAACCCCCGGTACACTGTGATCATGTTTGATTGCAGTGTGCCAGGGGTTAACGTGTCGGGGGCGGTCCGTGACCGCCCTTGACACATAGTGTCGGGTGTCAGCTGTGATAATCAGCTGACACCTGGCTGCGACCGCAAATAAAAAGCCGCGATTTTGCATTTAATTTCTCTTTCCCCTGATGTGATTGCACATCAGAGGAGAGAGAAAGAGGCTCCCCGATCCCCCCCGGTACCTCTCTGTGGTCCAGGGTCCCCTCCCGGTGGTCCTGCGTCCCGCCGGCGTCCTCTAGAGGGCGCCGCCATCTTGGATCCAGAGAAAATGGCGGGCGCCCGCCAGGAATCTGCAGGCTCCGGCTGGCAGATTCCATTCATTCATTTTGATCACTATGATAAACTATCATAGTGATCAAAATAAAAAAAATAGTAAATAACCCCCCCGTTTATCACCCCCTTAGTTAGGGAAACATAATGAAATAAAGAAAATTATTTTTTTTTCCATTTTTCCATTAGGGTTAGGGCTAGGGCTAGGATTAGGGATTGGGGTTGGGGTTAGGGTTAGGGTTGGGATTAGGGTTAGGGGTGTGTTGGGGTTAGGGTTGGAGCAAGAATTAAGGGGTTTCCACTATTTACCAACTTTGGGGGTCTAAAAATTGGGGGCTAAAAATCACTTTTGTGGAAATAAAAAAGACTTTTTATTTTCACGGCTCTGTGTTATAAACTTCTGTGAAGCACTTGGGGATTCAAAGTGCTCACCACACAACTAGATAAGCTCCTTGGGGGGTCTAGTTTCCAAAATGGGGTCACTTGTGGGGGGTTTCCACTGTTTAGGTACATCAGGGTCTCTGCAAATGCAACATGACGCCCGCAGACCATTCCATCAAAGTCTGCATTCCAAAATGGCACTCCTTCCCTTCCAAGCTCTCCAATGCACCCAAACAGTGGTTCCCCCCCCACATATGGGTATCAGCGTACTCAGGACTAATTGCACAACAACTTTTGTGGTCCAATTTCTCCTGTTACCCTTAGGAAAATAAAAAATAGCAGGCTAAAAAAATCATTTTTGAGGAAAAAAAAATTTTTTTAAAATTTTTACGGCTCCACGTTATAAACTACTGTGAAGCATCTGAAGGTTCAAAGTGCTTACCACACATCTAGATAAGTTCCTAAAGGGGTCTAGTTTCCAAAATGGGGTCACTTGTTGGGGTTTTCCACTGTTTAGGAACATCAGGGGCTCTCCAAACGCATCATGGCATCCGATCTCAATTCCAGCCAATTCTGCGTTGAAAAAGTAAAACGGTGCTCCTTCCCTTGCGAGCTCTGCTGTGCGCTGAAAAAGTGGTTTACCCCCACATATGGGGTATCGGCGTATTCAGGAGAAATTGCACAACAAATTTTGTGTTTGTGGTTCATTTTCTCTTTTAACACTTGTGAAAATAAAAAAAATTGGTTCTGAAGTAAATTTTTTAGCAAAAAAAGGTTAAATGTTAATTTTTTCCTTCCACATTGCTTTAGTTCCAGTGAAGCACGTAAAGGGTTAATAAACTTCTTGAATGTGGTTTTGAGCACCTTGAGGGGTCTAGTTTTTAGAACGGTGTCACTTTTGTGTCATGTACACCCCTCAAAGTGACTTTAAATAGGATGGGGTCCCTAAAAAAATGGTTTTGTAAATTTTGTTGTAAAAATGAGAAATCGCTGGTCAACTTTTAACCCTTATAACTTCCTAACAAAAAAAATTTTGCTTCCAAAATTGTGCTGATGTAAAGTAGACATGTGGGAAATGTTATTTATTAAGAAATTTGTGTGACACATCTCTCTGATTTAAGGGCATAAAAATTTAAAGTTTTAAAATTGCAAAATTTTCAAAATTTTCGCCATATTTCCGTTTTTTTCATAAATAAACACAAGACATATCGAAGAAATTTTACCGCTAACATGAAGTACATGGCCTGGTCATTAAGCTGCAAACTGGCTCTGTCACTAAGGGGTGAAGATGCACCATGGGAAGGTGCAGGTTATAATTGATTGGGTTCAATCTTGTGATCTTAAGGCTTTGCAGCGTTTTCTGGGGTTCGCTAACAATTTTAGGAAATTTATCAAAGGTTTTTCTCAGATTGCTAAACATCTTATGGAGCAAAGGGAGTGAATCTCAAGGTTTGATCTCTAGGTATTATCAGGGCTTTCAAAAAATTAAAATAGTGTTTCATGTCTGCTCCCATTCTGATCCAACCTGATCTCCAAGAACCGTTCGTTGTGGAGGTGGATGCTTCGGAGGTCAGAGTAGGGACTGTTTAATTGCAGTCCATACACAATTATATTAAAGATTTTGCATCTGTTTGTGAACTCTGCGCATGCAATAACGTCAGCCATAGCCGGCTGTCAGGGGAATTGGCACCATTGACTCATTTGTCCATGGATTTCATTACTCTGGTGAGAAAACTGCTATCTGGGTGGCAGTTGACTGATTCAGCAACTCCAATGTCCACAACCAGGGCCCAACAAAACATCACCCCTGCTGGGGGGATGATTGCATAGCCAGACAAGTGTTCCACTTGCACCACTAGGTGGGGATAGAGCAGTGTAATATTTTACATTTTATAAAGAAAACCCCTTTATATAGACACCTTGGCTCAATTATCTCCCTATTATTGGGGCTCAATATGGTGGTTGGCTACAGGATTTTGAAAAAAATTATTATAGTAAAAAATACATAATTAATAAAGGATTAATAGAAAATATGCAAAAAAATACAATTTACACGAGTCTATTTCTTCTCGTGTATTCGTGCTGTGGAGTGTTGATCTGTGAAAGATGAAATAGAGTGATTACAATCACAAAACTAAATGTGTATTTCCTGAAGGAAGTACAGATAGTGCTTTGAAATGGTGCCCGGGCTGCCCCTTTAAGAGAGACTTGCCTGCTGCCCCTGCAAGACTTTCAACTCAGGATCTGTTTTAACTGTGGGTGCCTCTCAGGAGCCACTTTGGCCTGTGGTGCCCCTCAGGATCTGATTTGGTGGGTGGGGCCCCTCAGGATCCGATTCGGTGGCCTGGGCTCTTCAGGGCTTGAATTGGTGGAAGGGATCCCTCACGGTCATTTTGTGGCCGGGGCCCCTTAGGGTACGATTTTGTGGGTGGGGCCACTTAGGGTCTGATTTTGTGGGCAGAGCCCCTCTGGGTCCAGTTTGGTGGGCTGAGCCCCTCTGGGTCCTATTTGGCGGGCGGGATCCCTCAGAGTCCGATTTTGTGGCCGGGGCCCCTCAGGGTCCGATTCTGTGGGTGGGGCCACCCTGAGTCCGATTTGGTGGGCAGGGCCCCTCAGGGTCCGATTTAGTGGGCGGGGCCCCTCAGGTTCCGATTTGGTGGGCGGGGCCTTTCAGAGTCCGATTTGGTGGGCGTGGCCACACTGGGTTCGATTTGGTGGGCGGGGTCCTTCAGAGTCCGATTTGGTGGGTGGGCCACTCTGGGTCCGATTTGGTGGGTGGGGCCAGCCTGTGTACGATTTGGTGGGTGGGGCCCCTCAGGGTCCGATTTTGTGGGCGGGGCCACTCTGGGCCTGATTTGGTGGGCGGGGCCCCTCAAGGTCTAATTTGGAGGGCGGGGCCACTCTGGGTCTGATTTGGTGGGCGGGGCCCCTCAGGGTCCGATTTGGTGGGCAGGGCCCCTCAGGGTCTGATTTGGTGGGCGGGGTCTTTCAGAGTGCGATTTGGTGGGCGGGGCCACTCTGGGTCCGATTTGGTGGGTGGGGCCAGCCTGTGTACGATTTGGTGGGCGGGGTCCCTCAGGGTCCGATTTTGTGAGCGGGTCCCCTCAGAGTCCGATTTTGTGTCCGGGGCCCCTCAGGGTCCGATTTGGTGGGCTACTCTGGGTCTGATTTGGTGAGCGGAGCCCCTCAAGGTCTGATTTTTTGAGCGGGGCCACGCTGGGTCCGATTTGGAGGCCAGGGTCGATCAGCCTCCAATTTGGAGGCTGGGGTGGCTCAGCCTCTGATTTGGAGCCTGGGGTCACTCAGCTTTCGATTTGGCGCGCCGGCCCTTTAAGACTGATTATGGTGCACCGGCCCTTTAAGAATCACTTTGGCGTGTCGGCCGTTTTAGAGACAGGGTGGCTCACTGGTCTTCTAAATCCACTTTGGTGCACATTCTCTCTCAGGGGCATGCGTCATGTGATGAAGCTAGATTTGCATTTGTGCTGTGGGTTTCGCTTTAAGAGCTGATATTATGTGGCAGAAGCTCTGTCCTGGAGGCGTCATGTGACATTCGTAGGCGTTGGCATAGTAACTGGGTGTGCCTGCGCATATCAATGAGCTTTACTGCCATTTCAATCGCCTCAGGGCACGTTTTAAGTTTCCCATTGTAAAGCATTGAGACAGTGCATTCCAATGCCAGGAAAACATTTTTTCAAATGCAAATTGCGCAAAAACTACAAATCCGATCGACACGAAAAATACTTAGCACGCCTCTTGTGAACGCTGGGAGGAGGAGGAGGAGGAGGAGGAGGAGGAGGAGGAGGAGGAGGAGGAGGAGGAGGAGGAGGAGGAGGAGGAGGAGGAGGAGGAGGAGGAGGAGGAGGAGGAGGAGGAGGAGGAGGAGGAGGAGGAGGAGGAGGAGGAGGAGGAGGAGGAGGAGGAGGAGGAGGAGGAGGAGGAGGAGGAGGAGGAGGAGGAGGAGGAGGAGGAGGAGGAGGAGGAGGAGGAGGAGGAGGAGGAGGAGGAGGAGGAGGAGGAGGAGGAGGAGGAGGAGGAGGAGGAGGAGGAGGAGGAGGAGGAGGAGGAGGAGGAGGAGGAGGAGGAGGAGGAGGAGGAGGAGGAGGAGGAGGAGGAGGAGGAGGAGGAGGAGGAGGAGGAGGAGGAGGAGGAGGAGGAGGAGGAGGAGGAGGAGGAGGAGGAGGAGGAGGAGGAGGAGGAGGAGGAGGAGGAGGAGGAGGAGGAGGAGGAGGAGGAGGAGGAGGAGGAGGAGGAGGAGGAGGAGGAGGAGGAGGAGGAGGAGGAGGAGGAGGAGGAGGAGGAGGAGGAGGAGGAGGAGGAGGAGGAGGAGGAGGAGGAGGAGGAGGAGGAGGAGGAGGAGGAGGAGGAGGAGGAGGAGGAGGAGGAGGAGGAGGAGGAGGAGGAGGAGGAGGAGGAGGAGGAGGAGGAGGAGGAGGAGGAGGAGGAGGAGGAGGAGGAGGAGGAGGAGGAGGAGGAGGAGGAGGAGGAGGAGGAGGAGGAGGAGGAGGAGGAGGAGGAGGAGGAGGAGGAGGAGGAGGAGGAGGAGGAGGAGGAGGAGGAGGAGGAGGAGGAGGAGGAGGAGGAGGAGGAGGAGGAGGAGGAGGAGGAGGAGGAGGAGGAGGAGGAGGAGGAGGAGGAGGAGGAGGAGGAGGAGGAGGAGGAGGAGGAGGAGGAGGAGGAGGAGGAGGAGGAGGAGGAGGAGGAGGAGGAGGAGGAGGAGGAGGAGGAGGAGGAGGAGGAGGAGGAGGAGGAGGAGGAGGAGGAGGAGGAGGAGGAGGAGGAGGAGGAGGAGGAGGAGGAGGAGGAGGAGGAGGAGGAGGAGGAGGAGGAGGAGGAGGAGGAGGAGGAGGAGGAGGAGGAGGAGGAGGAGGAGGAGGAGGAGGAGGAGGAGGAGGAGGAGGAGGAGGAGGAGGAGGAGGAGGAGGAGGAGGAGGAGGAGGAGGAGGAGGAGGAGGAGGAGGAGGAGGAGGAGGAGGAGGAGGAGGAGGAGGAGGAGGAGGAGGAGGAGGAGGAGGAGGAGGAGGAGGAGGAGGAGGAGGAGGAGGAGGAGGAGGAGGAGGAGGAGGAGGAGGAGGAGGAGGAGGAGGAGGAGGAGGAGGAGGAGGAGGAGGAGGAGGAGGAGGAGGAGGAGGAGGAGGAGGAGGAGGAGGAGGAGGAGGAGGAGGAGGAGGAGGAGGAGGAGGAGGAGGAGGAGGAGGAGGAGGAGGAGGAGGAGGAGGAGGAGGAGGAGGAGGAGGAGGAGGAGGAGGAGGAGGAGGAGGAGGAGGAGGAGGAGGAGGAGGAGGAGGAGGAGGAGGAGGAGGAGGAGGAGGAGGAGGAGGAGGAGGAGGAGGAGGAGGAGGAGGAGGAGGAGGAGGAGGAGGAGGAGGAGGAGGAGGAGGAGGAGGAGGAGGAGGAGGAGGAGGAGGATTCCGTGGGAAAATCACATTTTACAAGCGTATTTAGCTTGCAAAATGCTAGCGTTTTCAAAGCGATCTGTAGCATCGCTTGGAGAACTGATTTACTGGTTGGTCACACTCGTCAAACATAGTGTTTGACGAGTGTGACCAACTTTTTACTACTGAGGCCGCCTATGCGGCCTCAGTAGTAAAAGATAAAATGTAAAAAAAATAAAAAATAGTGTTATTCTTACCTTCCGACGTCCCGCGCAGCCGTTCCCAGTAATCCTTTGCGAAAATGCCCGCGTTGATGTCCGATCTCGCAGGCTCGCGGTCATTCGCGATGACGTCGCGCGAATGACAGCGAGACTTCGCGATCCCGCGAGAACAGACGCCATCGCGGGCATTTTCGCAAAGGATTACTGGGACCGGGAGCGTGGAGAGAGGCGGGAAGCCTGCGCGGGACGCCGGAAGGTAAGAATAACAATATTTTTTATTTTAAATTCTATTTTTTACAGGGATATGGTACCCAAAGCCCGGAGGACAGTCTCCTCTCCTCCGGACCGTGGGTACCATCCGCAAATGTTCTGCTTACTTTCCGCATGGTGGGCACAGCCACATCCGGGAAGTAAGCGGAACAATGCATTCCTATGGGTGCGGGATCGCCGCGATTCCGCAAATTAATGAGCATGCTGCGATTTTTACCGCGAAGCGATTCCGCTGCGGTAAAAACCGCAGCATTAGCACAGCATTGCGGAATCCCATAGGAATGCATGGGATGCTTATTTTTCGCGGCAAAATCGTGCGGTTAAAACCGCCGCGGAAACGCGAAAAAAACGCCACGTGTGAACTCAGCCTTAAAGTGGTTTGGGCACTGTTTTTGTAAAGGGCCAATATTTGAGATAGTCTGTTATACTTTTGGTTTTCCTATAGGAGAATAAAGGGGGATTTTCAAATTCTTTTTTATGTGATTTGTGTCAGCCAGAGTCACCGGACAACTACCACTAATATTCCACATCATCCCGTCACAGCCTCTGGACTACTCCCCCTAATATCCCATCAGCCAGAGCCACCGGACTACTAACCCTAATATCCGACATCATCCCGTCAGCCAGAGCCACCGGACTACTACCCCTAATATCCCACATCATCCCGTCAGCCTGGGGTCAGAACCAGAGGGCTGAGTGGAACGTTCCTATCTTCCATACCGGGGATCCCTTTAAGAGAGGCCTGGTGTCAGAATCAGAGCGCTGAGTGGATTTACCCTAACTTCCATACTGGAGATCCCTTTAAGAGAGGCCTGGGGTCTGTACCAAAGTGCAGAGTGGATTTGCCCTCACTTCCATACCGGGGATCCCTTTAAGAGGGGCCTGGGGTCAGAACCAGAGCGCTGAGTGGAATTGCCCTAACTTCCATACCAGGAATCCCTTTAAGAGAGGCCTGGGGTCTGTACCAAAGTGCAGAGTGGATTTGCCCTCACTTCCATACCGGGGATCCCTTTAAGAGGGGCCTGGGGTCAGAACCAGAGCGCTGAGTGGAATTGCCCTAACTTCCATACCAGGAATCCCTTTAAGAGGGGCCTGGGGTCAGAACCAGAGCGCTGAGTGGAATTGCCCTAACTTCCATACCAGGAATCCCTTTAAGAGGGGCCTGGGATCAGAACCAGAGCACTGAGTGGATTTGCCCTGACTTGCATGCCAATGATCCCTTTAATAGAATCCTGGGGTCAGAATCAGAGCACTGAGGGATTTGCCATAACTTCCATACAGGAGATCCCTTTAAGAGAGCCTGGGATCAGTAGCAAAGCATTTGAAGGCGATTGCCCTGACTTCCATACCGGGAATCCCTTTAAGAGAGCCTGGGGTCAGAACCAAAGCACTGGATGGATTTGCCCTGACTTCCATATCAATGATACCTTTAATAGAAGCCTGGGATCAGAATCAGAGCACTGAGGGATTTGCCCTAACTTCCATACTGAAGATCCCTTTAAGAGAGGTCTGAGGTCAGTACCAAAGCGCAGAGTGGATTTGCCCTCACTTCCATACCGGGGATCCCTTTAAGAGAGACCTGGGGTCAAAACCAGAGCGCTTAGTGGAATCGCCCTAACTTCCATACCAATGATCCCTTTAAGAGAACCATGGCGCTGAGTGGAACAGTCCTAACTTCCATAACAGGGATGCCTTTAAGAGAGGCCTGGGGTCAGAACCAGAGCGCTTAGTGGAATTGCCCTAACTTCCATACCAATGATCCCTTTAAGAGATCCTGGGGTCAGAACCACAGCGCTGAGAGGAAAGGTCCTAACTTCCATATCGGGATCCCTTTAAGAGAGGTCTGGGGTCAAAACCAATGCGTTGGATGGATTTGCCCAGACTTCTATACCAATGATCCCTTTAATAGAAGCCTGGGGTCAGAATCAGAGCGCTGAGGAATTTGCCCTAACTTCCATACTGGAGATTCCTTTAAGAGGGAAGATGTGCCTATGGGATGGAGGATGTGTGAAGGGTATATGGGCAGGGAGGGGGGGATTCATTTCTGTCATGTGCTCTCTGCTCCTTTCTTGGGGGCAGACAATGGCTGGGAGCTTATGTTCCCGGGGATGCTAGATTTCTCCCACCCAGTCAGTGTCTGCTGAGGTGTTGTCGAATGGGAAATCTGCAACCAAACTGCAACCAATCACAGCTCAGCTTGTTTTAAACAGCTCTGGTGAAATGAAAGATGCTTCATGATTGGTTGGTGATACACACATACATTCAATTTTATATATATATATATATATATATATATATATATATATATATATATATATACACACTGTAGATTATATTAAAAAGCACAGATATGCAGAAAAGAGCAATCCCAGTTCCGGGAACGAATCCCACATGTTTAAATCTACACAGTCTTAATCATGGATTACATGTTAGAGTAGCAGACAGACATATGTACATACCAGGGAGTCAAAGGGAGTGGTAGAACAAGTTAATTAGTTCAAGTTAGTCAAAGCCCTGACTAAATTCTCCCTAGACATCTGGAAATAAGTAGTATACATATAAGAAAAATATATCATTTAAAAAATATATACAGTGGGGCAAAAAAGTATTTAGTCAGTCAGCAATAGTGCAAGTTCCACCACTTAAAAAGATGAGAGGTGTCTGTAATTTACATCATAGGTAGACCTCAACTATGGGAGACAAACTGAGAAAAAAAAATCCAGAAAATCACATTGTCTGTTTTTTTTTCATTTTATTTGCATATTATGGTGGAAAATAAGTATTTGGTCAGAAACAAAATTTCATCTCAATACTTTGTGATATATCCTTTGTTGGCAATGACAGAGGTCAAACGTTTTCTGTAAGTCTTCACAAGGTTGCCACACACTGTTGTTGGTATGTTGGCCCATTCCTCCATGCAGATCTCCTCTAGAGCAGTGATGTTTTTGGCTTTTCGCTTGGCAACACGGACTTTCAACTCCCTCCAAAGGTTTTCTATAGGGTTGAGATCTGGAGACTGGCTAGGCCACTCCAGGACCTTGAAATGCTTCTTACGAAGCCACTCCTTCGTTGCCCTGGCGGTGTGCTTTGGATCATTGTCATGTTGAAAGACCCAGTCACGTTTCATATTCAATGCCCTTGCTGATGGAAGGAGGTTTGCACTCAAAATCTCACGATACATGGCCCCATTCATTCTTTCATGTACCCGGATCAGTCGTCCTGGCCCCTTTGCAGAGAAACAGCCCCAAAGCATGATGTTTCCACCACCATGCTTTACAGTAGGTATGGTGTTTGATGGATGCAACTCAGTATTCTTTTTCCTCCAAACACGACAAGTTGTGTTTCTACCAAACAGTTCCAGTTTGGTTTCATCAGACCATAGGACATTCTCCCAAAACTCCTCTGGATCATCCAAATGCTCTCTAGCAAACTTCAGATGGGCCCGGACATGTACAGGCTTAAGCAGTGGGACACGTCTGGCACTGCAGGATCTGAGTCCATGGTGGCGTAGTGTGTTACTTATGGTAGGCCTTGTTACATTGGTCCCAGCTCTCTGCAGTTCATTCACTAGGTCCCCCCCGCGTGGTTCTGGGATTTTTGCTCACCGTTCTTGTGATCATTCTGACCCCACGGGGTGGGATTTTGCGTGGAGCGCCAGATCGAGGGAGATTATCAGTGGTCATGTATGTCTTCCATTTTCTAATTATTGCTCCCACAGTTGATTTCTTCACTCCAAGCTGGTTGGCTATTGCAGATTCAGTCTTCCCAGCCTGGTGCAGGGCTACAATTTTGTTTCTGGTGTCCTTTGACAGCTCTTTGGTCTTCACCATAGTGGAGTTTGGAGTCAGACTGTTTGAGGGTGTGCACAGGTGTCTTTTTATACTGATAACTAGAGTTGAGCGATACCGTCCGATACTTCAAAGTATCGTATCGGATGGTATCGGCCGATCTTTAAAAAAAGTATCGGTATCGCCGATTCCGATACCGGAAGTCCCATTCAAGTCTATGGGACTTCCGGTATCGGAATAAGAAAAACCCTTTCCTGCCCTTGTACAGCCTCTCTGGGGTCTGTACGGGCCTTTCGGGGGGCTGTGCCGGCCTGCCAGGGGGTCTGTGCAGGCTCCGGTGGTCTGTGCCGGCCTGCCGGGGGGCTGTGCCGGCCTGCCGGGGGGCTGTGCCGGCCTGCCGGGGGGCTGTGCCGGCCTGCCGGGGGGCTGTGCCGGCCTGCCGGTGGTCTGTGCAGGCTCCGGGGGTCTGTGCAGGCATCGTCCGATGGGACTACAAGTCCCATCGGGCGATGCCTGCTACCATGACAGTGATTGACACATTAGCCAATGATGGGACAGTAGTAGTCCCATCATCCGGCTAATGTGTTAAATGTAAAAAAAAATAAAAAAATTACATGCTACATACATACAACATGCATACTACATACATGCTACATTCATACTACATACTACATACATGCTACATTCATACTACATAAATACTACATGCAACATACATACTACATATATACTACATGCATGCTACATACATACTGCATGCTACATACATACCACATATATACTACATACATGCTACATGCATGCTACATGCATGCTACATGCTACATACATAACACATATATACTACATGCATGCTACATACTACATGCTACATACATACTACATATATACTACATGCATGCTACATACATACTACATGCTACATACATACTACATATATACTACATACATACTACATACATACTACATGCATGCTACATGCATGCTACATACATACCACATACATAACACATATATACTACATGCATGCTACATACATACTACATGCTACATACATACCATATACATACTACATGCATGCTACATACATACTACATGCATGCTACATACATACTGCATGCTACATACATACTACATACATACTACATACATACTACATATATACTACATGCATGCTACATACATACTACATGCTACATGCATGCTACATACATACTACATACATACTACATGCTACATACATACCACATATATACTACATACATACAATACATTCATACAATACATACATAGACATACAGTACATATAACATAGAGTAACATACTTACCAATACTTGTCACATTGTTCCCCGAAGCCATTGTCTTTTCCGGAATAAATATTAACATAACAAACCACAAAAATACTCACCCACGATCTGAAGCAGTCCACGAGTGTGTCCCACGACGATCTTGGGTAGAGAACTGCAGCATCAGCTGTTGCTGCCGTTCTCTACGGGCTGCAGGAATCCAATGATGGAAGGTAGGTATCCTTCCGCACTGTATTCCTCCGCCACTTAAAAAAAAAAAAAGTCCCTAGTCTCACTTTATGCCATTGCTGTGTGGGAATTTCCCACGCAGCAATGGCATAAAGTGAGACTAGGGACTTTTTTTTTTTTTAAGTGGCGGAGGAATACAGTGCGGAAGGATACCTACCTTCCGTCATTGGATTCCTGCAGCCCGTAGAGAACGGCAGCAACAGCTGATGCTGCAGTTCTCTACCCAAGATCGTCGTGGGACACACTCGTGGACTGCTTCGGATCGTGGGTGAGTATTTTTGTGGTTTGTTATGTTAATATTTATTCCGGAAAAGACAATGGCTTCGGGGAACAATGTGACAAGTATTGGTAAGTATGTTACTCTATGTTATATGTACTGTATGTCTATGTATGTATTGTATGAATGTATTGTATGTATGTAGTATATATGTGGTATGTATGTAGCATGTAGTATGTATGTAGTATGTATGTAGCATGCATGTAGCATGTAGTATGTATGTAGCATGCATGTAGTATATATGTAGTATGTATGTAGCATGCATGTAGTATATATGTAGCATGTATGTAGTATGTATGTAGTATGTATGTAGCATGCATGTAGTATATATGTAGTATGTATGTAGCATGTAGTATGTATGTATGTAGTATGTATGTGGTATGTATGTGGCATGTAGCATGCATGTAGTATGCATGTAGCATGCATGTAGTATGTATGTAGTATGTAGCATGTATGTAGTATGTATGTAGTATGTAGCATGCATGTAGTATGTATGTAGCATGCATGTAGTATATATGTAGTATGTAGTATGTATGTAGTATGTATGTGGTATGTATGTAGCATGTAGTATGTATGTAGCATGCATGTAGCATGCATGTAGTATGTATGTAGCATGCATGTAGTATGTATGTAGCATGCATGTAGTATGTATGTAGCATGCAGTATGTATGTAGCATGTATGTAGTATGTATGTAGTATATATGTAGTATGTATGTAGCATGTAGTATGTATGTAGCATGCATGTAGTATGTATGTAGCATGTAGTATGTATGTAGCATGCATGTAGTATGTATGTAGCATGTATGTAGTATATATGTAGTATGTATGTAGCATGTAGTATATATGTAGTATGTATGTAGTATATATGTAGTATGTATGTAGCATGTAGTATGTATGTAGCATGCATGTAGTATGTATGTAGCATGCATGTAGCATGCATGTAGTATGTATGTAGCATGCATGTAGTATGTATGTAGCATGCATGTAGTATGTATGTAGTATATATGTAGTATGTATGTAGCATGTAGTATGTATGTAGCATGCATGTAGTATGTATGTAGTATTTTTTTTTTTTTTTTTTTTAACATTTAACACATTAGCCGGATGATGGGACTACTACTGTCCCATCATTGGCTAATGTGTCAATCACTGTCACGGTAGCAGGCATCGCCCGATGGGACTTGTAGTCCCATCGGACGATGCTTGCACAGACCCCCGGACATCAGCACAGCCCCCCGGCAGGCCGGCACAGCCCCCCGGCAGGCCGGTACAGACCCCCACAGGGTGCACAGACCACCGGCAGGCCGGCACAGCCCCCCGGCAGGCCGGTACAGACCCCCACAGGGTGCACAGACCACCGGCAGGCCGGCACAGCCCCCCGGCAGGCCGGTACAGACCCCGGGCAGTCCACACAGCCCCCCGGCAGGCCGGCACAGCCCCCCGGCAGGCCGGCAGAGACCCCCGGAAGGCCCGAAATGACGGCGCATCATGATGCGCACACACCGCGCATCATGATGACGTCAGTCTGTCAATCAACTTTGAACTTCCGATTCCGATGCCGAATTCCGATATTGAAAAAATATCGGAAGTCGGTATCGGAATTCCGATACAGCAAGTATCGGCCGATACCCGATACTTGCGGTATCGGAATGCTCAACACTACTGATAACAAGTTTAAACAGGTGCCATTACTACAGGTAATGAGTGGAGGAAAGAGGAGACTCTTAAAGAAGAAGTTACAGGTCTGTGAGAGCCAGAAATCTTGATTGCTTGTTTCTGACCAAATACTTATTTTCCACCATAATATGCAAATAAAATGAAAAAAAAACAGACAATGTGATTTTCTGGATTTTTTTTTCTCAGTTCGTCTCCCATAGTTGAGGTCTACCTATGATGTAAATTACAGACGCCTCTCATCTTTTTAAGTGGTGGAACTTGCACTATTGCTGACTGACTAAATACTTTTTTGCCCCACTGTATACATCCGGATAAGCAGGAAACGTAATATTGAATTACAGAAACCCCCTAGATGTGAACTAATTTTACAAACTACACTCCCCAAAGAATTCATCACAATTGCCTCACAGAATTTTATACCATTGAGTGGTGAAGAAAGAATAAATTACATTTTTACCACTAAAATGTTGTTTTAGTGAAACGCCCACCAAAACCTTGGGTTACTCGGAATCGGGCTGGTCAGTTCTGCGGCTAGGCTGTGACCCGACTCCGTGATCCTGGTCGTACTGTTAATTGAGAGGGATTATTTACAGGGAATAACGTGATGCCACCTGTGGTGTTCGGCCAAAAAATTAAATAAATAAATGGCCGATGCTGCAGGCTAAGACCACTGGAGCAGTTGGTGACGCAGCAAGAATGTTTTGGCTCCCAACAGGTGGAGTGGGTGCTCCAGGGCAAAAAGCACAGTCATTTTCAGGTGGTGGCTATTGAGGTGCAGGGCCGAGGGTGCAGTGAATAAGCAAGAGATATAAAATAGTGCAGTTTTCTTTACTTTTTACTTCGTGGCAAATGATTATGCAATCCGGGACACTAGTTACAGATGATAAAAGAATTGCACAAACAAGTATTCTATATTACCCCGACATACTACTAATATGTGTGTAACTGTATTACCAACAGTATTTCAATATAAATGGTCGTTCAACGCCAATATACATGAAACTTAAAGACACAAAGAAAAAGCGTATACTGAACATACAATACAAAACTCTTTTTTCAAGTATTAAAATCATTAATTTACATACATCAAGACAGTACAAATAGTGTATGATTGTGAGTCCAAAAGACCAAACACAAAAACAGCACCAAAAATGGAGCAAAATTATTTGCATAACACTATATATTTACCAATAGTGACAAAAAATATATTGATAGCCATCATAATTACACATTAATTTTTACACTGTATAGTAAATAATAATTCTTTCACAATATAGTTTATAATAAATATATAATCAAACAAGTTGCACATTTAATTTGTTTTTTTGCACTTATGATTTCTATATTGAATTTGATTCACTTAATCACGGTGTTGTTTTATTTCATATTAATATATTTTTATGATAATGTGTCACTTTTAGATCACAGTTGTTGGGTGATAGGTTTTGGTCAATTGCAGAAATTAAAAGACATATTATACTCTAAATCCAAATATCCCGCACTCTCTGGTGTTTGCAGCCAGCATTGGTATGTTGTGGCTGGTGCGCATGCGCCCTGGACTCCGGATGTGTCTTCGGTGACGACGCCAGTTACGATTGGTGGGCGGCGTGCGGTCTTGATGTCTCCACCCAGGCATCCCACGTGGGTGGCGGCGTCGGGCCGTGCGTGTCGCTCTCCATCATGGCGCCCTCGCTGACGTCATTTACCCGGAAGTTCGGGGTGCGCATGCGCCAACATTCAGCCACGTAGTGTGACTACAAGTACCAAGATGCTTTGCGATTTGCGCGCAATACATTTTAATTGGATTAGGAGATGCAGTATTCCCTCTGATTGGCTGTTACATATAACATCAATAGATTAAACTACATATACCAGCATGCAATGGGGTTAATCATTTGTTTTGTGATTGGTTCTTTTCTAATGGTGATTGAATACGATTGGATAAGGGGGGTTTTTAAGGAGCTTGTTGAGGTCTTGATGTCACTCCCCCTGACGAAGGCACGCCGCCGAAACGCGCGTTGGGGAAGCGGCACCATCACTGGAGAATGGGTATATAACCCTTATTTTATGTGTTTCTTACGGTGCAGTTTATTATTATTTTTTTTATCCCTATATTACGGGAATATGTGTGACTAAATCTGCTATTGAATTAGGGTTAACCATAATGGCTATCAAAATATTTTTTGTCACTATTGGTAAATATATAGTGTTATGCAAATAATTTTGCTCCATTTTTGGTGCTGTTTTGGTGTTTGGTCTTTTGGAATCACAATCATACACTATTTGTACTGTCTTGATGTATGTAAATTAATGATTTTAATACTTGAATAAAGAGTTTTGTATTGTATGTTCAGTATACGCTTTTTCATCGTGTCTTTAAGATGATAAAAGGAATCCGGCTAACCTGTTGGTTCAGACACCCCTCAAATTCCCCAGAGCCCTTGTCTCACCTCCTCTCTCACCTTCAACCAACTTCTTTAACTGACATCACTATTATGCAATCCTAAGAAGGCAGACACTGCCGGATCACAGGTCTTATGGCATCCAAAGTGTCTCCATCTGCCTCATTATATGGAATCTTCCGCTGGAGGTTCTGTCTGAATGACGTATATCAGAGATTTAAACGGAATCCCCGATGTAAGAACTCAACGCAGAGCAAAGGATAAATGTGTGCCGAGTCTTACTGCGATCTTTGGGAGGCAGAATGAACAAAACAGCAGGTGAAGAATTGGCTTTATTAATTTTTGACACCATTCCTCGTGTGGTATAAGTGATTAGACAACATTATTCTTCGGGTTGGTGCGATTACAGCGATTCGCAATTTATATAATTTTTTTTATGTTTGGCTGCAGTCTCACACTAAAAAATGCTTTTTATTGTAAAAACTAGTTTTTGCAGCACCGTATTTTGAGAGCTAGTTATTTTCCATATTTCGACCCACAGAGTCCGACAGCCCATCACGCCCCTTCCTCAGATTGCATGAATAAGCTGTCACTCACAATACTGACAGTTCAATCCTAATCCTATAGGGCGGCTGAGCTGTCACTCACAGCCTGGTGTAGTCATGACACCGCCCTTAAAAAAAAAAAAAAAAAAAAAAAAAAAAGCAACAACAAGCAATCAAAATTTTGTGTGTACAATAAAAATGTCAGCTTGCCACGCAAAAAAAACAAGTCCTCACTCAACTTTTTACAGGTCTCAGAAAATGGTAACGCAAAAGAAAACCCCTTTTTTTTTCACAAAATTCTCCATTTCTTTCAGCACTTTTCTGTTGGGTATTACCAAAAAAGAAGACCTACGTGGATTCCAATACAAAGTGGACAAGTGGTAATTGTTTTATGTGCCCCATAACAAGTTGAAATATTGTGAGACGTACACAATAGTGGAGCTGTACGCCACACAGAACGTCATGTGGTCACGAAGCTCCACCATGTGTGTGTACGCTATGCAACTAAAAATAAAAAACAGTAGAGTACAGTTACAGCAACACAAGCTACAGATCTTCAGTGTTAGATATTTTTAACTCTTTCCTCAACACAGTCCTTTTTACAGGTATTGCTGGAGCAACTATAGTAGAAGAAATAAAGAGAAACAAGAAAAATGAATACTAAAACTAAACATCACGAGAAGGGAATGTGCAAGAGAAAAAGAATGTGCGGATGCGAGGTAGAAGAACCTACTGTGTAATCGGATAGCGAGCAGGTTGTCCATTGTGCTCAGTACTTACGTTGTAAGGTATATTATCTGTTTAGACATGGGGGATATCCTGAATGAACATTGCGATAGGAAGGGATTGGGCAATGGGCAGAGCGTCAAAAAGTGACTTGTGACTTAAGTGACTACCTGTGGCGAGATAAGAAGATACTTTAGAAATTGACATCCTGTGCAATAAAGTTTGGATTTACTGGTTATAAAGATCGCACTGGTGGAACAGGAACAAGTACAGTATGTCACATTGACAAGTTTTGTGTGTGTGTGTTTGGTTTCCTGTAGGTTACGGCTCTATGGTTTCCGGTAAGCTTTTTTCGTTTCCCTTTCCTCCTTTTAGTTTCAGAGATCTGTGTTAATAATTCTCTGAGTCGTGATTGCTGGTTGAGAATTACGCATCATCTCCATGCACAGGTGAAAACCAAACACAAGCAGCAGCTCTTCAATGTCTATCTACTGTCACCTGGCCGGACATCTGCTGGACACATTTCCTATCAATTATCTGCCAAAGGTAAGGTTAATTTTACTTTTCCTGTCAAAGCAGCAAACATCAGATGTACTACATTATGCTCGACTAGTTATATGGCAATAAATCCATATTGACATAACAGACTTTGGCTTTCTGGCTACACTTGCAAGTTCTAGTTGCAGAATGCCAAATTCTCATTCTAGTACTGGTGAACCTTGGTGCATTAGTTATGATGTGCATGTTTTGTATGCAACACGTCTATATGTGTATGTACAAACTCATTGACTGAATGTTTTGTGGATATTAAGCAATGTTCAACTACTTTCAAGGGACTTTATAACTCTGCCACTCAGCTGTCAAGTCACATTGATTCACTTGCAGTAAGGCTGAGCTTCCACCGACTGTTTATGTTGTGTTTGCTAAAAACTTTTTTTGGTGTTGTGGCATTTGCTGTCTTATTTTTTGGCACCAAGTCCTTCAATGTAGTTCATGAATTTGGCACAAAATCAACAATGATATTTCTTTTTGTACTGAACTGTTTTTGTTTTTTTTTGCTGCATATGGGGACAAACCTTTTAAAAAGTTACACATTTGTCTAAAAAAGTGCCAAATCAATAACTCCACCAGTAAACTTAGGCGGGGACTGAAGTGAGATGTGTCAAGAAATGTGACCTTTAGGAAAGGTCGCATTTCATGAATCTGTCTAAACACTTGGATAAGCCAAGACATTGAAAAAAAATAAAAAAGACTTATGTTGCAAATAGTGTAAAGAATAAGACATAAGTAGTAATGCCAGTAAAAAGAAGCACATTACTTCAGAATACTATAGAAACAGCAATGATGATTTAGGGTGCCAGTGTTGTTACATTAGGCTACCTTAACACTGTTTATTTCTGTGTTCTTTCTTGTATTTTTCTAAATAACGTGTTTTAGTACCTACATTTTTCATTTTGTTTATTTAGCTTTGTTTCTAATATTACGAGCGATGTAGATTTCTCTTAGAATTATATGATTTGTAATATCAGAAACACTGTCCACACAAATATAACATGCTTTTTGAAGAGGCAAAAATGCTACTAATGGAGGCTTAGAAGAGAATAATGCTACAAAAATGACCAAATCAAAGTGAACCCATTAAATGCTTAGTTTTGGGGTAAAAAAGAGACAAAAATGTGCATATAGTGAAAAAATAATAGACAAAAAGAAGAAAAGCAATGTATGTCTTATGCATTTAATGTCTTTATTGACTCCCAGCAAACAACTGGATGCAAAAAAAACTATGAAAAGTGCGACTAAAAACACATCAAGTGATTGATCCTTTTATTCTACAAATTTTGCTGCATTTTTCTTCCTTACCACATTAAGAATTGCAAGACTAATGCTCTACAAATACAATAGATAGTGAGTTATTCTTAACATTCCAAGTAATTACCTATTCAAATGATAGAGTATAACAAGCAAATTGTTGGGGGTCCAATGAGACCACAAGTGTTCCTGAATGAAGCTTTGGAATGCTCTGTTGGAATCAGACCACCACTGATGGACAAGTTATGGCCCATCTTTAAGTTAGGCGATAATGTTAAATGTTGAGAATGACCCTGTGTAAAAGTAAAAGAACCTCATTTGTTCATATACAGACTTTATACAATTGCAAGTGGCGGTTCTGTCTGTAAAAATATGTATTTAAACAGATCATCTGATTTTAATAATTTGTGTTAATAAATTGAGGGTTTTTTTTTAAATCTCTATAAATAATGCTGATACTTTGGAATTTGCATACTGAAAATTCAGCACCCAACCTAAGAAACCAGGAGCCAGTGCTAACAAAGAATACATTTGCTTACACATTTTTCCCTTGCTCTTATGTCACTGAGCACCATCCTAAATGGGGCATAATGGAGAGCTACTGTGTAAGAACAACTCTCACCCTAGAATGCTTGAGAAGTCCTTGTGTTTGTAATGCCTAGTATGGATTATATGAGTCTCTAAATTCCCAGGAGTATTTGTCTTCACTCAGAAAAAAGTTGCCAGACAAGTTGCATGGGACTTGCTGGTAATCAGCACTTTTACAGTCTTTTTATAGGTAGGTGCAGTACTTTAATATTTCACCAATACACAAACATAAACAGTCGGAATGGGGGATGGTGATGGCAAAATAGATATCGGTTCTTCTTCCATTGTGGCTAGGTGTGTTGCTGAACAAAACATTAACTCTGTTCATTGAATATGAAGCTTCTTGCCATGCTGCAAACAAAGCATAATTTTAGCAGGGAAAAAAGGCATCCTGAATCTTCCATGGACTTGTCACCCACTGCCATGAATCCCATTGACGGTGCCTGGGCTATGATAGAGCATTTAGTGAGATAACATTCACAAAAATCTGCTTCCCAAGGAAAGCTTTGAGATTGTTTAGTAGAACACATTGATTCAATGTTTGTCAGGGTTAAATTGGTTGTCCACTATACAGACAACCCATTCTCAATCAATATGATTCCCCCCTAAAATAGCACTTATATTCTGATACCTCTGCTGCTTCCAGCGGTGTCTGCACTGTCTCTCCTGGGGATTGCCTGAGATTGTTGTGTCATGTGATCCCTGTGGTCAGTCAGCAGCATCTTTATTCTCTCCGTCTTTAGGCATAGCACATACATAGCAGGAGCTCTCACTGCCTCCAGATGTAAGTGACCGTTAGTTCACAGTGGTCATCACCATAGATACTTAGGTTACTGCAAAGCCCTGCACATTGGGTAAGTGGCACAGCTTATCAGAGAACTTTGCTACATTTCTAATTGGCTCCCACAGTCCCTCCATGCAGTATGATGCGTCCCCAGTTTTCACCCATGCAGTATGATGCACCCATGTGGTACAGTATGATGCCCCTACATACCCCACACACAGTGTGATGTCACTACAGCTGTCCACACAGTGTGATAACCGTTCAGTCCATAACCACACAGTATGATGCACCCATGTGGTACAGTATGATGCCCCCACATAGCCCACACAAAGTATGATGGCTCTACAGCTCCTCACACAGTTTGATGCTCCCACAGTGCCACCAACACATTATAATGGCTTTCACAACCCCCAATACACAGTATGATGGCCATCACATCCCCTCCATACAGTATGGTGCCCAAACACTTTGATGCGGGGTCACACAGTCCAGTTCACACACAGTATAGTACCACCACAGTGCCTCCAACACAGTATGATGCCCTCCCACACTGTATGATCTCCCCACAATCCTTCACACAATGATGCTCCAGCAGTGTCTCCACACAATATGATGCCCTCACAGTCCATCCTTGTAGTGTGGGTCGATAAGGGTAAGCAACCAGTAATAGGTGGTGCCCAAAATGCATATAACATGAGGATCATGTGAAAGATAATAAGACATAAAGTCTGCCCTGCGTGCCAGATTCCCAACAGTCAAGACTTCCCTGTTCCCACCAGAAGGAAGACACTCCATCTCCTCCTCAGGCTACTTTCACACTTGCTTTTTTTTGCAGCGCGTTTTTCCCGCAAAAAACGCATAGAAAAAACGCATACAAAAGCATACAAATGCTGCGTTTTTTTCAAGCATTTTTATGAGCATGCATGAAAAAAACGCAGCGTTTTTATGCGTTTGTATGCGTTTTTAGTGCGTTTTTACCGCGTTTGCATTTTTTCCCAACATTAGTTGGCCCCTCACACTAACCCAAACCATGACTTTACTAACCCTGACCCTAACCCTAACCAAACCATACCCTGACCCTGACCCTAACCCTGACCCTGACCTTATCCCTAACCCTGACCCTAACCCTAACCCTTAACCAAACCATACTAACCTTAACCCTAACCCTAAACCAAACCCTACCCAAACCCTAAACCCTAACTAACCCTAAACCCTAACCCTTAACCAAACCATACTAACCCTAACCCAAACCCTAACCCTAAACCCCCTTAACTAACCCTAACTATAACCCAAACCCCTAAATTCCATCATCTAACTAATGGTCAACAAAAAAACACATGCGCAAAAAAACACATACATGAGCATGGCAATGCGCACATATGCGCACCCATAGACTTAGAATGGGTGTCTTGCTGTAAAAAAACGCATTGCGCGCGCATGCGGTTTTTTGAGGCAAGTCGGACGCCCAAAAAATGCAACGATGCATTTTGTGCGTCCGAGCGCACACCACAAAAAAACGCATGCATGGTAAAACGCATACAAACGCATGTGTATGCGCACATAAGCGCATCCCATGCAAAATATAGGGGAAAAAACGCATGCGTTTTTTAGCGCTAAAATCCAGCGCAAAAAAACGCAAGTGTGAAACCAGCCTCAGTCTCCTCATCTTCAGGCCAGCTGTGCTGAACAGACACAAAGCTGGTGTTGATGGTACCCTCTGTAGCACAGGTAACCCTCTCCTGTTCCTCTTCCTCCTCAGCCTTCTCCTCTTAAGTATCACCCAATCCACTTTGAAAAGATGAGATGAGGCAGGGCTGAGTAGTATCACCCTGTCTACTTCCTTCCTCCGTCGCCACCTGGTCCGCATCCAAAGCTTCCTCTTCCATTATGAGTAGCGAGCATTTGAGTAGACATAGAAGCAGGATGGTTGCACTGATTATGTTGTCATCACGGCTCACCATCTAGGATGATTCCTCAAAATTTTGTAGAACTGCACAGATGTCAGACATTCAGGCCCACTCGTTGGTTATGTGTGGAGACTGAGCAGAATACCAATGGGTATGTTGTAGCTGGTATTCAACTACTGCTCTCTTCTGCTCACAAAGCCTTGCCAACATATGCAATGTGGAGTTCCAGCTCATGGGCAGGTCACAAACCAGTCGGTGAGGTGGCAGTTGCAAGAGCTGCTGCAGCACTGCTAGACCAGTGGCAGCTGTAGGTGACTTGCTGAAATGGGTGCACATATGGCTTATAAGTAGCTCAGGCAAATCGGGGTAAGTTTTCAGAAAACGCTGAAACACTAAGTTATGCATGTGAGTCAGGTATGATACAAGTGCCTGCTTGCCAAGCTTCAAAACCATCACCAAGGTACGCCCATTACCACACACGACCATGCCTGGTTGTAAGTTTAGTGGAGAGAACCACAGATCTGTCTAATCTGTTAGTCCTGTGAGGAATCGGCTCTGCAGTAGACGCTGGTTCAAACACGGGACTTAGTTCGCTGGTTCCAACAAACGTGCGGAAGTTCATAAACCATCAGGGTTGCAAAGTAAAACAGGCTCTTCCAGGTAGCCAAAGGTATCACAGAGCAAAATGGAAAATAATAAGTCCATGTAACACACAGGCTCAGCTGTTTAAATGTGAGTCTTTTCCTCTCAGATTCCAGCAGGGTCTGATCAGCACATACAAGGTTTCCGCACCTTGCAAAACACACAGACAAAGTGAGATAGCCCCAGCTGCCTAAAATCAGACCATTCAAGACCTGGACAGATGGTAAGTGAGCAGCTGATCCCACCCAGCTTTTTCAGCTACTCGTAAAACACGGATCCATAATCTGAGCTCATAAAACATCTCTCAGCGCTATATGTGCTGGAGCCTGCTTCTCTGGGTCCTACATCACCGAGGTTTGACACCTGGGGGACACATACCTCCCATCCACGACCTGTCCAGCTGCCACTTTGCATACCTCCCTCTGCCCAAAGGCTTGGCACCTTCTGCCAATATAAAATAGACCCTTGATATGGCATCCGCCATATTCCCATCTTGTTTCCCAGGCCTATGCTCCACCTGAAACCTAAAAGCTTGTAGGGCTAGGAACCACCTAGTTACTCTGGCATTGTTTCCTTTCTTCTCTCGCATCCACCTTAGAGGGGCATGGTCCAACACTAACCTGAACCTTCTACCTAACGGGTAATATTTCACAGTGTCCAACGCTCACTTGATGACCAAACATTCTTTTTCCACTATGGAGCAGTTCTTCTCACATGTGGACAGTTTCCAACTGAGGTACATTACAGGGTGTTCCTCTCCCTTAATCTCCTGGCCAAACTGCTCCCAGCCTGACATCCAATTCTTCCATCTGGACCACAAACTCTTTGGATAAGTTGGGCACCACCAAAACTGACTGTTTACAGAGGACAAGTTTCAGTTCCTTAAAGGCCACCTCAACCATAGTCGACTTTGTCCCTTTCACAAGATCTGTCAGCGGGGAAGCTATCAGGCCAAGCTCAGGATTGCTTCCACCTTATTTATTTGAGGCTTTATTTCTCCTCTACCTATCACATAACCCAGATATTTGGCTTCCTCCATCCCCAAAGCACATTTTTTGGGTTGATGCTAAAGTCTGCCTTCCTTAGGGCGTCAAGTATGGGTTCAACTTTACCAGATAACTTCCCAAGTCCTGGCTGAATATGACAATGTCATCTAGGTAGTTCGCTGAATGCTCTTTGTGGGGTGCTAAGACTTGGTCTATGGCTCTCTGGAAAATGTCCAGAGCTCCCTGCAACCCAAATGGCATCCTGACGTACTGATAACATCCGTCTGGTGTTGAGAAGGCCATCTTCTCCTTCGCATCTTTGGATAGGGGAATTTGCCAGTATCCTTTAGTGAGGTCAAGGGTAGTGATGTATCGAGCTGGCCCTAGCCTCTCAATAAGCTCATCTACCCTAGGCATTGGGTAGGTTTTGAACTTTGTGACCTCATTGAGTTTCCTGTAGTCATTACAGAACTACCACTCCCCATCTGGTTTTGGCACCAACACTGAGACTGGACCAGCCACTCTTGGACATTTCAATAATCCCTAGATTCAGCATCCGCTTCACCTCTTTTGAGATCACTTCTTTGCGGGAATATGGAATCTGATACGGTTTCAGATTGATTTGAACATGAGGCTCTGTGAGTACCTCATGCTCTATAACCTGAGTGAGGTTTGGCAACTCAGAAAACTGGACTTTATTCCGCTGCAACAGCTTCCGATATTGCTGTTTCTGTGAGTGGGACAAGGTGTCCGCCAGCTTAACATCTTCTGCGCTGCTATCAGACTTGGGCACCAGATAAGGAGCTTCCATGGGTTCTCTGTCTTGCCACGGTTTAATCAGGTTAACATGGTAAACCTGGTAGGGCTTCCTCTTCCCTGGTTGGTGGATTTTGTAATTGACTTCATCAACTTTTTCTACCATTCCATAGGGGCCCTGCCACTTGGCCAGGAACATTCTCTCCACTGTGGGCACCAACACAAGTACTCGATACCCTGGGTTGAACGGTCACAACCTGGTTGACCTATTATACAAGCTGGACTGTGCTTCCTGTGCCTTGAGAAGGTGATCCTTCACAATGGGCATCACGTTGGCCATCTGCTCTTGCATCTGGACAACATGCTCTGCCATGCTTCTATGGGGGGTGGTTTCAGCTTCCCAGGATTCTTTCACCACATCCAGAGTCCTCAAGGATAATAATAATAATAATAATAATCTTTATTTATATAGCGCCAACATATTCTGCAGCGTTTTACAGTTTAACAGTTTCAAAACACAAGTCATAAGTAACAACGTTAATAATACAATAATTAAAGCAAAATAAGACGAAATAAAATGACCCTGCTCGTGAGATCTTATAATCTACAATGAAGTGAGGGAGATACAAAGTACAGGTGTGTATTTACAATTGTGTATTTACAATGAAGGTCCAGCCATCTTGAGGGAGTGAAGGATGGATGGAGATAGTGAATGGGCTACACACGCACACTTACACATAGAATGACTTTGATTAGTGAACGGATAGGCCGCTCTGAACAAATGTGCTTTGAGGGAGCGCCTAAAACTATGCAAATTGTGGTTAGTCCTAATTTCTTGAGGTAGAGCATTCCAGAGGATAGGAACAGCACGGGAGATGTCTTGGAGTCGGTAGTGGGAGGTACGGATTAGTGCAGAGGTTAGTCGAAAGTTGTTTGCAGAGCGCAGCGATCGGCTAGTGAATGGGCAGCCAGTGTAATGACTGACGAAGAGCAGACACGTCCGAGTACCGATTAGCCAGATGGACGACCCTGGCCGCTGCATTAAGTATGGACTGGAGAGGGGATAGTCGAGTGACGGGGAGGCCAATTAATAGAGCATTGCAGTAATCCAGGTGGGAGTGGATCAATGCTACAGTGAGGGTTTTTGTTGTTTCCATGGTGAGAAAAGGGCGGATTCTAGAGATGCTCTTTAGGTGTAAGCGGCAAGAGCGGGCAAGAGATTGTATATGGGATGTGAAGGAGAGATTGGTGTCAAACATAACACCCAGACAGCACGCCTGCTGGCGGGCTGTTATTGTGGTACCACCCACGGAGAGGGAAATGTCAGATTTAGGGAGGTTAGTATACGGCGGGAGCAGAAGAAGTTCAGTTTTGGAGAGGTTGAGTTTCAGATAGAGAGTGGACATGATATTGGAGACTGCGGACAGACAGTCACTGGCGTTCTGTAGTACAGCGGGGTAAGGTTGGGGGAAGACGTATATAGTTGTGTGTCATCAGCATAAAGATGGTACTGAAAGCCAAATCTGCTGATGGTCTGTCCAATTGGGGCCATGTAGAGAGAAAAGGGGGCCAAGGACTGAGCCCTGAGGTACCCCGACAGCAAGAGGAAGAGGAGATGACGTGGAGCCAGAGAACAAAACACTGAAGGAGCGGTCAGAGACATAGGAAGAGAACCAGGAGAGAGCAGTGTCCTTAATGCCTAGTGACTGGAGCCTAGAGAGTAGGAGATGGTGGTCAACAGTATCGAAAGCTGCAAATAGGTCAAGAAGAATGAGCAGAGAGTGGTCACCGTTACGTTTTGCTGTCAGAAGGTCATTGGTCACTTTGATGAGTGCAGTTTCAGTCGAATGTAGGGGGCGGAAGCTGGACTGTGAAGGGTCTAGAAGGGAGTGAGAGGAGAGGTAACAGGTAAGGCGGGAGTAAACTAGGCATTCCAAAAGTTTAGAGATGAAGGGGAGAATGGAGACTGGTCTGTAGTTATTTGTGCAGGATGGGTCGAGAGGGGGTTTCTTTAGTAATGGAGTAACAATGGCATGTTTGAAGGAGGATGGGAAAATGCCCGAGGAGAGGGAGAGATTAAAGATTGTAGTTAGGTGGGTTGTGACGACTGGAGAGAGACTGGAGGAGATGTGAGGGAATGGGGTCGGTAGTGAGGAGTCTGGAGACTTCTTCTTCTGTGATGGGATCAAATGTGGAAAGTGAGCCAGGGGAGATGCAGGAAGGGATGGGAGTCACAGCACTTGGTGGTTGGGAGCAGATTTCCTGACGGATATTATCTATTTTTTCTGTAAAGTGGGAGGCCAGGTCATCAGCACAAATGTCTGTGATAAGGGCTTGTGCTTTTGACCTCAAGAGGGAGTGAAAAGTGTCAAAAAGTTTCTTTGGGTTGTTGGCTAGTGAGGAGATCAGGGTGGTGAAGTAGGTCTGTTTGGCGAGGTGAAGGGCAGCGTTATAGGTTCTTAACATAAATTTGAAGTGTATGAAGTCTTCTGGGGTGCAGGTTTTTCTCCATAGGCGTTCAGCACTCCTAGAGCATCGCTGGAGAAGTTGAGTTTGCGATGTGAGCCAGGGCTGTTTTACTCTGTGCTTGGAGGTTCTGAGGGTGAGGGGAGCTACTTGGTCAAGGGTTCTTCTAAGAGTGTCATTGTAGTGATGAAAAGCCAGATTAGGACAGGAAAAATAGGAGATTGGGGACAGTGATGAGTGTAGGGAATCTGAAAGTGTCTGAGGGTTAATGGCTTGTAGATTTCTTGCTGTGTGGTAGGTAGGAGTGAGCTGGGGTGGGCGAGGATTTGTGAGCGTGAAGGAGAGAATGTTGTGGTCAGAGAGTGGAAGCGGTGAGTTATTTAGGTGGGAGATTGAACAGAGCCGGCCAAGACCAGATCAAGGGTGTTACCGTCTTTGTGTGTCTCAGAGGTTGAAAGCTGCAAGAGGCCTAGAGAGGTGGGTAGTGATAGAAGCTGGGATGCAGATGTGGAAATAGGGCTGTTAATGGGGATGTTGAAGTCTGGGGGGATGACCTGGAAAGTGCATTGTGGGGACAGGAGTATGCTGACTCCACCACATGTCTGTTTGTGGGTCTCGGGGAGTGAGAGAATTGTAAGCCACCGTAGGAAATGGCAGCAGGAGAGACAGTGTCAGAATCCTTAATCCAGGTTTCAGTGAGGGCCAACAGATTAAGAGAGTTGTTCAGAAAGTAGTTGTGTAGGAAAGGAAGCTTGTTACAAGCAGACCGTGGATTCCAGAGGGCACAATTAAAAGATGGAGATGAGGGAGTGCAAGTAATATTAATAAGATTATTATGGTTTTGATATGAGGTAGGTTAGGTTGAGGTTGGGGGATGGTGGACTAGGGTTGGGGGAGATGTCCCCTGAAATCAGTAGGAGTAGGAAGATAAAGGATGTCGGCCATTGAGTAGTTCAAATGGGGAGAAGCCTGTGGCAGCTTGGGGAAGTTCCCTCATGGAGAACAACAGGTAAGAAAGCAAACAGTCCCAGTCTCGGCCATCCTTCTCCATTGTTTTCTTTAACATCGCCTTCAAGGTTTTATTAAACCTCTCCACCAGACTGTCAGTCTGGGGATGGTATACTGAGGGTCTGAGTTGCGAACTCTGCAGTGTCTTGCACAACTTCCTCACTACCTTTGACATGACGGGAGTCCCTTGATCCGTCAGTATCGCCTTCGGCAGACCGGTACGAGAGAATATATGGAGCAGCTCCCGAGAGATACACTTTGCAGAGGAATTTCTTAACGGTACTGCCTCTGGGTTCCAGGTACCATAATCCAGGACCAGAAATATATATTGATATCCTCTTGCGAACTTTACCAGGGGTCCCACTATATCCATCGCTATGCACTCGAATGGCACATTGACAATGGGCAACAGTACCAGAGGAGTGGGGAAGTGGGCGACCGGGGAGGTCAGCTGGCATGTGGGGCAAAAACGACAATAGGTCTGTAACACCCAGGCCAGTAGAATCTCAGTCTAGAGGATGCGCTCCTTGGTCTTATCTGCACCCAGGTAACCACCCAACACATGGGAATGAGCCATGTCTAACACCCTGCGTCTATAGGGCCCTGGTACCAGTAACTGCTCTATCACCTCACCTCTTTGCTTGGTTACTCTATACATCGGTGTTCCCCATTTATAGCAAAATGAGGGAACTGATTGTCAGCCCCTGGCTCCTGAGTCACACCATTTAACACTGCTAGATTTTCAAACGAAACACAAGAGAACACAAAATGACAAATTTGCAAAAATACTCTGTAATAAAACATGACAGTAATCAGCAAGTGCTGTATAACAAATACAGGGTATTTAGTCGATACGTTTTTTGCAAAAAATATATACCAAGCTGCTTCACCACGTCACGGTAACCCTTCACGAAGCAGTCCCTATCTAATGTATTTAAAACCTGAACATGTGAACACTGTCTAAATGAACAGGATACAGACAGGCGCCTCCTAACATATGGGCTTGTGGGGTAAGACAGCTCATTTATGTGCATGTCACACAGGAGACGGGTGGGGTCTCCCAAGCCATGCTGAGCACGGAAAAAACGGATTAAAAACATATGTGACATGCACAAGTGTGAAAAAGTCGGTAAGACACTGCTCACACCACCCAATGGCTGAAACACAAGAGAACACAAAATGACAAATTTGCAAAAATACTCTGTAATAAAACATGACAGTAATCAGCAAGTGCTGTATAACAAATACAGGGTATTTAGTCGATACGTTTTTTGCAAAAAATATATACCAAGCTGCTTCACCACGTCACGGTAACCCTTCCCGAAGCAGTCCCTATCTAATGTATTTTAAACCTGAACATGTGAACAGTGTCTAAATGAACAGGATACAGACAGGCGCCTCCTAACATATGGGCTTGTGGGGTAAGACAGCTCATTTATGTGCATGTCACACAGGAGAGGGGTGGGGTCTCCCAAACCATGCTGAGCATGGAAAAAACGGATTAAAAACATATGTGACATGCACAAGTGTGAACAAGTCGGTAAGACACTGCTGAACATTAACATGTGAGCACTTGCTGATTACTGTCATGTTTTATTACAGAGTATTTTTGAAAATTTGTCATTTTGTGTTCTCTTGTGTTTCAGCCATTGGGTGGTGTGAGCAGTGTCCACGACCTGTCCAGCTGCCACTTTACAGTCCTTTCAACAACTCTGTGCCGCGTAGTGCTGTTTGTCACCTAAAGATATGAGTTTAATCAGAGCCTGTTGCCGCTTCACAGAGAAAGTGCTGCAGTGCTTGCAGTTGCGACTGATATGGACCATAATTCTGAGGTGGAGGATGAGGAGGAGGAAGGGGTGCAGGAACTGGCATAGGAGGAGGGGGGAACCTTAACTGAACTTGGGCCCGCAATGCTATGCGTTGGTAGCATGTGTGCCATCTCAGGGTCCGACTCACCTTGTGTGCCATCAGGGAAACATAGCGTTCCTGGCCTAAAGCACTTGTCCACGTGACAGTGGACCTTCCCGGTAACTGCATTGGTCAGAGAATGGGTTATGTTATGGGACACGTGCTGGTGTGAGGCAGGGACGGCTTTATGGGAGAAATAGTGGCATGTGGGAACCAAGCACTATGGGACGGCCACCGCCAACGGGGTTGTGAAAGCCTCAGTTTCTTTTGAGCCTAAACGTCAACATTTCCAGGGCAAACATTCTGAAAATGTGGCTGTTTAGTGTTTGGGCCTGTGGATGGTTGGCTGCGTATTTTCGCTTGCATTTCAAAGACTGTGGTAGGGACAGCTGAACACTGCGCTCGGACAAGGAAGTGGAAGTGGTTGCTGATGGTGGTTGCATCCTGGACAAGGGATTGGCAAGAACGTAGCACAAGGGAAGAGGCAGTGGTGTCACCTGCAGACACTGATTGTGGGCCCAGGCGTTTGGCCCACCTAGTCATGTGCTTGGATGACATGTACATGAGCATGCTGGTGGTGGTTAGGTTGGTAGCAGTTTGGCCCCTGCTGAGCTTGTTACGTCACAGGGCGAAAATGACCTTTCTCTTGTCTTCCGTACTGTCTGTAGAAATGAGCTAGACTGGGAAACGGCTAAACCTTGGCCTAGGGTCTGGCCTTGTGCGAGTGCTCTGGGGAACAGTAGACAGCCTTCTCCTTCTACATACATTTCAGTCCAAATGCCTTTCACCTGAAGGCTACACTCAGTATTAAATCACCAAATCAAATTGGGGAAATGTCCAGGATTAAGAAGTGCATAACAAGAATGAACTAACAATTCTTTATTGATAAATAACAAATAAATAACAAGAAACAGATTAAAAACAGATGCCTCATGCCAAAGAAGAGGAAGCAACACAATATTATTATTATTATTATACATTTATATAGATTTATATAGCGCCATTTATTCCATGGCGCTTTACATGTGAAAAGAGGAAATATAGACAAGTACAATAAACATGTGCAAGACAAGGGACACACAAGTACAGAAGGAGAGAGGACTCTGCCCGCGAGGGCTCACAGTCTACAGGGATGGGTGAGGATACACTAGGAGAGGGTAGAGCTGGTTGTGCAGTGGTTCAGTATACTGAGGATCATTGCAGGCTGTAGGCTTGTCGGAACAGGTGGGTCTCCAGGTTCTTCTTGAAGGTTTCCATTGTTGGTGAGAGTCTGATGTGTTGTGGCAGAGAGTTCCAGAGTATGGGGAAAGCACGGGAGAAATCATGTATGTGGTTGTGGGAAGAAGAGAAGAAGATCTTGAGAGGAACGAAGGTTGCGTGCGGGTAGGTACCAGGAAACCATGTCACAGATGCGTGGAGGAGATAGGTTGTGATTGCTTTGTATGTCATGGTTAGGGTTTTGAACTGGAGCCTCTGGGCAATAGGAAGCCAGTGAAGGGCCTGGCATAGGGGGGAGGCTGGGGAATAAGTGTAGATCAAATCATTAGATCATATCAATAGTTCATTATAAAAACTGCATATCATAAAGACCAGCTTTGGGGTACTGAATATCAAAATTGTTGTTTGCAAAGTAAACACTAAAATAACCCACACAGCAAGTGTATTATATCAAGCAATATTGTGGGTATTATAAAATCAATGGGTTACCATCAATACAATACAGGCTAGTTTATGATGCATAAAAAAATTTAAACCATCGATTTAAACTTCACTAGGTATATCATCAATCTTCCCTAAGATCACATAGTATCTGTGTTTCCATTATTTTCTTTTACAATGATTTCTTTACTGACACACTACGGGTAAAAAAAAAAAAAGTAATAGAGTATCACTTCCCTATAAGAACTGAATAGCATACAGCAGAAAGCTATTCATAGCAGTCACTTGACTAAAAGAGGAAGAAGCAGCAAGTTTGACCAACTTTCTGACTTAGAAGCAGTGTATGGTAATCAATTTTTCATTTGCCGGGAAGAGAAAGTTGACTGATATGCAAAATAAACAGATGTATAATATTCAAATAGCGAGAAATGGAAACTGGGAACATATCAATGATCCATTGTTTGTTTTTTTTAAACTGCAAGGAACTCAGTAGATTATAATAAATTTCCATAAATTTGAAACATTTCTCTGGGTGTGAGCGAGTTACAGCTGCACATTTTTAATAAGAGTCCTATGTTGTACCTTTCTTATCATGTATTTATATCTCAGGCGGTCAGAAGAAAAAATGCTTTATTTCGACATGGATTCCACTCAGGCTTTTTTTTTTTTGCACTGTGTGGATCAGATTTAGTGAAATATAATAATGTGATACTATGCGACATTGAACATCTCGGCTGCTTATGTTTTACAATTATTGCAATGGCCAACTGCTGACTGCGAGATCAGTGATCTGTCATGGTGACACCAGAAGTGTATGTCTGCAGGTTCCGGACAATCGTTCTCCAAGAATAGTGCGCTTTAAATAGAAAAATATTGTTCTTGATCTGACAATTTAGTCTGGCATGTTTGTGGTCAGATCACTTTTATGATCAGTCAGTTGCAATCTTATGTATATGCCCGGCTGGAGAAAGAGATGGTGACATGAAGTTTAGAAGAGGAAGTAGATAAACTTTACAGAATGATCTTTGTTTTACATGATGATAACATATAACTGAACAAAGCTGCAAAGACAACTGCTTACTGGTATTTCGTTATCTGTTACAAAATATCACATTGTATAATCGTATCCTATGCACTGGGATATTCAAAAAAAAGTGTCATCACACAGAAAAAAGTACAATAGCTATTAGAGTAGTTAGAGAACAACAGGGAATTTTTAATGCAAGCATATTAGAAATTAGTTTAGATTACGGCATGAAATAGATAGGGATTTTGATTAAAATTTCTTTGACCTCAGGACCACCCCTTTATTGGTCACTGCTGAATATTGCACTTTATCGCCCATTCACAGTACTCCGAAAAGGCCACTAAGCAATTTTTGTGGCTCCTGTTCTTCCCCTTAACCCTACATTGCTTGTACCAGGCCTAAACGGGGACCAATTAAAGCTGATTGATTATGGTGCTAGGTGATACACCCTCATCAGTCTCCTATTAAAGACCCAGTTCAGTCCTCAATGACCCCATTAAGTGGGTATACAAACAAGATATGGGGTTCTTTGAGGCGTTCAAAGCCAACAAGTTTTTCAAGCAGAAACTGCTTCAGGAAACTACTTTTTTGACATTATTCATAGGTGTTTTTCTTTTCTTGAAGGGTCTCCTTAAGAGAGTGTAAAAGATTTGATTTTTTTCATGACAGTTTCTTTGCATTCCTTTGATTAGAAATTACCTAGTTTGAAGAAGTTTCTTAATTCCTTCAGGATCCACTTCAAAGAAGTGAGATGCACTTTTTTTTTTTTTTTCTAGAGAGGTCTTGAAAAATAACTGGTGTAAAAAAGAAAGTCTCAAAAAAACTCTTCATGTGAACATAAAAGTGACCTTCCCATAGGAATGAATTGGAAGAATTTTCCAAGAGTATTTGAAGCAGCTTTTGAAGGGGATTTTGGAAAGGATCTGCTCCAAAAGACTCCTCAAACATCTTTCTTAAGGAAATCGAAGAGAGGCCGTTAATTAATAATAATAATAATCTTTATTTTTATATAGCGCTAACATATTCCGCAGCGCTTTACAGTTTGCACACATTTCATCACTGTCCCCGATGGGGCTCACAATCTGAATTCCCTATCAGTATGTCTTTGGAGTGTGGGAGGAAACCGGAGTGCCCGGAGGAAACCCATGCAAACACGGGGAGAACATACAAACTCCTTGCAGATGTTGTCCTTGGTGGGATTCGAACCCAGGACCCCAGCGCTGCAAGGCTGCAGCGCTAACCACTGAGCCACCGTGCTGCCCTGGGTGTGGCAGTAAGTTGTTTAGGGCTCGCCCACATGAATGTATTTTCGCAGCAATGTTAATCAATGGGGCGGAGCAGATGAGCGGTTTTTTTCCCATTGGCCAAATCAGTGTGTGAAAAAAAATTGCAGCATGTACTAGTTTCCTCCATAAATTGGATGAGACTTGCCTATTCAAGTCTATGGGTGCACAAAAAAATTGGATGCCATAGAGACAAAGTGTAACAACTAATTTTTACGGCAGTATTGTAATTCTGTAACATATGTAAATGATTAATAGCTGTTACTGTACAAAAATTGATTGTATACGGGCTGCACAGAGTCTGCACAGAGATGACAAGTGGGAAAAGAATTCTTCTGCGTTTTCTGGATGAAACTGAACTTTTTTTTATATTGTCATGTGAACCTGGCCATTTGCTGGGGTCCAAGGGGATAACCGTTGTATGGATATTCGTTGAGCTACTAACTATCTCTAGTTTATGGCCAGCTTTTCAGAAGACGTTCTCAGAAATGTCTCTGAAGCTACTTTTGCCATGTGAAAACAAATGTGTTTAAAAATGTTTTCTCTTATGCCACATTTTCCCACATTGATGTGGCAAAAGAAAGGCATGAATACTACAATAATGCAAGCCAGTGGGGTGTGCTGTGGTTGGAAAAAAAAAGAAAAGTAGGCATGCTTGAATAGCCGTCTGGTTCTTAACCACATAGTGCAAATGTTTTCTAATTCCATTACAGCTATATTCACAGGAAACCTACAAAGGAAAAAATATTCTTAGTCAAGTACATAAGAAACACATATACATAAATACTCTTAGGGTATGTTTCCACGTAGCGGAAACATTCAGTATTTGCTGCGGATTGAACGCTGCGTACAGCCACAGCATTTAATCCGCAGAGGCCAAATGTTGCAGCATAGTGGAGGGGATTTTATGAAATCCTGTCTCCACTATGCGTCCGAATACGCGGGTGACACACCCGCGTAATCAGACATGTGGCGTGTCTTTTTAGACCACAGCATGTCTGTTTACCTTGCGGAGACACTCAATCTCCACAAGGTAAACAGCCTACTCTATGGATACGCTGCGGAGATTCTGAATGTGTTCAATGAGCACATCCGGAATCACCTCGTGTACAGAAGGGGGCGGTGCTTTGGGCGGAGCAGGGTTTCCGCTCCATCCAAAGCGCACACATTACGGTCTGTGGAAACATACCCTTAAGGGGAACCTGTCACCTCGAGTAACGCGATTTACAGTGGGGGTAATAAGTATTTGATCCCTTGCTGATTTTGTAAGTTTGCCCACTGACAAAGACATGAACGTCTATAATTTTAAAGGTAGGTTTTAACATTGAGAGATATAACATCAAAAATAAAATCCAGAAAATCACAATGTATAAATTATATAAATTTATTTGCATTTTCAGTGAGAAATAAATATTTGATCTCCTACCAATCATTAAGAGTTCTGGCTCCTACACACCAGTTAGATGCTCCTAATCAACTTGTTACCTGCATTAACGACAGATGTCTTACAAGGTCAGCTTTATAAAAGACTCCTGTCTAAAGACTCCATTAATCAGTCAGACTCTATACTCTACAACATGGGCAAGACCAAAGAGCTTTATAAGGATGTCAGGGACAAGATCATAGACCTGCACAAAACAGGAATGTGCTACAAAACCATACGTAAAATGCTGGGTGAGGAGACAACTGATGGTGCAATAGTAAGAAAATGGAAGGAATTCAAAATGACTGTCAATTAACATTGATCTGGGGCACCATGCAAAATCTCACCTCGTGGATATCCTTGATCATGAGGAACATGAGAGATCAGCCTAAAACTACAAGTGGGGAACTTGTTAATGATCTGAAGGCAGCTGGGACTACAGTCACCAACCATTGCTAACACATTACGCCGTAAAGGTTTAAAATCCTGCAGTGCCCGCAAGGTCCCCTGCTCAAGAAGGCATATGTGCAGGACCATATGAAGTTTGCCAATGAACACCTGGATGATTCTGTGAGTGATTGGGAGAAGATGCTGTAGTCAGATGAGACAAAAATTGAGCTCTTTGGCATTAACTCAACTCGCCGTGTTTGGAGGAAGAGAAATGCTGTCTATGACCCAAAGAACACCATCCCCACTGTCAAGCATGGAGGTAGAAACATTATGTTTTGGGGTGTTTCTCTGATAAGGGCAAAGGACTACTTCACCGCATAAATGGGAGAATGGATGGAGCCATGTACCGTATCATCCTGAGTGACAACCTCCTTCCCTCCGCCAGGACATTAAAATGGGTCGTGGCTGGGTCTTCCAGCAAGAAAATGACCTAAAACATACAGCAAAGGCAACAAAAGAGTGGCTCAAAAAGAAGTACATTAAGGTGATGAAGTGGCCTAGCCAGTCTCCAGACCTTAATCCCATAGAAAATCTATGGAGGGAGCTGAAGCTTCGAGTTGCCAAGCGACAGCCTCAAAATCTTAATGATTTAGAGATGATCTGCAAAGAGGAATGGACCAAAATTCCTCCTGACATGTGCGCAAAACTCATCAACTGCAAAAGACATCTGACTGCTGTGCTTGCCATAAAGGGTTTTGCCAAAAAGTATTAAGTCTTGTTTGCCAGAGGGATCAAATACTTATTTCTCACTGCAAAATGCAAATAAATTTACATACGGTAATTTATACAACGTGATTTCTTGGATTTTATTTTTAATATTCTATTTCTCAGTGTCAAAATACTACCCTTAAAATTATAGACTGTTCATGTCTTTGTCAGTGGGCCAATGTACAAAATCAGCAAGGGTTCAAATACTTATTTCCCCCCACTGTACTTGCCATGATTGCTACTAGCATTCAAAACTAGTAGATTAGAAACACATGAGACATGCACAAAAGTGAACAAGTCGGTAGGACAGTGTTCACACCACCCAAAGACTGAAACACAGAAAAAACACAGTATAACAAATATAGTATTCAAACTAGTTTTACCACTTAAGGACCAACAGTTTTTTTTCACTTTTGTGTTTTCGCTTTCTCCTCGCCTTCTTAGGCCTTAAGGTTCTATATATACAGTGTGTGTGTGTGTGTATGTGTGTATATATATATATATATATATATATACACACAGTGGGGCAAAAAAGTATTTAGTCAGTCAGCAATAGTGCAAGTTCCACCACTTAAAAAGATGAGAGGCGTCTGTAATTTACATCATAGGTAGACCTCAACTATGGGAGACAAACTGAGAAAAAAAAATCCAGAAAATCACATTGTCTGTCTTTTGTTCATTTTATTTGCATATTATGGTGGAAAATAAGTATTTGGTCAGAAACAAAATTTCATCTCAATACTTTGTGATATATCCTTTGTTGGCAATGACAGAGGTCAAACGTTTTCTGTAAGTCTTCACAAGGTTGCCACACACTGTTGTTGGTATGTTGGCCCATTCCTCCATGCAGATCTCCTCTAGAGCAGTGATGTTTTTGGCTTTTCGCTTGGCAACACGGACTTTCAACTCCCTCCAAAGGTTTTCTATAGGGTTGAGATCTGGAGACTGGCTAGGCCACTCCAGGACCTTGAAATGCTTCTTACGAAGCCACTCCTTCGTTGCCCTGGCGGTGTGCTTTGGATCATTGTCATGTTGAAAGACCCAGCCACGTTTCATCTTCAATGCCCTTGCTGATGGAAGGAGGTTTGCACTCAAAATCTCACGATACATGGCCCCATTCATTCTTTCATGTACCCGGATCAGTTGTCCTGGCCCTTTTGCAGAGAAACAGCCCCAAAGCATGATGTTTCCACCACCATGCTTTACAGTAGGTATGGTGTTTGATGGATGCAACTCAGTATTCTTTTTCCTCCAAACACGACAAGTTGTGTTTCTACCAAACAGTTCCAGTTTGGTTTCATCAGACCATAGGACATTCTCCCAAAACTCCTCTGGATCATCCAAATGCTCTCTAGCAAACTTCAGACGGGCCCGGACATGTACAGGCTTAAGCAGTGGGACACGTCTGGCACTGCAGGATCTGAGTCCATGGTGGCGTAGTGTGTTACTTATGGTAGGCCTTGTTACATTGGTCCCAGCTCTCTGCAGTTCATTCACTAGGTCCCCCCGCATGGTTCTGGGATTTTTGCTCACCGTTCTTGTCATCATTCTGACCCCACGGGGTGGGATTTTGCGTGGAGCACCAGATCGAGAGAGATTATCAGTGGTCTTGTATGTCTTCCATTTTCTAATTATTGCTCCCACAGTTGATTTCTTCACTCCAAGCTGGTTGGCTATTGCAGATTCAGTCTTCCCAGCCTGGTGCAGGGCTACAATTTTGTTTCTGGTGTCCTTTGACAGCTCTTTGGTCTTCCCCATAGTGGAGTTTGGAGTCAGACTGTTTGAGGGAGTGCACAGGTGTCTTTTTATACTGATAACAAGTTTAAACAGGTGCCATTACTACAGGTAATGAGTGGAGGAAAGAGGAGACTCTTAAAGAAGAAGTTACAGGTCTGTGAGAGCCAGAAATCTTGATTGCTTGTTTCTGACCAAATACTTATTTTCCACCATAATATGCAAATAAAATGAAAAAAAACCAGACAATGTGATTTTCTGGATTTTTTTTTTCTCAGTTTGTCTCCCATAGTTGAGGTCTACCTATGATGTAAATTACAGACGCCTCTCATCTTTTTAAGTGGTGGAACTTGCACTATTGCTGACTGACTAAATACTTTTTTGCCCCACTGTATGTATATATAAATATATATGTACACAGTTGGGAAAAAATATTTAGTCAGCCACCAATTGTGCAAGTTCTTCCACTTAAAAAGATGAGAGAGGCCTGTAATTGACATCATAGGTAGACTACAACTATGAGAGTGAAAATGAGAAAACAAATCCAGAAAATCACCTTGTGATAAGTATTTGGTCATTAACAAAAGTTAATTTCAATATTTTGTTATATATCCTTTGTTGGCAATGACAGAGGTCAAGCATTTTCTGCAAGTCTTCACAAGGTTGGCACACACTGTTGGTGGTATGTTGGCCCATTCCTCCATGCAGATCTCCTCTTGAGCAGTGATGTTTTGGGCCTGTCACTGGGCAACACGGACTTTCAAATCCCTCTAAAGATCTTCTATGGGGCTGAGATCTGGAGACTGGCTAGGCCACTCCAGGACCTTCATATGCTTCTTACGAAGCCACTCCGTTACTCTGGCAGTGTGCTTGGGATCATTATCATGCTGAAAGACCCATCCACGTTTCATCTTCAATGCCCTTGCTGATGGAAGGAGGTTTGCACTCAAAATCTCATGATACATGGCCCCATTCATTCTTTCATGTACACGAATCTATCGTCCTTGTCCCTTTGCAGAGAAACAGCCCCAAAGCATAATGTTGCCACCCCCATGCTTCACAGTAGGTATGGTGTTCTTTGGATGCAACTCATCATTCTGCCTCCTCCAAACATGACGAGTTTTGTTTCTACCAAACAGTTCTACTTTGGTTTCAACAGACTATATGAGTTTCTCCCAATACTCTTCAGAATAATCCAAATGCTTTCTAGCAAACTTCAGACGGGCCCGGACATGTACTGGCTTAAGCAGGGGAACACGTCTGGCACTGCAAGATCTGAGTCCCTGGCAGGGTAGTGTGTTACTGATGGTAGCCTTTGTTACTGTGATCCCAGCTCTATGCAGGTCATTCACAAGGTCTCAATTGAAAAGCAGGAATGTAATATCCAGTAAATAGTTAATAGAAATAGCGTATGGAAAAAATATAACCTTTAATTGGAATTATTTAAAAAAGGACTCACAACAAGAATAACGCAAAAACCCAAGTGTCACTAGGGAACCCTAAACCAAATAAAGAGAGTGTCACAAATTACAAAAAACATACAAGGTACCCAAAAGTACTTAAACCTATAAATAAGGGAAATAAATCCTCTTATAAAAAAAACTGATTTGTGATGGTCAAACAAAGGATGCGATGTTTTGCCCCTTCTTTGAACAATCTGTATCCATCCCACAGTATTAGTATACACAAATATTAGATTTTCTGCCCTAAAGTATTTATGGTGATTCTATAACACAAATACGTGTCGGCCAATACTGTGTGTCAATCAAGTTCACTCTAAATCACTGACATCTGCTCAGGTACATTATGACACTAGCTAGCCCACTTTTAGTCAGTATCATCAAGGACCGCAAAAAGACAAAATTGTAAAAAGAGACACACAATAATGCTATATGCAGCAATGGAAAAGGCAACAAATTCTGTACATTATCTGGGGCCACACACTGTGCAGCATTATCTGGGGCCACTCACTGTCCTCATTATCTGGGGCCACTCACTGTCCTCATTATCTGGGGCCACTCACTGTGCAGCATTATCTGGGACCACTCACTGTGCAGCATTATCTGGTGCCACTCACTGTGCAGCAAAACTGGGGCCACTCACTGTGCAGCATTATCTGGGGCCACAAACTGTGCAGCATTATCTGGGGCCACTCACTGTGCAGCATTATCTGGGGCCACTCACTGTGCAGAAACACTGGGGCTACTCACTGTGCAGAATTATCTGGAGCCACACACTGTGCAGCATTATCTGAGGCCACTCACTGTGCAGCATTATCTGGAGCCACACACTGTGCAGCATTATCTGGGGCCACTCACTGTGCAGCATTATCTGGGGCCACTCACTGTGCAGCATTATCTGGGGCCACTCACTGTCCTCATTATCTGGGACCACTCACTGTACAGCATTATCTGGGGCCACTCACTGTGCAGAAAAACTGGGGCCACTCACTGTGCAGCATTATCTGGGGCCACTCACTATGCAACAAAACTGGGGCCACACACCGTGCAGCATTATCTGAAGCCACACACTGTGCAGCATTTTCTGGGGCCACTCACTGTGCAGCATTATCTGGGGCCACTCACTGTGCAGCATTATCTGGGGCCACTCACTGTGCAGCATTATCAGGGGCCACTCACTGTGCAGCATTATCTGGGGCCACACACTGTGCAGCATTATCTGGGGCCACACACTGTGCAGCATTATCTGTGGCCACACACTGTGCAGCATTATCTGGGGCCACTCATTGTGCAGCATTATCTGTGGCCACACACTGTGCAGCATTATCTGGGGCCACACACTGTGCAGCATTATCTGTGGCCACACACTGTGCAGCATTATCTGGGGCCACTTACTGTGCAGCATTATCTGTGGCCACACACTGTGCAGCATTATCTGGGGCCACTCATTGTGCAGCATTATCTGGGGCCACACACTGTGCAGCATTATCTGGGGCCACACACTGTGCAGCATTATATGGGGCCACTCATTGTGCAGCATTATCTGGGGCCACACACTGTGCAGCATTATCTGGGGCCACACACTGTGCAGCATTATCTGGGGCCACACACTGTGCAGCATTATATGGGGCCACTCACTGTACAGCATTATATGGGGCCACTCACTGTACAGCATTATCTGGGGCCACTCACTGTGCAGCATTATCTAGGGCCACTCACTGTGCGGCATTATCTGGGGCCACTCACTGTGCAGCATTATCTGGGGCCACAACTCACTGCAGCATTATCTGGGGCCACAACACACTGTGCAGCATTATCTGGGGCCACTCACTGTGCAGCGTTATCTGGGGCCACATGCTGTGCAGCAAAACTGGGGCCACTCACTGTCCAGTTTTTTGTGGCAAAATTAGGGGGGTCGGCTTATACACAAGTATATACGGTACATGCTTTAATGAATATTTCCTTTGAAAACTATGTGTAAATGACAGAGAGTTGCTCTATGTAAAAGCTCATGTTAAAATCGCATTGCAATCAGATAGCAATTGCACTGCATTCGGATGTAAATCCAATGCTAGGTGTTAAAAATTGGATTGTACTCACATGAAAAACACATGACCACTCACTGTACAGCATTATCTGGGGCCACTCACTGTGCAGAAAAACTGGGGCCACTCACTGTGCAGCATTATCTGGGGCCACTCACTATGCAGCAAAACTGGGGCCACACACTGTGCAGCATTATCTGAAGCCACACACTGTGCAGCATTTTCTGGGGCCACTCACTGTGCAGCATTATCTGGGGCCACTCACTGTGCAGCATTATCTGGGGCCACTCACTGTGCAGCATTATCAGGGGCCACTCACTGTGCAGCATTATCTGGGGCCACACACTGTGCAGCATTATCTGGGGCCACACACTGTGCAGCATTATCTGTGGCCACACACTGTGCAGCATTATCTGGGGCCACTCATTGTGCAGCATTATCTGTGGCCACACACTGTGCAGCATTATCTGGGGCCACACACTGTGCAGCATTATCTGTGGCCACACACTGTGCAGCATTATCTGTGGCCACACACTGTGCAGCATTATCTGGGGCCACTCACTGTGCAGCATTATCTGAGGCCACTTACTGTGCAGCATTATCTGTGGCCACACACTGTGCAGCATTATCTGGGGCCACATACTGTGCAGCATTATATGGGGCCACTCACTGTACAGCATTATATGGGGCCACTCACTGTACAGCATTATATGGGGCCACTCATTGTGCAGCATTATCTGGGGCCACACACTGTGCAGCATTATCTGGGGCCACACACTGTGCAGCATTATCTGGGGCCACACACTGTGCAGCATTATATGGGGCCACTCACTGTACAGCATTATATGGGGCCACTCACTGTACAGCATTATCTGGGGCCACTCACTGTGCAGCATTATCTAGGGCCACTCACTGTGCGGCATTATCTGGGGCCACTCACTGTGCAGCATTATCTGGGGCCACAACACACTGTGCAGCATTATCTGGGGCCACAACACACTGTGCAGCATTATCTGGGGCCACTCACTGTGCAGCGTTATCTGGGGCCACACGCTGTGCAGCAAAACTGGGGCCACTCACTGTCCAGTTTTTTGTGGCAAAATTAGGGGGGTCGGCTTATACACGGGTCGGCTTATACACAAGTATATACGGTACATGCTTTAATGAATATTTCCTTTGAAAACTATGTGTAAATGACAGAGAGTTGCTCTATGTAAAAGCTCATGTTAAAATCGAATTGCAATCAGATAGCAATTGCACTGCATTCGGATGTAAATCCAATGCTAGGTGTTAAAAATTGGATTGTACTCACATGAAAAACACATGACACTTGCATGACACTCGTCCGACTTTGCAGGAACAAATCAGACCGATTTTAAGATCGCTAGTGTGTCTCCGGCCTTAGGCTGGGGTCACACTTGTGAGTGTGATGTGATAAACTTGCGCGACTCTCTCGCATCAATACCCGGCTCTGTACTCAGGACCGGAGTGTGCGGCTGCATGTATTTCTATGCAACCGCACACTCCGCTCCCGAGTGCCGGCGGCAATGCCAGGTATTGATGCGAGAGACTCGCGCGAGTTTCTCACATCACACTTGCAAGCGTGACCCCGGCCTTACCCTTATTAAAATGATACCTTTGGTGAAGAAATCTGACTTGTGGTTCTTGTGTAAACAGTGTTAGAAGTTTTCAGTTAATGATATTCCAGGGCAGTACTGTAGGCACAAACAGTCTGTCTCTCTGTCTGTCTCAATGATGAGAAACATGTTTGCATTTTGGGGTGGGCCTGTGGACAGGTTTTTCCTTGGTTTCTCTGGCTTATAGCACCAAGATAATACTCTGCTTACAGTCCTGCCCCGGAACACGGGCATATCATTAGTTGAAAACTTATAACACTGATTACACAAGAACTGCAAGACAGATTTCTTCACCCAAGATATCATTTTAATCAGTATAACAGCAGAAACATGACAATGCCTGTAGTTTACTTAACAAAATCCTGCTGACAGGTTTGCATTAAAGTTGCCCCTTTTTACTCTGATAACAGCTTTACACCCTCTTGGCATTCTCTCAAGCAACTCTATCTTATAGTCAACTGTAATTGCTTCCAATGATCAGGTATGCCTTGTGAAGAGTTCATTTGTTCAATCACGGATCTCCAAAATTTTGTGTGACCAACAAGTGTGTTTTTTCCATGGTACATGACGGCACCACGAGAGAGGGGATCCACCCTACGAGGACAGGAAACCTTCAAGATAAAAGGGGCGGCTCCTCTCTCCGCATCAGTTGGTTTCCTGTCCTCGATGGGGAACCCTCAAGATGAAAACCTCTTGATGGAAGAAAGAAGAGGATGCCTGGGCCTGGGTCTGGTGATTAGTGGCAGGCATGGGTCTGCTACACCCGACACCGAGTACCGGTAGTCGCCTCGGGGGCCATATACACCTATGCCCCCCTGAGCGAGAGCATGGCCACAGTCGGGCAGATACCCAGGCGAACGGATGTCAGCGAGGAGGTCCAGGGAGGCCACTGATAGTGTCCCTCCCTGTTGACATATAGTGGCCATGCAGCCCGGGAGGCACATCAGTGCCCGGGCAGAAGAGCTCCTCGGAGGCCACAGATTGTGTACCCTCCCTGTGAGCACCAGGCACCGGACCCCGCAGCGGAGGTCGTTCCGCACATACCCGCGCCAGCAGGGAGATGGGGTCCACCATGCAGGTAAAAGGTGTCCGGGGGTCCCGAAATGCAGATGCTCACTCGGCCGGGCCGCACCGGGAGGCGCGCACGCTGGGAGCGCGCATCATGGCCGACGAACCGGAAGTGGTGCGGCGATCCGGAAGTAGAGCGGCGCGCACGACACCACGGGGCCTGGGAGAAGCAGAAGGTGTGCACGGTCCCGGGAGGGGCACGGAGCACGCATGCGCGCGCACGTCCACACAGAGGCGCGGCAGGTGCAAGACCAGTTGGTCTTAAAAAAAAAAAAAAAAAAAAAGGGGCTATTTAAGTTCGCCAGAGAAGGCGAGCAGTCGTCACAGCACCAAGTTGGAGCAGAAGTAACTGCTTGCAGCATAAGCAGCGTAATGGAAAGCCATTCGCCAGAGCATGTGCTACCACGCCAGGAAGCAAAAGAGGGGCGGTCGCGCTCGGAGGAGAAAGCACGTCGCAGCAGTAGTGTGAGCCACTCGGGCAGCGCACGGGCGGGTCGTCACCGCAGGAAAGAGGGGTCCGTAGTCTCGTTGGGAGACAGTGATAGGACCAGCCAACCTCCAAATCCGGTACCCGTTCTATGAAGCGTCCGAGTGGTGAGTGAACTTCGAGAAAGTCCAGTTATCTAATATCTGTTCTCTTTCTCCTTTTCTTTCTCCCTCTCCTCCTCCTCCTCTTATATACATTGGCGGGGTGGAGTATAGGACGTCCCTAAGAAATGTAGAGGGAAGTCGAAGAATAAGGAATGTGCCTTATGTAAAAATCCCACAGAGGCAGCCTGGAACAAAAAGTTGTGCCAGGAATGCATTAACAAAACCATAGCGGAGGAGACACCCTCATTTTCGGCTAGTCTGAGGACCATAATTCAGACAGAAGTTTCAAAATCAGTAAGAGCATTACAACCTGTAGATACAGAAAGGAAAAATAGGAGAACAAGCCCCTCAGGGGTCTCTCAGCAAGACTCTACAGAGTCAGAGGAAGACTCAAATAAGTCTCAGTATGTAGGAAGTAGCTCGGACGAGGAGGATACGTTTCCAGTAGAAACTACGGATGAGCTCATTAAAGCAGTTAGATCTACCATGGGACTAGTAGAAGAACAGACAAAAAAGACAGCCCAAGATCTCATGTTCAGCGGATTGCAAAAGAAAAAACGTAAGTCCTTCCCTGTTAACGAGCAACTAAAAGCACTAATAAAACGCGAATGGGAAAAGCCAGAAAGGAAGTCCCAGATAACGAATTCCCTAAAGAGGAGATACCCCTTTGAGGAGGAAGCGTCCTCGTCCTGGGATAGGGCCCCCAAAATTGATGTGGCGATATCAAAGGTCGCCAGAAAATCTTCCCTACCCTTTGAGGACCTGGGGTTCCTAAAAGAGCCACTGGACCGTAAGGTAGACAATTGCCTTAAATCAGCCTGGGAAACCTCGGCTGGCGCACTAAGACCCGCCATCGCAGCCACTTGTGTGGCTAGGTCCCTAAAGATATGGACAGACAACTTGGAAGATCAGTTAGAACAAGGAGTTCCCAGGGACATGATTCTGGAATCATTACCGGCTATTAGAGCGGCGGCGGGCTTTCTTGCAGAGGCGTCAGCAGATTCGGCCAGACTAGCGTCAAAATCAGCAGCCTTAACAAATGTAGGACGACGGGCGGTATGGCTCAAGTGCTGGCCGGGGGACACACAGGCAAAACTGAAGCTTTGTTCTCTACCATGTGAGGGAAATTTCTTATTCGGTCCAGCACTAGATGAAGTATTGGAAAAAGCGAGTGACACAAAAAAGAATTTTCCGAAACAACCGTTTCAGGCCTTTCGGCGCTCCTTTCAGAGGGGCCGAAAGTTTAGAAGGCAACAGTTCAAAGAACGTGACAGAAATAATTCTGACAGACGATACAGAGGAGGGAGAGGCTTCTATTTTAGTAAGCCCCCTAGAGAAGCCAAAAAACCCGGCCAGTGACGGTCCCTCTCAGGTGGGGGGAAGGCTCTCTCACTTCCTCCCAGCCTGGGAAAGGATCTCATCCAGTACCTGGATCCGACAGATAGTAGGGTCAGGTCTGGAGTTAAAATTCCACCACTGGCCACCACAAAAATTCATCCAAACTCCGGTACAATCATCCCAAGAAAGACAAAAGAGTTTGGAGGGGGAGGTGTTATCGCTTATACAAAAGCGCGTACTGGAAGAAGTTCCAGAAGGGGAAAAGAAGGAAGGCTTTTACTCCCCCCTATTTCTGATAAAGAAACCAGACGATTCCTGGAGGACGATTGTAAACCTGAAAGGCCTCAACAAGTATCTAGTAGTCCCATCGTTCAAAATGGAAACGATAAGGTCTACGGTGAAACTCCTCTTCCCTCGGTGTTACATGTCGGTCCTGGATCTCAAGGACGCTTACTATCATGTCCCAATCCAGCAGCAAGACTGCAAATTTCTCAGGGTGGCAGTCCAGATAAACTCTCAGTGGCATCATTTTCAATACAAGGCTCTGCCCTTTGGGGTAGCAACAGCCCCCCGGGTCTTTACGAAGTTAATTGCGGAGGTCACGGCACATCTCAGAGAAAAAGATGCTCTAGTAATACCATATCAGGACGACTTCTTGATAGTGGGGAAGGATTTCGCTCACTGTCAGGAACAAGTCAAGACAGTAATAGAGACTCTTCAGACTCTGGGTTGGCAACTGAACTTCAAAAAATCCAGGTTGGAGCCAACGATGGTCCAGAATTTTTTGGGCCTAACAATAGACTCGGTAATGCAGGAGTGTCGCCTCCCAGAGGAGAAAGAGGAGAAAATCAAAAACCTAATCAGAACAACGTTAGGAAAGCCAACAATGACGCTGAGGAAAGCCATGTCAGTGTTGGGGTCCCTAACCTCCTGCATACCAGCGGTAAAATGGGCCCAACTTCACACAAGGGAACTTCAGTGGTGTGTGTTACAAAACGATCTGACGCTTCAGGGGCAGTTGGAACAGAAGCTTACCATCCCGGACCCTGTACTCCAGTCGCTAAAGTGGTGGCTACAGATAGAGTCCTCTCCGAGGGGAGTACCCTGGACATATGCAGCCTCCAGAGTAGTCACGACAGATGCCAGTCCCTGGGGCTGGGGAGCCCATCTAGACACCCTGTGGCTCCAAGACCCTTGGGCGCGGGGGGAAAAAGATCTATCCTCAAACGAGTGGGAACTACTAGCCATCGAAAGAGCGCTGGAAAGATTACTGACACACCTAAGAGGACATCATGTGAAAGTCCTATCAGACAATCGCACGGCGGTTGCATACGTAAACCATCAAGGGGGCACTCGTTCTCGATCTTTGATGGAAATAGCGAAAAGAATCTTGACTCTGGCGGAACATCAGTTCCTTTCATTATCGGCCCTGCATATCCGAGGCGCGGACAACCTGAAGGCGGACTTTCTGAGCAGGAACCACTTAAAGCAAGGAGAATGGTGCCTAAAAGAGTCCATTTTTCAGCAAATTGTGCAGAGGTGGGGAAAACCCATAATAGATCTCTTCGCCTCAAAAACCAACAGGAAAGTTCAAAAATTCTGCTCCCTAAGACCAGCAGACATGCCACTGGCAGTAGACGCCTTCAGAATAAGATGGACATCAGGTCTCCTGTACGCCTTCCCTCCAATATGCCTCATTCCATTAGTCCTGAAGAAAATCAGGGAGGATCAAGCCAGAGTAATTATGATAGCTCCCTTTTGGCCAAAAAGGCCGTGGTTCTATTGGCTGAGGGTGATGTCAGTGACAGACCCATGGGTGCTCCCAGAGGATCACGACCTCCTAACACAGGGTCCCTTCAATCATCCTCCGAATTCCAGGCTGCATTTGACAGCCTGGAATTTGAAAGGTCACTGTTAGAGAAGAAAGGCTTTTCAGCAAGATTGATTTCCACCCTAATTAGTAGCAGAAAGCCAGTGACCACAAAAATATATGGGAGGATATGGAGAAAATTTTTGTCCACCTCAGGCCCATTACAGGAGGGGGAAGTGCCTGTGAGGGCGGTACTAGAATTCCTACAAAAGGGTTTGGACCTGGGCTTAGCAGTCAGCACCCTGAAAGTACACGTTTCAGCCCTGGCAGCATTATTTAATTATGACCTGGCAAGCGATAGATGGGTCGCCAGATTTATCCGGGCCTGTGCTAGAGCTGACTCTGTCCCATCTCCTAAACCTCCTCCCTGGGATCTAAATTTAGTCCTATCATCCCTAACGGAAAGTCCGTTCGAACCAATAAACGCAACATCAGATAAAGTGGTAACTTTAAAAACAGCCCTGTTAGTGGCGCTCACATCGGCACGTAGGGTTGGGGACTTACACGCACTATCAGCAGATCCACCATACACTCAGGTTATGGACGATAGAGTCGTGTTGAGATTAGATCCAGCATACCTCCCTAAGGTAGTGTCAAAATTCCACAGAGCCCAGGAAATAATCTTGCCATCCTTTTGTCCTAACCCCGGTAACAAAAAGGAAGAGAAATTACATTGCTTAGACGTTAGAAGATGTATCCTACAGTATTTAGAGGTGACAAAACCATGGAGGAAACAGAGGGCCTTATTTGTCTCGTATCAAGGAGCAAGGAAAGGCCTTAAAGCCTCTAAGCAAACTATAGCTAGATGGGTGAGAGAGGCCATCATACTAGCATATAGTAGTGCAGGTAGGGCTGTTCCAGAGGGCCTAAAAGCCCACTCCACGAGGGCCATGGCAACGTCCTGGGCGGAGAAAGCGGACGCCTCCATCGACCAAATCTGTAAGGCGGCCACTTGGTCCTCTCCATCTACCTTTTTCAGACATTACAGATTAGACCTATCTGCCACCTCTGATCTCACATTTGGGAGAAGAGTATTACAGGCAGTGATCCCCCCCTAAAAGAGAATACAAATCTCTAACTCTCGTGGTGCCGTCATGTACCATGGAAAAACACGGGTATTACATACCTGGTAATGTGTTTTTTCATGAGACATGACGGCACCCTTATATTCCCGCCCTATCACGTCATTAGTTGGGTGTTTCGTTAGTATTATACACTCCCTTGGTGTTGGAAATTTAGCAGTGTAAAATATGTATTGTTCATGTGTGCACTAACCTGCGGAGTTCCTCTCGTGCTCTGTAAAACAACTGATGCGGAGAGAGGAGCCGCCCCTTTTATCTTGAAGGTTTCCTGTCCTCGTAGGGCGGATCCCCTCTCTCGTGGTGCCGTCATGTCTCATGAAAAAACACATTACCAGGTATGTAATACCCGTGTTTTCAGAGGTAGTGTTGGTACACAGCTGTGCTGAGGCCTGTTCTACAATTGTTCTAAGGCAGAATATGGAAAGAGCCAATGAAGTAAAGAGAAACAACAGTCAATCATTATGATAAGAGATGAAGATTGATTAATCCAGAAAATTGCTAAAGCCTTGAAGGCATCCTCAAGTGCAATCATTAAAACTATCAATCACTAGGTTGAAAATGTCTCTCAGGAGGACTGCCCTAAGAAAGGAATTCCAAATTGAAGACACATTTGCCCAACATGGTGTATGGATTTAATGGCTTTTAGGCAACTGGTAGCATTCACACAGGCACATAGTTTCTGGGGCAAACAGGGAGGTTTATTGAAGTGCATAAACTTTCAGCAGAACGGAACACAAACAGCCTTCCTCCGGCATAAAGGAACCAAATAAACAGTCCATATACAGGCTCATATGGGCTCACCTGTCCAGCTAAATATCCACCTTTCTCTCAAGTCCTGTCACAGCAAGCAGCAGCAAGAGGTCTTTTCACCTCTCTTCCCAGACACCGACCACAGTCTCTCACCCATCTCTCACACTACTCAGTTCCCCAGCACACTGCACAACAACTTAACCTATTTCCTACTTCTAGTAAAAAGCTTTGCAGGTGTCTCTAATCAAGCTCTGCAGAATTGGGATTTAAACCTGTCCTATCACGCTTTGCTACAATGGTTACTACAGCATTCGGCAATAACACACCATCCCATATGGTTTGCACTTCGTTTGTGTTGCATCATGACAATAACACGAAAAACACCTCTGGGCTAGAGAGAGCCTGTTAAATGAAAAGAATTAAAGATACCTTCTCTGGGTCCATCTTCAATTCAGTGTTCAGGATGATACATCTTTGATGGGGAGAGGACCCCGCTTACAATCCAATGAACCCTGATTCCTGTTCAAGGCCTAATTCTCTCCAGATCACCAGAGAAAAACGAGCTTTTACCTTCGGGCCTCAGGAACAGAGGAGTAGAAGAAAAGACTTATTCTAGGGAAAGAATTGAAGATATCTTCTCCTGGTCTATCATCAATTTGGGTTCTGAGACGATATGTTTTGAGGAGGTGAGGATCCCAGTAGAAGGTCAATGGAACCATCGTATGGTCTGTGAGGAAGAAACATCTTTGCTGCTTTCCCATTGAAGATGTCAGCACATGACCAACATGCCAATGGCAGACCTGTCAGAAAAGATGACAGACTAGGCATACAAGAACCTGACATTTCTCTTGAGAAGACTGTCTACAATGAAGCACCTCACCAGATCTCCAGTCTAGGATGGGCTCATGAGTATGAAGCCACAGAACATCCAGGGTAGTGAGTGCAACAAACCAGGCAGCACATAAAAAGCAATCTTCATATGCAGCCTTCCTACCCAAAGCTTCACCTGCTCAGTAACAACTTGAACGACTTCAGATAGGACCCTACCCTCGACTGATGGCATCAAAGGGTTTTGGAGGTGACAGACGAAAATCTGACATTGATCCACCATGGCTTGCTGCAAGAAATCAAAGTCAAGGAGTCGAGGTAAGCCATTTTGATGAACCGGAGGCCTCCACATGATACAGGAAAAGTCAGCGGTGGAGGGCTATTACGCTCGCCTAGGGTAGCCACTCCATCAGATCCTAGGCTTTGGAGTTTCTCAGGTTACTAAGGACAACTAGGAATTAAATGTTCCATGCATTAGCTCAATCCCTTGCATGGATTCAGCGAAAACAGCTGTCTGTGTAGGTTCAGGAACTAAGTGGTCTCTGGAAGAATGGATACAGATGTGACTGTTTCCTCTCATACGTCACCTCTCTGGTCCGTTCCTAGAATTTGAGAAAGGAAGATGCAGCAGAAGACTCACGACCTGACTCATCGAAAACCTTACGGAAGGCCACCAGGAAGGCCTGCAGATCCAAGGTCACGAGGTCCTTTCTCTTCCATAAGGAGTTAAATCATGCAAGGACCTCTCCTGCTAGGTAGGACATTAGGAATACCACCTTAACCCTATCAGAAACTGTTGGGCCAATGATTCATAATGCTGCATGCACTATTTTATTGAAATTATGTCTTCAGAGAGGAAGAAAATCTCGAACTCTAGTGCCACCTACTAGAAGTAGCAATCCTAAAAGTCAATATTGACCCTCTAATGATATTTGCTACATGACTTAAGATAAAAAAAATCCAAAACCAAAATCTCAATTTACAAACACTGTGCTTCGGGGTATTGTCCCCTCATCAGTGTAAAGTGTGAATTCCGGTTTGGCTGAGTGAGAGGCATCTGACTGGGATCCAAGGGGTAACGTTTCTCCTTGCGGAGACTGACCTGTCAAGCTTCACATGCCAAGGAGAGGAGACTTTTAAGCCTTGCAATGCTCCTTTGGTAAATATGCAAATTTTCTCTTCAGAGATGTGGCACAGATGTTAGAGGGTCAATAATTACTTTTAGGGTTGCTACTTCCAAAAGGTGGCACTAGAGTTCTAGTCCTCTTCCTCTTTGAAGAGACAATTTACATATTTCCCAGAGAAGCATTGCAAGGCTTAAAAGTCTCCTCACCTTGACATGTCAGGCTTGCAATGCTTCTCTGGGAAATATGTAAATTGCAAGGAGAAACGTTACCTCATGCACTATTTTAGGAACCCATGGCACACTACTTAGGATCCCCGTCATAACATGACAAAGCAGGCAGAATGGATTCAGCTCCAGGAGTGTAAGTTGCAGGCTGAGTACCCTTTTGCGAGGTTGCTACAACTTGGGCTGGAGCAAATGAAGCCGCCTTCGTCATGGCATCCAATTGGTATGCACAGTCCACACATAGGACAACATTTTTCTTTCTGAGTCAGTTTCGGAGTCACTGGTAGGACACGATTTGGGCACTGATTAGACAGCACGGGCTTTGAGTCTCCAGCAAGATGGAGACAGATTTGGAGTCACTGGCAGAACAGGATTCGGATACTGGAAAAGGCTCTGACAGTACGGACTTTGGAACGCTAACCAGGACAGACACTGGTGCTGGTTCACGTATCATTGGAATGGTTACAAGTTCGTATACCGCTGGAGCAGTCAGGGATTAGGTACCGTGGGTGTGGCTTCAGGCTCACTGTCACTGTTTCAGGTACTGCAGGTGCGGTGTCAAACTCAGGTACCACAGGAGCCGCGTAAGGCTCAGGTACCGCAGGAGCACTGTCAGGCTTAAGTTCTGCAGGATATTACACAGAGAGAAAAGGAGTACGAGTCCAATATCATGAAAAAATAACAAAATTTATTAAACATATAGTACTGACAAATTACATACATATATAACAAAATGAAGGATCAGATAATATCCGCTGCTTTAGTCCTACAGATTTCAATATAAAGTGCTAAGTGCTTATGATGGATATGGGCCGTATATTAGGGATAAAAAAGTATAGAGAGATCATAACAGGTGCGCATCCTGATAAAAACTCCCACTATCCCATGCAATAGTGCTTACCCATATTAAACTCCACCAGGACAATAAGCAGCGCCGCCACCGACGTGTGTTTCGCCTCTTTCTCAAGGTGCCGGCAAACTTCGTGGTAACAACCTTAAACTTCCAGGGCAAAACGGACAGGGAACTCCTGAGACGGGTTGGGCTGACCAGACAAGAAGCTGCGGTACCAAAGACGACTGTACTACCCTGCAATATTGATGGAGAAGTGAGATACAGTACAGGGAACAGAATGGTGATGTTTTGAGTGTTGGCATATGCAACAGAAATGGATTTATTGTTTATGTAAAGGAGGACTTTACACTAGCCTGACAGCAGATGGCGATAGTGTGAATTTATATGTTTGCTGTATTGTGGGGAGGGAAGTTCTCTTCTTCTTGATGTTAGTTTTACTTTCGCTTTTGACTGTATTATATCAGCAGCATGGCTGTGTGTTTCTGAATTCTAATCTCATGTTTACCCATAAGAAGTAAATACTGATTACTCAAGATAACTTGCTCTGTGAAGTTCTCCTGTGTACCGGTGGATTCTCAAAAGATACACTCTGCTACAGGTTATGGGCCCAGACACCCACAATCCCAGACACCCAGAACAGAGACACCCAGGAGATAACCTCAGACACCGGAGAAGCAGATAATCTCTGTTAACAGAAGGAGATAAAACCCAGTGAATGGAGGCTGAAAAGAAAAAATCCAGATACAGAGGGACAAAGGAATTTATGACCCAGGAACTGGATGGCCGCACACTGGAGATAATTACAGAAAATCACCACACACAGGATATACAGGAACTCAAGAAGAAAGAAAAATATTTTCATAAAACAAGTAAGATTATATAAAAATGATGTGCAGCACTGAGCTGAAACTCACAGTAGCTAAGCTGAACAGTGAAAATTATCAGTTATGGAAATTCAAAGTAGAGATGTTGTTATATAAAGATGATTTATGGGAAGTAATCATTACAGATAGACCTGATGAAGATAATCAGTCATGGGATAAAAAGAATAGAAAAGTGATAGCCACCATTAGCTTATTAGTGGATGAAGCTCAATTAATACACATAAGGAATGAAGAAACAGCGAAAGGAATGTGGGACGCATTGAAAAAGCTATATGAAAGATCTAGTTTAAATCACAAGTTATTTCTATTAAGAAAGTTTTACAGTATGAGTGAGTGCAACTGACAATATGCAGAAGCACATATTCTCAATGATGGAAGTAATATCACAGCTAAGGTCTATTGGTGAAGACAATAAAGAAAGTCATGTAGCAGCAATATTATTGCGCAGTTTACCAGATTCGTACACAGCCTTGATAAATGCCCTAGAGACAAGACCAGAAAAAGACATTACATTAGATTTTGTAAAAACCAGACTAATAGATGAATATCAGAGAAGAATAGATAGACAAATGATTCTTCTACTGAAAAGGACAGTGGAAACGCTCTTAAAGCTACAGAATTTAAAAAACCCTATAATAAAGAGACAAGAGAATGTTTCAGATGTAAGAAAAAAGGTCATTTAAAGAAAAACTGTACTATATGGAAAGCAGATCAACAAAAATTACAACATAAAGAGCATACACAGAACGTGAAAAACACAATTTCTGACTCATGTGAGAATAATTGTAATGGCACATTTAAAGTAACAGACAAGAAATCATCACTTGGTTGGTTAATTGATTCAGGAGCAACGAGTCATATGACAAGTGACAAGAATTTCTTCACTGATCTTGATTTAGATAAGAAAGAAGCAATTTGTCTTGCAGATGGGAGCAAAATAACCGCAGAAGATATAGGACAAGGTATGCTAAACTGTTCAAACAAGTTCGGACAAGATTTGAGGATACTTGTACAGGATGTGTTGTATGTTCCAAAATTGGAAGGTAGATTGTTATCTGTGAAGCGTTTAACAGCCAAAGGACTCACTGTAAAATTCAAAGACAATGAGTGTGCAATTCTAGCAGGAAACAAGGTGATAACTAATGTCAAGGCAGATGAGCAATTATATCATCTTGACACACCAAAGGAACAGATGAAGGTATGTACACATGATCACAAGAACTGTATTCACATGTGGCATAGACGTCTAGGACACAGACACCCTGACAGTATAAGGGAACTACAAAAAAAAGAATTGACAAAAGATCTAAAGATATCAGATTGCTCAATTACCGTAAGATGTGAATGTTCTATAAAATCTAAAGCCAAAAGAATATCTATTCCAAAAGAAAGTGAGATGAAAAGCAAAAGACCACTTGATTTGGTGCATACTGTATACCAGCAGCACGGCTGTGTGCTTCTGAATTCTTAGCTCATGTTTACCCATAATAAGTAAATGCTGATTACTCAAGATAACTTGCTCTGTGAAGTTCTCCTGTATACCAGTGGATTCTCAAAAGATACACTCTGCTACATTGTGAAGAACCTTGTTCTGTTTCTGTGACTAAATTGGACGTGGACGAGCTGAGTAAACTTGTTTTGTTAAAGTTGAACCTGGACTCTGACTGTCATTGCTTAGTGCTGAAGGAAAAGAAGGCCCAGCAGTCCAGGGAGGACCCTGCCTCACAACAGAAGGGACAATGTGTTTATGTGACGGAGGGCCGGGGGTGCCAGTACTGCCACCCTCAGCCACGACTACCCCCCTGCCCTCCATTTCACAAAATGCAGGGATGTTCTTACGCAAATCCGGTTTCAGTATGCCAGTGATTTGAAACTGGGACAGAGTGGTTCACCTTCCAACAAGACATTGACCCAAAGCATGCTGCTATAGATACACTCGAGTGATTTAAGAGGAAACATGTAAATGTTTTGGAGTGGCCGAGTCAAAGGCCCAGACCTTAATCTAATTGAGAATCTGTGGTCAGCCCAGGGAAACCACGGCAGGGAACGAGGGCGCTACAACCAGGCCAGGGCAGTGAGTATTTCGGTGTCCCTGCCGGGAGGAGGGAGAGGAAATAGAAATTATTGTTACAAGTTGGACTGGCTCAGTGATCATACTCAAAGAGTGGTAATAAATGGTTGCACGTCCAATTGGAAGAGTGTTTCAACTAGGGTACCACAGTTCTCTCTCCTGGTCCCAGAGTTGTTCATCATTTTTATAAATAATCTAGAAAAGGAAATTAAAGCTAAACTAATCAAATTAGTTGTTCTGTTTGGAAGTGATGTTCAGTCTTTTGATATTTGTATACATAGGCTCTCTGGCCAAGGACTCCACCCATCAACCTTTGGTGGTTTTAATCACAGCAGGAGCCTAGGAGAGGAAACACATTAGGTTAGGTCCATAGCAAAACAAAATCGCCTTGTCGTGGCTGCTTGGCACACATGAATTTTGCCAATTTATGCGCTAAGTATCTTCGTTCATTCTCTATCTAGAGCAGTAATGCAATTTCAATTTCATATATTTCATGTTTACATGCTATAGTGTTAGAGTGCGACTTTATTTGCTAGTTGTTCTTGAGTAGTGACTAGCGTCACGGTCTTGTTACTCGTAATTTAATTTTTCTCTTTCTTCGATTCCAAATATATTTCATGGTTATGTTTTATGTATGTGACGCGCCCCAGAGGCCGTGGGATACTCGGCACCGAGCCTGTTAACTTCAATGGGAAATGTCACAGTGGCAGTGACCCGGTCCGTGGCCTCAGGCGATCATGTAAAAGGGGTAGGATTGATTGGGGAATAAAGTTTATGTAGTGATTCGTGACGCCACCTGTGGTTAATGTCAAAATGACCAGCGCTGCAGTGTTGCTTCTCTGAGACAGATGTTGTGGTGCAGCAATGATGTTGAGCTCTCCACAGGAAGAGCTGTAGTCCCAGGGTAGTAGAGATGAGTTGATAGATCTTGAGGTAGTGTAGAAAGGAAGATGTAGCGGTGCTGGACGAGAGGCGCAGAAAGAATATGGAGGACACAATGGCATGTAATTCAATGGGATTTACTCACAGTTCTGGCATGCACAGAGGCCCACTTCGGTGCTGCGTCCTCCAGGTGAGGGGTCCAGCTAACTTCCAGACAAGATGAAATGCACCTTTCCAGCTTTCCCTGTCAGTGTGGACCTTTCCTGGCCGTCTCCACAAAAATGCTGCTTTTCCCGCCTGACTTCCACTCCAGCACTTAACAGTTATCGTTCTGGGCCAGCAGCTGTGAATCCTGTTCAGACAAGGCCTCACCGTTTCTGTGACTCTATATAGCCGCCTTTCCAGTCAGACTATCTGTGGTAGGGGCGTGGCCTAGCGCACGATGTGAGAGGACGTGCAGAGGAGCTCTCCTGCCACAATCTCCCTGATTATAGCTATTTGCAGCGCCGCCGAACGCTGAAATTCCCCCACGGAGTGTGCAGAAACCTGGGGAGTAGCAGGGAGTAGAGTGCGGTCGGGTGGAGAAGAGCCCCGCAGCAGGATGACGCGCAGGAGACAGAAGGAGCTGGCAGCGTCTGGAAATGCTCAGGCCCAAGATGGCGCCGAGGCTGCAGAGGAGGCGGCAAGGGCGAGCGCGGCATATCAGAGGAAGATGGAGGTGATCGCTCGGCTGGAACGCTTTGCAAGGTCAGAGGAGGCTGCTAATGAGCGGTCAGAGGCTGAAGGGGAGAAACCTGACCCAGAACATGTCCCTGGGACACAGCAGGAAGGAGGGGGCCAGCCACAGAGTGGTGGGGAGGAATGGAGATCCCCTGAGGTGGCTGCATGTACTGGCCAGCCTGAGCAGCCAGACACACTGGATGTAGCAGGGCCGACGCTCAAGGACATATTCTCTGTGGTAATGTACAACAAATCTGCCCTTGCAGCTCTGAATGGTCGTGTGGATGATTTAAAGGGGGAGATGGCTGCGATTAACGCTGCAGTGCGCAAAGTTGAACAGAGAGTGGAGGTGGTGGAAGAACGTGTGGGAAGTGCGGAGGACCAGGTTAATGAACTGTTGAAAAGGGAAAAGAAGTATATGCAACGTATAGCTGAGCTGGAATTTAAAACTGATGATTTGGAGAACCGCTCCCGCAGGAGTAACTTAAGGATTGTGGGGGTGCCAGAAAAAGCAGAGGGCAATAATCCCACTGAGTACATTGAGTCATGGTTGAAGAATATTGTGGGAGGGGACAGCCTTACCAAAATGTTTTCTGTTGAAAGAGCGCATCGGGTGCCCACCAGACCCCTGCCCCCAGGATCAGCTCCAAGAGTCATTTTGGCTAAAGTTTTGAATTATAGAGACAGAGACACTCTGCTGAGGAAAGCCAGGACCCAGGCGGAACTTACCATAGATGGCAATCGCATCTCCATTTACCCAGATTATTCTGCAGCAGTCCAGAAGCTCCGGATGACGTTTGGAGAAGTTAAAAGAAGACTACGAGACATAGATGTGCGCTACTCGATGATCTACCCAGCTAAACTGAGAGTCGCAGCTTTGGACCGGGTGCACTTTTTACAGAACCCAGAGGAGGCGACACTCTGGCTTGACTCTAATATACAAAATATCAGAGTGGGACGGACCCGTTGAAGCATACTCTGAGTGATGTTGAAACAGTGACTAACTGTGATTTAGTTTGAAATTACTAAGTTAATGGTCATCTTTGAGATGAAGCAATGCCATGTTGGTTTAAGAAGGTTGTGTTCGGCGGCGCAAAGCTTATTGCAGTTGGATTAATGTGGACGGGAGGGTAGTTGGAATACAGAGCTTGTATTGTTAGGCTGTTAAAACGCCCTACTGGTTCTCAAATAGAGAGGGAGAGAGAATTATCAGCTTAAAGGCTGTGGGAGACAACTAATTTTTTGGGAGGGGGAGGGGAGTTTATTCCAGTTGGGAAGTTGAGAAAGGGGGTAGAGGTGGGGAGGTGGGGGGGGGGATGGGGGGGAGGATCGAGATTCTACCTATAACGTGTCTAATGTTTGGGATTGCAACATATTATGGGGGATAGAATTAAGATTCTAAGCTGGAACGTTAGGGGTCTAGCTGACGCTTCAAAACGGGTTGCAATTTTACAATATCTGCTGAAGCTGATGCCCTCAGTGACTTGCCTCCAAGAGACACAACTGGTAGAGGATAAAGTCGCAATGCTACAAAAAAGATGGGTGAGGAAGGCTTATCACTCGACGTATTCGGCCTATGCAAGGGGAGTGTCGGTGTTAATCCACAATTCTACTCCATACGAAGAAGTGGAGGCTATAATAGATAGGGACGGGCAATACGTGTTTATTGTATGCAGAATTTTGAATAGATTATTATGTATGGTGTCCTTGTATATCCCTCCACCATTCTCTAGAAAAAAGATACAGGAAATTCTGGACTTATCTGGGAAATGGATGGGAGTCCCGCTGCTTATAATCGGTGATGTAAATAATATTTCAAATGATCATTGGGATAAAGGTAAACATACGGGGGGTGGGAAGGGGGGGGAAGGTGACACCTTTTGGAAACTACATGAGGGAGATTGGTTGGATAGATTTGTGGAGAGTTCGGAATATGGAGAAATATACTTATTCATGTTATTCGGCGACATACGGATCTTTATCTCGTATTGATGTGGCTTTAGGAAATGAGGGAATGGAAGACTTGGTACAGGAAGTGGAATATCTGCCCAGGGTCCTATCGGATCATTGTCCACTGGAGGTGTCTCTACAATTGGGAGGGCAAGGGAGGTTGACAGGAATGGGATGGAAAATTCACCCCTTTTGGTTACGGTTGCTGGATATGGGAAAGGTGGGAGAAGAATTGGGAGAATTTTTTAGGATAAATGAATGCAGTGCTGAGGGCCATATAGTCTGGGATACTATGAAGGCCTTTTTGAGAGGGATTTTATTCAGAGAAGTATCTCGATATAAGACTAAGTCTCAAAATCAAGACAAAGCAGTGATGGAGGAACTAAGGGCAGCGGAGGAGGCATTGGGTGCGCAGTGTAATACAGATACGCAGACCCGTATGAAAGTGGCCCAATTGGAAGTTAATAAACTTCATATCCGTAAGGCGGAGAGACGGCGGGCGTTTCAGAATGAGGCATTCTACGCGGAGGGTGAAAAAGTGGGGCACCTGCTCTCAGTGGTGGCGTCGGCACAACGGGAATCTTCCCATGTATATGCAATTAAAAATAAGGAAGGTACCGTGGTTTCACAGGGGGATCAAATTTTGGAAATATTTAAACAGTTTTACAGTGAGTTATACTCCTCACAGACACATAAAGGTCAAGAGGAGATGGACAGTTATTTGGGGACGATTGAGCTTCCTAGATTGGGGGATGAAGATAGAGAGTGGATGGATAGGCCGCTTACGGCAGAGGAGTTGAAGGTGGCATTGGCGGACATGGCGGGTAATAAGGCCCCGGGGGCAGATGGTATTCCAACGGAGGTCTATAAAATACTAAATGAAGAAGTAATAACTAAATTGGTGAAGGTATTTGATGAGTCATTGGAGAGGGGGCAGCTGCCTACTTCTATGAGAGAGGCCATTGTTGTGGTCATTCCTAAAGCCGATAGAGACCCTTTGGATCCGGAGTCCTACAGACCGATTTCACTTCTTACGACAGATATTAAGATATTGGCAAAGGCCTTGGCCAACAGGTTGACCCGTGTGGTGGCTAAAATAATTCACCCAGATCAATCGGGTTTTATGCCCAATAAATCTACAGCAATCAATCTAAGAAGATTATATTTAAATATGCAAATTCCGGCCGAAAATGCTGGAAAAAGAGTAGTAGTGTCTTTGGATGCCCATAAGGCTTTTGACTGTGTAGAATGGAAGTACTTGTGGTCGGTCCTGTTGGGCTTTGGGTTCAAGCCTAGGTTTATGTCTTGGGTGGGGTTGCTGTATTCCTCTCCGACGGCAAAAATCAGAGTAAACAATAAATTATCTGATAGTTTCTCACTACATAGGGGTACGAGACAGGGATGCCCATTATCTCCGTTGCTGTTTGCCCTCGCCGTGGAACCCCTAGCTATTAAAATAAGGGATACAGAGGAGATAAAGGGATTTGTTTATGGAAGGAAGGAGGAGAAGGTGTCTCTGTACGCTGATGATATCCTGCTATACCTTGGGGACTCGGGGGAGAACTTGGATAATGCGATGGCATTAATTGAGGAATTCGGAGAATTTTCTGGACTCAAAATTAACTGGGATAAATCGTGCATCATGCCCATTGATACAGTAGATGGAGATATTGGGGAGGTTGGAATATCACCGAAATTGAGAGTAGTTTCGAGATTTAAATATCTGGGGATACAGATTGACCTCCCTTTGAGTAGTTTTGAAGAACTTAATTTAAGCCCTCTGCTACAAAAAGTTCGTTCCAAGATTTCGGCGTGGAATAAATTACATCTTTCGGTGATTGGAAGGGTAAATCTTTTAAAAATGATTGTGATGCCGCAGCTGCTGTATGTACTGCATAATTCTCAAATTTGGATCCCACAGAGTAGGTTCTGTAAAATTAAATCGCTGTTCGGTGACCTAATATGGGGGGGGAAGCCCACGGTTTAAACAAGAAACGTTGCAGAGGCCGAAAGAGGACGGGGGGTGGCGCTTCCTAATCCCTGGGTATATTTTTTAGCAGCACAATGTCAACATATGGGAGGATGGGGGGAGGAGACGGGACAGGAACAATCGCCCAGTAGTTTGAGAAAGCTGTTTGGGAAATGGCCTTTGGGAGAGAGCCTGGAAGGGGGGCAGTTTTTAAAATTTGGCTCTAGGTTTCCTACGGTTCTCCTTATTCATAAGGTATGGGAGAAAGTTAAACAGATTAGGGGTGTCACGGGCCTTACTAAATACTCTCCAGTGTGGGATAACATAAATTTACAAGAATTCCAGCGAATGGAGGGATTTGGGCTTTGGAGAGAGGCAGGAATCAGACAGATGGGTCAGCTTGTGGGTCAGGGGAGACTTAAATCATTCATGGAGCTACAATCAGAGTTCCAGCTTCCACACTCAAATATGTATCATTATAAAAGAATTCAGCATGCGTATCGGTCGCAATGTCGGAGGAGGCCTGTTGAGGTCCAGATTGATGTCACGCTGGCCTCCATTTTGGGGAACAGCGAGACGAAGGGGGCTGTAATGTATAATAATTAGATCTGTCTCTTTAAGCAAGCCAGACTTATGGGACTTGGGGGGTGGAGACAAGAGGGATGAGAAGGGAAGTTTCAGTTTCACTTCTGGGTCGCATGGGAATGCAACTGTTATGCTGTGTGCTGGAGGACGAAGAATAAAACATATCTAAAGTTTAATACCTTGAATTCTTCATATCGTGTGGATATTACAACTGGCGACGAGGATGGGATATAATCACCTACTGCTTTGAGTATGGAATATATTTTACCGCTTCACACGCCAGCACCACTGAGAGACTCTATCATGGCTGACTACTTGCACACATTCCCACAATTTGATATGACTGATGTCATTAATCTCTCCCATAACTGGAGAAAATGGCTAAACAGATTTGAGAATTTCCTAGAAGCCATGGACATAAAGGAGGAGAAAAGAAAGAGAGCTTTGCTCCTGCATTGTGCAGGCACAGGAGTCTATGACATATACAGTACGTTACCTGCAGCAGAAACAGACACATACAGCAACTGCACTAAAGCTCTCACTGGCTATTTCAACCCCAAACAGAACATCAGATATGAAAGATATAAATTCAGGATTGCCAAGCAGCTTCCAGAAGAGTCCATAGACACTTATGTCACACGGCTGAAAGAGTTAGCACATGGATGTGCCTTTACAGATGTAGATGATGAAATCCTAACTCAAATAATTGTCACCTGCTCGTCTAATAACCTAAGGCGTAAGGCTCTGCAGCAGGATATCTCTCTACATGATTTGCTCAAAATGGCCCGTGCCATAGAAATAGCAGATCATCAGGCTACCGTAATGGAGAATGGGGATAAATTACAAGTGCATAATCTCAAACAGAAAAATTTACCAGACAAACAAGCCCAGAAACAGAAGAAATGTTATAGATGTGGACAGGATTTCCCTCACCACCAGAATAAATGTCCAGCTATGGGACAAACCTGCAGTAAATGTAGAAAAGGGAATCATTTTGCAGCTGTTTGCAAATCAGCGCACTACAAGCCTCCGCTGCCTATGACAAAATCTGCAGATGTAAAAGTGATAAATCAGGACACAGAAGAAATGTCTGCGACTGAGAACTATGTGTTCACTACCTCTGTCACTGGTTCAGTACAATCTCCCTGTGTTACACTCTCAATGAGCCCAGACGTTATCCTACACGAGAGAGAAGAGCTCCATCGAGGCTTATTGAAGATGTGTAACTACAGTTTTGTTTGTTTTGTTTGTTTTTTTTTTTGTTTGTTTCTCTGGTTTTGGAATTGAACAAATAAGACAAAACGGACATATGATTTCTTTGGACGTTTTCATGTTGTTGCATTTATCAGTAATATGGGTTATTTATAGTAAAAAAAAAAAAAAAAGGGGATGATGTAATGTATAATAATTAGATCTGTCTCTTTAAGCAAGCCAGACTTATGGGACTTGGGGGGTGGAGACAAGAGGGATGAGAAGGGAAGTTTCAGTTTCACTTCTGGGTCACATGGGAATGCAAGTGTTATGCTGTGTGCTGGAGGACGAAGAATAAAACATATCTAAAGTTTAATACCTTGAATTCTTCATAACGTGTGGATATTACAGGGGCAATCTCAGAAGTGTATAGAGATTTATTATTTACATTTCTAGTCAGTCATCCCATCAAGGCTAGAGTGAAATGGGAGGCTGAATTGGGAGAAATAAGTGATGATAGATGGGAATCTATTTTAGAATATGTGCCTAAGGCCTCTTTCACACATCAGGTTTTCGCCGTCAGGCGCGATCCGGCGCTTTTGACAGAAACCGGATCCGGCGAAATGCAATGCCGGATCCGGTTTCCCCCCCATTGACTTGCATTTGCTCCGGATCGCGCCGGATGGCCATGCGTTTCATCCGGTTTTCGCCGGATCCGGCAATGTGTCGCGATCCGGCGTCTGGAAAAAACTGCTACTGTAACGTTTTTTGTCTCCGGCATAAAAGCCGGACACGCCGGATCCGGCGCGTCCGGCTTTTTCACACAATGAAAGTCTATGAGCGCCGCAATGCGCCGGATCCGGCGAAAGCCGGATCCGGTGGCCGGATCCGTTTTTTTTGGTCTGAGCATGCTTAGTAGCTCTGCCCACAAGACATATATAAAAGCAAGACAGTGGGACCCACAGCCACACCCAACATGCCACCCAAGAAAGCAACCAAGCGCAGCAGGAGACCACTGCAGCACCATCAGCACCACCACCACCCCAAATGGAGCAGCAAATGGAACATGCTGAGGAGGGGAGGCCAGCAGCAGATGAGAGACGGTAATTATCAAATCCCCCATTCCTCCAAACTAGGGCTATTGAATATCAAGATATTCATTGGCCCTTTGTTTCTCTTTATTCAACAGCCGCCCAATAGATGCAGCAGCAGTAGCAGCAATGGCAGCAGGTGGAACACCACCCACAGGCATGGAGTGTGGCCACCAGGAAGACAGCACATCATCTTCTGGGAGCCCTCCCTCGCATCGTCAGCGTTTGACGGTAAGTTTTTATTTCCAAAATCCATCATCTCTGTAATATATGTCTATTCATTGCCTTTTATTTCAAAACAGGATTCACAAGATGAAGAGGAGCTCCCAGAAGAAGAAGGAAGGGGTGGACAGACGCTTGGAGTGGGCTCACAATTGGTAAGTTTTTTGCATCAAACGCAGAAACACAACATCACACTACACACAACACATAGAAAACAATGTTCTGCAGACCACACACAGCAAACAAATGCCTACATCCAAAGACATAACATTTTTTGTTTTCTTCTCTAGTCTTCCCAATCTGGTGCTCGGCCAAGAGGTCCTCGCAGTGCCTCCCAGGGTCGTCGGCGACAGCAACGCGGCGGTCACCAGCGTGTAAGTATAAATATTTTTGCTTTGTTTTTTTGCACTTTTTATTTCATTTCTTTTGTGGAGGCTAATTATGTTATTTTTGTCTTTTTCTTTAACAGCCTTCACAGCGTGCTCCCGACTCTGATGGTGAGAATGGAGGACTCAATGTGGACCACCTCATCGATCTCGTCAGAGAAAGGGAGCCGCTCTGGAATATGGCTGACCGCCGCCACGCTGACCTTATCGTTACCCGACGACTCTGGGAGGAAATCTGTTCACTCCTTGTGGACCGCTGGGAGGACCTCGATGTTCGGGCCCAGATTAAAGAGCGTAAGTATATACAGTACCGGTTGCTTGATGTAAACCAGTGTTTCCCGAACTCCAGTCCTCGTGGTCTCCACGGATCATGTGTTCAGGATTTCTAATTACTATGGAAATCCTGAAAACATGACCCCTGGGGACCATGAGGACTGGAGTTTGTGAAACACTGATGTTGTATACTAACCACTCCTTTCTCGTTTCAGGGAACAGAATTGTGAATCGGTGGCGGTCTGTGAGGGATCGTTTCAAGAAGGAGTTCAATAAAGAGATGCGGGCCCCGAGTGGATCTGGAGGACGCAGGAGCAAGTACAAGTACGCACAAGCCCTGTCGTTCCTCCGGGAAACAATGGTCACTAGAAGGTAAATATTACACACCACATGTGAAAAAAAATGTTAGATGTAACTTTTTTTTTCAGCCAGGGCCATACCATGTCAGTATTTTAATTGTTTTTTTTTCTCTTTATTCCACAGCACGGTGAGCAGCACTCGGGAGCCTGCACGATTGGACCCTTCTGAGGCGATCCCTGAGGAGACCGGCACCGAGGGACACTTCGACCGCCCCGGTACATCTGCACCTTCCCAGCCTTCCCACACATTCGACCCATCTGTCCCATCCACCAACACAGGAGCATCGTGGCCGCCTACATTACATGAAGCTGCTGGTGAGGAGATCGCTTTCCCTTTACCCCACCCTTCTGCCCCTGCCACCTCTAGTACACCTGCGGGTACTGGGCGGCAGCGGCAGAGGGGTCAGGAAAAGAGTTATGCGCCAGAGTTCTTGCATCTGAATGCATCTTTCCAGAACTGTCTAAAAGTCTTGTCAGAGCAAATCTCTGCAGGCTTTCAGCAGATCAACTCCAGCATTCTGGAGGTGAAGACACTTCTGCAAACCATGCATTCAGAAGCAAGATCTTCGCCAAACCACACCTTTTTCAGGTCTGTTGTGGAGCGCATGGCAACACTATCTCCTACCCAGCAGATGCATGTAATGCATTCGTGCCACGGTGCTCTACAGCAGGTTACCTCCCAACCTCCACCTCCCACCACTGTAGTTCCTCCACCTGCACCCCCTCCAGCCACTTTCCATCCTCCCCCTCCTATTACATCTGCACCCCCTCCAGCCACTTTCCATCCTCCCCCTCCTATTACATCTGCACCCCCTCCAGCCACTTTCCATCCTCCCCCTCCTATTACATCTGCACCCCCTCCAGCCACTTTCCATCCTCCCCCTCCTATTACATACCAGCAACCTCACCAGTACCAGCAACCTCACCAGTACCAGCAACCTTCCCAGTACCAGCAACCTCCCCAGTACCAGACATCTCCCCACTTCCAGCAACCTGCCCCATACCAAACTCCTTCCCCGTACCAAACTCCTTCCCCATACAACTTTCCATCAACATCATCTGCTCCTACAGTCCCTGCCCAACCCTCCACTCCACCGCCCACCACCTCTTCTGCCTCCCACATGTCCACCCATTCTGTATCTTTTTCCACACCATCACCTCTAACTGTTCCTTCCCCACCACGATCCCAGTCCTCTCTCCACACTCCCATTGTCGAAGTGTCCCGCAGCCCCTCCAGCAGTATTTCCACCCCACACTACACCGAGTTATAATGTATTTTTTGTAATAAAAATGCCCATTTGGTTGGTTTCAAACCTTTATTAAAAAAGTTTTTTAACTTTAAAAACAGTTTACACAAAAAAATTTTTTTTAAATAAAAGTTAAATTATTGTTTACACTGGTTGTCTGTCATTTCTTTCTGCGGCGAAATATGTTTAAAAAAAAGGTTAAATACAGGGTATTTAAAAGGTAAAAAGGTATTCAAAACCAGGTATATAACTGTGGGTAAATTTTAGCTTTTTGCCACAGTTGTGTTCCTGGTTGTGTTTGAAGCAAAGTATTTCACCTGAAAAGTTGTGTTTATTGTTGGTGATTTCCTAACAATGTACACAACTTTTGTTAAAAGGTGAAATACTTTGCATAAAACACAACCAGGTACACACCTGTGGCCTAAAGCTAAAAATAGTAAGACCATGACAAGATAGCCAACTTTGGTTGGCAAAGGTATATACTGTTGGTCCAGAAGGTACACAAGTTTGGTAGGGCACAAATCTTTCACACTCTGTCATCCTGCCAGTGTACTCTGCCTTGAGGTGACATAAAGTATAGTGCAAAATTGTCCCTCATTACTGAAACCGTCACAGAACTTCTAGTGGTAATATTTCCAATGACAACATCCATCTTCGCCAGTAACTTGCTCTTCTCTCCAACCTGCACTTTCTCCTCTACAACCTGTCAAAGAAGGGCTGTAGGAACATGCTATATATAGTTTTCCAGTAGCCAATCCCGTTCGGAAGGCCACAAGGGTCAATTTTAAAAACCAGATCCGGTGTAATCCGTCGAAAAACGGATAGAAAAACGGATGAACCGGATGAGACGGATCCGGTTTTGTCTGTCAAGAACAAGACGGATCCGGCAGAAAACCGGATCCGGCACATCAGGTTTTACAAAACATTTGCCGGATCCGGCATTCCGGCACGACGCCGGATCGCGCCTGACGCCGAAAACCTGATGTGTGAAAGTAGCCTAAGATTTCTATGAGCGAACCTGGGAGGATGTCTCAGCTGTACGTAATTCATAGAGCTTACAGAACTCCTGATAGATTGTTCAAGATGGGTTTGAGGTCTGATTCCGATTGTCCACGGTGTTCGCAGGAACGGGCAGATATGATGCACATGTTGTGGTGTTGCCCTAGATTGTCTACATACTGGACAGTTGTACTGAATCGGATCGAATGGATATATAAATGTGTAATCCCCAGAGACCCTTTGATCTGTATTTTAGGCTTTGTGGAAGAATTGGCAGCGACGGCTATGGTCAAACTGGCGATTGCTAGACTGTTGTTCATAGCAAGGAAATTGATTGCCCGGTTTTGGATCAGAGAGGAGCCTCCGACTAGACGGGACTTTCTTGCGCAGGCGGAGCATATAATTTCATTGGAAAAAAGTATTTACACTAAGAGAAATAAACTTGAGGTGTTTCACAAGATATGGCAGCCATGGGTAGAATGGAGTTAGAGGGGTGGGAGGGACGTATTGGGATATGGAAGATATTCACATTACATAACTATATATGGATGTTGGAAAGAGTATTGGACGAGGAACGGGGAAGGCACTGAAGGGATCTCGGAGGGGGGATAGGGGGGAAAAGGGAGGGAGGAGTTTTGTTTTTGTTTATAAAAACATTTTTATATGTGAACAATTGCTTGATGTCATGTATATGATGTAATTGTTATCATAAATAAAAATTTATCTGATTAAAAAAAAAGACTATCTGTGGTAGGGGCGTTGGTCCATAAAGTAACCAAAGCTGTTGGCTTGCTAGTGGCACCCAAAGGAATGCGATCTAGACTAGGGGCCATTCCCTTTGCGACCAGTTTCTCCCTCCACCTGACCTGTAGTCAGCGTGGATAAGGGACCCACGGGGAGTTCGCTCCAGCCGTGTCCCAGAAGAACCTTCTTTTCTAGGGAGCTTCCCTTGTATTCCAATCCGTCCAGCAGCCTCTAAGCTGTAGAGCTGCTGCAGACACGTCCTTCTGCATTCCCTCCCTCAGAGGGATCTGATTTCACTTTCTATCCTGCTCCCACTCTAAGCTATGCTCCACCCACCTCCCAGCACTCTTCGTGTTCCAAGCAGGGAGCCATAAAGGGTGCTCGGCTACACTACTGGTGTGTGTGGGGTGTGGGTGTTGGAATCTGGTCGGGTGCACTCACCTTACCTGGTAGTGGGGTACCACACCTCTGGGTGAGGTGCAGTACCTCTGTGGCGACTGGACCCTCAGGGGCGCCACATATGCTTTATGGTTCAATTTTATTTTATATTTATAACTTTGTATTCACTACCTTTTCCAATGATCACTCTGAGGGCCCATGCACACATTGAGTATTTGTAGAGTTTTTTACCCTAGTATTTGTAAGCCAAAACCAGGAGTGGAACGGTCAGAGGAAAAGCATAATAGAAATATTTTCACTCACTCCTGGTTTGGGCTTACAAATACTAGGGTAAAAAACTCACCAAATACTCATGTGTGCATGAGCTCAAGGCCGGTGTCACTCTTGCCGTATGAAAAATCGGTCCGATTTTCTCTGCCGAGAATCGCAGGAGTGTTCTCCGAATGGTGATCCCTATGTAATCCATTTGCAATGCGATTATGTGATTTCCTTGCATCTAGTATCCGCATGACATCCGTATGCAATGTGATTTTAACATGAGCCTTTACATACAGCAGTTCTATGTCATTGACACATCGTTTAAAAATGAAATATTCTTCAAAACACACACACACACACATATATATATATATATATATATATAATATTAGATTGATAGATAGATATATAGATAGATTAAAAGCTGGCAAATGATCTGCCGCATACAGTATAATCAGAGAGTGACAGGCTAGAATAGAATAGATAGAATAGATATATGCACATAGAATATATATATATATACACTCACTGGCCACTTTATTAGGTACACCTGTCCAACTGTGTGTTAAGACTTAATTTCTAATCAGCCAATCACATGGCGGCAACTCAGTGCATTTAGGCATGTAGACATGGTCAAGACAATCTCCTGCAGTTCAAACCGAGCATCAGTATGGGGAAGAAAGGTGATTTGAGTGCCTTTGAACGTGGCATGATTGTTGGTGCCAGAAGGGCTGGTCTGAGAATTTCAGAAACTGCTGATCTACTGGGATTTTCACGCACAACCATCTCTAGGGTTTACAGAGAATGGTCCGAAAAAGAAAAAAAAATCCAGTGAGCGGCAGTTCTGTGGCCGGAAATGCCATGTTGATGCCAGAGGTCAGAGGAGAATGGGCAGACTGGTTCGAGCTGATAGAAAGGCAACAGTGACTCAAATTGCCACCCGTTACAACCAAGGTAGGCAGAAGAGCATCTCTGAACGCACAGTGCGTCGAACTTTGAGGCAGATGGGCTACAGCAGCAGAAGACCACACTGGGTACCACTCCTCTCAGCTAAGAACAGGAAACTGAGGCTACAATTTGCACAAGCTCATCGAAATTGGACAGTAGAAGATTGGAAAAACGTTGCCTGGTCTGATGAGTCTCGATTTCTGCTGCGACATTCGGATGGTAGGGTCAGAATTTGGCGTAAACAACATGAAAGCATGGATCCATCCTGCCTTGTATCAACGGTTCAGGCTGGTGGTGGTGGTGTCATGGTGTGGGGAATTTTTTCTGGGCACTCTTTGGGCCCCTTGGTACCAATTGAGCATCGTTGCAACGCCACAGCCTACCTGAGTATTGTTGCTGACCATGTCCATCCCTTTATGACCACAATGTACCCAACATCTGATGGCTACTTTCAGCAGGATAATGCGCCATGTCATAAAGCTCGAATCATCTCAGATTGGTTTCTTGAACATGACAATGAGTTTACTGTACTCAAATGGCCTCCTCAGTCACCAGATCTCAATCCAATAGAGCATCTTTGGGATGTGGTGGAACGGGAGATTCGCATCAGGGATGTGCAGCCGACAAATCTGCGCCAACTGTGTGATGCCATCATGTCAATATGGTCCAAAATCTCTGAGGAATGCTTCCAGCACCTTGTTGAATCTCTGCCACGAAGAATTGAGGCAGTTCTGAAGGCAAAAGGGGGTCCAACCCCTTACTAGCATGGTGTACCTAATAAAGTGGCCAGTGAGTGTATATATATATATATATATATTGTGGTGTAGTTACCACTATGTCAGCTAGGGGGCGCTGCGTGGGTGTCCCAGGACGGGTGTACAGGCACATTCAGTGTGGTAACAGGAGCAGGGTCCTAAATGATCATTATGGGTCTCAAGGTGGGTGGCCTTGGGATGCAGGCTCCAGGGTGTATTGATCAGCAGAGGTACTGCTGATCTTTCTGTTACACTGTGTCAGGGAAGCCTGTGTGTGTCTATACAACCTTTAGTGTTGTCATAGCCATGTGATCACCTGTGGGTGTGGTTACAGGGCTATGTAATTGAGGTGTTTGGCACATGTGAGAGAGTGTGAGAGTGAGTCTGTCTGAGTGTGGACAGACTTCCATGTGTCCAGGTGGGACACTACAGAGAGTGTATATGGGGAGGACTACAGCTCCCAGCATGTGCTGAGACTCTCAGTCCGAGTCTGAAGCCACGGACATTTCTGTTCCTTTGCCTGAAGTGAAGGTTACATTTCAGTGTTATGCTGTCTATGGTTTATGGAGTAATAAACCTGGTGAAATTTTAAAGGAATGTGCCTCATGTTTGTCTCCCGCTGCACCTAAGCGAGTCGAATCCCTACAATTGGTGACAGACTGCGGGCAGCGATTCCCAGAAGCTCGTGTGGCAGCGCTGGCGATTCTGAGCCAGGAGAGCAGACGGTCTGACAACCGTGAGTAATACTGACCGAGGTCAGAGAAAGTGACTGTGTTAATATTTGTGGGATACCTCTGAGGAGAAGAGGCGTCCAGGAACCTGTGTGGCCGACACAGGTAACAGACAGGAGTCTGTGTTGCACTGACCAGGGTCAGTGAGAGACTGTGTTCCTGGAGGGGTCAGTGAGCAAGGTCCTGGAAGGTCAGTGTTGGGAGGTTCTGGGAGAGGAATCGGATCCCTGGAACACGTGATATGACCTTGGACCTGGTGAGGCGTGTGTTGGGCAGTCTCAGGCGGAGACGGATGTCCTGAAGAGCACCCGCTGAGCCCCTGAACCTGGTGAGGCTGGTGTGTTGGGAGACCCTGGGAGGAGGGTCGGCTCCCTGAATAGCACCCAGTGTGCCCTGTGTGTTGGACGGTCTCAGGTGGAGACGGTACGTCCTGAGTGGCACACGAACAGGACATGTGAGAGACTGTGCATGTGTTTTTTTTCTTTTTTTTTTTTCTTCTTTTCCTCTGCAAAACCTGAAGGTGCTTGCTGTGGCTCAGTGGGGTCACGAAGGTCTCGCAGCACAGGGTCCTGGTGTTTTTCCTTTTTTGGGATCTGCCCTGGGAGCATTGGTAGCAGACGCTGTCTGTCTACACCATCCTGCTGCAGCTTTATTGCATGTGACTAAGCGGATACAGTAGTTGTGGCTTTACACAACTATTGAGGGTGAGTACCCTGTATCATTGCTTCATAACCCATTATACCTGCACTGGTGAGGCCCTATGGGCGCGCTTTTGTGGTTTTTTTATCTTTGAGGGTGACAAGCGGCTTCCAGTAACCCGGCGGGGTTACGAAGGTGACAAGCGGCTTCCGGTGGATCGGCGGGTCCACGAAGATGGTGCAGCAGGAGCTGCAGTGACACCAGCCGCTGTGTGTGTGTGAACAGCAGCCGGAGGTGCCGGTGATCAGTGACAGTAGGAGCTGTGGTGGTGCCAGCAAAGACTTGTGTGGTATCGTTAAAAGACAAACTGTACTGTGTGAACTGTGGCCTAAGAGGTTCTGCAGGACGGACATGGGGAAATCCCAAAAGGGAGTGGTAACCCAAAAGGGGGCGGTGACCCAAAAGGGGCGGTGACCCAAAAGGGAGTGGTAACCCAAAAAGGGTGGAGTCCCAAAAGGGGGCGGTGACCCAAATTGGAGTGGTAACCCAAAAAGGGGTGGAGTCCCAAAAGGGGGCGGTGACCCAAATTGGAGTGGTAACCCAAAAAGGGGTGGAGTTCCAAAAGGGGGCGGTGACCCAAATTGGAGTGGCAACCCAAAGTGGGGTGGTGGTCCAGAAAGTGGCCAAGTGTGAAGAAGTGACAGCACTGGGTGACTCAGTAGGTATGTCTGGAGTACCGCAGTGTATGTGCAGGTCTTTTTCAGAATGTAGAATATCCTTTCCAGGTAGTAATGATGGGCCACAGATGTGTACAGTGATGCTGCACCGGGAAGGAGCCTTTGGTCGGCTGGACTCAGAGAGTCAGGTGACTCTGACAGGAACTCCTCTCGTTTTCTCTCTGACCGAGAAAAACATCAGGGTTCGCTGTAAACACGGGGTCACGGTGAACTACGCAGTAGGCAGAGTAGTGTTTGAGGGGACCAAAGGTGGTGAGTGCCAAGGTAGAGGAATACCACGGGACTTAGTCTATGCCTGGGAGAGGGGCCGGGACTTTCTTTTGTTTGATGACGTTTGGTCTGACGATGGAGATGCTTCGACTGTGGGGCAAGCAGACACTGAGACAGTGACGGCTCCTGACATGGACAGGTCAGAGGTAGAACTGACCAGAGGAAGAAGTACATCTGCCCAACTGACGGACCTGACGTTTAGTGATAAGACAGATGGTGGGCTGGGAGATGAGACGACTGGACTAGACACATTGATGCTGGACGGTAACTGGAGGGTTCACTCGACTGGGGTGACTGACCCAGTGGTACCCTTTAACGATATAATTAAAGAGGTAGTGGTGAGACAGGTGATGGACAAAAGAGAGCAGGATCGTGAGATACAGCTGATAAAGGAGACTGTAACAGAACATGTCGAACGGGAAAGAGTCCTAAGGCAAGCAGCTGAGCACAGAGTGGATGAGCTGGAGAAGGAAGTCTCTGAGCTCAGAGGTCACCTGTCAGCGTGTAAAACCATGAACAAGACCCTGTTGGAAGATATGGAGGTGCTCAGAGAGGCCCAAGAGAAGCATCAACAGGAGATTCTCAGGAGAGAGGATCAGCATCGCTACCTGGCAGAGGAGCGAGATAAAGTTCTGCAAGAACTCAGTGGAGTAGTGAAAGGTCATCTGCAGAAGAAGTGGATGGGCGAAGACGTACAGCGGCCGTGCCCGACTGATAGCAAGGCAGAACTGCCAAAGGCCATCTTGGAAAATGGTCCTGAGGACTGTAAATCTCAGGAAGATGGTGAGCCAAGAGCTGCACAAGACAGTCACCCGGTCTTGGCAGATACCTTGAGGGAAGTGTCCGTGGGGAACCCAGAGCCATCTGTCCAGGATGAGAGCAAGTCCATGACCTTCAAGTGCGTGATGGAGGTACCCGAAGACGTGCGAGAAGCGTGTGCCAGCGAAGGTGTGCATGAGACCTTTAAAAAGGCAGTAAAGGCCTATAGTGTGAGCTGGGCACCAGAAACAGACCAGTTGGTGATACTGGCAGAAACGGAAGACACAGAGAGAAGGGTGGCTGTCCTGAAGGAGATGCACCTACAATGTCTCCGCACGAAACAGATGCTCGTGGAGCGTAATAGGAAAGCCGCTCGACGTCTGGAGCTTGCAAGGGAAGCACAAAGTCGGCTGGACTTTGTGGAAGACATAATTCCGGTGCCCAGAAATCTGGTGGGGAAAGTCGTTGGCAGACTTGGAAAGGTGATGCAGGAGATGGTGAATCGATCCTGTGTGAAGAGAGTGAGGATCCCACCTGCTGGTGAAATCCAAGTCGTTATTGAAGATGACATGGTTCCTGTCATTGTGGTTGGTTCGGTGGAAAGCATTGGGAAGCTTCGCATGCTCCTGGAATATCGGGTAGCGTACCTGAAGGAGATTGAGCAGCTAAGACAGGATCGACTGCAGATGAATGAGCAGATAGAGAACGTCAGGTGGCGTCCCCCTCCAACCCAAGGTGTAAGGACCCGAAGGGATCCTCCAAGGAATGAAAGGACAGGTAGTCGAAGGCAAGAACGTCGAGAGTCCGCAAGTGGCCGGTCTAATCTTAGTAACATAGGCACGAGACTTGGTGGTGGACATAGCGACAGAGGGTCAGACTCAGACCAGCCAGTTGGCCCAGCTGGACGTGGGACTCATGACCGTGCGAACTGGGAGAGCCAGTCAGTGAGAGAGAGGTCGCGTGATGGAGCACACTGCAGACAGGCGGAGACTAAAGAGTGTCTGGTCACACTGACGGACGTTGACGGGAAGGCCCAAGGCCGAGATACTGACCGCTGGGGGCAGGGGAGGCCTAACGTAAATATGCAGTATGACTACCGAAACAGACGGAGATGGTCCTCCCGACTGGTAGGGCAAGGTGACATGGGTGCCAGGTCTCAAGATCCCTGGGTGATGTCATGTGTTCAACCCCACAAGTTTGAACAGAGGGGGGAGGTATGTGGTGTAGTTACCACTATGTCAGCTAGGGGGCGCTGCGTGGGTGTCCCAGGATGGGTGTTCAGGCACATTCAGTGTGGTAACAGGAGCAGGGTCCTAAATGACCATTATGGGTCTCAAGGTGGGTGGCCTTGGGATGCAGGCTCCAGGGTGTATTGATCAGCAGAGGTACTGCTGATCTTTCTGTTACACTGTGTCAGGGAAGCCTGTGTGTGTCTATACAACGTTTAGTGATGTCATAGTCATGTGATCACCTGTGGGTGTGGTTACAGGGCTATGTAATTGAGGTGTTTGGCACATGTGAGAGAGTGTGGAGGGAGTCTGTCTGAGTGTGGACAGACTTCCATGTGTCCAGGTGGGACACTACAGAGAGTGTATATGGGGAGGACTACAGCTCCCAGCATGTGCTGAGACTCTCAGTCCGAGTCTGAAGCCACGGACATTTCTGTTCCTTTGCCTGAAGTGAAGGTTACATTTCAGTGTTATGCTGTCTATGGTTTATGGAGTAATAAACCTGGTGAAATTTTAAAGGAATGTGCCTCATGTTTGTCTCCCGCTGCACCTAAGCGAGTCGAATCCCTACAATATATATATATATATATATATATATATATACACACACTGCTCACAAAAATAATGGCAACACTTAAACAACAGAATGTAACTCCAAGTGAATCAAACTTCTGTGAAATCAAACTGTCCACTTAGGAAGCAACACTGTTTGACAATTAATTTCACATTCTGTTGTGCAAATGGAATAGACAACAGATGGAAATTATTGGCAATTATCAAGACACACTCAATAAAGGAGTGGTTCTGCAAGTGAGGACCACAGACCACATCTCAGTACCAATGTTTTCTGGCTGATGTTTTGGTCACTTTTGAATGTTGGTTGTGCTTTCACACTCGTGGTAGCATGAGACGGACTCTACAACCCACACAAGTGTCTCAGGTAGTGCAGCTCATCCAGGAAGGCACACCAATGCAAGCTGTGGCAAGGTTTGCTGTGTCTGTCAGCGTAGTGTCCAGAGGCTGGAGGCGTAACCTGCAGACAGGCCAGTACACCAGGAGACGTGGAGGGGGCTGTAGGAGGGCAACAACCCAGCAGCAGGACCGCTACCTCAGCCTTTGTGCAAGGAGGAGCACTGCCAAAGCCCTGAAAAATGACCTCCAGCAGGCCACAAATGTGCATGTGTCTGCACAAACGGTTAGAAACAGACTCCATGTGGATGGTCCGAGTGTCCGATGTCCACAGATAGGGGTTGTGCTCTGGCAAAAATTAAGAGACAACTTTCAAATGTTCAAGTTTGTCTGATTTCTCTCTTTATAGGTATATTTTTGAGTAAAATGTAAATTGTTTGTTTAGTCTATAAACTTCTGACAACGTCTCTGAATTTCCAAGCAATAAATTTTGTATTTTTTTTCTGACAAAGAAAAATGGTCAAAATTAAAAAATATACCCAGTGCTTTCAGACCTCAAATAATGCTAAGAAAGCAAGTTCATAATCATTTAGAAACAACAATACTAATGTTTTATCTCAGGAAGAGTTCTGAAATCATTATTTTGTGGAATAACCATGATTTTTAAAAACCGCTTTCATGCGTCTTGGCATGCTTGCCACCAGTCTTTCACACTGCTTCTGGTGCAAAAATTTAAGCAGTTCTTTGTTTGATGGCTTATGACTATCCATCATCTTCTTGATTACATTCCAGAGGCTTTCAATGGGTTTCCGGTCTGGAGAATGGGCTGCCCATGACAGGGTTTTGATGTGGTGGTCTCTTCATTTCTGCCAGAGCTGTATATGTCAGTGACATATACAGTGTGTGTGTATATATATATATATATATATTTATATTTCATAGAGAGATAGAAGAATAGCTGGTAATTCTGCAGGTGAACAACTGGCTACGTCGATGGTGCCGTCAGCAAGGATTTGGATTTCTGGATCATGGAGTGAATTACCTATACGATGGACTACTTGCTAGAGATGGGGTGCACCTTACGAAGACTGGAAAACATGTATTTGGAAGTCGCCTTGCTACACTCATCAGGAGAGCTTTAAACTAGAACAATGTGGGAAGGGAAGCAAAAGGCCAGAAAAAGCCATACACCTGACAAATGCTATTGAGAACTCTGCTATTAGAAGTGGAAAGGAAGAACAAAGACAAAAAAATCTAAATAATAAAAATATTGAAGAAAGAGAAGCCAATCACAAACTAAAATGTTTCTATACTAATGCACAAAGCATGGGCAACAAACAAGGAGAATTGGAACTACTATCACAGGAAAAGAAATATGATGTCATTGGAATCACTGAAACTTGGTGGGACAATACACATGATTGGAATACGAGGCTAGAAGGATACAAAGAAACAGACTTGATAAACGAGGAGGAGGTGTCACATTGTATGTTAGAAACGCGTATATCTGCACAGAGATTGAAGCTTCAGAGACTGGGAGTTCTGTGGAAACTTTGGGTAAGAATACAAGGACAGACCAATGGAAAGGACACCATTGTAGGCATTTACTACAGGCCGCATGTGCAAGCTGAATATATGGATGTGTTAGCGTGGGTGGTCTGGAGAAGGAACCTCCAGGAGTGGACCCTCTGGACCGTGACACCGAGGGGCCCCGGGCGAGCTGCCAGATGGAACCGATCCCTATACAGGGACCATTAGGAGCAGGCCCAGGGGTTCGAGTACCACGGTAACCGGTACCGAGAGGGGCGGCTCAGGATGGACCGGAGCAAGACTGAGACTGGAGTAAAGAGTAACAGAACAAGACTGGAACCAGGAGGCTGGAATGAAGAGAGACAGAAGACTGGAACGAAAAGGAATGACAGGAGTAGGAACACTGGAGACTGGACTGGAGTAGGACGGCAAGGACACTGAAGACAGGACTGGAGTAGGACGGCAGGAACACTGGAAGCTGGACTGGAGTAGGACGGCAGGAACACTGGAAGCTGGACTGGAGCAGGACGGCAGGAACACGGGAAGCTGGACTGGAGTAGGACGGCAGGAACACTGGAGACAGGACTGGAGTAGGACGGCAGGAACACTGGAGACAGGACTGGAGTAGGACGGCAGGAACACTGGAGACAGGACTGGAGTAGGACGGCAGGAACACTGGAGACAGGACTGGAGTAGGACGGCAGGAACACTGGAGACAGGACTGGAGTAGGACGGCAGGAACACTGGAGGCTGGACTGGAGTAGGACGGCAGGAACACGACGACAGGAACACAGGAGACAGAACTGCGGACGAGAGCAAGGAACGCAGGTAGCAGGACTGAGAGGCTGCTGCGGGGAACAGCCGAGAACGGAACTGCAGGAGCAGAGAGCACACGATGAAGCGAGGCAAGAGTGCTAGGAAACACAACGATCAGGCGCCTCCCTCAGGGGGACGCGGCCTGATATCGCCCCGTCTGGTCAGCCATTGGACCAAAGGTGCTTCCGGGTCAGCGCACAGCTGGAGCATAAGAAGCAGGAAGGAGGCGCGGCCTATGGCGCATGCGCATAGCATGCAGGGAAGGCATCGGTCGCGAGCCCGTCTCAGGTGACCGCCGCGGCCGTCGGGTGAAGAGAGGCTGCGGCGTGGGAGCGGAGGTCGGGTGAGTATGGCAGAGCGGTGTAACAGGATGAACTCTTTATGCATCAAATGGCCAAGTTCTCCAAAAAATATGACATAGTTGTCATGGGAGATTTCAACTATCCTGAGATTTGTTGGGAATCTCTCTCAGGAAAAACTATCAGGTCAATGAAATTCTTATCCTCTCTTGCTGACAACTTTATCTTCCAAAAGGTAGGGGAGAAAACAAGGGGAACTGCTACCTTGGATCTAATCCTTATAAACAGGGAGGAAATGGTTGAGGAGGTAAAAGTGGCTGGGACCCTAGGAGGTAGCAACCATGCTATTTTAGAATTTTGGATAACTAGAGGAGGAAGACCTGTGAAGACTCAGATGTCAAGGTTAGATTTCAGAAAGGCAGATTTTAAGGGATTCAGAAAGAGAATTGGAGGGATCCAATGGCTGGATATTCTTAAGGACAAAAATGTCCAGGAACGATGGGAAATCTTGAAAAATGAAATTCTCAAAGCACAATTGTTAACAATTCCGAAAAGAGGGAAGAATAGGAAGCATTTAAGGAAACTAGGATGGATGAACACAGAACTTAAGCACATGCTAAAAAGGAAGAAAGAAATGTTTATGAAATGGAAAGAGGGAGGCATATCTAAAGAAGAATATAATGCTGTCTGCAGAACCTGCAGGGCCCAAATCAGATTAACTAAAGCTGACAATGAATTGAGGCTTGCAAGAGACGTCAAAAGCAATAATAAAGGATTTTGGGGATATGTCAAAAGTAAAAGAAAAGTCAAAGATGCTATAGGATTTTTACAGGATGAAAATGATGAAATGGTAAGACAGGATAAATCCAAAATATCAAGCCTACCAATAATGGCACTTAGAAGCAACAAATAATATCCAAAAAGACAAAAAAAAGCATTGCCATAAAAAGTGTAATTTTTATTAAAGCATGATAGCCAGACAATAAAAACACATAAAAAGAGATTCCGGTCCAAAAACCAAACACAGGTAAGTATATATGTGTGAAAAACAATTGTACCAGTGGGAGATATAGAATACCAATCTCTCAATTTCTTGTCTTGATGACTTGCTAAATAGCCTCCCACCCTAGTTCACACTCTCCTCTCTGCATAAACAGGCATAAATGTACCAATACTGCATATAGTATGTTGTTGCAACTGCACTTATTCAGTGTGTGCACATGCACAGTGTTGTATTTCCTGTGCAAAAGCCAAAAACCCACATGTATTTGTGCCAATGCTGCTTAATAGCCAATATACAATAGTATGCAAAAAAGTTGTGCAAGGGGGTTGGATGAAGCTGTGGCGAAACGCGCGTCGGGGATAGTGACCAACAAGGTTGTATATTTCTCTCATGCACTCTGCACTTTGCATTTTCTTTCTCTCTGCTTGCTATTTATAGCAATAAAGTATTCCACTGGGTCTTGCATAGATGAAGGTGTTTATGTGCAGCATTCATGTCAGGTGCTGCTGGCACTGCCTATAGTATTATGGATTTTTATTCAATAATGCGTTATATATGTACATAAATTAAGTGAATTTCTACAATGTGATCTCAGTACACCCCCCCTGTATGTACAACTTTTTTGCATACTATTGCATATTGGCTATTAAGAAGCATTGGCACAAATATATGGGGGGTTTTGGCTTTTGCACAGGAAATACAACACTCTGCACACACTGAATAAGTGCAGTTGCAACAACATATTATATGCAGTATTGGTACATTTATGCCTGTTTATGCAGAGAGGAGAGTGTGAACTAGGGTGGGAGGCTATTTAGCAAGTCATCATGACAAGAAATTGAGAGATTGGTATTCTATATCTCCCACTGGTACAACTGTTTTTCACACATATATACTTACCTGTGTTTGTTTTTTGGATCGGAATCTCTTTTATGTGTTTTTATTGTCTGGCTATCATGCTTTAATAAAAATTACATTTTTTATGGTAAGACAGGATGTTGAGAAGGCCAAACTTTTAAATTCCTATTTTGCATCTGTTTTTCTCTCAGGAAATGTAACATCAACTGTTCTTCACTGTCCTATTAAGGGAATAGAAGAATCCAGGATATCTATAAACAGAAAGATAGTGAGAAAAAACACTTAGCTAACCTAAATGAATTCAAGTCTCCAGGTCCAGATGAATTACACCCCAGAGTACTGAAGGAGAGAGCAGAAGAAATTTTTGAACCCCTCTCCATAATCTTTGAAAATTCTTGGAGAACAGGAGAAGTGCCAGAAGACTGGAGAAGAGCAAATGTTGTTCCTATCTTCCAAAAGGGGAAGAAGGTGGACCCAGGCAACTATAGGCCGGTGAGTCTGACTTCTATACCAGGAAAGATCTTTGAAAAAATTATTAAACAACATGTATGTAAGTACCTGAATAAGAATGAAGTGATTAAACAGAGTCAGCATGGGTTTGTAACTAATAAGTCATGTCAGACTAACTTAATTTCCTTCTATGACGGAATCACTGATTGGGTGGATCAGGGAAATGCTGTAGATATAGTATATCTTGACTTCAGCAAAGCATTTGACAAAGTATCTCACACAATCCTTACTGAAAAAATGGCTAAGTATGGAATGGACAAGGCAACTGTTAGGTGGATTCATAACTGGCTTAGTGATCGGACCCAAAGAGTGGTCGTAAATGGCTGTGTGGCAACCCCAGGAGTATGGTCGCCACAGTGGCTTTGCCTTCCTCCAGGGGAGGGTAATGCCAGGCTTGGAGGCAATGATGGGTCTCTCTCGCAGTCAATCCATGCATGCAACACAGTTCCACTCCAGGCCAGCGGGGGGAACTCTGAACTGGGATTAAGGGGAGGAGTGCTCTCTGAGGGCCAAAAGGAAGGAGTGGGTAGTTAGTCTGCGGAGGGTGAAGTGTGCAGACAAGTGGAAGGAGCGCTGAGATAGAGCTGAGAGGAAGAGCTCTTCTCTGTAGAGAGCGCATGAACTGGAGCCTGGTCTCCACGGTTGTACGGATACTAATGGTCCTGCAACAGACACCAGAGGAGTAGGAGGCTGTAAATGCCCTACTCCTATCTAAGACTTGAGGGCACAACAGCAGCTGGGATAGTGAGCCGGGACTCAGGAGAGAGGAGTCCCCAAGATAGGCTACAGCTGTCTGCCGTGCAAGTGAGGTTCTTGAGAACATCTGTCGGAGGAACTTCAGTGTAACTCTGCACTGGAGATCCCGCAAACAAGCGCTAGTAAGGAGACTGCACAGCCCATCTGCTGAGAGAGAATCCCTGAATTGCTTCCAGGCTAGCCTGCTCCAATACCATCTGTAATCAGGACCCTGGTCTGCAGTTATTAAGTAAAGCACAGAAATTGCACCCCGCTGTGTCTTGTCTGCTTCCTACATTTCCGGCACCGCTACCTCCCTGTGCCGACCACATCTACACTGCCCTGGGACTATAGCTTCACCTGTGGGGAGCTTTTACATCTTTGCTGCATCATACCATCAGTCCCAGCGGATCTGTATGCAGCGTCGGCTTAACACCTCCCTTGCCGAGCACCACAGGTGGCGTCACGAACTATTCATCTAACTACATTCCACCATTCACATCTTCCTATTACTTGGGCACCCAGGGCCACGGTCCAGGTCACCGCTGCTGTGACACATCCCACTGATACCGGCCCGGTACAGAGTACCCCACAGCCCTGGGAGGGCGACCCAGCTGCACATCCAGTTGGAAGAATGTCTCAAGTGGGGTACCACAGGGCTCTGTCCTGGGCCCTGTATTGCTCAACATCTTTATCAATGATTTAGATGAAGGAATTGAGGGTAAACTGATTAAATTTGCTGATGACACACAGCTAGGAGGGATAGCTAATACTAGAGAAGAGAGAGAGGATTCAAAAAGATATAAATAAACTGGAGCAGTGGGCAGCAACTAACAGAATGGTTTTTAATAGGGAAAAATGCAAAGTACTACATCTAGGCAATAAAAATGAAAAAAACATATACAGAATGGGAGGAATAGGGCTAAGCAACAGCACAAGTGAAAAAGACTTGGGTATACCAATAGATCTCAAACTGAATATGAGTCAACAGTGTGATGCAGCAGCAAAAAAGGCAAATGCAATTCTAGGATGTATTAACAGAAGCATACAGTCTAGATCACGTGAAGTCATTGTTGCCCTCTACTCCTCTTTGGTCAGACCTCATCTGGAATTCTGTGTCCAGTTTTGGGCACCACATTTTAAAAAAAGACATCAACAAACTGGAGCAAGTTCAGAAAAGAGCGACCAGAATGGTGACCGGTCTGCAAACCCTGTCTTATGAGGAAAGGTTACAGGATTTGGGAATGTTTAGTTTGCAGGAGAGAAGACTGAGAGGAGACTTAATAGCTGTCTACAAATATCTCAAGGGCTGTCACATTGTAGAAGGATCATCTTAATTCTCATTTGCACAAGGAAAGACTAGAAGCAATGGAATGAAACTGAATGGGAGGAGACACAGATTAGATATTAGAAAAAACTTTTTGACAGAGTGATCAATGATTGGAACAGGCTGCCACAAGAGGTGGTGAGTTCTCCTTCAATAGAAGTCTTCAAACAGAGGCTGGACAGACATCTGTCTGGGATGATTTAGCGAATCCTGCTTTTGAGCAGGGGATTGGACCAGATGGCCCAGGGGGTCCCTTCCAACTCTACGATTCTATGAATTCATTTGTCGGCTTCTGTAAAATCACTGCACGAGCCGACAGGATAGGAGAGATGGATTACATACAGTAAATCCAATAGAATATAATTAGTATAGTGTGTGCAAAATTCTGGACATGCATTTAATGAATAAAAGATTATTTTATGTAACAAAATGGCATGGGGTCCCCTATAATTAATAGCCAGCAATGGCTATGCAGACAGGTGTGGGCTGGGGATCTTGGCCCCCCAGCTAAAAACATCAGCTCTCAGCCCCAGAACAGACGCAGGTCTAAGATTCTCATGGTGATCTGCTATGAAGACACGGCATGAACTGCCGTGATCTCATCACTGGCATTTTCTCACGGTCCTGAGGTCTCAGCAGTTCAGCCCGGCTGCGAGAACAGCTTTAGTGAATAGCGGTGATGTCACTGATGCTGCGCTCCCTTGCAGCCTGACGCGCGCTGAAGTCTGCAGTGTGGGAAAATGAACTGGCATTTTCCCACACTCCAGAGTTCAGCGAGGGTCAGGCTGTGAAGGAGCGCAGACTCAGTGACATCACCGCTAGTCACTGAGTCTGCGCTCCCAGCATTTCCTCATTCACCAGTGGTTTTTCAGCCAGGATGGTCGCATCTTAGCACCGTCCAGGTTGAAAAATGTATATCTCCCAGATATGGATTACGGCGTTGGACACAACGACGGACAGGAATAGTATATTTCTGCTATTTTATTTTTATTACAGGTGAACGAGGGCTTTGCATGGATTAGGTGTGTTTGTAAGTATGGTTTACTTAAGAATAATAAAGGAGTCTGTCATGTCCCATGATTTAGAATCATACAGACAGTACTGCATTTAATTATATTGTTGTTTTTCATTGCTGTGTATAGATCTGTCCCTTTTAGAGGTTGCCTCCTCCCCCCTCGCATGTGACTCTCATTTCTGCAACCCCTCCCTACTTCTCCATCTTTGAGTCTTTCTCCATCTTGGAGACACATGTTTTATACAGCTCTGTACAAAGCAAGTTTCTTTTTACCTACCGTAACTGCGCATTATGCAAGGATTCAGCTGAGAATAAACCTTCTACTGGACCCTTCAAACGTGCTCTTTTTCCAGTCGAGTTTTAGCTATCTGCGGACATCACTAAACGTGAGTAATGGTAAACAGACGCCATGGGATGGCAGTCTGAGTGCCCAAAGCTTACAGTTTGGCCATGAGGCAGAATGGGTCTGTGTCTTTATTTCAATTAGAGGATTTTTTACTGGGTGTCTGTGTTTTCTTTACAGTTTGACTATGGGGTTAGTAATAGGGGCGTCTAATTGATACCTCTCCATTACTAACCTCGGGGCTTGATGTCACTTGAAAGGAAACATCAATCCCCCAACTATTACCCCATATGCCACCGCTATACGGCAGCGGGAAGAGCAAGGCTATGTGCCAGAATTGGCGCATCTAAGAGATGCGCCTTTTCTGGGGCGGCTGAGAGCTGATGTTTTTAGCCCCGGGGGGGGGCAGGAACCATGGCCCCTTTCTAGGCTATTAACATCAGTCCTCAGCTGTCTGCATAGCCATTGCTGCCTATTAATTATAGGGGGACCCCACGCCACTTTTTCCATAAAATAATCTTTTATTCACTAAATGCATGTCCAGAATTTTGCACACACACTATACTGATTGTATTTGTCACTGACATGCATATATCTATTCTATATGGATTTACTGTATGTAATCTATCTCTCCTATATAAAGACATGTATATTCTATGTGTATATATCTATTCTTTTCTAACCTTTCAGTGTGATTTTACTGTATACTGCACATGAATTGCCGGCTTTTCAAAGGACAGCAGTATGCATTTCTCACAACTCACACGGATGGTGCGATTTTTTTTTTTTTTTCTCGCACCCATAGACTTGCATTGGCGAGTCTCAGGTGATATAAGCAGAAAATCGCAGCATGCTGCGATTTCACTTGCTTGTATAATACGGCCGAGTAAAAAAACGGTTATGGGAGCTGCCCCATAGATTAACCACGGTCCGAGTGCTATACGATATTTTATCGCATAGCACTCGTCAGTATTCCTCTCTAGTGTCACACTATGACACAGTTCCGGCCTGTCATAATGTAAGTCCGCAAGTGTACGGTCCTCTCCTCTCTATATCTTTCAATCACTTGTAGTTTGTTCATTGTAATTTCTTTTTGTATTTTATATCTAACCTCTTCACCATGGAATCAATGGTGCTTTAAAAGTAAATAATAATAATAATTTATTATCATTATTAACAACAATTATAATAATAATGCATGCACCACTTGTTCTTTATTTATTGCAAAATAAAAAAAAAAACATTAAATGAGCCCTTAAGCCTAATTTTTAATGTTGAATTGGACATACAAAGTAAAAGTGGCTGCATGCAGAATGAAACCTTTCTTTGATTTTAGTTTTGCCTCTTCGCTGTGGAGATATTAGCAATCAAATTATTTGGCATGTAATAAGTCAACTTTAGTTAGCAAACGTTTACTCACGAGGTGCCAAATACTTTGACTGCTAATATCTTTGCAACGGCGAGGTAAAATAATAAAAAAAAAAAAAAAGATCCTGCTGTGCAGCCACTATGATATTGTGTGTGCAGGTCAACATAAAAAAATGATAAAAGGTCATTTTTAACCAGTTTATGACCAGGATTTATACCCCCATTCTTGCCAGGCACTTTATTTTTCCTTTGTACATGCAATTAAGAGAGCTGATTTGTTTTTTTCTTGTTCAGATATTCAAACTTTTTTGCATCTTTTGTTTTTGTGATGCTTTCGTCCTAATTTTTATTTTTTATTTTTATACTCTCTTTTTTATTTTTTTGCCTATATCAGGCGATATTGGTGGGAAACTATGTGTCTGTTTTTCACATTTTTTTACTTTATGTCCTCAAAGAACCATTAAAATACATTTTAAGTTTGTTCCCATTTCTATAGCAATCATATTTAGCTATCGGACTTTTTTATTTGACAGGGGCAGGGATGGTAACTTCTTAACCTCAACTTTTTTTCCTGCATTATATTTATTTTTCATTTATTTCACATTTTGTGCCCCCTCAAGGTCACTAAAGACCTTTCAGAGGGCAATTAGAAAATTACTTTTCTTTATCTGATTTCGCCTGTAACTGGGAGTGGTATATTAGTGATAGCTACAATGGAAATTTAGCCTCCTGGCCGTATAGGGAGAGAGGAGTAGGTCTACTTTGAACCAGCAGCTCCTGCACCCTCCCCAGAGTCAGCAATCATATGATCACTGGGTTCAAAGGAGGAAGCACCATCAGCTTTCCCTATTCTGTATCCAGTGACAGAGAAGGTAGAGACAGTAATAAACCATATCTGCCTTAGCTGTGGGAAGTCCAGCTGTGTCTGACGGTTTAAAGTGACACTTCAGAATAAAATGCAGCCACTCGGGCGCTTAGCATTTATTGGCGGTCAACATGAAGTTACAACCTTATTGAGATTAAAATGTATAGGGATTCGCTCTGGTAGGTAATGGCAGGGCTGCAGTAACGAGGCAACACACAGGCTTAAAGTCTAATTTCAGTGGTTTAATGTCACTTTGCAAACAGCAGGATAACAGAAAATCAGGAAAAACATAAATGTACTCCAGCGTGGAGGACCACTGGTCCCAGACTCACCCCTTGCACGGGACAGGCTTAACTAAGCGGCTGCCAGGTCCTGCGGCATCTGCCAGGTGCCATTCCCAGGGTTGTTGAGAGTTTTGCTGCTCTAGTCCTGCAGCACGGGAATCCTATATACAAGTCAGGCTAAGTCCAGCCAAGTTCCTGTAACTCCCAGACACACACTCCCCATGTGCCAAATACCAACCTCCATTACATAGCCCATAACCCCTCCCACCGGTGAGGTAGCCATCACATGGGCTGATCACGTGAACATGACATCATCGCAGGTCCTGTCTTTAGGAAAAAACCCGGCCAAACATTAATCTGCTGGGAGAAATGTATCTCCCATCCAGTAAAACACCCTTTACTGTACCACAAATGCAATTACACATTAAAAGATGAGTTTTAGTGGCACCTCAGCCTCATGATTCTTAGCAGTAGTCATCAATCTCTGTTAGTAAGGCCGGGATCACACTTGCAAGAAACTCGCACGAGTCTCGCACCTCAATATCCGGCACTGCCGCCGGCACTTGGGACCGCAGTGTGCGGCTGCATAGAAATACATGCAGCCGCACACTCCGGTCCGAGTGCTGGCGGCAGTCCCGGATATTGAAGTGCAAGACTCTTGTGAGATTCTCGCAAGTGTGATCCCAGCCTAAGGCAGATTAATTGGTCTATATGTGAACTACCTGTACAATATGAAGGGCACTTAATTTTACACTACATAAATCCAAAATTGACAGTAGGCAGACATAAGGAGTAAAGGTATACATGATACCATCCTATTATATACAGTATTATGTTTTTGCATTATAGCATGCTAAATTGGCATACTAAGTGTACAGTTCATAATGAAGAAGGAATGTATTGTGCACTTTCAAAAATACTGGGTCATTACAGAAATTAAAGACTGGAATGATTTCATTATTATTTATTTTCTTATTCTTTAGAATATTACAAAATGGATAACGAAAATGACATATTAAAAAATGAGGAAAATGAACTGTGGGAGAATATCGAAACCAATAGGAATATGCTCAGCCGCTACATAAATCCTGCAAAGCTAACACCTTATTTACGGCAATGTAAGGTAATTGATGAACAGGATGAGGAAGAAGTTCTCAACTCTATGCTATTGTTATCAAGGACCACCCGGTCAGGTAAGCCATGTTCAAATATTTGTTAAAAATAAACTGACCTCTTTCAAACAAAAAGTGTAATTTTTTGAGGGTGGCCTTTTCAAACAGCATGGTCATTATGTATTATATCCGTCGGAATTTAAATGAGATAAAGCCATCATTTTTTCAAACTGAATGACCTGCGTAGGAACTGCAATCCTCCCTTTTCCTTACAGGGATTGTCTGGTGGGACCAGCACTGATCGGCAGAATGGACTTTTAGGCTATATGTACACGTTGCGGATTTGCTTGCCGAAATTTCTGCGCGGTTTCTGCATCTCTTGGCAGAAAACGCAGTGGAAATTCCGCGCTTTTTTTGTGCGGATTTAATTTTTTTTTTTTTTTTAAATGATGTCATTTTCATGTTCAACCTCCATTGTTGATGTGCTTCAACCAAGATAGGCCCTACACTCTTCCTCCTTCTGACATCATGTCCTTTAACAAATCTGCTGCGTTTTTGGCATCAAATCCGCACTAAATCCACAGAAAATTCGCAGCAAATCCGTAAACCTTCTTACTCCTGCGTTTTTGTTGCAGGTTTGAGTGCCTCAATGGAAGTCAGTGGGTGAAAAACGCTGTAGATCTGCAAAAAAAATGACATGGGGTGGAAAATAAAACGCTGCAAATCAGGACAAAATTTTCCGCATTGTGTGCACAACAATTCTGGATTCTCATTGATTAACCTTGCTTTAGGAATCCTTTACAGTTTTGGTGCAATTCCGAGCAGAAAAAAACGCTGCGGATCCGCAACAAATCTGCTTTGTGTGCACATAGCCTTAGTCTCATTAAAATGGGGCATTTATGCCTTTGCTAGACCGCAACTCCATTTACTTATAGGGCTGCTGAGTATTGCATTTATTCTTTTCTAGCAGCTCTTTAGAAAATTATCGCAATTGAGCGGTGGTCTGACATCTGCAGTGCCACTCCATTTTGTAATGGATGATAAAAATTCTTGAAATTCACAATGCACAACAAGTTAAGTTTGATAATCTGCACAACATACCCCATCCTCTGTAATCTTTAGCTATTAGGAATAATGAGGTCTATTTTACTCATAGTCTTTGAAGCCGAATGTTTCTAGATTGTGCAAGATAGTAGTAATGAATATCCAAATGTACCATAATACAAATAAACAAAATCAACCATATACATAAAACAATTGCACCAGTACCTTGGCTTATACACAGTGCTCAGACTGTAGGCCACCATACCATACCATACTATACTATTCCTTACCATACCATAATATTCCATTCTGTACCATACCATACTATTCCACACCATACCATACCATACTATCCTTACCATACCATAATATTCTATTCTATACCATACCATACTATTCCACATCATACCGTACCATACTATTCCTTACCATACCATAATATTCCATTCTATACCATACCATACTATTCCACATCATACCGTACCATACTATTCCTTACCATACCATATTATTCCATTCTATACCATACCATTCCACATCATACCGTACCATACTATTCCTTACCATACCATAATATTCCATTCTGTACCATACCATACTATTCCTTACCATACCATAATATTCCATTCTATACCATACCATACTATTCCACACCATACCGTACCATACTATCCTTACCATACCATAATATTCTATTCTATACCATACCATACTATTCCACATCATACCGTACCATACTATTCCTTACCATACCATAATATTCCATTCTGTACCATACCATACTATTCCTTACCATACCATAATATTCTATTCTATACCATACCATACAATTCCACATCATACCGTACCATACTATTCCTTACCATACCATAATATTCTATTCTATACCATACCATACTATTCCACACCATACCGTACCATACTATTCCTTACCATACCATAATATTCCATTCTGTACCATACCATACTATTCCACACCATACCGTACCATACTATTCCTTACCATACCATAATATTCCATTCTGTACCATACCATACTATTCCACACCATACCGTACCATACTATTCCTTACCATACCATAATATTCCATTCTGTACCATACCATACTATTCCACACCATACCGTACCATACTATTCCTTACCATACCATAATATTCCATTCTGTACCGTACCATACTATTCCTTACCTTACCATAATATTCTATTCTATACCATACCATACTATTCCACATCATACCGTACCATACTATTCCTTACCATACCATAATATTCTATTCTATACCATGCCATACTATTCCACACCATACCGTACCATACTATTCCTTACCATACCATAATATTCCATTCTGTACCATACCATACTATTCCACACCATACCGTACCATACTATCCCTTACCATACCATAATATTCCATTCTGTACCATACCATACTATTCCTTAGAATACCATAATATTCCATTCTGTACCATACCATACTATTCCACACCATAGCGTACCATACTATTCCTTACCATACCATAATATTCCATTCTGTACCATACCATACTATTCCACACCATACCGTACCATACTATTCCTTACCATACCATATTATTCCATTCTGTACCATACCATACTATTCCACACCATACCGTACCATACCATATTATTCCATTCTATACCATACCATACTATTCCACACCATACCGTACCATACTATTCCTTACCATACCATAATATTCCATTCTGTACCATACCATACTATTCCACACCATACCGTACCATACTATTCCTTACCATACCATAATATTCCATTCTGTACCATACCATACTATTCCTTACCATACCATAATATTCTATTCTATACCATACCATACTATTCCACATCATACCGTACCATACTATTCCTTACCATACCATAATATTCTATTCTATACCATACCATACTATTCCACACCATACCGTACCATACTATTCCTTACCATACCATAATATTCCATTCTGTACCATACCATACTATTCCACACCATACCATACCATACTATTCCTTACCATACCATAATATTCCATTCTGTACCATACCATACTATTCCTTACCATACCATAATATTCCATTCTGTACCATACCATACTATTCCACACCATACCGTACCATACCATACTATTCCACACCATAGCGTACCATACTATTCCTTACCATACCATAATATTCCATTCTGTGCCATACCATACTATTCCACACCATACCGTACCATACTATTCCTTACCATACCATATTATTCCATTCTGTACCATACCATACTATTCCACACCATACCGTACCATACCATATTATTCCATTCTATACCATACCATACTATTCCACACCATACCGTACCATACTATTCCTTACCATACCATAATATTCCATTCTGTACCATACCATACTATTCCACACCATACCGTACCATACTATTCCTTACCATACCATATTATTCCATTCTGTACCATACCATACTATTCCACACCATACCATACCATACTATTCCTTACCATACCATATTATTCCATTCTGTACCATACCATACTATTCCACACCATACCGTACCATACTATTCCTTACCATACCATATTATTCCATTCTGTACCATACCATACTATTCCACACCATACCGTACCATACCATAATATTCCATTCTATACCATACCATACTATTCCACACCATACCATACCATACTATTCCTTACCATACCATATTATTCCATTCTGTACCATACCATACTATTCCACACCATACCATACCATACTATTCCTTACCATACCATATTATTCCATTCTGTACCATACCATACTATTCCACACCATACCATACCATACTATTCCTTACCATACCATATTATTCCATTCTGTACCATACCATACTATTCCACACCATACCGTACCATACTATTCCTTACCATACCATAATATTCCATTCTGTACCATACCATACTATTCCACACCATACCGTACCATACTATCCCTTACCATACCATAATATTCCATTCTGTACCATACCATACTATTCCTTAGAATACCATAATATTCCATTCTGTACCATACCATACTATTCCACACCATAGCGTACCATACTATTCCTTACCATACCATAATATTCCATTCTGTACCATACCATACTATTCCACACCATACCGTACCATACTATTCCTTACCATACCATATTATTCCATTCTGTACCATACCATACTATTCCACACCATACCGTACCATACCATATTATTCCATTCTATACCATACCATACTATTCCACACCATACCGTACCATACTATTCCTTACCATACCATAATATTCCATTCTGTACCATACCATACTATTCCACACCATACCGTACCATACTATTCCTTACCATACCATAATATTCCATTCTGTACCATACCATACTATTCCTTACCATACCATAATATTCTATTCTATACCATACCATACTATTCCACATCATACCGTACCATACTATTCCTTACCATACCATAATATTCTATTCTATACCATACCATACTATTCCACACCATACCGTACCATACTATTCCTTACCATACCATAATATTCCATTCTGTACCATACCATACTATTCCACACCATACCATACCATACTATTCCTTACCATACCATAATATTCCATTCTGTACCATACCATACTATTCCTTACCATACCATAATATTCCATTCTGTACCATACCATACTATTCCACACCATACCGTACCATACCATACTATTCCACACCATAGCGTACCATACTATTCCTTACCATACCATAATATTCCATTCTGTGCCATACCATACTATTCCACACCATACCGTACCATACTATTCCTTACCATACCATATTATTCCATTCTGTACCATACCATACTATTCCACACCATACCGTACCATACCATATTATTCCATTCTATACCATACCATACTATTCCACACCATACCGTACCATACTATTCCTTACCATACCATAATATTCCATTCTGTACCATACCATACTATTCCACACCATACCGTACCATACTATTCCTTACCATACCATATTATTCCATTCTGTACCATACCATACTATTCCACACCATACCATACCATACTATTCCTTACCATACCATATTATTCCATTCTGTACCATACCATACTATTCCACACCATACCGTACCATACTATTCCTTACCATACCATATTATTCCATTCTGTACCATACCATACTATTCCACACCATACCATACCATACTATTCCTTACCATACCATATTATTCCATTCTGTACCATACCATACTATTCCACACCATACCGTACCATACTATTCCTTACCATACCATATTATTCCATTCTGTACCATACCATACTATTCCACACCATACCGTACCATACTATTCCTTACCATACCATATTATTCCATTCTGTACCATACCATACTATTCCACACCATACCATACCATACTATTCCTTACCATACCATATTATTCCATTCTGTACCATACCATACTATTCCACACCATACCGTACCATACTATTCCTTACCATACCATATTATTCCATTCTGTACCATACCATACTATTCCACACCATACCGTACCATACCATATTATTCCATTCTATACCATACCATACTATTCCACACCATACCGTACCATACTATTCCTTACCATACCATAATATTCCATTCTGTACCATACCATACTATTCCACACCATACCGTACCATACTATTCCTTACCATACCATATTATTCCATTCTGTACCATACCATACTATTCCACACCATACCATACCATACTATTCCTTACCATACCATATTATTCCATTCTGTACCATACCATACTATTCCACACCATACCATACCATACTATTCCTTACCATACCATATTATTCCATTCTGTACCATACCATACTATTCCACACCATACCGTACCATACCATAATATTCCATTCTATACCATACCATACTATTCCACACCATACCGTACCATACTATTCCTTACCATACCATACATCTTACAACAATTATTCTATTTAATACATCCACAGGATCTCCTTTATTGGGTCTCATTTGTTACAGTATTTATGTGTCAATCTTCACTCTGTCCTGATAAAAAAACAACAGATTTTATTTGTCACATTTTATTTCTTGATAGCTGTCACAAATAATATGTTAGCCCATCTGCTGATTATATTAGGCAGGACAAACAAGTGTTATATGTATAAAAACGGGTTAATGTCTTTGAGACAAACTGGTAACTGGCATAACATTTCATGTCATATTTCTATTTGAAGGGCGGCTCCTGGATATTCTTCATACAAAAGGACAACGAGGGTATATTGTATTCTTGGAAAGTCTTGAATTTTACTACCCTGAACTCTATAAGTTAGTTACTGGAAAAGAGCCCACAAGAAGATTCTCCACAATAGTTGGTAGGTGAGAGATATTTATAATAGGAATCTAGAAATCCTAAAATTAAAATGGGGTCGCACATTGGATAATTGTTGGTTGGACCTGCTGGATTCAGCTGAATCAGCCAACAATCTAATGCGTATGTGAGCACTTAGATAATCTCTTGATCACAGAGAGATGGGGGCGGAAGAATTGGACTTGTTGGACTGAATTTGGTAAAAGCTCACTCGCCTATTCCAATGAAAAATAAACATAGATAAAATCCAACTGTGAATGTGTTCAGTATTTTTGCCTATGACTTATTTTACAATAATGGAACTTAGACAATGAAAGCTGTTAGAAGAAAAAAGTCTCACATTATTGATCTCTGTAGATTATGTAGTACAGGGCTCTTAGTATGTGTAAAATATTTTGAAAGACAAAAAAAAGGTGGATTTCTAAAAGGCCTCTGTCACATGTCAGCTTATTATGTCCGCATGTGGTCCATTTTTTAAGGACCGCAAATACGGACACATGCACACCCATTATATTCAATGGTGCGGTGGCAAGTGGGGTAATAGGGTTGGAGTTGATATCAGCTTTGTATTGTCAGCAGACATCAAGCCCAGGGGTTAGGAATGGAGAGGCGGCTATAAGACATCCCCATCACTAACCCCATAGTGAGTTTTGAAATAAACATACAGCAAGTATAAAATCCACTATTTGAAATAAATACTTCCCTATCCTCTTTTTCCCATTTATTACTCTAAAAATGAAAATAAAAAACATATTCCTCGCCTAAACTACCTGTGAGCTGATATTAATAGCCTGGAAGCCTTCAGGGATATTGTCCCCTTTCCCAGATTATTAACGTCAGCCCCAGCTGTTGGCTTTCCCTCTGCTGGTTATGAAAATTACGTGGGAGTACACACCATATTTTTATTTAATTCTTAATTTTATACACGATGTAAACAGCAGGTGCTGAATACAGCTCCCATCATTGTTACCTGGACGCACCAATCTCAGGACCAGGTGACAATGATGAGAGATATCTTCAGCACACGACGCCTAAGAACGGCTAACTATACTACTTTTCTGAGGCGCCAGTACATGTCACACGGGCGGCACACGGATGCCACATACATACATACAAATGGCATATGGACATGGACCACAGATCTTACCAGTACTGTTTTTTTCAGTACAGGAATCACTAGGACATGTGAAGTATGCCTAACAGTTTGTCTGCTGGAAAAATACCAATCAAAGACGAACCGACAGTGTCCAAGGTGGGTGTGGAAATTGGAGAAAAAGTTTATTGTGCCTTACACAGAATGCAACATTTCAATCTTATGAAAGTGTTTGTCAAGCAACTTTTCAAACTCATAAAGGTTTTTATGAAATTTGATAAAGACCTTCATAAGATCAAAACGTTGCATTCTGTGTATGGCACAATAAACTTGTTTTGTTTCAACTTCCACACCCACCTTGGACGCTGTCGGATCATCTGTGCATGAACCATATAGGATTCCTTGGTATGATATCTTTGGCAGTACCCACAAATGCAAAGCACAGTTGGTTTATAATTTATCTACATTTGCTGCAAAACCATAACTCACAATCTGCGGCAAAAATATAAATACCAGAATGGAAATTTACTTTTGCCACACTCGATGAGCCACAAGTTGGAGACTGTTGCTTGTAATATATTACTTACTGGCATAATGTCCACGTATCATATTAAAAAGTACCTATAGCATGTAAAATGGTGTTTGTTATCTTTATTTACATACATTGGCTTGGCGCCTCCAGGTATAGTGTCATGAGGTTGACGCGACAGAGAGGAGCCAGAAGACCACGCCGTCTGATTTCTCTTACTCCTGCACTGAGTAGAAGCATCTCACCTTCATATTAAACAGTGCAGGTTTCTTCTACTAGTGCAGGGGTTAATCTGCCTTAAAGGGGTATTCCCATCTCCAAGATCCTATCCCAATATGTGGTAGGAGTAATAATAATAATAATAATATTGGCAAATACCTCCAATTAGAAATGAAGTATAGATTTTTATATTTGCTATGTCTCTTTCCTCATATGCAGGCGGCATTGCAGGACCTTAAATATTCATGGTTACGACCACTAGCAATTAGCTAACTGTCACTTTATCAGTGGATGTAACCATGAATACCTAAGGTCCTGCAATGCCTGCACATGAGGAAAGTGACAAAGCGAATCAGAAAAACTATGCTACATTTCTAATTAGAGGCATTTGCTAATATTATTATGACACTTACGACATATAGGGATAGGATTTGGAGATGGGAACACCCCTTTAAGGCTCTCAGCTGTTCACTGTTGGCCACTCCCCTCTCCTATATAAACTGGACTCTGGCAACTAAACACTGCTAGCGTTAGCTTCATGCTGCATGGTTCAGGAGTTGGTGATGTCTTGTTTGAGAAGGCGTTTTGTGGATTTATCTAAGACTGTTGCTAGGTTCTGGTTGTGTGCAAATCCTCTCCTTTTCCTACTTTGTTTTTTCCCATCCTTCACTCCCCGGTGTCTCCCTCTGATGTTTGAGTGCATTTTTGTATGATTGATATTTTCCTTTATCCCTGTTCGTATTACCTTGTTAGTGTGGTTGGTATATAGCCATACACTACTACTAACCTCTGTACGGTAAGGGAACAGACAGAGGGCAGAATCGGGATCTCAGCAAGGTATGTGGCCACGGCATCTTCACCATTAGAACTAATCGAGTGAACAGGGATAGCTAGGGTGCCCCTAGCATTAGGGACAGGGGGCCTCTCAATACCCTACAACACAGTCATCACATATAGGATGCAATATAAACTATAACCAAAGTATATGGTGATATTGTTTGGAAACTGAATTATGTGGCAAATATATAGCAATATTTTTGGCCATTTAAGGGAATATTTTTTTACGGTATTGCATATTATATGAACATTATGTGATGGTATTACGTTACATATAAATGGCAATGTAATCTTGGCACTATATAGCTGTGTGATATGGCTGTAGCTAAGGGCTTTAGTTTTTTACTTGCACAGGGCCCCCATTTCTTTAATGGAAGTCCTGAGAAAAAGCAATGTATGAGAGCACAATTTAGCACTTTCTATAGTTTCTTGCTTGATATGAAACATGTCCATACATATTAAAATAAAGTTAGGAAAACCAGCCAATATCGGCAGGACTGACCAACCATCTAATGTCTACTGTATATACAGTATGCCTCCCAACTTTCCCTGATAGATTATAAACCGCTGTAAGTGATGATAGTAAAAATGGTAATGAACATATAGTGCAAAGATGATAGACTTTTACATGAATTAAGACAAACCCAATGGTAGTGGAATATGAAGCTCCATAGTAACAGCAATATTCATGTCAATGTTCCGGCTGTTCTTCTTTTAGTGGAAGAAGGACATGAAGCTCTCACACAGTTCCTTATGAACGAAGTCATAAAATTGCAGCAACAGTTAAAGACAAAAGAGGTGCAGAAATGTGAACTTGTGGCTAATTCAAGACTTCTGGAGGATGAGAGAAAACAATTGAAGCTGGTGAACCTAGAGCTGATGACATTTCAGGAACGTTACAACAAAATGAAGGAGGAGCGAAACAACTGCAACGATGAGTTAATCAAAGTAAAAGATGATAATTATAATTTAGCAATGAGATACGCCCAACTTAGTGAGGAGAAGAACATGGCTGTCATGAGAAGTCGCGATTTACAACTCGAGGTAAGTAGAAACTATATATGTGTGTCTGAGTTAGAAAGAAAGAGCTCAACTTCTCCTATAAACAGCGCCATCGTTCCATCGAGTGTGTCTGGTATTCAGTAAGTTAAATGGGGCTGAGCTACAATACCAGACACAATCGATGAACAAGATGGCATTGTTTCTGGAAAAGGCTAACTTTTCACTCAGGTCAACCTTAATAAGGTGCAAGGCTGACATGTGACACGTACCGAGGCTATTGGATCATAAAGTTCAAAATTTTGTACATGCCATTTTGGTCACAAATATGCAACTATTTGCAGTTTCACGTTGCCCTTGCCACTTTTCAAAAAAAGTAACGGTTATCTAAGTAAATGAGATTTTAGCCAGATTTATGAATGGTGACTTTTTAAAATTTCCAGTAAGGAAGTGGCGTAAAAGCGAAATAATATTTCTAGACGGACGTGTAGCATATTGAAGTAAACGTAGTTTATGAAACATTGTGTAATACTTTGATAAATTTGATGCAAAACTACAAGGAAAATTACTTTAACAAGTCCCGTCTTAACTCCCCAACTTCCTCAAAGAGAACTGCATGAAATCCTATTTCCAAGAACTATGGTCGCTGTCTCACTGGGAAGATTGTGTCATTTTCTTTGAATGTGTATGGAACATTATAACACATAAGTTTTATGTGTCGCTTCCTTAAAATCATTTCTACTTTCATTCTTAATCTTACTTTATGCTTTATGGTCTGAACATAGATAAACCTTGTGTGATATTACCGTAAATGGAACCAGACATATTTGTAAATGAAGAAGCATAGAAAGCTTTTTTATTTTCATCATATCCCAGTTGCTCAGCTCAGTGTTGTGTGATGACAGAAATTCCCAAAACAAGTCGTAAACCCCTCGTTCTTTGTTCCATGTATCATTATTGTGAAAAAGTAGTTTTTTTCAATCTTATACTTATTTTTGATCTTACTACCAAGCTACTTGTTTGCTTCCTGGTCTGGTTGCGTTAAAAAAATTGCAAAAGTTGGAACACGACTGTTTTGAGCAAACATTTTTTTTAAACTTTTTATGCCACTTTGCTTCCTGGGAAGAGTTGGAAAATGTAATATATTTTACACTACAAACCAGTGTAAATTATTGCACAAATCTAGAACTGCTTATAGCACATGGACAGGCAACTTTATTGAGACGGATTAAAAAATAATGTAAAAGCCAAAATTAATTTTTTACATTTTTGCTCAAGCATATATTTACAAAATTACTCGTCCCAATATCCATTTGTTTCCTCATCTGCTCTACAGCCCCGATAGTATTGATGAAGTTACAGCTCCTTGCTCACATATAAGACTGGAGACACCGTAACGCACACAGGGCAGCTGCCCGCCACAAATTTCTGTGACACGTATCACAGCAGCTTGTAAGGAAACGGCAAAACTACTCTGAACAAGTGACTGCTCCTGAATTGAGACAATCCGTGTGTCTTTGGAAATGGAGACATATTGAAAAGTTATTTTATGGAGCCAAGCTAATACAATTTATGTGTCCATATGTCTTGATTCATCACTTTTGGCCTGAGAGACACATCCTGCAAGGAAGTAGGCAGTCAAATCTAATTGTCCATGGAAGGCTATTTTTTGGAAAGATATCCATCTTATTTATTCATTGTGCCTCAAATGTCATGTGTAGCATTAGTGAAGCAGATACTCTCTTTTCAGCCCACGAGTCACATTTCAAGGATAATTCTATACACTTTTAATTTCATTGATAAACTTCAATACCTGCTAACTTTGAAAATTAAGAAAAAGGGACACATACTATGGTGAACTGTGGTCATTTTATTTCACACTATGCCACTTTTCTGACCTCAGTCAGTTCTTTATAAGTGCTCATGCAGAAATATTGGGCTTTAAAGACCGAAAAGAGGCAATTCCTGCAGTGGCCTGTGATTCCAAAGAAGGATCTAACCAGTCATATTAGAACTCTTAAAGTAGTTCACCTGACCACTGTCTTTACACCCATTTTACCCCTAAAGTTCATTTACTCTCCTGATGAATCCTCATCACAGAGGAAGAAACAAATTCACAAGCTCATAGGATGATGACTTGTACTCTGTGTAGCTTGCAATGTGCTTTCCCTGTTCTACCTCTTGTGCACATCTCCAGTCACTGTAAGCTTGCCAAGAATCAAAGGCCACACTCCCCGTGACATCACCATTCAGAGCTCACTGCAGAGCGGATGGCTAAACTATTCAAAGGACAGACAGGAAATCTCTGTGATCTGTGTTTTGAATGGACTGAAGCCAGTAGTAAGGAGCTGGATGTCACATCACCATATGTACTAGTAGGATTTTTATGGATAAAACGTGCGCTGCCAGACCATCATTCCTTACAAGTTGTGTGTTTGATATATTTATTTCCCAACGCGTTTCGAGGTCATAAAAACCTCTTCCTCAGGGGATGACATGTACAGGCAGGTAAAGACATTGCCGGTTTTATACATACACAATTCAAATATTGGCGCCAAGAGTCACATGTTGGGAGGGAGATAAAGGTCAGAGGTCATCAGTATCAAAAAATGTTAAAAGCTTGGTACATCCGACAAAATTAATACATTTGGTGTATTTCCAGGTAAATAATTTGAAAAGAAAAGGAGAGAGAAGAGAAGAAAGAAGACAAAAGGAAAAGAAATGAAGAAAGCGCTAAACGAACCCGCAGAGAAGGAACAAAAAGGAGTGATAGCCGCTGTATAATCCACTAGTCCAAATGAGCAGAGAATATATTGCCAAGAGAAAAAGGAAGAGAGAAAGGAAAAAAAGGAATAAAAAAAATCTTTATATGGAAATATATGATATTAATAAGAATAAAAATAAAAATAATATTAAAATGGATATGTTAAAATCTTTATTAGTATAAGAATATAAAAAATAGAGTAAAAAATTGGAAATGTATGAATAAAAATAATATATATATATATACACATATATGAATAAAAACATGTCTGACCTAATAAAAATAAAAAGTTGATAAAAACAGAGTTTTTTAATATTAAAAGAAAGAAATAAATGATGTATGTATGTCTGATAAAACTATTACAATCGCTGGAGAAAGGACGTTTCTGTAGACAGTCCCGAGGTCAGAGGCACACAGAAGAGGGAGCCGATTCAAAGAGGGAAATATGCCCAAAGGATCGGAAGGTGAAAGATCGCGTCCAGAGGGAGAAGGGAGAAAAGAAGGAGCAGGAGAGTCCCACACCTTAGAAGCATGAAACAAGGGCAATAAAATAACACATGCAGTAACTTATACACAAGGGCAATAAAATAACACATGCAGTAACTTATATACAAAAAAACTACAGATGATAAGACCTGATGTAGTTATAGACGCATGACAAGTTCAGAGGACGGTAACCGGAGTTGAACATAAAAACGCAATCATGAAGATATATTGCACATAAAAATAAATAAGAATAAAAATTTATTAGACTGAATATCAGCTTAAAAAAATTATTCAGACCAGGAGAGGAGGTGTCAAATTATTTTTACAGAAAAACTTCAGTGATTTCGTTAAGACCATTAGGTCTTAAGGTATTCAGCCTATAAATCCAAAAAACTTCCTTTCTATTAAGTGACCCCATTCTATCAGTGATATTATTCGGAATATGTTCAATGGGGCTAATTTTCAAACCATTTGGATTTTTATTATGCTCAACTGTACAGTGTCTAGAAAGACCATGCTTCAAAAACCCTTTTTTAATATTGTGTCTGTGAGAGTTAATTCTCAAATGCAGTGGTTGGGTTGTCCTACCCACATACTGCTTACCGCATTCGCACTCAATCAAATAAATCACAAAGTCAGTGGTGCAGGAAAGAAACTCCTTAACAGGGAAAACTTCGTTCGTACTAGTTCAGGGAAAACTCCTTAACAGGTCTTTCCTGCACCACTGACTTTGTGATTTATTTGATTGAGTGCGAATGCGGTAAGCAGTATGTGGGTAGGACAACCCAACCACTGCATTTGAGAATTAACTCTCACAGACACAATATTAAAAAAGGGTTTTTGAAGCATGGTCTTTCTAGACACTGTACAGTTGAGCATAATAAAAATCCAAATGGTTTGAAAATTAGCCCCATTGAACATATTCCGAATAATATCACTGATAGAATGGGGTCACTTAATAGAAAGGAAGTTTTTTGGATTTATAGACTGAATACCTTAAGACCTAATGGTCTTAACGAAATCACTGAAGTTTTTCTGTAAAAATAATTTGACACCTCCTCTCCTGGTCTGAATAATTTTTTTAAGCTGATATTCAGTCTAATAAATTTTTATTCTTATTTATTTTTATGTGCAATATATCTTCATGATTGCGTTTTTATGTTCAACTCCGGTTACCGTCCTCTGAACTTGTCATGCGTCTATAACTACATCAGGTCTTATCATCTGTAGTTTTTTTGTATATAAGTTACTGCATGTGTTATTTTATTGCCCTTGTGTATAAGTTACTGCATGTGTTATTTTATTGCCCTTGTTTCATGCTTCTAAGGTGTGGGACTCTCCTGCTCCTTCTTTTCTCCCTTCTCCCTCTGGACGCGATCTTTCACCTTCCGATCCTTTGGGCATATTTCCCTCTTTGAATCGGCTCCCTCTTCTGTGTGCCTCTGACCTCGGGACTGTCTACAGAAACGTCCTTTCTCCAGTGATTGTAATAGTTTTATCAGACATACATACATCATTTATTTCTTTCTTTTAATATTAAAAAACTCTGTTTTTATCAACTTTTTATTTTTATTAGGTCAGACATGTTTTTATTCATATATGTGTATATATATATATATATTATTTTTATTCATACATTTCCAATTTTTTACTCTATTTTTTATATTCTTATACTAATAAAGATTTTAACATATCCATTTTAATATTATTTTTATTTTTATTCTTATTAATATCATATATTTCCATATAAAGATTTTTTTTTATTCCTTTTTTTCCTTTCTCTCTTCCTTTTTCTCTTGGCAATATATTCTCTGCTCATTTGGACTAGTGGATTATACAGCGGCTATCACTCCTTTTTGTTCCTTCTCTGCGGGTTCGTTTAGCGCTTTCTTCATTTCTTTTCCTTTTGTCTTCTTTCTTCTCTTCTCTCTCCTTTTCTTTTCAAATTATTTACCTGGAAATACACCAAATGTATTAATTTTGTCGGATGTACCAAGCTTTTAACATTTTTTGATACTGATGACCTCTGACCTTTATCTCCCTCCCAACATGTGACTCTTGGCGCCAATATTTGAATTGTGTATGTATAAAACCGGCAATGTCTTTACCTGCCTGTACATGTCATCCCCTGAGGAAGAGGTTTTTATGACCTCGAAACGCGTTGGGAAATAAATATATCAAACACACAACTTGTAAGGAATGATGGTCTGGCAGCGCACGTTTTATCCATAAAAATCCTACTAGTGAATCTGAAGATTTATGGCCACAGCGTGGTCATTTGGATGTGCAGCAAGCTGACCGTGTTTCTTTATGCCTGTTACTCTCCTATATATGGTGAGTATATTTTATTTTTTGAAATCTTGGTTTTCTCAGATAAGACCCTATTGCGCTTTGTTTCCTTGCAGTTTCAATTACATCACCATATGTGACAGCTTAGGAAGACAGCAGTATTTTAACAACATATAAATTATAATCCTTACAATGCTTTAATCTGTGTGCCCAGAAAACCCCTTTCATTCACTGACAGAGATCCAGGCATGATGGGGGATCCATTTATTTTAAGGTAGTTAGGCACTTGGCTACCTTGTGTACATGGAGGTGGCCTGGTGTCTATTTTCCTAATGCCCCTAGTCAGAATCATTAATGAAAAGTTTAATGGTTTAAGAGGGACAAGATAGTGCAGCCTTTTGGGAATTAAAGATTGTACCATAGACCATTGTGGTTGAATTAAAGAAATAATCCACAAGTTATGGAATGTGAACACCTTGCACATTCTCGCATCCCATCAAGTATGACATGTAGTGAGATTGATCTTGTGCTACAAGTCAGGTGTCTGATACCAGTGCATCATAATCTTATGTTGGTTAGTCTTTGCTATGTTCATGTAGTTTAGGCACCACAGGTTTCTCTACTCTTTTACGCTAATTGATGTTTGTGTTCTATCCTTACCAGTCAAAGGGTTCCCCATGTTAAATATGTTGCTCATTCAGTTGCTAATCATACAGCTTCTATGTTCATTCTTACAACATGTTTTCAATTTATTTGCAGATTGACAGATTAAAGCATCATCTAAATAAAGTAGAAGAAGAGTGCAAACTGGAAAGAAACCAATCACTAAAACTGAAAAATGACATTGAGAATCGCCCGAAGAGAGAACAAATGATGGAACTTGAGCGTGAAAATGAAATGCTGAAGACAACAATACAAGAATTTCAGTCATTGCTTCAGGTAGTAAGATGGTTGCTTTCACAGAATTAAAACATGCAGGTTACTCAGCATCTTTATACAGTGATCAGTGTAGGCGCCTTTACGATCACCAAGAAGATCTGGCCTATGAATCTACAAGTCCACAAGACCTCTGAAGGTGTTCTGTGGTATACACTATGTCACCAGGACATTAACAGTGGATCATTTAGCCCCAGTTTCAGTAGTTTGGGCCTTTATGGCTTGGATATATTTCATCAGCACATCTTACAGATGCTCAATCTGATTAAGACCTGAGAAATGTGCAGGCCAAATCAATACCTTGTCACTTTATATAATCCTTTCTAAGCAACCTTTGTGGCACTGCAGGATGCATTTTCCTGCTGAAAGATGTTACTGCTATTAAGGGATACTGTCACAATGAAAGGAGGCATTTGGTCTAATCTAGTTAGAAGGTACATGTTCAAGTTACATCCATTTGAATGCGAGGACCCAAGGTTCTTCAGAAAATATGGTCTCTGCCAGCTTGTCTTTTTCTACTAGTGCATCCTGATGTCATCCATTCAAGTAACACTCATGCATCTGGGTGTAATGTAAAAGAAAATGTGATTTATCAGGCCCAGGTCACATTCTTGCTTTGCTCAGTGGCCTTATTCAGTGGCTAATCCCTCTATGATGGAGAGGGATTAGCGTGGGTCTGCTGCTACTCAGCCCCACATGCAGAAAGCTGCTATGTATTGTCATTTTTTTAGTTATCCTTATTAGAAAGTCCTTGCACAGGAAGCAATTAGTAATTATTAATTGCAAAACATCAAGCTCAATTTTATTGTGAAAGAAAATGTCCAGCTCACCCACATATGATCTCATGCAGTTAGGAGCACTGGAGGAGTCTATGCCAAGACACAGTAAATCCAAGGAGAAGAAGGAGAAAAAATGTATGACAAAAAATGTCTGACTACTGTGCTTGCCAACAAGGGTTTTGCCACCAAGTATTAAGTCTTGTTTGTCAGAGGGATCAAATACTTATTTATCACTGCAAAATGCAAATACATTTATATAAGCTCCTGATATATACAGTGAAGGAAATAATTATTTTGATTCCTTGCTGATTTTGAAAGATTGCCCACTGACAAAGACATGAAAAGTCTATAATTTTAAGGGTAGGTTAATTTTAACATTGAGAGATAGAATATTAAAAATAAAATCCAGAAAATCACATTGTATAAATTATATAAATTTGTTTGCATTTTGCAGAGAGAAATAAGTATTTGATCCCCTACCAACCAATAAGAGTTCTGGCTCCTACAGACCAGTAAGACGCTCCTAATCAACTCATTACCTGGATTAAAGACAGCTGTCTTACATAGTCACCATTATAAAAGACTCCTGTCCACAGACTCAATTAATCAGTCAGACTCTAACCTTTACAGCATGGGTAAGACCAAACAGCTTTATAAGGATGTCAGGGACAAGATCATAGACGTTCACAAAGCCGGAATGGGCTACAAAACCATGCATAAGACACTGGGTGAGAAAGAGACAACTGTTTGTGCAATAGTAAGAATCAACATCAATCTGATGCACCATGCAAAATCTCACCTAGTGGGTATCCTTGATCATGAGAAAAATGATAGATCAGCCTAAAAATACATGAGGGGAACTTATTAATGATCACAAGGCAGCTGTGACCACAGTCACCAAGAAAACCATTGGTAACACATTACGCCGTAAAGGTTTAAAATCCTGCAGTGCCCGCAAGGTCCCCTGCTCAAGAAAGCATATGTGCAGGCCTGTCTGAAGTTTGCCAATAATCACCTGGATGATTCTGTGAGTGATTGTGAGAAGGTGGTGTTGTCAGATGAGACAAAAATTGAGCTCTTTGGCATTAACTCAACTTGCAGTGTTTGGAGGAAGAGAAATGCTGCCTATGACCCAAATCACACCGTCCCCACTGTCAAGCATGGAGGTGGAAACATTATGTTTTGAGGGTGTTTCTCTGCTAAGGGCACAGGACTACTTTTCTGCATCAGTGGGAGAATAGATGGAGCCATGTACCGTAAAATCTTGAGTGTCAACCTCCTTGACTCCGCCAAGATATTAAAAATGGGTTGTGGCTGGGACTTCCAGCAAGACAATGACCCAAAACATACAGCCAAGGCAACAAAGGAGTGACTCAAAAAGAAGCACATTAAGGTCATGGAGTAGCCTAGCCAGTCACCAGACCTCAGTCCCATAGAAAACTTATGGAGGGAGGTGGAGCTCTGAGTTGCCAAGTGACAGCCTCAAAATCTTAAAGATTTAGAGATGATCTGCAAAGAGGAGTGGACCAAAATTCCTCCTGACATGTGCGCAAACCTCATCATCAACTACAAAAAATGACTGCTTTGCTTGCCAACAAGGGTTTTGCCACCAAGTATTAAGTCTTGTTTGCAAGAGGGATCAAATACTTATTTCTCACTGCAAAATGCAAATAAATTTATACAATGTGATTTTCTGGATTTTATTTTTGACATTCTATTTCTCAATGTTAAAATTAACCTAGCCTTAAAATTATAGACTGCCCATGACTTTGTCAGTGGGAAAACTTACAAAATCAGCAAGGGATCAAATACTTAATTCCCCCACTGTATATACAGGAATAAGACTGCAACCTTAAACATGGTATAACGAGATCTCCCAGTATTTCTCTGGAGCCTGAGGATTTCTGTACATGTTATATAACAGTAATTTGTATCTTTCCATTTTAACAAATCATAGGATGGAGGTCGTAGTTTACCTGATTCAGACAAAGCAATTGTTGATATTCTTGAACATGATCGTAAAGAGGCACTTGAAGATCGCCATGAACTGGTAAACAGGATATTTAATCTTCAGGAAGAAATACGCCAAGCTGAAGATTTAAGGGACAAGGTAAAAAGATCACAGTGTTTTACTAATGCCTTTCTTTCTGCTTTGTCCACAATGCAAATTTGAACACATAGGATCTATTCCTGCTTTTGGCATTAAAATTTCATAAAAAATACTGCATTATATATTCAAAGTCTAATACTATTATGGAAGAAGTTGTTCAATTAAAGGGGTGTTATCTCTTCAGAAGTTCAGAGCAAAGCAGTCGACTTACAGTTTCCTTACTTCCTGGTTTCAGGAAGGGTGGGCTCTCCTCCATGAGTGACAGCTCTGGTGAATAGAACTGTAGTATTATTAGCACTATAAAGCCCAGCACATGATCCTCTGTAACACACTCTGCCATCAGTGGTTTGTTCTGAGTCTACACTATTATCACTGGATTTACACATAATCAAAACAAGGAAAGCAGCACTCCAAAATAAGTACAAAAGGTAATGTTTCTTCACCCATAATGGCCACGTTTCGGTCCATTTGAGGACCTTTTCCAAGCTTCTCAACTTGAGAAAGATCCTTAACTGAAACGAAACATTGCCAATATGGGTGAATAAACATCACCTATTGTACTTATTTTGAAGTGCTGCTTTCCTTTTTTTGTTTATTTGGAGGACTGGTCTTTGCCTAGGATGTCTTGCACCCATATACTCCTTTGCTGGTGCTGCGCCTATTTTTTCCTCTCTGGATTTACACAGAGAGATAATAGGGCTTTTGGAAAAGCACACAACTCTGTACAGAAAGAGCAGAGTGCCTAGAAGACCTGCAGTGAAAGCTACCGGGCTGGTGATTTATATGTGCATCTCTTCAAAAGATGAGAGCCAGAGTAGAAATCAATGGACTGGAAAGAGGTGGCTGGAATGTTAAGAGTAAAGGGCCTGTCACACTAAGTGATATCGCTAGCAATATCGCTATAACATCACTGGTTTTTCTGACGTTATAGCGATATTGCTAGCGATATCACTATGTGTGATACTTACCTCCGACTGCTCCCCCTCTGGTTATCGCTGATTGCGCGAGAACATCCTGGACCGTTTCTCGTCGGGGGCTTCCTGTGGCGCCGACGAGCGACGCATGGACGTGGGCGGGAGGACGCAGGATCGCCGCGTCTGACAGGTAAGTAACGACCCCCGACCCCTGCGATGTCTCTGGTGAGATCTGCCTGTGTGGCAGCTCACTAGCGACCACTTAGCGATGCACCAGCGATCCTGACCGCGTCATATCGCTGGTCGGGATCGCTGGTGCATCGCTAAGTGTGACAGTACCTTTAATCCATCCTGGAATTTGCTTGCTGAACACTCTCAGCCAGATATTTCAAGCTGAACTCCATGGAAATGAGCAGTACACTATAAAAGATAAAATCTCTCATAGCAGGAGAATGACAGCTGATAGAAAAAGCAAGTTAATTGCAAATTTGCATATTTTCATAGAATCATAGAATGTTCAAGTTGCAAGGAACATCTAGGGTCATCATGTCCAAACCCCTGTTCAATGCTAGATTCACTAAACCATCTCAGAAAGATGTCTGTTCAGCCTCTGCTTGAAGATTTCCATTGAAGGAGAACTCACCACCTCTCGTGGCAGCCTATTCCACTCACTGATCACCCTCACTGGCAAAAAAATTTTTCTAATATCTAATCTCTATCTTCATCCTTTCAGTTTCTGTCTCAGGGTTACTGCAACAAAACAGAGCCAGAAGACCGCAGTGTCTGATGGCTCCTGCTTTGCTGCTGAGAAGAAGCACTTCTCCGGCATATTAAGGGTGTTTGTTTTCTTTCAGCAGGACAGGGGTTAATCGGCCATGTGGAAATCTCTGCTTTCAGCTGTGCTTGGTTAACCACTCCCCTCTCCTATAAAAACTAGGTCTGCAGGCCAGATCATTGTCTGAGATAGCATTTCCTACAAGGATCTGGAGAGAGAGAGGAGCTGGTGTTTGGAGTGCTGGAGGAGTTTATTGTGCGACGGTTGCTTGGTTTGTTCGCTTGGAGATTCCTCATCCATTCCTGCTTTTTCTTCCCCCGTCCTCACACCCTGGTGTATACCTCTGTTGCTTGTGAGAGAATTATTTGTGAGTGGAATTTTCTTTTACCCATGTCTCGTTCCCCTGTCTGTTGGGTTGGTGTACTTCGGTACACGGTAGCGCCTCTCTTCCCCAGGAGGGGGGAAGGGGACAGACGCAGGGCTAAAGCTAGGAGACAGGGCTAGGGTGGAGGCCCCGGCATCCTCACCATCTGAGATATCCTGGGGAACAGGGCGAGTTAGGGTGCCCCCTAGTGTCAGGGCCAGGAAAGGTGCCCCTGGTCCCAGTTTAGTCGCCAGCCCAATCGTGACAGTTTCTTTCCATTGCTTCTCGTGTTTCCCTGCGAAAATGAGAATAAAGATGATCCCTCTACACTGTGACATCCCTTCAGATATTTGTAGTTAGGTATTAAGTCATCCCTTAGCCTTCTTTTTTTGGAAGCAAAACATTCCCAGATCGTTTAACCGTTCCTTGTAGGAAATAGTTTGCAATCCACTCACCATCTTGGTAGCTCTTTTCTGAACTTGCACACAGTTGGTAAGAATTAGGTCCAAGATTGAAGATCCTCTTGTTCTCTCTTCTACCTTTTGAAAGATAAAATTGTCAGCCAGGGAAGATAAGAATTTTCTGGACCCATTACTTTTGCCTCAGAGAGATTCCCAACAAATATCTGGATAATTAAAATCTCCCATGATCACTAAGGGTCCCGTTACATTTAGCGATGCACCAGCGATCCTGACAACGATACGACCCAGTCAGGATCGCTGGTGCATCGCTAAATGGTCGCTAGTGAGCTGCCAAACAGGCAGATCTCTCAAGCAACGCAGCAGCGATATAGCGATCCATCGGGGGTCGCTGTTACCTATCACACCGCAGCGATTCTGACGACTTCTGCCTGCGTCCATGAGTTCTGCGTTGTCGTTAGTCGGCGCCGAACACAGCGATGCATGCCGGCCAGTGGGATGCCAATGACGAAAAAATGGCCCAGGTCATTCTAGCATGATATTCAGCGGGGGGCCAGTCGCAGATCTGTGTCACACAAAATGATATTGCTGGCGAGATCGCTGTTGCGTCACAAAATCTGTGACGCTTTAGCAATCTCGTTAGCGATCTCGCTATGTGAGAAAGAGCCTTAAGTTGTGCTTTTTTTAAGAACAAAGACATCTGATGTAAATAGTACATCAATCTCTTTAGTCTGTCCAGGTGGCCTACAGAAAACACCTACAATAGTGTCCTTTCTGTTCTCCTTGCCTTGTATTCTTACCCAAACAGTTTCTACAGAGCTACCATTCTCTGAAGCTTGGATCTCTGTGGAGATATTTAATTTCCTAGTATACAATGCAACACTTCCTCCCCTCTTGTTAAGCCTGTTTTAAATAAATAAGTTTTAGCCTTCAAGGTTTGTATTCCAATCATGTGTATCATCCCACCAAGTTTCAGTGATGCCTATGACATCCTATCTCTGCTATTGTGTTAGCAGCTCCAATTCTCCTTGTTTGTTTCTCATGCTCTGTGCATTTGTATAGACACATTTTAGCTTGTAACAGGTTTCTTTTGCTCCTCTATTTTCATTCAGAATTTGTTGTCTTTGCTCTTTATTTTCACTTCTAATAGCAGGGTTCTCAAAAGAATTCATTAGCTGCATATTTCTTCCTGGCCGTATATATATCCTATCCCATATTGCTCTGTAGCAAGGCATCTACCAAATATTTGTTTTCCTGTTTTTTTAAGATGCAACCCATCTCTAGCAAGTAGTCCATCATACAGGTCATTTACTCCATCATACATGTAATTTCATGCTGCCTAACTTAATAAAACAATTTATGAACTTGAGAAAACCCCTTTTAGCTCTATCCACATCAGTGTCACGACAGCTCCTAAATCCTAATAAATCTTTATAAACTAAATTCCTAGTTTATTTAATGGCAAGAAGCGAACTATCTCTACTTTTATTTACTGCCTGTTAATAAAAACACAAGGACATTTTTCTATTTACAATAAAGATCTACATTTTTTGAGGCAGCATTTATTCGGATATATAGGAAATATACTTTTCATATATCTATAGATAAAACATTGCTACATATAATGTATATAATTCTTTTGTAGTATTTAGAGGAGAAAGAAGACTTGGAGTTAAAATGTTCTACTCTGGCAAAGGACTGTGAGATGTATAAACACCGCATGAACACTGTTATGGTACAGTTAGAGGAAGTAGAGAAGGAACGGGATCAGGTAAATAAGTGACTACGGCTATGTTCACACCTGCTTTGGCGGCTCTACTGCAGATTCCATTATATGTGCGGGACAAAAGATTTCTGGTTATCTATGATGGATACAGTGAATGAAAACCAATCAGCACCATTATAGTCAATATGATCTGTCTCCTGAATTGGTGTCCGTTATGTGATAAATCAGTTTCAGTCAGTGACCAAAACCAGAGTACTATGATTACATTAAGATTAGACACAGCCATTTTGTACTGTGTCACACTTAGGGTATGTGCACACTTTCAGGAATTGGTAGCGCTTTGAACGCGGCACATGTCTGCTGCATCCAAAGTGATGCCGTCTATTGAATGCAAGTGAATCTGCATATGTTCACTGAACCGTGTGGATTCACCCTGTCCAATTCACTGGATGGGTGAAATTTATCTTGTGGAGACTTGCGTCTCCGCAAGATAAATAGACATGCTGCAGTCTGGAAAGACGTACCACATGTCCGTCTCTGCGGGTGAGCAGCGGGCGTCTCTGGACATGGGATTTTTTAAAATCCCATCCACTATGCTGTAACATCTGGACACTGCGGATTGGACGAAGAGCAAGTGAGCATTCTCCAGCAAGACTTGGCACCTGTCCACACTGCCAAAAGTACCAATACCGGGTTTACAAACAACAGTATCACTGTGCTTGATTGGCAAGAAAACTCGCCTGACCTTAACCCCATAGAGAATCTATGGGGAAGATGAGAGACACCAGACCGAACAATGCAGACAACCTTAAGGCTGCTATCAAAGCAACCTGGTCTTCCATAACCCCTCAGCAGTGCCACAGGCTGATTGGCTCCATGCCACGCCGCATTGGTACAGTAATTGATGCAAAAGGAGCCCCGACCAAGTATTGAGTGCATTTACTGAACATACATTTCAGTAGGCCAACATTTCGGATTTTAAAATAATTTTTCATGCTGATGTTATAAAGTAATCTAATTTACTGAGATAATGACTTTTGGGTGTTCATTGGCTATAAGCCATAATCATCAACATTATCAGAAATAAACACTTGAAATAGATCACTCTGTTTGTAATGACTATATAATATATGAGTTTCACTTTTTGCATTGAAGAACTGAAATAAATTAACTTTTTGATGATATTCTAATTTTGTGAGAAGCACTTGTATACAGTATAAAAAGTTCATTTAGTATCGTGTATGAGCAGCACACACCAACATACATGCCTTGACTATTATCAATGAGGGTATTAATGGTTGTCTGAGGAATTTTCTGCCATGCTGAAGCACCTAAGCAAACAAATCATCAAATTCCGTAGCTGGTAGCTCCCTTTGAACTTGCAGACCAATAATGCCCCAGATGTGCTCAATGGGATACAAGTCCAGAGATGCTGCAGGTCAAAGTAGCATGTTTATTCCATGGAGGCTGTTCATAAGTAGCATGAGTATCATGCAGCCTGGTGCTGTCGTGTTGAAAACGGCTTCTTTTGGAGCAATGACAGCACCACTGGTTCCATGAACAGATCAATGTAATGTCGAGCTGTTAATACAACTGGAATGAAGACTAAAAGGGGTACAGCAACTGTACATTATGCCACTCCACACAATAATCTTGGGAGTAGGACCAGTATGATGTTCCCTCATGAAGACCTCTTCATGGTGTTGCCACAGTGGTCTCCAGGTCAATCTCTGGCTGTGAATAATGGGGGGATTTATTGACAGTTCACAATCCTCCCAAAAACATGCAGCTGTTACAGGACACCTGACTCAGCGGTGGGGGGGGGCAGCTTCTCGGCTTCAAAGAAGGAATTCACCCCCTCAACATCCCCCATCTAGTTGGTACAGGAAAACCCCCTGTGGATTCAATTCAAACCATTGTGTCTAACTGCTTTGTTCAGACAGCTTTGATTTCATAACGAGAATATGGACTTACCGTATGTCCTAGCCGCACACCGGTTACATTTTTGAGATCTCTGGAACAGGCCAAAAGCCTTTCTGGGTTTGATCCGTTTTTTTTACCCCTGGTTTGCGCATCCCTTCTTATATTTTGTCATATTTTTCCATTGCTAATTGTCTGTCTATTTTTACCTGCATTGAACAATAAACTGTTTATTTTTGGAGTGTATGATCGGTTTCTTTCTCCTTTTTTCAGCTTTATGTAACTATCCGATTGTCCACACAATATCACTTTGGTCCGGCTTCTTGGTCGCAAGGTCTTTATCTTATATAATTTTATACGCACTAAATACTATGGATAACCTCACCATCATTTAGCATTTCCTTTGTAACCCTTTTCTGATATTTGTCTCACATCGAGCAGATCTGGGACGTCACTTTTTGGCAATTGTAAAGGGAGCAGCCAATCTTGATGATTTGCATGTCCAAGTACATTCATCGCGGCAGAAGTGTCCTCAGACAAAAAATAATAACCTCATTGACAAAAGCCAAGGTGTATAAGTGAAGTTATTTCATGTTCAATACTAAATTAATTGAGCCAGGTTCAAAATGTTGTTTCTGTTTTTCCATACTTTTCATATCATTAGCATGTCTATGGATCGTGTGATTTTCATAATTCCACATCTTTGCATTCTTAGGCTTCTTTTACACTTACCGTGTTTTTGCGGGCCGTTTTTGTGGCCCCAATAGATTTCTATGGGGCTGCAAAATCGACCCGCAAAAATTTCACGGTGCGCCATGCGCAGTACAGCCGTGAGGGCTGTATTTGCGGCCGTGAAAAAAAAGATCGCGCCTGCTCAATCTTTTTCACGATGTACGGACACGGCCCCCATTGAAAATTAATAGGCCGGAACAAAAAACAAAAAACAAACGGAAGTTTGTTTTTGCAGTGCACCGTGACTTCTGGTTTTGCAGAACGCCGGGTTTTTTTTACAATACTATTTCCATAGTATTGGAAACATGAAAAAAAAAGGCGATCCGCAAGTTTTGTGCGGTCCGATATTGCGGCAGACCTCCTTTTTTGCGGCGATACAGCCCACAATAACGGGCCGCAAAAAAACGTCAAGTGTAAAAGTAGCCTTAATGTTACAATTTTAATGTTGAAGAATATATTTTGATGAAAGTACACAAGCTGGCAACCCCTACAGGGCCAATTATACAGAAAGGCCATATATCTCTATGAGAAGCATAAGTAAGGGGTGTAAATACTATTTATGTAAGATGCCCTATTCTCTGACACAAGAAAGTAAAACACATATACCGTGGTTCATGTGCCAGGTTTTCTTTTTTAATACTGATTGGCTTGCTAAAAAGTTACACCATTACCAGGGAAAAAATCTCTTCTCCATAGTTAGTTAAGTCTTTCTTCACAGTAAACAGGCTTTTATTAACTTGGGATTTCCTTCTGCAAAATCCAAAAGTATTTCCACGTAGTGCTATTGCCCCATAGACATTGCCTCCGGCTTCAGATAGTTGTCACAGCTGTACTGTATTGCATTTGATAATAATAAACTATTCCATTCCTACATTGTGTATTTTTTCTTTATAATAGGCATATCGTGCCCGTGATGAAGCCCAGACACAGTGCTCTCAATGCCTGATAGACAAGGACAAGTACCGGAAGCAGATCCGAGAACTGGAAGAGAAGAATGATGAACTTAGGATTGAGATGGTCAGAAAGGAGGCAAGAATTGTGAATCTGGAATGTAAACTGAGACGAGTACTCAAGGAAGGAGTTGCTTTGGACCAGGTGAATGTCTTTTCCAGAAGAAAGCAGATAAATATACAAATAGTCTTTTTTATTTTGTTAAAGGCAAACCTTAAGGCTGATTTTACTTCTAAGGGCAGAGTCACACTGGCGAATTTTTCATCCGAGAATCGGATCATAAACCTCGCACTGGCTGTCTGCTCTCCTGACCTGAGCTTGACAGCTGCATAGTCATTCATCATGCCGTCATGCTCAGGTCAGGAGATGTGCCGGCCAGTCCGTGCTATGCGATGCGATTATCGCAGGAGAAATTGGCAGTGTGACTCCAGCCTAAAACTAGTTTAGTTATATGGCTAAGTATTTTGAACTTTGAATTTTTACTTAGAACACACAGTATTCTATAATTTGACTTTGGGTTTCTCTGTTTTTTTGCGTTTTTTTTTTTTTTTTTAATTGGAACCTGTTAGGATGATATCACTACTGAAACTAGAGGTATGGCTATACAAATTATAGTATGACAACAAAAGTCATACCTGTTTTGTAGCAATCTGATGTGCTAGAGTGGAGATATTGCCCTAATGAGATGGAGCTGAAAAATCACTCTGATATAGAGCGGAGCTATTGCTCTGATGTGCTACAGCGGAGAAATCACTATAATGTGCTACAGTGGAGAAATCACTGTAATGTGCTACAGTGGAGAAATCACTGTAATGTGCTACAGTGGAGAAATCGCTCTGATGTGCTAGAGCAGAGAAATCACTCTGATGTGCTACAGTGGAGAAATCACTATAATGTGCTACAGTGGAGAAATCACTGTAATGTGCTACAGTGGAGAAATCACTGTAATGTGCTACAGTGGAGAAATCACTGTAATGTGCTACAGTGGAGAAATCACTGTAATGTGCTACAGTGGAGAAATCACTGTAATGTGCTACAGTGGAGAAATCACTATAATGTGCTACAGTGGAGAAATCACTATAATGTGCTACAGTGGAGAAATCACTGTAATGTGCTACAGTGGAGAAATCACTGTAATGTGCTACAGTGGAGGATTCACTATAATGTGCTATGGTGGAGAAATCACTGTAATGTGTTACAGTGGAGAAATCACTGTAATGTGCTACAGTGGAGAAATCACTGTAATGTGCTACAGTGGAGAAATCGTTCTGATGTGCTACAGCGGCGAAATTACTGTAATGTGCTATAGTGGAGAAATCGCTCTGATGTGCTACAGCGGAGAAATCACTGTAATGTGCTACAGTGGAGAAATCGCTCTGATGTGCTGTAGCGGAGAAATCGCTCTGATGTGCTAGAGTGGAGAAATCACTCTGATGTGCTGGAGTGGACAAATCACTCTGATGTGCTAGAGCGGAGGAATCACTCTGATGTGCTAGAGTGGAGAAATTGCTCTGATGTGCTACAGTGGAGAAATCACTTCGATGTGCTAGAGCAGAGAAATCGCAGTAATGTGCTACAGTGGAGAAATCACTCTGATGTGCTAGAGTGGAGAAATTGCTCTAATGTGCTACAATGGAGAAATCGCTCTGATGTGCTAGAGTGGAGAAATCGCTCTGATGTGCTAGAGTGGAGAAATCGCTCTGATGTGCAAGAGTGGAGAAATCGCTCTGATGTGCTAGAGTGGAGAAATCGCTCTGATGTGCTAGAGCGGAGAAATCGCTCTGATGTGCTAGAGCGGAGAAATCGCTCTGATGTGCTAGAGCGGAGAAATCACTCTGATGTGCTAGAGCGGAGAAATCACTCTGATGTGCTAGAGCGGAGAAATCACTCTGATGTGCTAGAGTGGAGAAATCACTCTGATGTGCTACAGCGGAGAAATCACTGTGATGTGCTAGAGCGGAGAAATCGCTCTGATGTGCTAGAGCGGACAAATCACTCCGATGTGTTACAGCAGAGAAATCACTCTGATGTGCTATGCGGAGAAATCACTATGATGTGCTAGAGCAGAGAAATCACTCTGATGTGCTAGAGCAGAGAAATCACTCTGATGTGCTAGAGCGAAGAAATCACTCTGATGTGCTAGAGCGGAGAAATCACTCTGATGTGCTAGAGCGGAGAAATCACTCTGATGTGCTAGAGCGGAGAAATCACTCTGATGTGCTAGAGCAGAGAAATCACTCTGATGTGCTACAGCGGAGAAATCACTCTGATGTGCTACAGCGGAGAAATCACTGTGATGTGCTAGAGCGGAGAAATCGCTCTGATGTGCTAGAGCGGACAAATCACTCCGATGTGCTATGCGGAGAAATCACTATGATGTGCTAGAGCAGAGAAATCACTCTGATGTGCTAGAGCAGAGAAATCACTCTGATGTGCTAGAGCGAAGAAATCACTCTGATGTGCTAGAGCGAAGAAATCACTCTGATGTGCTAGAGCGGAGAAATCACTCTGATGTGCTAGAGCGGAGAAATCACTCTGATGTGCTAGAGCGGAGAAATCACTCTGATGTGCTAGAGCAGAGAAATCACTCTGATGTGCTACAGCGGAGAAATCACTCTGATGTGCTACAGCGGAGAAATCACTCTGATGTGCTATGCGGAGAAATCACTCTGATGTGCTAGAGCAGAGAAATCACTCTGATGTGCTAGAGTAGAGAAATCACTCTGATGTGCTAGAGTGGAGAAATCGCTCTGATGTGCTACAGCGGAGAAATCACTCTGATGTGCTAGAGCGAAGAAAGCACTCTGATGTGCTAGAGCGGAGAAATCACTCTGATGTGCTAGAGTGGAGAAATCGCTCTGATGTGCTAGAGCAGAAAAATCACTCTGATGTGCTACAGCGGAGAAATCGCTCTGATGTGCTACAGCGGAGAAATCACTCTGATGTGCTAGAGTGGAGAAATCACTCTGATGTGCTACAGCGGAGAAATCACTCTGATGTGCTACAGCGGAGAAATCACTCTGATGTGCTACAGTGGAGAAATCACTCTGATGTGCTACAGCGGAGAAATTGCTCTTTGAAGTCACATAAAGATTAACCTGGAAGTGCATTGGGGATGAGCCATTGAGGATGTATCTGCACACTCATTGCATTTCCAGGATTGATTTCTATGATTCTTGATTTCTCTGCATTAGAGCATCACAGTGATTTCTCAGCACTAGCACATTATATTACTGCAAACAGATACAATTGTTATTGTTATGCTAGAAACTATACAGCCATGCCACTAATGTAAGTGGTAACACCATTCTGACATATTTCTATTATAGGAACGAAAATAAAAAACAGAGAATCACCCGGGGTTAAACTGAAGAATATGGTGTGTCCTAATTAAAATGCTAGGATTTAATGCTAAAATTTGTGTGATTACAATTTCCTTAATCATAACATATATTTATCATAGCTAATATTCATTGATATCATATATAACGTACAAATATTGCAGATACACTTTCAAAACCTTTGATAAACAAAACCTTAAGATGTCTGTATACATTAGCACAGCCTAAGTTAAACCTAGGATGGCTGATATTCTAATATGTATAGGAGACATCCGGCTCTTCCCTAATGGCAGACTGTCTGGGAAAAGGAATGATCGGGCATGTTGATATTCAATATGCCCGAACCTCTGTTCCCAAGGTAGATAAGAGGAATATGATAGGGGACTATTTTTAAGATCCCAAAGAACATGTATGCATTCTTGGTCAAGTCTTGGATAATAAAATAATATGTATCCCCCCTTACCTCTAACCATATTCTTTAAGGGTAACCTGTGAGAAGGTTTTTGCTACCTAAAGCTCCCAGTTTTCCTGACAGTTCTTATTAGGCAATAGCCACCATCAATGAGTCATATTGTTAAAACTTTGGCTCAGTACCCACTCACGGTGCATGCTAGTTAGGTCTATCCAGTCAAGGAGCCAAGTCAATATGTCCACATCTTGTAAGGCTTGCTTGACATCAGAGATGACAAAACATATAATGTTCCCTATCCTCAAAGATTTTCATCAAGAGCAGATGTGTACTAAGCTTAATTTTTAGTAAAATGCCACATTGATTGAAGCTGTTAACGACATATCTGGAAACTGCAGCAAGAGAACCGTCAGATAGTAGAGGCGTGTTTGTGGGGGATGGGGTGAGGAAAGTTTCCTTTAATTACCCCATGGGTCTTTCTCCCAAATGTATTCAATTTACTATAACAATATGATGTTTCCATTAGAGTTTGCCCAGGAATCTACACATTGTCATGCCCCCAAGTTCAAAGACAAATGGTCAGGATGCAGAAGACTCATCTGATTCCATGGGTTCTCCGGATGCTAAATATTTCTTTAATGCCGAATCAAAGAAAAAGAGAAGGATGAACATAAAGGGAATTCCACAGGTATTTGTTATTCAGACTTAATATTATTCATATTAATAATATTTGTTATTCATTTAATTCCAGCCTACAGGCAAAGGTTGAAAACATCCAAACCTACAGTTTATATAAAGAAGACATGGTCTGAGGAGGCAAAATTGCAACTACAAGCATGCTTTGAATGCACGGACTGGGAGGTATTCCAGGAAACATGCTCGGGTCTGGATGAATGGGTTGATGCAGTGTCCTCATATATCCGTTTTTGTGAAGACACATTTATTGCATCCAAATCTGTCCACTTTCGGGGAAACAACAAGCCGTGGTTTACAAATAAAGTCAGGTTGATCCGTAAGAGAAAAGAGGAGGCTTATAAAGCAGGCGATATTACTGAATTCAAGAAACTTAGGAACTCGCTATCTAAAGAGATCAAGTTAGCCAAACACGAGTATGCAAAGATTCTGGAGGAAAGGTTCTCATCAAAAGATACTAGATCTGCATGGAGAGGATTAAGAGAGGTCACCAATTATAAAAGCCACCCCACTATAGTGAACCCCAGCAGAAGTCTGGCAGCAGAGTTAAATGAATTCTACTGCAGATTTGAGGCAAGCTCTACACACAGTGGCTATTCATCTCTAAGCTCCTCAGTCAGTTCATATAAAGATCATTCATTGTGCAAAACCCAAGTAGTGATCTCCGAGGCAGAGGTGATACGCATCCTGAAGGGACTTAAGGTCAAAAAGGCACCTGGCCCTGATGGTGTATCTCCAATGTGTCTGAAAGTATGTGCTACCCAGCTTGCCCCTATGCTGACAAATATATACAATGTGTCACTGAAAGAGTGCGTTGTACCTCAGTGTTGGAAAAGTTCCACAATTATCCCTGTCCCCAAGAAAGTGGGATCCTCTGAGTTGAACGACTATAGACCAGTAGCACTCACATCTGTAGCTATGAAAGTCTTCGAAAGAATTATGATGTCCCACCTGATAAAATTCACGCAGAAGCTATGGGACCTGCTTCAGTTTGCCTATAAGGAGAATTGTTCGGCAAACGACACTGTCAATCTGGCACTGAAGTACATTTTGGATCATACAGATGAACTGCACTCATATGTCCGGATTCTTTTCATGGACTTTAGCTCAGCGTTCAATACCATTGATCCTAATTTACTTCATAAGAAATTGGTAGCTCTTGGAGTCCCTCTCAACTTATGCTTGTGGATTTATAACTTCCTGACAGCCAGGATACAGAGTGTAAAAGTTGGACCATTCACTTCAGACACCTTGGTCACAAACATCGGGGCACCTCAGGGGTGTGTTTTGTCCCCGTTACTGTTTTCTCTCTATACGAATGATTGCATCTCTTCAGCAGACTCAGTAAAAATCTTGAAATTTGCCGATGATATGACACTGATTGGTCTCATCAGGGGAAATGCTGAAGACTTGTATCGGAGTGAGGTGGAAAGAATATGTGACTGGTGTAAAGCCAATAATCTTGTACTCAACACTAAAAAAACTGCTGAGATGGTTGTGGATTTTAGGAAAGATCAACATGAGATACTTCCAATCTACATCCATGACGAAGTGGTTCTTAGGGTCACAGAGACCAAATTCCTTGGTGTTATCATCTCTCATGATCTTAAATGGGGGAAAAACGTTGATGCTGTTATAAGAAAAGCACAACAGAGGATGTTCTTCCTGCGTCAGCTGAAAAGATATGGTTTGTCTAAGAATCTGCTGATCTTATTCTTTAATGCTGTCATCAGATCTGTGATTTGTTCCTCTCTGATAGTCTGGTATGGGGGAGCCACTGCGCATGACAAACTCCGCTTACAAAGGACTTTCAGAACAGCAGAGAGAATTATAGGTTCCCCCCTGCCTAAAATCCAGGATCTTTATGATAAGAGTATTCGATCCCACGCATTGAAAATTTCATCCGATCCCTCTCACCCGGGACACTCCTCATTCCAACTACTCCCTTCAGGACGTCGCTTCAGAGTCCCCAAATGCAGCACCAACCTCCATATGAACAGCTTCTATCCACTCTCTGTTCAACAATTAAATCGTCATGTGTAGACTATATACTGTATCTGTCTTGTTAGATGTTACTTGTTGTATCTGTTGTTATATATTATGTTGCCTCTTTGCCACAAAGAATTCCTTGTATATATGTAATATGTACTTGGCGATAATAAATTTGATTGATAATATAATCATGTAGAAATACAAACAGAGGGGCGTGGCCTAGGCGCAGTGCGACTTGCACTGCGTGCGTGCTCCTGAGGTAACCCTCTACAGCTACTGACTACGCAACTATATTTCTACATTTTCGCTCTCATTCATACTTACTTTTATTCAGCAAGTTGTTTGGCACGTTTTAAGAAGTTTCCTGTCAAAATCGGATATACCTAGGACATTTTATCCTGTGGCGAAGACTGCGGCCTGCTAAAATGGCGTCGGTTGATGCCGTGTCACTGTGAGAGATCCTGTCTGAGGTAAAAAAAAAAGACTCAAAGACTGCCTCTTTTTTTCTTTATAAATATTTTATTTTTCACCTTTCATCACATAGGTATGGATTTATATTCATTTTCCCACAATTTTTTTGACTTTTGGAGCTTTTATCAATTTTCCGTGACATTTTCGTTATTTTGTTATTGCGCCAATTTATTGGAAGATTTCCTCTTGGTCCCTCTCTGGATGTGCCCCTGTTCAACCAGGCGGTTTTAGCCCCCTTTTGACTGTGTTATACCCTAGCACAGCAGGGGTGAAGATCCTGTCAGAAATTTCTCTGGGCGCCATCTTCTGCCTTCCAGTGACGTCACCGCTAATCGGTGGGTATCATAAAACATATCAAAACACCTTCTGAGACCTTCTGTGTGTGCCCCTACCCAACCGGGGGGGGGTTCGCCCCCTTTTAATTTTGTTTAGCCTGGGCACATCGCAGGTGAAGACTTGGACTGAGACCGCTGCAGGCGCCATCTCCCTCCTTCTCAGTGACGTCACCGCTATAGGCGTTTATTTTCCTGTGATCAAATTTGAACTAGACTGGTTTTAACTCTTATTTTGGGGCTGCCCCTTGTGGACCGGGGGGTTGGGGATCTCTTTTGTGTGTGTTTTTCTTGGACACACTGCTGTGGAAGTTCCCCCCACAGACCGCTGGGCTCTGCTGCGCTGCGGATCCTCCTCCTCTGCCAGTGATGTCACCGCTATTTGGGTTGCGTCACAAAATTCATTGGAACCCCCCTGTGACCTTCTATAGGTCTGCCCCTGTCTAACCGGGGGGTTTGCGCCCCCTTTTAGCTTTATTTTGCCTGGGCACATCGCAGGTGAAGATTTGGATTGGGACTGCTGCAGGTGCCGCCTCCCTCCCATTGACGTCACCGCTATATGCGGCTTTTTTCTGGGCTCAAAATTGAATAAAAATTTATCTATCCCCATTTATGGGGTTGCCCCTGATGGACCGGGGGGCTTTGGATCTTTTTTTAATTTGTTTTACCAGGGCACATTGCCCAAGAAGTTCCCTTGTCAGCTCGCCCTGTTCCTCTATACTCCGGCTGCTCCTCCTCCTGTGACATCATCGCTGGACCAGGGCCTACTTCTGAATGAAGTGGAGATCCCCAGCTGCATTGTCCTGACGTGTCTGGCTGTGACAGGCAAGGATCGCTGTATACTCCTGCTCCACAGGCTTCTTCACCTCTGCCTGTGACATCGTCGTTGATTGCAGCCTGTCTGGAAGCTGTGGGGGACTGCAGTCGCCACCTATGGTAGCGGCCATTTTATTTGTCAGTCAAGTGTCGCAGCTGCTGGGGGCGGCCATTTTCTTGGTGGGTTTGAACTCAATATTTGATGTTGCTTTATTTACTGTTCTTGCATTGAAAAGTGTATACACATACTTCATCATACTGATTTTGGTATAGGGGATTGTTGCTCATTTAATATATAAATAACAAATATACTATATAATTAATATTAATTATATAAAACTAAATAGTTTATAAAGTTTAATTATAATATTTAATATATTGGAGGGAGAGGGGAGAGAGGAAACAGAAGAAACAATAGTATTAGAAATAATAGAAACATAAAATACAAAAAAACAAAAAAATAAATAAAACCATAAATAAATAAAAAATTTTAGTAAAAATTGACGTTGGGTAGCGGTGGTCCCTAGCCGGTCACCTCAAAGTAGCACAACCCTATACACTTCTGTGACATTATCTCCCGGGTTAATTTATTTAATATAAAGTTACTATTCTACTCTTTCTCAGTTCTTGGTTATATCACTTGGTAAAATGCGTCATTTCAACTCAAAATTACCTATGGCTAAAACTACAGGTGTCTCTAGAGGACAAAAGCAAAATAAAGAACCCAAGTCTCCTCGTGGTTCTTCCGGGGACAGGGTTAATCTATTGAGTCCGCTTAAGTCCCGTTCTCCCATTGACCGAGACTGTTCGCAGCTTTCTACCGACAATGTGTCTCTCTCGTTGTCCACACATGGTGCTTGTTTGACAACGTTAAGTGGAGATCTTCCTTCCTCAAATTCTCATACTGAGACAATGAATCTTTCTTCCTCTTCAAAGAGGAAGGGTCCCTCGGGTGGGGGGAGTAGGCGGTCTTCCAGTGCCAATTCCTCTGGGGAGGATTGTAGTTCTTCCCAAAACCCAACTCGAAAAAAATCCAGGCCGTAACCTGAGAAATTGTCCGGGGCCTTCACTGGTGCTACAACCCTTGAGGCATATATGAACGCATTAGTTCAAAAACTTAGTGCCAGGATGTGTATCGACATGGCTAACCAAGCAAAGCTTTTTCAGGACACTCTTGAACACTTTACTGCTCAGTTGGATAACCATGAGTCTAGATTGGGGGAATTGGAAAAATCACAAACGGTATCTCTAAAACACCATTCGGAGTCCAAGTTTGAGATACACCAGTTGCGACTTAAATTGGCGGATCTGGAGGACCGCTCCCGCCGCAACAATATTAAAATCAGGGGTATATCGGAAGATATTTCACCCGTCAAGCTTTCTGACTATGTTAAGGGAGTTTTAGGAGGATGATTCTAAATCTTCCTAAGCCTCCTTCCATCCCTAAAGACCTACCCAGGGATGTAATTATGAAAATTCATTTCTACCACATAAAAGAGAAAATTCAGAATTTGGTCAGAATTAAGGGAGGCTTCCCGGAACCATATCACCATCTAAAGTTTTTGAGGCCTCGGGTCCCTCTAAAAAGGCAGGTGTCATGATCCTAGTCAGGGACTCCTTGTCGTTCGAACTGCTGGAGGAATTGGTTGATGTGAACGGTCATTTTCATGTCCTTGTCTGTTCTATAGGCTCCCAAATTTATACCATTGTCAATATCTACGCTCCTACTAAAGGTCAAATTAGGTTTTTGAACAAATTACTAAAAAAAACTTGAACCGCTAAAGAGAGGCATTCTTTTACTCTTAGGTGATTTTAACTTGGTACCCGATAATACGCTTGATGCCTCTTCTTCCAGTAGACTTAATTTCCCTTCTTTAAATAATTGGCTTTTCACTAATGAATTTTTTGATGTTTTTCGATGTCTCAATTCCACCTCAAAGGAATATACATTTTTCTCTGACTCTCATTTATCTGCCTCTCGTATTGACCTCATTTTATCAGACGTATTTTCTCTCCGTAGATTTTCCTCAGTTTCAATTGGAAATAAATCTATTTCAGATCATGCTCCTGTTATTGCCAAGTTGGTTGAGGGGCACTAATCATTAATGTTAATAATCAGCAGTTGTGGAAGTGTAATGCTTCTATTTTTAAAAATCCTACTTACCATGAGGAAATATCTAAATCTCTCAATTTTTATTTTTCAGAAAATATATTTGATCCTTCCAAACCATTCCTCCAGTGGAATGCTCACAAGGCGGTTATACGAGGCACTCTTATTCGTATTTCCTCCTGTATAAAAAATTTAAACCGTCAAAAAATTAAAAATTTGCAGGCTTTGATTAAGGAGAAAGAGTTGGAATTGTCCTTATCTAAGAATCCTCCCTCTAGCTCCACATCTCTAGCTGATTTATCCCGTCTTCTAAATGAATTAAGGGCAACAATTTTTTCGTTCTATGATTCAGCAGTAAAGCAATCAAAGTTTCATCATTACATGTCCCTTAATAAACCCACCCGTTTTATGTTTAATCGAATAAAGAAGCTTAGAGTACGCAACCGCATTGACAATATTACTTCTAAGGGATTATCCCTCACCCACCCACAAGACATTGCAAATGAATTTGCGAAATATTTCAATCAACTGTATAATTTGAGGTCTGATCCCTCTCTTCCCGCTCCAGATGCGGACTCTATTAATAATTTTTTATCTTCGGTTAACCTTCCAAATCTCAACTCTGTGGACGCAGATTTTTTATCTGCTCCTTTTACTGCTGAAGAGATTGGTGACACCATTAGTCAATTAAAGTCATATAAAGCCCCTGGTCCCGATGGTTATAGTATCAATAATTATAAGTCTTTCCGCGACATTCTTGTCCCCCATTTAACTAAACTTTTTAATGCCGCTGCGTCCGTTGGTTCCTTCCCTAGAGAAAATTTAGATGCTACAATCGTACTAAGGCTAGTTTCACACTAGCGCTTTTGAGCGCAGCGACGGCCTGCGCACGGCCGCCGCTAAGCCCCACCCTTTTCCGTGCCTCCGCCGGTAGCTCCACCTACCGGCGCATGACGCTGCATGCGTCCTGCATCCCCTATCTTTATCACTGGGGGCGCAGGCCGTACGCAGGATGCGTTTGGCGGCGCATGCGCCTTTTTGACGGTGCGCCGAGCGCAACCAAACTGCAGCAGGTGCGTTTGGCGCAGGTCGGCGCACCGTCCAAAGGATGCATGCGCCGCCAAACGCATACTGCGCACGGCCTGCTCCCCCAGTGATAAAAATAGGGGACGCAGGACGCATGCAGCGTCTTGCGCCGGTAGGCGTAGCTACTGGCGGAGGCGCGGCAAAGGGCGGGGCTTAGCGGCGGCTGTGCGCAGGCCGTCGCTGCGCTCAAAAGCGCTAGTGTGAAACTAGCCTAATTCCCAAACCCAATACTATTCCTGATCAAATTCTTAATTATCGTCCTATTTCATTAATAAATACTGACCTCAAAATTTATTCTAAAGTTTTAGCTAATCGTTTTAATATTATACTACCTAAATTAATTTCCACGGACCAAATTGGCTTTATCAAACATCGGCAATCAATTCCCAAAAACTTCCTTCTGCTCTAATTTCATTAGATGCCGAAAAAGCGTTTGATCGCTTGAATTGGACCTTTCTCCGATGCTCCCTACTAAAATTTGGATTTAATTTAGACTTTATCACCAAAATTATGGCCTTATATTCTGACCCTCAAGCAAAAATTTACATTAATAATCAATTTTCCTCCCCATTTCCAATTTCTAATGGTAACCTGCAGGGTTGTCCCCTCTCTCCATTGCTTTTTGCCCTTGCAATAGAACCGCTAGCCCAATTAATCAGAGATCATTCCTCCATAGAGGGTGTTCGAACAGATCGTCAGGAGTTTAAGATCAGTCTATATGCTGATGATGTCCTCCTGTCTCTCACTAATCCCTGCTCCTCTATTTCACATTTACAATCCCTTCTTCAAAAATTTTCCTCCCTTTCCTATTTTAAGATTAATGAGTCCAAATCCAAAATTTTCCAATTTAATTTCACCAATTCTCAAATCAGGAGTATAAAGGCTGTCTCTTCTTGGGGTTGGGCGGAGAGGGAAATTGTTTATTTAGGTCTGCGGTTTTCTAGAAACCTTGGTTCTCTGATTTCCACTAACCTAGATTCCCTAATTGCCTCCATTTCTAAAGGCCTTAATTTTTACGCGGACAAAGAATTATCCTGGTGGGGAAAATGTCTAGTAGCCAAATCAATATTCCTTCCCAAAATCCTTTATGTTTTCAGATCCCTTCCCCTGCTTGTTTCCACTTCTTATTTAACTAGTCTGCAGACACGCCTTAATTTATTTGGGGAAATAAAAAGGCCCGTATTGCTTCGAATCAGTTATACAAACATAAGTTACGTGGAGGTATGGGACTGCCTAACATCTCAGCTTATTATTACTCTAATCTTATTAAGCAAAGTCTATGTTGGTGGTCAACTGGACATATACCGTCATATACCCCTCCTTGTTCTCTTATTTTGAATCTATTGACATCTAAGCATTTACAGTATCTCAGTCTAATCATCCAATTTTTATGGCTGCTATTGTGGCTTGGAGGAAGTTTTTTAAATTTAAGAGTGGTTTTTCTAGGATTCAACTCCTGTTGAGGCTTCATCTCTCTTTTCTGGCCTCTGTTTATTCATTAGATTTGCATTCTACTTGGGCTGACTGGGGTATTTCTAAATTAAATGACATCTTTGATGGTCATAAATTTGTATCTTTTTCTCATCTTAGGAATAGGTTTGGGTTCCCTCCTCTGCTTTTCTACACTTTACTATGTTGAAAGAATTTTTGACTCCACTGATGACTCGTTGCCCTCCGCTATCGGAGCCAGCGATCAATATTTTATGCAACTCAGGCCATAATATTTCTTGGTCCACTCGTTATAGCTACCATTGGTTCAACAACGATTCTGCATTTATAAAATCCACATATATGAAAAAATGGGAATGGGTTTTGAATTTTTCTGTTACCCCCGATGTTTGGGAACTGACCATGTCTCTAACCTATTCTGCTACCATGTCTATGGCTCTCCATGAGTCCTACTTTAAAATCATATCGAGATGGTACTATTCGCCATCTCGTCTAGCTTTTATCTACCCTTCCACCTCCCCTCTCTGTTGGAGGGATTGCGGGTATCATGGTAGCCTTTCCCATTTATTTTGGTTTTGTCCACGTCTTCGGCATTTTTGGGACGCCATCTCCTCTCTTATTTCTCATATTTTAAATCAATCAGATTTTTCACTGACTCCTCAGTTTGCCCTGCTCTCATTGGATGTAAGTCGTTTGAATGCTTCTGTTAGGAAATTGGTTATTCATTTACTTTTGGTTTCTAAAAATGAAATTGCGTTTTATTGGAAATCCACTCGAGTGCCCTCTTCACTCGATATTATTGCAAAGTTGACTTTACATAAGTCATATGAGCAAAAATTGGCGTTGCTGAATGGCTGTCTTCCTTCCTTTATAAAGAAATGGTCTCGCTGGCTGGAAACGTTTCCATGAGTTCTTCTTATTATTATTTATAGTCTGGTTGTGTTTTTTTATTTTTTCTTTCATGTGTCATGAATGCCTCATGATATTGCATTTATGTATGCTCTGTTATAAAATGTTAATAAAATTGTTTGGAAAAGAAATACAAACAGAAAGCTGCAGTGTACTAGAATAGAATGAGACTTGGGCAGAAGAATCGGCATTTCTTTTCATGGCACCTCTTATTCTCTATTGTTATTTCCATATTCATCACAAAGACTGTTGTATATACATCACATAAAAGATACTGAGACTGCTATATACATCACATAAAAGACACTGAGACTGCTGTCTACACATCACATAGGAGACACCGAGACTGCTGTGTACATCACATTGGATACACTGGGACTCTGCTGTATACATCAGGAGACACTGACACTGTTGATATACATCACATAGGAGTCACCAAAACTGCTGTATACATCACATAGGATTCACTGGGACTGGTATGCATATATCACATAGTATACACTAGGAATTCTGAAGATACATCACATAGGAGACACTGAGACTGCTGTATGTACATTACTTAGAATACACTGGGACTGGTGTATATACATCACATAGAAAATGCTGAGACTGTTATACATACATCACATACGAGACACTGGGAATGATGTACATATATCACATAGGAGACAATGAGACTGCTGAATACACATCACATAGGAGATATCCAAACTGCCGTATATACATCACATAGGATACACAGGGACTGCTACAGCTACCTAACATAGGAGACACTTAGACTACTGAATATGCATTACATAGATTACTCTGGGACTCCTGTATACACATTATGTAAAGTACACTGGGGCTGGTGTGCACATATTACATGCATAGACTCAGATTGTGTATACTCAATACATAAGATACACTGGGACTTGTATATACACAGGAAGAGGTTCTTAATGTATAATACTATATGCACCAAGTAATGCCAGGACCGTAGAATAAGATTTATAAAACTTTATATACTTTATGGAATAAGATGCTGTTATCAGTTATCAAAGGATACAAAGTTCACAGATTATAATGACCATTGATGGATCTTCCATGAATAGGTGGTGATATATTGTGGACTTGTTAAAGACTTGTCACCAAATTTCACATACAAAACAGCATGCAATATTAAAATGATCCATTTGACCTGATGAGACTGGTGTATTTACTTTGAAAATCAATGTGAGAATGGCATTTCATTCCATGAACATTTAAGGAATGAAATTATTCTTGAGTCCAAGTGTATGTAATCACCTCCAACCCAACCTGACTGACACCTGCATCTTGTACTGAGCAGTGTGAGATCTCAGCAGCAGGAGCTGTTAGTCAGGCTAGATGGGCGGAAGATGACGTAAACTTTGAGAAAGGATTATACATCAATTCTGACATGGACATTCACAGTAAATACCGCTTTCTCATCAGGACTAAGAGTCCTATTTAGCAATGTATGAAACATGAATTGTGAAATTTGGTGACAGCTCTACTTTAAGGTGTTAGGACTGAGGTTTACATTCTGCGCTACAACTTTCTAGATATTGATTCTGCAAATGTCTGTCTCAATAATTGCAATTATATAAACCTTTCTTATTGGTTGAGCAGATTACAAATTCACACTTTTGAGACATCATAGGTCAGTTCCTTGCATCACAGATCGCTTCCATGTTATTACATTCTTCTAAAGTGTATTTCACTTGGTGTAATGTATGTTTCACTTTGTTTTACAGATCTTAAGAGCAAAGTCTCCAATTTCTAATAAGCAGAATGAATTTCAAGGTTAGATATATGTCCTGGTCTTGTAGATGTTCTGCATGAAGACGTAAATGTACATTGCAAATTATACAAGGTGGGCCATTTATATGGATACACCTGGGTGGGCCATTTAAAAAGATGCAATACAAAATGGCTGACTTCAAAATGGCCACCATGGTCACCACGCATCTTGAAAAGTTTTCCCCCACCCATATACTAATGTGCCACAAACATCAAGTTGATATCACCAACTATTCCCATTTAATTTAGGTTTATCCATATAAATGGCCAACCCTGTATTTAATTAAAGGTGTCCCCCCATTCAGGACCATTATCTATTTGCTACAAAGAGTCCCTCCCTCTGTCTAAAGACACGCCCCCTTGTAAAGATCATAAAATTAGCACTAAGTAAGAATAGGAATAAAATAAAAGCTTAAACTTTCCACTTTTAACCTGGTAACAGGTCTTCTTTAAAGGGAATTTGTTACCCTTTTTTTTTTACTATCAGCTGCCGGCATTGACATCAGGGGCTTATCTACAGCATTCTATAATGCCGTAGATAAGCCCCCGATGTAACCTGAAAGATAAGAAAAACACGTTAGATTATACTCACCGGAGGGGGCGGTCCGGTCCGACACCTCCCATCTTCATACGTTACCGTCCTCTTCTCCCTTCCTGTAGTGGCTGCGGCGCAGGCACTCTGCTGTGCCCTGTTGAGGACAGAGCAGAATACTGCACTGCGCAGGCGCCAGATCTCTCCCAATGCCTGAGCAGAGCGCCTGCGACGGAGCCACTACAGGAAGGGAAGAAGAGGACGGCATCATATGAAGATGGGAGGCGTCAGACTAGACCGTGACACCCATTGGACCGTACCGTCCCCTCCGGTGAGTATAATCTAACGTGTTTTTCTTATCTTTCAGGTTACATCGGGGGCTTATCTAAGGCATTATAGAATGCTGTAGATAAGCCCCTGATGTCAATGCCGGCAGCTGATAGTCAAAAAAAAGGGTGACAGATTCCCTTGAAACAGCCTGGTGCTCATCCATATGCTGTAGCTGCCCTCCTCTGTTATTTCCTGATCAGATTATTTTATTCTGACTGGCTTTTCTAACTGTTCTGTGATTTTTAACTAACAATGTTTTATGGCAACTTAACTGAGATTTTCTTCATATTATGCAGCTGGTGAGGATCCAGATAATCGGCCAGACTACAAGAATGGTCAGATAGACACGGCATTCCATAGATCTGGTTCATTCAACAGCGCCCCCATCAATAGTTCTGTTCCCAAGGTATTACCACCTGATGCAGTTTTATTCTATATCTTTGTTTGTTTCTTATGAAAATCATTTTGGCGAAGATTAGAGAATAGTAAAAACAGCAATGGGTTTCATGATCAAAAAAAACAAACCTGTAATATGTACTTATCAATTAAACATTTAGGATTCCATATTTTTACTGCTTTTTAACACGTGACCACAGTTCTATTTATGTCCCTCCAAGTAACTTATTAAAGGGAAAGATATTTAGAACATAAACACCTATTTACTAACCTGAGAAATAGCCGAATAGCATCAAAGCATCCCTAGATGAGTAAAATGCAGATATCTAAATGTTATATCTAACAAGAGAGGATGGTATGTAATAAAAAAACAGGGCTCTATATAATTCAATATGTAAGGGACGGTGCTGTACATAGCAAGAGAGGGCACTGTATAATAAGGGACAGCAATATACATAATAAAGGAGACTATGTAATATTTATACATGTATGTGTGTGTGGATGTATATATATTTATTTACATATACGTAGCTTTGTCGCCATAAAAGGAGGGGGCTCAGATACACTTCTTGCACAGGTGCCTCAAGCTGTCAGTGTCCACCCCTGGGCTGCGCTGTGCCATGTGCCTTTAATTAAATGTGCGCGCTGCCTTCACTCTGTAACTTGCTCCTCCTAACTCCTCCTTTCTAGTCCTGCACTGCACCCGGCTGAACTCACTGGCTGGATTTGCATAAGGACGCCACGCCTCCTGGCTGACATAGCATTCCAGCCAGAGAGAGAAGTGTATGCTGGACCCGGCTGGAAGTAGTTTGCACATGTGAGGGCGGCTACCGACTGTTGGAGGCGGAGTGTAAGGAGCTGAGGCTGTGTGAATACGCAAAATGGTGAGCTGGGCCTGGTGGTGAATTTTTTTTTAGGGGGGGCCTATTCAGACTTTTGCTATGGGGCCCCATGATTTTTATGTACGTCCCTGCCCACCAGTAGCATTGATTTTGGATGCCCTTTCTTCAAATGCATTCAAATATTACCTGTCGCCACTTCACAAATTCCCAGCCGTCACTTTCTCCAAAAATTCAAAGCAGGCTCTTTCCCTACCTGACCCTAAAGAGGGACCTCCCTCACAAAAGCCAACACCACCACCTACATAAAGTACTTAAGTGCAGTACAATGTCCACGACTGATGAAGCCACTATAGGCGTTAGCCTTGATTTATGGCTATTACTTCATAAGTGTCAAGTATAGAGAAAAGGGAACTGTGCTACTGTACATAATGAAAGCATTCCTATTAAGATAGATATCCCAGATGTGATCACAGAAACTAGCCAGTAGGATAGATAATATATCTTTTATACAGTAAACAGTCATATCTCATATGAAGTTACGGGTAATATCCACATTTCATGAGCACCCCCTTAAACAAGATAGGCAATCAAAATGAGAAATATATTATATGTAGAATTATCCGTCATATCCACATTGGGCAAGTGGGATAAATAATAAAGCTGGTGTGGAATAGTCAGTGATGTCCACACTTAGTAAGCCCCCACCAATCCAAATGAGCTGGTCGGATGAGTAATACTGTACATCTTATGCGGTTATCAGTCATGTCCACATTTAGTGGACACCCCACTAAGCCATCGCTAACATCAGACATGGAAATAATCAAGTAAAATCTTGATAGATAAACAATAAGAACATACAAAAATGAATGACAAGTTGTTACTCATCTCAGGCTGAGTACCCCATCCCTACCAGCTTATTTGGGTTGGTGGGGGCTTACTAAGTGTGGACATCACTGACTATTCTACACTAGCTTTATTTTTTATCTCAGGTAGGGATAGCCTACGTGGAGCAGTGCGCCATTACAAATCCGCTAAGGTGCCAACCTCCACTGTTAGGAAGGAAAACTGAGGATTATTATCGGTCTGCCTTAGTTTTTGTGTTTTGACTATTAGTAACTTTGCTGTAAAATATCTGACCTTGATTACTCCACTGGCATCAGCAGGCCTTAAAGAGAGCCTGTCATCAGATCAAAATTGACCAGTTTTGCTCATATTTTATTCCCTCTGCTTCTGATAGTATTCAGTTTTTAAATCAGCCATGCGGTTCCAGTTATATGGGCCTTTTTAGTTAGTTCTAATTTTTATAGTCTTTACCAAGAGGGTGTGGCTCACAGGATAATAATGCAGAGTTGCCAAAAGACACACCCTCCTGGAAAAATTAGAAAATCATAAAAAGATCCATATCTCTGGAACTGTACGCTGGATTTCCAAAAATCAAAATAGGAAATACAAAGGGGATCAACAAAAATAAAATGAGAACCAGACCTGGACCTTTTTTTTTAACCCGGTGACAGATCCTCTTTAAGCTCATTTAAGAGCCTAGGAAGCTTACGCCAGCATAAGGTCTGTGATGAATCGCACAGGGGAAGGGGGTGTCGACTTCGCTCACCTTGGGGGAGGGGAGAGAAAAACCCAGCAGGGATCGGCTCTCTGGTGCCACCACTTGACCCAGGTCAGTCAGGGAACTGCACCGAGGGCAAATAGTCACCGAAAAGGCTTCCCTTATAGGTACGAGTTATTGAGGCGCTCCCAGTGTGGGGTATATATCACCAGTCCAGGCTGGGGATATATATGTAAACCTCCCGGCCATCACTGCTAGAGTTCCTCATTTACACAGTACGGTATTCTGCCACCAGTTCCTCATTTGAAATAAGCCCCGTCCGACAACAGGCTTACCTCATGTCAGAAACCACCCTGGGTAGCGTATAATTGACCAACGGAGCTTGCGGACATGGGTATTCGTGTATCGAGATAAAAGAGCAGCCCAAGATTAATTTTATATTTAATCGCCGAAAAGGCACACTTGAAATATACAGGTATATATTTACAAGAACAATATACAGGTATACAGTCACAAGTGTAGTACAAGGATAGGGTATAATAGGTTACAATTACAGTGCTATGTAGCATGTGACCACAGGGAGGCGCTGATGGATCACAAACCTTAGTTACAGGATTTCCTGGCTGCGCAGCTAACGTATCCTCCTGCCAGTAGAAAACTAAGTACCAAATGAGGGACTGCCTTATATCTCCTAGGCTGTTCCTGCACAGAGTTCACACCCTGGTGCTAATTGGTGGGGACCAAGCTCCAAAGTGCTTGTCTCTGGATTTTTAATTAAGGAAAATATTCAATTGCCTTTTATGGCCTGGGGGAATGCAAGGGTGGGAGCACATTCCAAGAGTTGACGGAGATGTCCTGAACCTATAATCCAAAATGGATTCTCCCTCATTCATCACAGGGTCCACTTCAAGATTCACCTGTTCTCCCGTGGACGAATCCAAGCCTATCAATGATATAGAAGAAAGATTTGTGCATGTTGGATTTCAGTATCCAAAATCCTTTATTCCTGCTGGAAATAAGCTGCTGTCAGACCCTTATCTCCTCTGCTTAATCAAAACAAAAGCAAAGCATGCATATATATTGTGAAATTAAAAATATGTTATTCTTATGTGTTTGGCCTGCTTTCGTAAAGGGGTCCTGAAATTTATCCTGAATATCAAAAAGTTTTAAAGCTTATTTTTCTTTTCAGGTAACGTTTTAGAATAAGTTATTATGTGTGCGTAGATTAGGAAGAGCAGAATTTCTGGCCATTAAATACAATGTATCCTGCATTTTTCACTAGTTTTACCCCCTTACTCTATTTCTAATTTTCAGTTGTCTCTGAGCTAGTTCGTGAAGACGAGATGCTATGTTTTCTATACACAGTACACAGTGACATAAGGGATTCTTGGTCTTCTGTCTCTATACAGCACATGTTCAGAAGAAAGTAGCAGAAGGGGTGTGGTTATTTTTGTGCACCTCTCTTCCATGCTACTTCTCACTTTAATAGGCCACAGTAGTCTGACTCCTGATTGAGTTGGCACTTTGGATTCTTGTCGTTTTTAACATTAAATGATCAGTTCAATGATCAGACGGCGGGAGATCATATATTGGAAATGAAGCATATTTTTCTGGTACTATATAATACTAACTTTCTTGTATTTGTTTAAACTATTGCTTTTAGGCGAAGTTGATGATCACGGGGCATTTAAAATATAAGTATAGTTGCAGTAATACAACATTTTAAGCCTACCTTTATAGGACTAAACAGAAAACCACTTACGTAGGGCTCACTTTGTCTTCTGTGAGAGTCATTACTAAATAAATGTTTTATGGACATGTATAGTTGAATGAAAAAACTAGTCCCCAATCAGCCACCTAATAGATGTCATTTACATTCAGAAGTTGAACCTGCTCTGCCACCAGGAATTTATAACTTGTCTTATTAAAAACAGAAATCACAAAATTCTTTACTTTAGCTATTTTACCATAGAATACTGAGTAAAAGTCGTAAATGTATCATTTGTTGCAGCACCCATTGAAAAACCGTAATTATAGTATCATGTCTACAACACCAGAACCCCCTGGAAATGACTCCATTGTAAGAAGAAGCAAAGAAGATGTACCTGCGTACAGGTCAGAAGACCAATCATGCCATCAGACAGTGAGAATCCATCTGTCATATACCTACAAAGAATAACTAATTTATATCTTGTTAATACTATTACAGCCCCGCTGATGAAGACGATGACAGCATAGAACTTGATGGTGAGTTTTGACATATGCACTATGTACTAGTGTACCCAGTAGATTGTAGCTGCGATCTCCAAGGAAAAAAATACCTAATCATAATACAACCTTAGCAAGTGCATTTTATGGGTTTCATCACCACATAGTTTATGTAAAAAAAGTTAATCTTTCAGAATGCATGTTAGCAGTATATATAAATATACTTAGTGCTCAGCATAAATGAGTACACCCCACCAGATTTGTCAGAAAACTTTGTTTCCTTTCAGAATCAACATCTTCTATGCGATACCATACTACAAAATACTCCCAAAAATGTGGGCCATTGATTGCAGACCAGATTTGAAATCCCCACTCCACCCTTAAAAACTAATTTCCCCCTCCATCTCCAAAAAGGCAATTTTCCTAACAAATGCATTCAAGAGCATGTTGCAGAAATGAGTATACCTCAATGAAAGTCTTAGGAGCAAAGCTAAAGTTTTCACTACAAAATTCTAAATAACAAGAATTCTTCAAGCCCAGGTAAGTGTAATTATCCACTGAATAGGTGTTCAGCAGACCGTTGACTATAAAAGGGTTAGTGAAGCAAACCCCTTCCCATTTCATGCTGTCTGTAATGACACCACATGGAAGAAAAACGTCACAAGACCTGAGAGAAAAAATCATTTCTTTACACAAGAAAGGTGAAGGCTACAAGAAGATCAGTTACGCTTTATTCATCAGTCAGAATACTGTGACAAAATGAGACAAAAATTTAACAAAGCTGGAACTGCAATGATCTTACAGAGACGTCCAGGCCAACCATGGTTGAAGAAAATCAACATGCAAATTTAGCTAAAGAAATAGAAAGCTGAACTGGGATGTTTCCTGAGACACTACATGGCATATACTGCAGAAGAATGGCATGCATGGGTGTTATCCATGAAGGAAGCATATCCTAATGCTTATGCACAAAAAAGCCCTCCTACAACTTTTCAGGACCCATGCTGAAAAATGTGAAGACTATTGGAACTCTATTCTCTGGAGTGATGAGACCAAGATAAATGTTTTTGGAACTGATTGCTTCAAAGCTCAAAGTAAAGAGTACTAACAAAAATACAGGGTGCCTACAGTAAATCATGGTGGTGGCAGTGCCCTTATGTGGGGCTACATGACTGCTGCTGGCGACGAGAAGCTGCTCTTGATTGATAGTATATTGAATTCAAAGATGCACTGCCCTATATTGAAAGAGAAGATGCGACCATCACTCTGTGCCCATGGGAGACGTGCACTTTTCTAATATGACAATGATCTCAGACACGCATCTAAAGTCACTGTTGAATTTTAGAAGAACAGGGTGACAGTGATACAGTGGTCAAATGTGTTTCCTGATCTGAACCCAATAGAACACCTATGAGGAATTCTGAACAAATAAGTTGTCCATCACTCTCCATACAGCATCCAGGCTCTAAAACAGGTTCTTCTTGAAGAATGAACAAGATAAATGCTGAAATGTGTTGCCAACTTGTTCATACTATACCTAGACAACTCGGTGTTGTCCTTAAAAATCAAAGTCATACTAAATACTAGATGTAGCTTTTAATGTGGTGTGTATTCATTTAGCATCAACTAATTTGAGTAAACCCAGATTTTGTAATGCACGTTATGTCACTAACCCTACTTTCGTGTCATGGGTTAAAAAATGGTCAGTGAGATATTGATTAAAATCCTATTTTCAAAAGGGGGTGTACTCATTTATGTTGAGCACTGTGTATGTATGTATGTGTGTATGTTTATGTTAACAACTTTTTTTTCCGTTTTTTGCTTCTTAATTATTGTGTTTTTATGTACTTGCTCAGATGAATTTCACGATCACTTCTCCTGTGGACCTCCATCTATTCATTCATCATCATCTTCACACCAGTCAGAAAGTCTGGACATCTATGACCTTGAACAAGTTAATTCAATTTTTAGAAAATTTTCTCTGGAAAGGTAACATCAGAACCTATACATGTGTGACGGATGCCACTTCTTTCAGCTACTGTATGTGATGTTTGCTTTCTTCAGAGGCTTTAGTAAGTAAATTGTTTTGGGGTAGGTTGGGATTTTGCTAAATCAGATCTTATGACTTGTCTTGTTATAAGTGTTTATACTGTAAGTGTATATAAGTCTATATATACAGCAAGTAATATTTCAGATAGGAGAGGGTCTTTTTAAGTTCCCACTACTTTCCCCTTTATCTAAAGTCTTCTACAAATGTTTCTCTTGTTGCAGACCCTTTCGACCATCTGTAACTTCAACAGGACGAAACAGGTCCCCAAATCACCAGGTGAACTACGCAACAGTAGATGGAGATAATCTCATGATGGAAATCTCAATAATTGGTGGTAATGAAAGAGGTATTTTTATCAGCTCGGTAAAGCCAGGATCAGGCGCAGAAAAGGCTCTTCTAAAAGAGGGACAGCAGCTTCTAATGGTGAGTTCAGCAAATAGCTTACTTTACGTAACTGTAGAATTTAAAAGGGATCTATGTAGAGGAAATTAAAGAACCAAATAACTAAAGACCATGTCAGTATAAATAAAATCCTCAATACATTTAATTAGAATTACAATGGCCATCACCTTGTTTCACTGAGAGAAACCTGTCCTAGAATGTTGGTACAGACGCCTGTGAGCATGTGCAGCAGGAGGCGCGCCATCCTCATATGTGCTCCACTAATACTAGTGGGGATACCAGAGGGGCTGAGGTAAGAAAAGGCTGCTCACCCCTCTGTGTGCCCTATCAGAATAACAATATCAGTATCTCCAGGTCCCGGCAGCGGAGCGTCCTACTGCACATGCTCACAGCCGTCTGTCCTGACTCTCTAGGACAGATTTCTCTCAAGTGTAACAAGGTGGCGACCATTTCAATTCTCTAGACAAAGCTATTGTGATTTGCTAATTAAGTGTATTTAGGAATTTGTTTCTGCTGACATTTCCTTTAGTTATTTATTTTTCTATTCCCCAAGAACCCCTTTAATATAAGACGTGAAGACCGTACATCGTGTTGGGTGTAATATCAAATGAGCTCCAAGATCAGAGCAGAATGTGGATCACTTGTTACTTAGGTATAATGTTTTAAAACACAAACAATTCAATATCAAATGTTTTATTTGAATTTTATTATTAAGCCTGGCATCCATATTTTAAGTGAATCGTCCCCATTTTTATATCTTTATATGTTTGGCAGTCTATGCCGATTAATTTTTCGCATTTCTTCATTGCTGGCAGAGACTTGTTTTTGATGTATTTCTGATACAGAATTCTATTTAAGATGTAGTATGCTGCGCCCACCCCAGGATGGAGCGGGGTACTGTTATATGTACAGTAGCACTTAGTGATTAATAAGGACTCGTCATCAGACCAAAAGTGGCCAGTTTCTATTCTTAATTTATGGCTTTTGAGCAATTTTTTTTTAACTCCACCATATGGTTACAGAGATATGGTCATTTTCACTTGGCACTAATTTTTACTATCTTTTTGAAGGGGGTGTAGCTCATAGTGTAATAATGCAGCCTAAAGAAAGGAATCCAGCGCATCACACCCACTACCCCCATTGTAAAGGTCTTAAAAATCAGCACTAAATAAAAAGAGAAACATATGATGGATTTAAAAATAATGTTAAAATGAACACTGGAGCAGCGGGAATAAAATATGTACAAAAACTGGATACCTTGGACCTAGTAACAGGTCCTGTGTAATGGGAACTTGTAAGGTCAGATAATGCTATTAAACTGCAGATATAGGGTTAATCTGCAAATTAATAGCATTATTCGAAAGTTGCCTGGCTGTCTTACTGAAAGTGTGGACCCGGGGAAAATGAATCGGTGTGGCTATAGTCACTGGTCACAGAACTGAGAGCAATGGTTGCAAGCACGCCCGGCACTTGTCTGATAGGCGCAGGGCCGGCCCGAGAGATTACGGCGCCCTAGGCGAAACTATTTTGTTGCGCCCCTACTATTCTTGGCAGTAGATGAAAACTTGGGATATAAATTTAGGAGCAAAATAAACCACTACAAGAATGATTAATTAACTCTCTCCTAACTCTTTAATCTTCTGAGAAGTTGCATAGGACAAATATATACAAAGTAATCAATAACACAAAACAAAAACGACCATAGGTAATTAAAATTTTTGTTTCCTTGCCTTTTTTTTTTAAAAGGATGACACTAAGTCACCGAGATTAATTTGTTTAGCAACTTCAGATTCTATCGAAATTGTTGCCAACCCAACCAACCTCTCTTGCGTCATATTTGCCCTTAAATATGTACACTTTTCTTTCCATCCCTAAAACTTTTTGCCTTTTGAAAAGATTTTTTATAATTTTTTCTATTTTTTCTCTGGCGCCCCCTTTGGGTCGGCGCCCTAGGCGGCCGCCTAGTTCGTCTATACGTTCGGGCCGGCCCTGGATAGGCAGCTATGCACAGAGCAGGGCACCGCGGTCCACGGGCTGTCAGTCCGTGTAGGCGCATGCTTGTAGACACCGCTCTCAGTTCTGTGAGCAGTGACTCACATCGATGTGCCTGCATGACTGAAAGCCGGCGGCTCCCTGCAGGAATAATGTTACTGTAGTCATGGCCGGTGTGAATCAGTAGGGCCATTAGAGCGTTATACATGTCAGTGGATCAGTAAAGTGTAGGCGCCCCGCTCCACTGAGGCATGAAGCAGTAGGCTGCGATACAGAGAAGATTGCACTAATAATCTGCACATTTCCCGGCAGATCTGACAGAAGTCTATGCTGTAAAAAAAGGAAGTGAGAGGTTTTAGAGAAATGAAATTGTTATCTGATCCCAAATTATTATCTTTATTCTTGCAGCTCGATGGCTGTATTAAAGGAAGAAAACAATTCGTTCCCATGGATGTGTGCACTAAAGAAGAAGCTCACTGGACTATACAGAGATGTAAAGGACCTGTTACTGTGCACTATAAAGTTAACGATGAAGGTAAAGAAAAGTTCACACAATTTCTGTCTCTTCTTTATCATTACATTATAAGAACATGTACAAATAACCACTGATTAAACCACTCATACATTTCTCTTGTAAACTCTTAATTGAGCAAGTAGCAATGCAAGATTGACAATCGTCAGACATCTCCGGCAGAGCTTATCAGAGCTGTTAAGAAAAAGATCCGATGTTTAAATTATACTGCTTTTACTCTAAAAAAAAATATATATCTTCCGAGAATCAGAAGATCCCCGTACACATTATATGACTGGTTTGTCCACCCCAAAAAAATCTTCATGTTCTACCAGCATTAACCAGTTGTGTATTGCCAGCTTTAACCCCTTCACAATCTTTGACATACTTGTACATCAAAAGCGCTGTCCCTTCCTGTGATGTAGGCTCGCACACTGAGCCACATCTTTCCCCGCACATGACGGCCGATTTATTCAGCCATCATGTGCCTCTAACAGCTGTGGGTGTAAATTCGCAAGGTCATGAAGGGGTTGAAGAGGTATTCCCATCTCCAAGATCCTATCCCAATATGTAGTAGATTTAATAATAATATTAACAAATACTTCCAATTAGAAATGTAGTATAGTTCTTCTGATTTGCTACTTCGCTTTTCCAATGCAGGGGATTGCAGTAGCTTAGGTATGCATGGTTGCAACCACTCACAACTAACTAACTGTCTCTATATTTGTGGTAACCATGGATACCTAAGCTACTATAATGCCCTGCACATGGTAAGAGACTAGAGATGGGCGGACACCTGTATGTTCGGGTTCGGCGGGTTCGGCTGAACAGTTACAAAAAGTTCAGGTTCGGTACCAGAACTGTACCTGAACTCGGACCCCATTCATTTGAATGGGGGGCCCGAACAACCATTGTTTGCCACGCTGTCATGTGCATGGCAGCGTGGCAAACACCGCTTCTGGTTGGCTGTGAAATCATCCCTGCCGGTCAGAGAGCCACGGTTCCCACGCTGTCAAAAGACAGCAGGAGAGCGCAGCTGTGATTGGAGGTATAAAGTTTACCTCCAGTCACTGGTGTCAACTGATGGAACTAGTGATCCAATCATCCGACACCTGCAGCCGCTAATAACAGTGAGAGCAGGAGTGCGCTGTAAATAAATAATGTAAAAAAAATCGGCATGGGTTCCCCTGTATTTTTGCTAACCAGCCAGGTAGAACTCACAGCGGGGGACTGCAACCCTCAGCTGTCAGCTTCAGCAAGGCTGGTTATCAAGAATAGATGGGTTCCCACGCTTTTTTTTTACTTAATTAAATGATTACAATGATTTCTTTTTTACTGTGAAGCTTGCTGTAGTTTTGATAAAATAACGGTTTTCTCTGCGGGCAGATCTAGCAGTTCTCTGAATGGCGAGCTCTGTATAACCATACCTACACCTCTGATTCTCAGCTTTCTGTGCATAGGCAGAAAGCCGCCAATCAGTGGCAGTGGCTGGCAGAGTTGAACTTCCTGGCAGCAGGTTTACTAGTCTTCTAGTCATAAAACAGTGACAGTGGAGGTTCAAGTAATGTTTTCTCTGAAACATCGCAGTGTTCCCAATAAAACATACACGGCTGCAATAACACAGCCAGACTAATTCATGTGGCCTGAGCAGCATGAATATCAGGACAGGTTCACATTAAACACTGAGAAAAAGTGATTGTCCTAGGTCCAGGGACATGTATATACAGCATGCTTATAGAGTGCCAGTATAGACCATAATGTACCTATGCATTCTTGTGTTTTTACTTTTCATCAGGTTATAGAAAACTACTAAAAGATCTTGAAGAAGGGAAAATTCGTTCTGGAGACTCTTTTTTCATCAGATTAAATCTGAACATTTCGAACCATTTGGACAGCTGCACAATGTCTGTACAATGCGATGAAATTGTCCATGTTCTTGACACCATGCATCAGGGAAGATACGAGTGGCTTTGTGCCAAGATGGATCCGTTTACTGAAAGAAACCTGGAATCTGGGACTATTCCTAGCTACAGCAGGTGTGTGATATTTGCCCTACAGGCAGGGACGGTGTTAGGCTATGATCACACGTTGCGTTTTTGCTATCAATTCTTTCAGCGTTTTTTCACCATATTTGCAGCGGGTTTTTTTTATCCAAAACAATGGGTAAGTGCGAAAACATAGCAAAAAAAAAACAGGTATCAATTTTTGCTGGGTTTTTGTGCAAGAACCTAAGGAAATTAAATCAAGCTTTTTTGGGGGCCATTACACTTTATCAACATGCACAAGAGGCAACAAAAACACAGCAATAAAAACACAGCAATAAAGCAGCAAAAACTCAGCATAACCTGCTCTTTGTAAGCAGCTGATTTACTGCCAAGAGATCAGGTTTTGACTGTGTCAAAAAATGATGCAAAAACGCAACATGTGAACATAGCCTTAGACAAAGTGTGGCCCTGGGCAAAATTAAAAAAAAAAAAATTAAAATGGAGCGCCAAATGCTAATATTTAGGCTGCATTTACACTAGTTGATTTCATTCCGTTAAACGAGTGCTAATCTACTACTTTCAAGTCTTTCGCTTCTTTACCAATCTCTTTTTATACCGGCTGACAAAGACTGATAACGGTAGAACAATACTGGCAGAACATCTCCTGGTTTCCCTGGATGATGTGCTGCCAAGAATAGTGATTTTTGTTCCAGTACACACTGCACAAGCGACCAAGGCAAAACTAGCAGAGCTGGCCTTCCAGCTGGTTGACCACCCACCTTATTCACCAGATCTAGCTCCCTCCGACTATCATCTGTTTCCAAACCTGAAGAAACACCTCAAGGGTACCAAATCTCACACCATTTCTGATGCCATGGCTGTTACAGATGCTTGGCTTGAGGAACAACTGAAATCCCTCTTTTTGCAAGGCTTACAGAACTTGGAATACCGATGTAAGAAGTGTGTTGACATCAGTGGAGAGTATGTGGAATGGACGTAAAATTTCATCTTCATATCTCGTTTGTTTCTGGGTAAAGCCAAAGACTTATCAGCAGCCCCTCGTATATGATATGATCCAATCACCTGATGAATGAGCCTCAATTTGTAACTTCGTTTAGTGATTGCCGACAAACTCTCATCTGCACTGCCGCTATTTAATACTTGTAGATATTAAATACACACACAATACATGTATTAATACATGTAAACACAATATACTGGTGTGTTTTGTGTGTGTATAACACACGCATAACAGTGTATAACACACCCACACACATCAGTATATAACACACATATCATTATAAATCACACATACATCAGTATATAACACATACAGTGGGAAAAATAAGTATTTGATACATTGCCGATTTTGCGGGTTAAATGTCAACTGGTGTGAACAGCAGCAAATTCTGTTGCTCCACAGAGCCACAGCAACAACATAAAAGGACACTGTTCGCTGTTAGCATCACAGTGCACATCAGATATGGCACTAGTAAGGTCTCTAGGCGCAGCCCCTAAAACGCTGGGGTAAGAGCCTGACTGGACTCAAAATGCGCATGGCATTGCAAAAGTGATGCCACTACTTGTCGCTGACGCTAGGCACTGACTCTGCCTCCTGCCTTCACTATCAGCCTAGGCACTAGCTGGCAGGGCTGAACAACACATGCATTCCAAGGGTAGGGGTTTCATAATGAGTCAGTCACCAGAGACAATCATACGTGCATACAACACACACACCACATGGTCTATACTAGTGCCTGGCCGTGCGGCTATGAGATCCTTTTATAGATCCCAGTCTGCTAGGACCTTGCTAGTGGACGAATCTGGGCTCGCTTGAGGACCTGAGCAGCTGACCGCCGACCACAAATGAGATGTTGCCACCTCACGAGCATGCTCAGTAGGGCGATACCTGGTCTTAGTCTCAGGAACGACTGCTCGCTGCTGTTTGCTGTTGATTGTTGCTGCCTCTCCAGGTTCAGCTATAGCAATCAATCGCACAGCACGGGTCTGAGAAATACGCTGAGACCGACGTCTCTACTCAGCATGACCCGCTGCGGCCGAGACAGAATGGGAGACCGCAGTAGAAGACATGGCTTGGGATTCTTCCTGTGCAGAAGGAGAATCCCAATGCCTAACACTTCTCTTGCCATGTTTTGAGGAAGAAGGATGAGTACAACCCCTAGAACACCGTTCCAACCATGAAGCATGGTGAAGAAAACATCATACTTTGGGGGTGCTTTCTGCAAAGGGGGCAGGAAGACTGTACTGTATTGAAGGGAGGATGGATGGAGTCATGTATCTCAACATTTTGGCCAATAACCTCCTTCCTTCAGTAAGGGTATTGAAGATGTGTCGTGGCTGGGTCTTCCAGGATGATTCCTAATGATAGTGGCAAGAGGCTCAAAAGCTAGTGCAAAGAGCAAGGGAAACAGCAGGCAACTCTGTGTGGTGATCTTACCCAGTCCAAAATCAGAGGAGAGCTGTCCATTAACCCATAATCTATCTACTGGCCTCCCATACAGAAACTTTATTCACAGAATGAAAATTGAGCCCATACCAAACTTTTCTAGTATTACCCACAGGAATTCCCATTCAATACAGTCAAATGCCTTGGCTGTATCCAGTGATCATATGACCCTATCCCCTGGATTCTCCTCTGGTAGCTAATGATTAAGGTGTAGTTGGCTGATGTTAACAGCTGTGGATCTTGCAGGCATAAAACCTGACTAGTCAGTATGCATAGAATCATAGAATCATAGAATCGTAGAGTTGGAAGGGACCTCCTGGGCCATCTGGTCCAACCCCCTGCTCAAAGCAGGATTCGCTAAATCATCCCAGTCAGATGTCTGTCCAGCCTCTGTTTGAAGACTTCCAATGAAGGAGAACTCACTACTTCTCGTGTCAGCCTGTTCCACTCCTTGATCACTCTAACTGTCAAAAAGTTTTTTCTAATATCTAATCTGTGTCTCCTCCCATTCAGTTTCATCCCATTGCTTCTAGTCTTTCCTTGTGCAATTGAGAATAAAGTTGATCCTTCTACAATGTGACAGCCCTTTAGATATTTGTAGACAGCTATTAAGTCTCCTCTCAGTCTTCTCTTTTGCAAACTAAACATTCCCAAATCCTGCAACCTTTCCTCATAATACAGGGTTTGCAGACCAGTCACCATTCTGGTCGCTCTTTTCTGAACTTGCTCCAGTTTGTTGATGTCTTTTTTAAAATGTGGTGCCCAAAACTGGACACAATATTCCAGATGAGGTCTGACCAAAGAGGAGTAGAGGGAAATAATGACTTCACGTGATCTAGACTGTATGCTTCTGTTAATACATCCTAGAATTGCATTTGCTTTTTTGCTGCTGCATCACACTGTTGACTCATATTCAGTCTGTGATCTATTAGTATACCCAAGTCTTTTTCACATGTGCTGTCACTTAGCCCTATTCCTCCCATTCTATATATGCTTTTTTCATTTTTATTGCCCAGATGTAGTACTTTGCATTTCTCCCTGTTAAAAACCATTCTGTTAGTTGCTGCCCACTTCTCCAGTTTATTTAAATCTTTTTGAATCCTCTCTCTCTCTTCTCTAGTATTAGCTATCCCTCCTAGCTTTGTGTCATCAGCAAATTTAATCAGTTTACCCTCAATTCCTTCATCTAAATCATTGATAAAGATGATGAACAATACAGGGCCCAGGACAGAGCCCTGTGGTACCCCACTTGAGACATTCTTCCAACTGGATGTGCAGCCATTTACGACCACTCTTTGGGTCCGATCACTAAGCCAGTTATGAATCCACCTAACAGTTGCCTTGTCCATTCCATACTTAGTCATTTTTTCAATAAGGATTGTATGAGAGACTTTGTCAAATGCTTTGCTGAAGTCAAGATATACTATATCTACAGCATTTCCTTGATCCACTCAATCAGTAATACCTTCATAGAAGGAAATTAAATTAGTCTGACATGACTTATTAGTTACAAACCCATGCTGACTCTGTATAATCACTTCATTCTTATCCAGGTATTGACATACATGTTGTTTAATAATTTGTTCAAAGATCTTTCCTGGTATAGAAGTCAGACTCACCGGCCTATAGTTGCCTGGGTCCACCTTCTTCCCCTTTTTGAAGATAGGAGCAACATTTGCTCTTCTCCAGTCTTCTGGCACTTCTCCTGTTCTCCAAGAATTTTCAAAGATTATGGAGAGGGGTTCAAAAATTTCTTCTGCTATCTCCTTCAGTACTCTGGGGTGTAATTCATCTGGACCTGGAGACTTGAATTCATTTAGGTTAGCTAAGTGTTTCCTCACTATCTTTCTGTTTATAGATATCCTGGATTCTTCTATTCCCTTAATAGGACAGTGAATAACAGTTGATGTTACATTTCCTTTCTGAGAGAAAACAGATGCAAAATAGGAATTTAAAAGTTCAGCCTTCTCAACATCCTGTCTTACCATTTCATCATTTTCATCCTGTAAAAATCCTATAGCATCTTTGACTTTTCCTTTACTTTTGACATATCCCCAAAATCCTTTATTATTGCTTTTGACATCTCTTGGAAGCCTCAATTCATTTTCAGCTTTAAATAATCTGATTTGTGCCCTGCAGGTTCTGCAGACAGCATTATATTCTTCTTTAGATATGCCTCCCTCTTTCCATTTTATAAACATTTTTTTCTTCCTTTTTAGCATGTGCTTAAGTTCTGTGTTCATCCATCCTGGTTTCCTTAAATGCTTCCTATTCTTCCCTCTTTTCGGAATTGTTAACAACTGTGCTTTGAGAATTTCATTTTTCAAGATTTCCCATCCTTCCTGGACATTTTTGTCTTTAAGGATATCCAGCCATTGGATCCCTCCAATTCTCTTTCTGAATCCCTTAAAATCTGCCTTTCTGAAATCTAACCTTGACGTCTGAGTCTTCACAGGTCTTCCGCCTCTAGTTATCCAAAATTCTAAAATAGCATGGTCGCTACCTCCTAGGGTCCCAGCCACTTTTACCTCCTCAACCATTTCCTCCCTGTTTATAAGGATTAGATCCAAGGTAGCAGTTCCCCTTGTTTTCTCCCTTACCTTTTGGAAGATAAAGTTGTCAGCAAGAGATTATAAGAATTTCCTTGACCTGTTAGTTTTGCCTGAGAGAGATTCCCAACAAATGTCTGGATAGTTGAAATCTCCCATGACAACTATGTCATATTTTTTGGAGAACTTGGCCATTTGATGCATAAAGAGTTCTTCCATATCTTCAGCTTGCACAGGCGGCCTGTAGTAAATGCCTACAATGGTGTCCTTTCCATTGTTCTGTCCTTGTATTCTTACCCAAACAGTTTCCACAGAACTCCCAGTCTCTGAAGCTTCAATCTCTGTGCAGATATACGTGTTTCTAACATACAATGCGACACCCCCTCCTCGTTTATCAAGTCTGTTTCTTGCAAATAAGTTGTATCCTTCTAGTCTTGTATTCCAATCATGTGTATTGTCCCACCAAGTTTCAGTGATTCCAATGACATCATATTTCTTTTCCTGTGTTAGTAGTTCCAATTCTCCTTGTTTGTTGCCCATGCTTTGTGCATTAGTATAGAAACATTTTAGTTTGTGATTGGTTTCTCTTTCTCCAATATTTTTATTAATTAGATTCTTTCGTCTTTGTTCTTCCTTTCCACTTCTAATAGCAGAGTTCTCAATAGCATTTGTCAGGTGTATGGCTTTTTCTGGTCTTTTGCTTCCCTTCCCATGTTGTTCTAGTTTAAAGCTCTCCTTACAAGTGTAGCAAGGCGACTTCCAAATACCTGCTTTCCAGTCTTCGTAAGGTGCACCCCATCTCTAGCAAGTAGTCCATCGTATAAGTAGTTCACTCCGTGATCCAGAAATCCAAATCGTTGCTGACGGCACCATCGACGTAGCCAGTTGTTCACCTGCAGAATCTTATTCCACCTCCTTGTTCTATGGCCATCCACTGGGAGGATGGAAGAGAAGACCACCTGCGCTCCCAGTTCTTTCACTTTCTTGCCTAAGTCTTCAAAGTCTCTGCAGATGGTTTCCAGGTCGTTTCTTGCGGTGTCATTTGTCCCCACATGTAGTAGCAGGAATGGGTAGTCATCTGTAGGTCTGAAGAGTCCTGATATCCTGTCAGACACATCTTTAATTTTTGCACCTGGAAGACAGCACATTTCTCTTGAAGTTATATCCGGTCTGCAGATAGCGGCCTCTGTTCCTCTCAACAGGGAATCCCCCATGACCACCACTCTCCGTTTCTTCTTCACAACATTTTTCTTTCTCCATCCAGGAGGACTCTGAAGGCGTACAAGGTTGCTGTTTGTTGGCAAAGTCTTATCCTGATGTATTTCTTCATCGTTTTCCTGCGTGAGAGCCTGGTAGTGGTTTCTGAGCAGTATGGGCGCTGACTGCCTCCTGATCCTCCTGCTTCTCTGGGTCACATGTCTCCATTCCTCTGTTTCTTCAGGTGCACTTCGAATTTCTTCTCTTTCTGTAACATGAAGAGAGAATTCTGCTCTGTCCAAGAACTCTTCACCTTCCTTAATGATCTTCAACGTAGCTAACCTCTCTTCGAGATTTTGCAACTTTTCCTCCAACAGGGTCACAAGCTTGCATTTGTGGCATGTGAAGTTTGGCTTTTCCACTGGTAAATCTGTAAACATGTAGCAAGAAATGCAGCTCACCAAATGGCTCCTGGCCTCTTCCATCTTGAGATTTCTTAAAAACGATGAAAGATGAGCCAAAATTCCGATTTCCTCTTTTCAGCTGCAATCCCAGAAGGCACTGGGAATATGCAAATGATCTCCTCAAGACTCTTCCCCTGGTTTTCCGATTTCCTCTTTTCACCTGCAACGGCCAAAACCCAGTGATCGTTGAGCTCGCGGAGACTCTTCACTTATCCCAGAAGGCACTGGGAATATGCAAATGATCTCCTCAAGACTCTTCCCCTGGCACCACACTAGAAATATCTTTGCTGAGTCTGATGGCTAGTACTTTTGCTATGATCTTTGTCTGTGGTCAATAGAGATATGGGCCTCACCATCACAATGTAGTCGATGGTGAGGAATAAGGGGAACCCATTCTAAGAGTCGCAAGACTGAGAGGATATGAAGTGACTGCTGTGCTGGCTGGTCTTCTTATGGCCTGCGCCCTCAGTGATAAAGATAGGGGACGCAGGACGCATGCAGCGTCATGCGCCGGTAGGCGGAGCTACCGGCGGAGGCGCGGCAGGGGGCGGGGCTTAGTGGCAGCCGTGCGCAGGCCGTCGCTGCGCTCAAAAGCGCTAATGTGAAACTAGCCTTAGAAAGGGCTTCCCTTATTCCTCACCATTAATGACAGGTGAGGTCGAAATGCCTATTAAACTTTACCGCATCTCCAAAAAAAATTTCCTTTATTTGCTTTGACAAATAAAAAAAACTTTGCATCACCTGAAACTATAGTGTGTGGTGAAATCTCTTTTGTTGCACTCGCCCGACCCCGGCACCTCTTGGGATGACGCCTTCTCACTCAACAACACCGTCCTGCCGGATGGAGAAGCGATCACTCCCTCCATGAAATTGTCCTTCAGCTCCTTTCTCACGAGGGCCATCAGCTTCCCCAGCTGACCACGGCCTCTTTGCCCATCGGGACTGTCCAAAAGGGCCCAGACCACCCCCGCAATCAAACTCGCCATTGTGGCAAGAGGTGCACACCCCGAGTTGGGGCTTATTTCCGGCATCTGGGACTGCGGGGTCTCCAGGCAGGCCACAATCCAGGCCCTCATCCATGGCTCTGGCTCGACCCTTTCCAACAGGCCACCTGGTCTCACCTTCTTGTCTGCCATCTCCAGCAGCTGGCGCACTCGTCCTCAGGCAGCCTTCTCCTCAGCCAACTCACACTGGGCCATCATCAGTTGCCACACAGCCATTACTTTATGCCGCTGTTCTCGTGGTGGCTTACAACTCTCGAAAGGCATCATCTCTTTCTGCTTCTGAGGCCCGTTGTGGTCCCGCCTCTTCCTGGGTAGAGCTACTTCCGGCTCACTTGCCATTTTCTGACAGTCTCCGCTTTCTGACAGTCTCCGCTTGTTCAATTGCAAATCAAGTTTAGAAATTCAATGGTCATCTCTGGTTTCCTGGTGAGAAATTCACCACAAAAGCAGTGTTCTCCACGGAAAAATCCTTTGCATGAAAGTACACTAATTCCATCATATTTCCTTAGCTGCATTATAATAACTTTTTTTTCCATTTACTAGGGCTCAGCAATTATTTTTGGTTAAGCTTCAAAGATTAATACAAAAAAGTAAGGATGAAAGTGAAGGTTCGAGCAACACATTGCGAGTCGTAAAGGTAAAGTCATCTGTTTCTGTATGTTTTATGTTCAGTGACTATGTCCCGGGAAAATCTTTCTACATATGTGTCAAATGTGATGTTCAGAGATATGCAATTTTATTCCATACGTTACCCATAGGCTTCCAGTTAAAAACTGTCTGCTACTCGATAGATATTTTACAGCAGTTGAACATGAGCATTATAAGAAATACTTTTGGCATCTCTCCCTGACTCAGCAACTTAAGATCCTGTTTCCATGTAAAGTACTATAAGTCTATGTGCACACGCTGCGGTTTTTACTGCGGTTCCGCTGCGGTTTTGGCCGCAGCAGAACTCCAGCAGTTCTGCAGACAGTGAACAGTAGCATGTTATCCTATGGGATATACATTCTGCTGTGCACATGTGGTGCCCCTGAGGGTTCAGTCACCACACATGTACTACACCTCCTGAGGTGTGGTACCCCACCATTCAGGTAAGGTGGAGACTCCTGACCACGCTCCAACACCTGCATCCCACACAACACAGTAGTGTAGCAAAGCACCCTTTGGTGGCTCCCTGCTTGGAACACGAAGCGTGCTGGGAGGCAGGGGGAGTTTAGTTTGCACTAAAGAGTGGGAAGAGGATAGGATAGAGGGAGTTAGTCACAGGAGTCTGACGAGGTCGGACCTGTGTAAGTAGATCCCCTGAGAGGGATGAAGGAGGGAAAGTGCTGCAGCCGACCTCAGTGATCTGGGTCCGCTGGCACAGGAAAGGAACACTGAAAGAAAGCCTGACTTTCCATAAGAAGGAAAGTATTAGTACGGAACGTGAGGAGAGAAAGAGAAGAGAGGATTGAGGGTTAGAGGAGAACCCCACTCAAGTTCTAGGTGCAAGGCCGGGGTCCGGTCCCCGAGGTTGTTTGGATACTTATTGTCCCGCAACAGACACCGGAGGAATAGAAGTTTGTCATCACTTTATTCCCACACAAGACTTGGGGGCACAACAGCAACAAGATAGAGAGCCGGGACTTAGAAGCAGAGAGTCCCCGAAGCCGGCTACAGCTGTCTTCCGTACAAGTAGAGTTCATAGGAACATCGGACAGGAGGATCTCCACTGTAACGCAGTACTAGTTGTACTTCACTTAAAGGCGCTAAGAGGGAGACGTTCAGAAAAGGCACATATGTTGGAGGAGTGTTGGAAAGGTGTGCTTCATCTTGCCTGAAGGTTGGCTGGCCCCTGACCCGGAGGAAACGGCACCAATGCGGGCTCTTGAGCCACCACAGACTGTAAGTAAAGCTTTGGAACTACATGCCCTGGTGTCCTCCATTTATTCCTGCGTCAGTCTGCCCAGCACTGCTACATCCCTTGCGCCCGACACAACACCATCTGAGTGTCGCTACATCCACTCTGCCCTGGGACTACAGCCCTACCTGTGGAGGGCTATACCATCACTGCTGCACCACATCATCTGTCCCAGAGGAACTGTCTGCAGCATCGGCTTAACATCTACATTGCGGCGACCCACACATGCTGCAGATTTTTAACTGCGGAAAAGCTGCGGTTTTGAATCCGCACAAAGAATTGACATGTCAATTCTTTTCTGCGGATTCTGCTGCGGTTTACCATCCCCTCCATTATAGAGATGATAAACCGCAGGGAAAACCGCAGGCCAATCCGCAGGTAAAACTGCAGGTCATTTTGCCTGCGGTTTTACCTGCGGTTCCGCAGATAAAAAATCCGCAGACCAATCCGCAGCGTGTGCACATAGCCTAATGCTGACGATATTTTTTGCAGAAAATCTACTGTATTTAACAGTTCAAGCAAGTGGATGAGATTTCATGAAGACTCCTGCCTGTTGTGCGTATAAAGACATTATTGAACTGTGCATTTTTTATCCATTGGCTTCTGTTGTAAGTCTGAAAAAATGCTTGCAAAACATACAATTTTGCTTTTCAGTGCAGACTTCTAGTGTTTCTGCACTAGTGCTGCAAGTATTTAACAAAAAAAGCCCCAATTAATCATTTGTAGTCATTTTTCTTTATCTTGCAGCATTTGTTCCTGTTTTTTGCACCTAACTCTATAAAGAAAAATGGTTCACACGGTTCATGAACTTTGCGCAGTGTGAAAAATCATCTTTATTTCTAATTTTACAGTGCAAAAATTACACTTTTTGCAAAATGTTGCAAAACTTGTGCATAATTTATGACATGCAAAAAAATCACTCCAGGGGTGACTGGAGTGTATTTGTACAAAAAATGTGACTTTTCAAAAAGTCACAAAGGATGAATCAGGCAAAAAAAATCTAGAAAGCCTAATCAAGTCCAAAAATGGTGAACTAAAAGTAAACCAGACAATGACATAAAGATGCAGGTGAAAAGAATACAAAACATCAAACATGTATCAAAAAAGGTGAAAACACAGCAAAAAAACCCTCAGTAATTAAAGCAGACAACAATTTTGGTGCATGTCAGGGAACAGCTGGAGAGATTACGCCAAACCCACCACTGCCACCAATTTGTCAGGGAACAGCCAAGTAGATCCCGCAGATCCCACCCCTGCCACCAATTTGTCAGGGGACGTAACTCCACTCCAGTCATCAGTACAATTATGCAATTTACTTACAAGGCCATGGCTGTTTCCACTACTAGGACAGTTATTAGGGACTGGTCATGGTTTTTTTTTAAGTCTTTTAGAAGTTTATGAGATCCCCAACTTTCAGGATTTCTTCAACCCTGGAGGTCCCAGGTGGAAGATATTTTTGTCATGTTTCCTATCACGATTTTACCCTTCTATAAGGATGAATCATGGCATGGATAGCATCATCCATCTTTCCAATATTAAGTTGGAGATGTTCTGCCGACCTTATAGTGATGTGAGTGGATGCGTTAAGTTCGTCCCTTCGCTTCAATGTCGAAAATATATCTCCCATAAATATCAGATCGATGCAAACCCCAATATTCATCACTGACCACTAGCTCCAGAGAGTCTTTGACAATTTGTCAGGAATTGTACTTTTCCACCTCTTGGTATACAAATCCTAGACTTAGTGGCTGCCTCTCAACAGATCCCCTGCCACTATTACCTGTTCCCAGCAGGAAGTACTACAGTAGCAGTTAAAATGTCAGCTCTTTCTCACTTTTGCAGATATAATTAATCCTATATGTTCAATGTGAGGGTGATACGTCCCCTCTCCGGAGATGTATCAATGGATTTTATAATTTTTCTCTACGACAGTGGAGATACCTGCATACAAATACAGCATAAAAAATTAAGCATTTTCACATATGGGAACATGACCTAAGGCCGAGGTCATACGATAAGTGTAAATTCTCAGGCCAGTCAGGTCCACAAATTCCGGATATGTCTGCATCCTTGTACAGATCTGTGCTATGTGTCACTGCGTATAATTAAAACTAAAACTTTCTTGTCTGCAAAACTGACAAGACTAGTGCATGCTGCAATTTGTGCCACACAGAACCCTCTTAGTCTCTATGGAAAATCTCTGTTGTTTGGCCATTGTTTCTGTGGTTCAGCAGTAGTGCATCTTTGTGCTGTACCACCGTCGTTACATGTTAGCCACTATAGAAAGACTGGTAGACTAGTCAGTAGTAAATATTGGAGACAATACGGCTATCATATCTAGAAGCAAGCCAGCATATTGTAATATTAATATGCATGTAAAAAGAGACATAATCTGAAGTTCATGTGCTCTAAAGCAAAATCTATAACAGGGATGTGTCCTGCAACAGGTCATTTGTAATATTGTCATCATTGGGCCCCCTTAAAGAGGTTGACCAGTTAGCAGAAGTCATCAGCTATCCTCTGGGACCCACGCTGAATGGCAAAACATGGAATTGTTATATCCAATGGGGCACTTGTATTCAGGTTCCAATATTGAGCGGCAGGATGGATGCCCGATCTCCACTCCATTCATTCTCTATAGGGCTGCCAGAAAAAGCGGAGTGCAGACTTCGACAGCCATATAGGAATGCCGCTCCATTCTAACTGCTTAAAGTAATTCCGTCACCAAGTTTTTGCCACCTAATTTGAGAGCAGCATAAAATAGAGCTAGAGACCCTGATTCCAGCAATGTATCACTCTCTTGGCCGCTTTTTGATAAAAATCAGTTTTTAACAGCAGGAGATTATCATTACAGGACTGGTAAACCAGCTGCAATGTAGTCTTTCATACTCATAAGCTCTGTGTAACCCCACCCTCACCACTGATTGGCAGCTTTCTGGCTATGCACAGTGTATACAGAAAGCTGCCAATCACTGGTGTGAGCGGGGTTGCTGTCAGATGCAACTGCAGTCTGCAACCGATACAGGCAAATCTGAACATTAATGAGAACTAAAAATTTGTGTTAACACCTGTTATTGCTTTTTGTAACAAAATAATGTATCCTAACCACTTTAGAATGCCCTTCAACCTGATGAGCATGCACAGAGCGATTCAAAGAGCAGCCCTCGACTTTCCAGAGCAAGCTTCCTTTTTGGTCAAATTTTTCAGGTAGTTTCTTTGGGGCCTTTTTTTTTCTGTATTCTAATAATGTACATGATTGTAAGCACAATTGTATCTATGAGTCAAACTGTATTGGGATCTTAGACTACAGGAATGAATGTAAAACTTGCGGTTTACATGTAGTATTATTTTATTTAAAGGGGACCTGCCAGCACTTACGGTACCTACTAAATTTTTCTTTTTTTCTCATTTTTTCCTGCCCTGAAGAGCAGATAGAGAAATGCACTGCCTATAGATCAAAACTAGTAATAAGAAACTTAAAGGATTTGGTCCTTTTTAATTAATTTATATTCAAATAATTAGTAGCAGGAAACAGTTAAGAGTAGTCAGGGACATTTATAGAATTTGACAGAGACCCTAACATGTAAAATTCTAAGTGTCTACTGTACTCACTGTTAGGCCGGTGTCACACTTGTGATAAATTCGCACGAGTCCCGCGTCTCAATACCCGGCACTGTATTTCTATGCAGCTGAACGCTCCAATCCAAGCGCCGGCGGCATTGCCGGGTATTGAGGTGTGAGACTCGTACGAGTTTCTCGCAACTGTGACCCCGGCTTTAGGATTCCGCTGTTGCTACAAATTTTGTGCCATTTGCTTTCTTTTCTGTTTCTCTTAGTTGAAAGCATTGAGAGAAACAGAGGAGAAAGCGATTGGCATATGATTGTCTATACTGAAACAGCATATGGAGGGGTCACATGATGACTACAAGGAGGGTAGAAACAGCAGAATCCTAACAGTGAGTTCTTTGCACACTGGTAGATTTCCACATGTTAGAATCCATGTAAAATTCTATAAATGTCTCCAACAAACCCTTAGAGTAATGCTGTTGTGCAGAACACTGACGAGCTTTAGAAAAGTTACTTTTCATTTGCAGTTTTAATCTTGAAGAACATATACAAAAAAACATTACTTTAACTTTGTGTGTGTGTGTGAGAGGGGAAGTTGTAAGTGCCATCAAGAAAAAAAAAGATCTTGTCCATGATTATCACAAGTGACAAAATGAAGGGTGCAAAAACCATTCTCCACCTTATCACTACTCTTACTATCGGTCTTCTGACTTATCTGATCTGTAATATTTTTGGGGAGATCCTTCTTCTTTTTTTTGCTAAAGGAGCTCAAAAGAGGAAGCTGTACATCTAATCACATCGAGCACCTCAGGGCACTTGGTGTCATAATTTCAGCCACCAATATTAATTTTTATGTATTTCAAAATGAAAAAATTCATAAAGGGTTATAGGAGTTTAATTTTCTGTGGGACACTTTCAAAATGTGTCATCAGTCTACTTTATAAAAAATATATGATTATGGAAGTAAATGGTGGGTAAGTGGGGTGTCTTCTTTAATTTTATATTTCCACTGTTTCTAAGCGGCGCGCGGCACTTAGAAACCCGATGTGTACCTTGGTTACCAGCTCCTTGCATCAGCTAGCTGGTAACTAAGGTACACATCGGGTTTCTAAGCACCTCGTGCCGCTTAGAAACCCGACGTTTACCTTGGTTACCAGCTAGCTGATCGCTGGTCGTTGCTCTCCCGCCTGCCATATGCAGCGATGCGTGTGGCCAGCGGGAGACCAACAACCCCAAAAAAAGTCGTCCTGACCTTTCATGAACGATCAGCGATACCCGGCAGGGGGGCCGGTCACAGATAGCTGTCACACACAGCGATCTCTCTGGTGAGATCGCTGCATCACAAAACTTGTGACTCAGCAGAGATCTCGCTAGCGAGATCGCTGTGTGTGACAGGGGCTTTAGTGAGGGTGCCAGACAGGTTAATAACACTATTAACCTCCAGATTTCCCCATATCTGCAGGTTAATGGCATTTTTTCTGGTGATAGGTTCTCTTTAAAGGCATTTTTGTGGCATATATTCCAGAGAATTTGTCAGCCATCTTCAGTCATGCCCCCTCTGGGTAAGTTTAACCCATTTTTCAAAAGTGGGCCAGGCTAGCCGAGACCAAAGTAAAAACAGCAAAAGTCCCAAAATATTTTTGCACAAAGATATTATGAATTTTTAAACTGTTTTTTTTTATCAGAATTCTGCCAAAATATTTATATACTTAAATTGTAAAAATTTGTTTTCAGTTTGTCAAAGGATATGAGAATAAATACAAACGGATGAACAGCAATGAACGTGTGCGCATGGTGGCATCTAATTCTACCTCTATTGATAGTGTCAAACTCTTGTTAGAAAAGCCAGATGGTGAGAAAAATATTACAATACGAGTGGTATTCTTTGACGTGTATCTTTATTGTGCATTAATCAGATAGGCTTTAAGTAGTTGCACAGAATAATTCTGGGTTATAAACATTTATAAACCAAACAAGGCTGAAAAAAATAAAATATTAATTTATCATGCCCTAACAGTTACCCGTAAGCTAACAACAAATAACTTGAAGTTTTTGTGCCCTGTGCAAAATTTGTAATAATAATTGTGCTGCCTTTTACCATTTGAAATGCAAGAACCAATGAAGAGTTTTACTATGTAATACATTTATTTCTCACTAACCGTTGTGTTCTGTGTGGTTTCCTCTAGAATTGGAACAAGATAATGACATCAAAAAGAGCCTGAACCTGGTACCTTACAGTTTGGTTCATCCAATCCACAATGAGAAGAGGAGACCGGTTATCTTTGCTCCTACCGCATTGGCCAAAACCATTATTCAAAAACTGCTTAATTCTTCTGGTGCATTAGAATTTAATATGTGTAAGCCAGGTAAGTGCTGTCAAGGTGTAACTTGTAAGTGCAAGTCTAAGGGTTAAAATTTGTCTTTAAAGGGAATTTATTACTGGGTTTTTGCTTTGCAATCTAAGAGCAGCATAATGTAAGGGGGTGAGACCCTGATAAGGGGGTGAGACCCTGATTTCAGGTTTGTGTCACTGGTTGGTCTGCATGCTGTTATTTTAATACTATTCGTCTTCTCTGATGCAGACATACAGTTCTCTGAATGCTGAGCCCTGTATAACCCCTCCCACACCACTGATTGGTGGGGTTCTGTGTACACCTTGCATTAACAGAATGCTGCTAATCAGTGGTAGGGGCGGAGTTACACAGAGCAGTTGACTAGAAGGCACCAGACACCTAGTCCTGTAGTGATAATCTCATGCTTATGCCCAAGAGTCCTTTGTCCTATGCACCAATCCCACTAAGGTAGAACTTGTAATGTTTTTGACTGTGTCTTTGATTGCATCTTTGATTCTTACTGGCATATTTATTTAAAGTAGCAACCATATGGATAGCAACCTTTTTGCTCATGTTTTCATTAGAGGCATATATTTTTATCCTATACTAGTAGTCTTATTTTCATGCCTTGCTATTTCAAATGCACTAGCACTTTACCTTATATATTTTTATATTGGATATTTGCAAGTCCTATGATTTACATTTTTTGGTTGCTCCACTATATTGAACTACCCTAGCACTTTCATGGATCCAACCATTTATTCAGTTCTCCTATAAATCGAGTTCATATTTAACAACCATAATTGTGATTTACCATTAGGTGTCGTTAAGATATTTGGTGATTGTCACTGCACAGGTTCCTATGCACATTTTTTAACCTTTTTTATTATTATTATGTTTTTATATAGTCCTTCATAAAAATTGTTTAAGATTGTTTATTATTTGGGCTTCACTGCTTCCCTTCTTTTGCATTCTCATATATTTTTGGAAGTGCCGTATTGCATTATGGGTCTCATAAGTTTTTAGTCTCACATTACATAGCAAAAAATGCTGACAAATCCTCTACGCCATGCAATGTTCCCTGTGTAATAAAATATGCAATATCCTCTTCATAGAGGTAGAGAAAGGGTAACAACTATTGGTAGTAGCAAACCTCTAAAGGGACTTCGTCAGCACAGAATGAATGCTCAAACCAAGTACAGTAGCCCGGTCCATCATGGTGTGTCCAAAGATTTACTGTATATACACCTTCTCACCTGCTGGGTTTCCATCTATTCCTGCTCTTCTCTACCTCTAGGAAATCAGAGTTGTCAATCAATGAAAAGGAGTTGGGGGAAAAAAAGCCGGTGGGAAGGTGTATTTAATGATTGGCCCCGCCATGAATCTCCGAGCCCCTGTAGTTGGTTTGAACAGTCATTCTGTGCTGACTGTCCCTTTACGTCAAAATCAAACCATTGACCCCTTTCTGACATCTGCCGTGCATGTACAATGTAGTGGGCAATATGTTTCCGCCTATCGCTGAACATGTGCAGTGCAATGATGCGGTTTTTGTGCTTTTTTTGCAGATGTTTCCTATTTCAAAGAATGAGGTTTTGGCACAAAAAAGCAGCAAAACCTGATACCTGCGTTTTTGGTGCATTTTTTCAGTGTTTTTTCACCACTCATTTAAGTCAATGGGTGAAAAATACTGAAAGAAGTGACATGCTCTATGTCCAAAAAAAAACCATGCAAAGCCCAAAATCCTGATGACAAAAAAAAACAATGTGTGCGGATGAGAGTTGTGAAATCACCCCACCCTTCCCTCCCTATCCTATAATTTCCCTGTTTATTTGCAAAACTAATAAAAATCTTGGAAAAGAGAGTTCTGAAATCTCATAGGTTTTGCTGGTACTGACAAATGCAGATGAAAATTTGCATAAAAAAACCCAAAGAAAACGCCCAGTGTGAACTTAGCCTTACTGTGCAAAAATAGCAAAACCTATATAAATATGATATCGCTGAGACTGTACTGACTCAAAGAATAAAGCTGTCTTTTTAGTTTTACCACATAGGAAATGGTATAAAAAATTACAAATTGTAGGTTTTCATTTTCCATTCTGCACCCAAAAATTGGATAAAAAGCAATAAAAAATATGCTGTCCAAAATAGGCAAAAAAGCTTCTACTCATGCTGGAAAAAAAAAACCTGAGACACAACTCTTTCAGTAGAAAAATTAAAAAAAAAATTCTAATTCTGAGAGAGGGGTAATGCAAAAACAAATATATATATTTGTAATAGAGTTTTAGTGTGGAAAAATAGCAAAATATAAAAATAGTATATGAATGAATGAGTAGTATGTAACCCTGGTGTCACTGTATTCATGCAGATACAAAGAGAAAAGTTATCTTATCACTTTAGCACAATAAAACAGTGTAAAAAAATGAAAGAATTCATGATTTGCTGTTTGTTAATTGTCTCCCAAAAATTAGAATGAAAATCAATGAAAACAATGTTACATACCTCAAAAATGGTACCAATAAGATCTCATTCACCAAAAAACGTACTCAGATTTGTCATCCATCGACAGAAAAATGGAGGTTTTTCACATTACTAGCTCAAAGAAAAGCTAGAAAAGTGACATTTCCAGTAAAAACACAATCCAGTAAACTCCATACTATTAAAGCCAAATGGCCCCTTTTGAGCCCTGCAGCATGCCAAAACCACAATTAATGTTGACATGGATGGCATTGCTGCAGAGGGGAGAACCCACTTAAAGAGGTTCTCCGCATCTAATCATAGGTGACCTTTCCACTGGATACGTCATGACTATGAGATCAGCGGGGCCTAAAACGTGGCACGCTCACTGATCAGGTGAAAACTGTTCCAGCAGTGACTTGAATAGGTGAGCGTCATCCAAAACACAGAAGAGAGTAGTGCCTGCTGCCATTTGTTTCATGCAGTCATTCAGTCCATGTGAAAAGATGTAATCTGAGCAGTCGCTTTGAACAACATTGGTCTAAATCAGGGGTCCCCAACCTGTAGCCCGGGAGCCACATTTGGCTCACGGTCCCATGAATTGTGTCTCGTGACTGTCTACCAGCTTGGGGCATTAGCTCCAGGTCTAGCAAACTGGTATGAAGAGCACATCTCAAAATGGTGAATTTTGTGCATAGCCCTGAACAGAAGTGCAGATGTGGATGCACATATACTGGTCTTAGGGGTTTAGAGATGTTTTAGGTATGGTGCGCTGGAGGATGGTAGTACCTGTTAGAGGAGGTGCTCAAAGCTGGATGTGACAGTGTGTTGGGAGTCCTTGATGGGAGAATACTGAATGGGGGTACCCCTGGATCTCAGTGTGCTGCTTTAGAGTGATTTCTGTCGAAAAGCTTTGGTTATCATTATACCTGTAATGGGGTCTTTGGTTGACACTACTTTGAAGGGAGTGGGAGCTGGATGTGGCTCACGACCCTCTCTCAGTGCTGAATGTGGCTCGTGACCCTCTCTCTAAGCCGAATGTGGCTCAAGGTCAGAAAGGTTGGGGATCACTGGTCTGTTAAGTTTTGTCATAGGCCTGTTTCACACATCCATTTGTCACCATCAGTCAAAATCCGCCGTTTTGGAAAAAAACGGATCCGCCATTTTTCTTTGCGGATCCGTTTTTTCCCCCATTGACTTTCATTATCGGCGGATTTTAACTGATGGCCGTCCGTAGCATCCGCATTTTTGCGGATCCGCCAATATTTTGGCGTCCGCCGACCTGACCGGTTGGACTCTGCAACGTTTTTTTCTCTCTCCGGATCCGCTATTTTCTGTTTTAACCAGCAATTCTGTCTGGCTGCTGGATGAAAATCTCTCTCTCTCTTATCGCGCGATCTCCATGCTCTCACCCACATCCCGCAAGATGATTGCTCACCGCAGATGCCCGCTCACTACATCCGCCGGTTTTAATTTTTTTTTTTTTTCTTTTTCCCCAGGCGCAGCTCCTTTAAGTTTTTAACATCTCGGATCCGTACATCCGCCGATCCACTGACCCCCGTTTCTGTCAGTCCGCCTGCGGATCCGTTTTCCGCTATTTTGGCGGATTGAGACTGACAGAAAAGACTGATGTGTGAAACAGGCCATAGCCGTCAATCGTACTGAAAATACGGTCGTGTGAACATAGCCTCAGGTTGCATTTTCTCTCATCACAGCTTATGAAAATGAAAAATGTAACACCATAGCAAAATTTTAATTGAAAGAATGTAATCTTTCATTTTTTTTCATTCTACTTTGTATTCATTCCTCTAAAACAACAAAAGGTGACACACTTCTTGAGTACGAATTAATACTTTGAGGGGAGCAGTTTTTAAAATATCACTTTTGTGGGGTTTCTGACATAAAATCATAACAGGGTACCTTCAATACTGAATAGGTCTGTAAAAAAATAGTTTTTGTAAATTTTGTTGTAAAAAAAATTAAAAATTGCTGCAAAACTTTTAGCCCTTCAAATATGATAAAAAATAAAGACATTTGAAAAAGATGCCACCAAAAAGTTTCACAAAGTTTTCTAAATTTTTTCCAAATTCTCAGAATTAGGCCGGGGTCACACTTCCAAGTGCACTGCAAGAAACTCGTGCGAATCTCTCACTTTAATACCCGTCACTGACACCGGCACTCCGAGTGCCGGCGGCAGTGCCGGGTATTGAAGCGAGAGACTCGCGTGTATTTCTCGCAGTGCACTTGCAAGTGTGACCCCGGCCTTACTGGGATATGCAGAAGCATTCCAAAGTTAAAACCACATAAAGTCACATGTCAGTTTTGAAAAATGGTGCTCTGTCCAGGACGATCAAAACTGGCTTTGGTGGTAAAAGATTAAAGAGCCTTCGCAAGTAAGGATACAAAGACAAACCAGAATTACTACTTGGGTACAGTCATGTTGGAGTTCATGCCTTCATCAGTACAAAGCAGGAGACAGTTTGGCTGGCTGGCTATTTATTAGTTTCACATCGCAAAAGCAAAACATACAAATAGTAAACTGCAATGACGAAAACATATGACAAAATAAAAACATAAAAGTTTTAGTTGACGTGGATTGTGCAGGACAGTGTAGAACCGATTGCAGTATGGCTCCTGATGACTGTGTATGAGAAAACCCTTTTACCTATATAATAGGCAGGCATGACTCCACTTAGGTAAATATATTGTGACAGTTTCACTATATTTCACTTGCTTACATTTTATTTCTAGAAAGTGGACCAAAGGAAGTATTTCAGAAGAAACAGAAAACAGAAACAATCATCTATTCCAGAGATAGAAACCCAAACTCATATGAGTGGATTACTCCTGGTAATATTGAGTCTGTTGTTTCCAAGGTATGCTCCAAAAAACCCTAAGTATTGTAAAGAAAAAAAAATGTGGTTGCTTAAAACTTAAATTCTAGTGAATTCTTTTTTATAGATAGTACTGACCATTTTGTCAGCTGTCAGTGTAAACAGATTTTCTTATCTTCTAACATGACAATCAGGGATCTCAAAGTCACATTGGTAGTGGTTTAGGAGCTTGGCCTGACCTTTAGTGGCATGTGTTATGTGTGTGTACCCATGTGTGGCTCTCATAATAGCCAAATAAGCCATCATATGCATATTCTACATGAGTACCATGGAGCTATATCTCACCTCACCCTTTCCAGCACCAACCCTGCATGAAGGCAATTGCACAATATCGAAGTCAGGATGACATGAAGTAAGAAAAGGACCATACATATAGACAGCGGTCAGTCGTTGACCCCTTCTGTATAGTAGTTAAATGCTAGTAGAGAGTTTCAAGAAATACTCCATCCTCCTGTGTCAATTTCCTAAATGAATTGGCCAATGCAGTCATCCATCTGATTAGGTATTAAAAGGATTTTCCAGCCACCAAACTATGTAATGAGTCTTCATTCACCCTCATCCGTTATCTTTATTTTATTTGTAGCTACCCTTCATGCCACTGCACCCGTACTTGTGGTTGTAGTTTACATCCTGAATATTCTTGCAAGCTCTTCCTATGTGCCTTTAGACTATGTTTTCCAAGTGACAAAGCTGTATCTGTCCCACAGCTCTCAAACTCCAACCCCTCAGTGTCCACCCACTCCACTTACAAATCCTCCTCTAGAGACTTCTGTATAGTCTCAAAAGGGATAAATTGCACACAGATTCTCCTTCCGAATATTCCTCCCACTTCACCTAATATGTGCTATCCTGACACTCTCCTGCAGTCACTTATTTTACATGCACTAGCTCTGGCCCCGCACAGGAACAGTGTACTCCAAGGGAGCAATGAGTCATTAAATGTAGTTATTTAACCTAATGTAGTCTAGCACTCTGTCTAGAAAGGATGGTGCTGCATTGCTACTCCCAATGGTGGTGCAAGTCGATTTATGAACCCATTGTGCCACAGGACCGGGCCTGCCCAGGAAGGGGGCGTAGCTAAGCGTCTACCTGGTGTTTACTGGAGCTCCTGATGGTGGAGACAGACTGGGCTGCAGGTGGCCACCAGGTACCACTCCAAGGCAGATCCCAGTACTGCAGCTGCTGACTCCAGGGGTCAAGGTTTGCTGACACTGACTAGGGCTATGTTCAGACACACCGGTCTAAGATACTTTATTAGGGACTGGTGGCACACGGAACTGGGGACATTGTTCAGGAACTGACCTAACTGGGTCCAGGGGACGAGGTTCAGGACACTGGGTGCACCATCACCAAGGATTTGGATTCAGGACACTGGCCACACCAGGACCAGGGATTCATGTTCAGGACACTGGCCACATAAGGACTAGGGGACCTCTGTAGGAGGGAGAGTCCCTGCTGTGTAACCGGACCGGAACCAAGGAGACTGTCACCAAGGTTCCTAGAGAGACTGTTTCCGGGGGACATAGTTGGAGGACGGACCAGAGACAGTTCTAGAAGGAGAGGGGGAGGAGCAGGTATAAAAGGGGCAGAGAACCCCAGCAGGGGGCACTAGACAGAGCAGGAGAGAAGGAACAGAAGGAGCAGGAAGCGTAGGTGGAGCCAGAGGGAGTGAGCGACGACCAGAGGGACTAAAGAGAGACTCACCACGGACAGAGAGGAGACAGCACCAATCAGCTCAGCAGCGGGACACCGACCGAACGACCAAGCTCCCATCACTCCAGCCCGCGTTCGCGGCCGCCACTGCTTGACTCCAGCCCGCGGTCGCAGCCTGCCTGCCGCCTCCTGCCACTGCTCGTCTCCAGCCCGCAGTCGCCTCCTGCCTGCCGCCGACCGCGGCCACCACTGCCGCCACCCGCGGCTGCAGCTGCCCAACTCCAACCCGTGGTTGCGGCCTGCCCGCTGTCACCCGTGGCCGCCGCTCCCCGGCCCCAGCCTGCGGCTGTGGCCCACACACCCCGGGCTATCCCCAGTTTGCCTCCACCAGGAGGCGCAATGCAGAGGAACTCTTCAGGGACCTGTTGTGCCCCCACTCCACCTGGGCATAGGAACGCCAGACGCTTGCACCAACTCCTCGTTGACTGGGCCCAGTGGCTGAGACGCTGAAGAGACACCGACCACCACTCTGCTGGACGTCAGAGGAGGATAAGTGTCATGTTATAGTTGATAGCTCATAGTTCTTGGACCCGTAGTCGGCCGTACAGCGGCCTCATAGTTACCGGCTCTGAACGGGTGGTTGTTATTGTGTTACCCTGTGTATTATTGCTCTGATCCCGGCGAGGACAACTGTTGCTAGCTTGTCGGTTACTTGAGATAGCCCTTATTGATACAAATATATATATAAAAGTTACATTCTAAGTTCACTCCGACTCCCGTCTCGTCACTGCATCCCGCATACATTTGGCGTAGTCGGCAGGATGCAGTCTCCAAGCACGAGCGGAGATGCCGTGGACCAGGGGGGCGATGGCGGCCCCCGGTCCAGTTTATCCTTGGGGGCTATGCTGAGTAACCTGCCCAGGTTCTCCGGCAGCAATACTATGCTGTGGAGCTGGACAGAACGGATGCGAGGGCTGTTTAGGATGCATCCGATGACCCCTGACCTAGAAGCAGAAGTGGCCCTAATGGCGTTGGACGGGGAGGACCGGGATTCCGTGATGTTGAGGCCCCCGGGACAGCGAAACACCTTTATCAGGGTCTTACAGATACTTGAGGAGACTCATGGGGACCCGACGGATGTGGGAGAATTGAGAACCCGGTTGTTCAGTCGTATGCAAGGGGAAGGGGAGACTGTCACCCAATACATGAAAGTCCTTCAGGAGCTATACACGGCCATTGAGCGAAAGGACGGTGTAGGCGTAAGACCCATTGACATAATCCTACGTGACCTCTTAGTGACTGGGCTCCGAGACCCATTGCGGGAGCGAGTCCGGGTAAACCCGCGTATGGCTTTCTCCGAGGTAGGGAGTCAGGCACACGCGGGAACAAGAACAAGGGCTGACAGTCCCAGTGGGAAAGGTCCGGAGCACTGAAGTCTCCATGAACACCATTGGAGAGCCCCAATGGGTGGAAGAAATGAAACAAGAGTTGAAGAGCATCAGGGGTGAACTGGCCGAGGTGAAGAGAAGGGCCGAGACCACAAGTGGTCGACCCTGGGAGGGGCCGGGCACCCTATGGCCCTCGTAATCACAGAGGCAGTCGGTCCCTGCGGCCTCGGGAATGCTTTGAATGTGGCAAACTGGGCCACTTTATCCGAGAGTGCCCGTGGTGTGGAAGATATCCACCCTGGCGGCCATTAAACTAAAGGGCTCTGAGCTGGGGGGACGCCACTCGGAGCCAGAACCCACGACGCGGGGTGGTGGAGTTCCCGAAAATTTGATTGCAAAGTGTCCGTTGATATGGGCAGAGTTTGAAGGACGTGCAGTGTGCTGTCTGGTGGACACGGGGTCGCAAGTCACTACCATGCCGGAGACCTATTTCCGGCAGCACTTTCCCAAAGCTGTGAGGCCCCAGTGGGGGTCCTTGATATGGCTACTAGCCGCTAACCAACTACCAGTCTCTGTTGTCGGAGTAGCCTGGATGCAAATTTCGTTGTGCAGCAAGCAACTCGGCCGCCGAGGTGTGGTTCTGACCCAGGGAGACGCAAGCGAAAAACACCCTGTCATCCTAGGTTTGAACACATTGAGGGAGTTTGGTAGTCTACTCCTTAGCGAGCCTACACAAGAGACCCTGAAGCAATGGGGCTTCCGCACTCCCCAAAGGCAGGTCTTCCAACAGCTGGTGCGGGTCCTACAGGACTGCCAGGACGGAGAGGTGCTGGGGAGAGTGATTGCACCAGCGGACCCTCAGCTCGTGCTGCTGCCAGGGCAGACCGTGGTATCCCTACCCATCCGGGCCCATGTACCTCTGGAGGGAGTAGTAGAGGTGCAGGTGGAGCCGTGTTTCTCGGAGCGCCTACCCCCTGGAGTCCTAGTGGCTCGCGCCTTGGCCACTGTGAGGAAGGGGACAGTTCTCGTGTGCTGTGTCAACCTAGAAGATCAAGACATCATCCTAAAACCACGCGCCGAACTGACGAAGCTGGTGAAACCTCTGTAGGAAGTGCTTCCGACCCTGGCATTACAGCTAAAAGTGAAGGTGGGAGAGCCATGGGCGGTGACTATTTGTTCCTTCCAAACTCCCGGGTCCTCACCCGAAGAGAAGGGCCGAGCCATCCTAGAGAAAATGCGGCAGAACTCTGGCCTAACCTCGGCCCAAATACATCAAGCACTCCTGGGCCAGTACCGAGAGATATTCGCCTATCACGTAGACGACTTCGGGTGCACCATGGCCATCGCGCACGACATTCCCACCGAAGGAACGGCCCCTATCAGGGAGCGATACCGACAAATTCCTCCGCAGCTATATCAAGAGGTAAAAACACAACTGGGCCAAATGCTGCAAAAAGGGGTTATCCGGGAAAGCCAAAGTCCTTGGGCGGCCCCCATTGTGTTGGTCAGAAAGAAAGACAGCACTTTGCGGTTCTGCGTGGATTACCGAAAGTTGAACGCCTGTGCCATCAAAGACTCATACCCACTGGCCAATATAGAGGAGTCCCTATCAGCCCTGGGGAAGGCAACATACTTTTCTACCCTGGATCTGGCCAGCGGGTATTGGCAGGTGCTAATGTCGGAGGAAGACCGCACCAAGACCGCGTTCATCTTGCCCATGGGACTGTTTGAATTTAATTGCATGCCGTTCGGGCTAGCCAACGTCCCCGGGACCTTCCAACGGCTAATGGAGCGATGTCTGGGAGATCTCAACTTCGAGGCCACGTTGATATACCTGGACAACATCATTATCTACGCTCCCACGTTTGAAGACCACTTGCAGCGGTTGGGGCAGGTGCTCGGTCGGCTGCAAAAGTATGGGTTGAAGTAAAACCCCAGAAATGCCACCTGTTCCGTACGCTGATCAATTAGCTAGGGCACACCATCTCCGCCGACGGCGTAAGGCCGTCTATGGAGAAGGTTGCCGCAATACAGGGGTGGCCTACTCCTGAGACTGTAAAAGATGTACGAGCCTTTCTGGGGTCGGCCGGATATTACCGTTGCTTCGTTAAAAACTTCGCCCGCCGGGCCCGAGCTCTGCAGGACCTGTTGAAGGGGGCCCCTGCCAGGGCCAATGGTTGGAAAATTCTGTGGCAAGAACCACAGGAAGAGGCCTTCCAAAATCTCAAAACCGTGCTTTCAGAAGCCCCAGTGTTGGCCTACGCGGATTTCTCGCAGCCGTTCATACTGCACACTGACGGCAGCTTACACAGGCTGGGAGCTGTATTGTCACAAGTCCAAGATGACCGGGAAAGAGTGATTGCTTACGGTAGTCGATCGCTCCACGACTCCGAACGCAATCCCGACAATTACAGTTCCTTTAAGCTCGAGCTTCTCGCGGTAGTGTGAGCCATGATGGAGCGGCTCGCGGAGTACCTGGCAGGTTCTGAGGTAGTGGTACCGACTGACAACAACCCGCTGGCCCACCTCAACAATGCCAAATTGGGAGCCCTAGAACAAGGGTGGGTGGCCCGGATGGCCAAATTCAAATATAAAATCATCTACAAACGGGGAGCAGAGAATGTGCATGCCGATGCTCTCTCTAGAATTCGACGAACGGTCCCTAGGCAAAGCTGGGACGAAGAGCTGGAAGGAGAAGAGACGCCGTTCTCTCTGGCCCCCGCCGGAATCACAGCCGTAACCCGAGAGCAATTCCATACAGGACCCGCTAGGGGCAGTTAGAACAATCCCGGGATGAATGGATCCAACAGCAGCAGGAAGATGGAGAGATTGGCCCTCTGCGTCAATAGGTAGCTGCGAGACAGCTACCCAACGACGCCGAAAGAAAGACATTGACTCGAGACACTCTGCTAATGCTGCGCCAGTGGGAGAAACTGGTAATCAAAGGAGGACTATTGTACCGAAAGGCAGTGCTGCGCACGACATCAACGACAGCCTGGCAGGTGGTAGTACCGAGAGCCCGGCTCACTGAACTTGCTCACGAGGCTCACAAAAAAGGGGCTCATTTTGGGGCACAAAAGACTTTTCAGTAGTTACAACAAATAGCCTACCACCCCCGTTTACAAGCCAAAGTGGAAGGAGTTTGTCACGCATGCCGCCTGTGTGAGCTAACTAAACCACCTGAGCAACAGGCTCCCGTACAAACAATAGTGACAGCGGCACCCCTCGAACCCCTGATGATAGACTATTTCACCATCGGCCCCGCTCACCAGGTGTACGAGCATTGTCTAGTCATGGTGGACCATTTTACCAAATTCGCCGTGGTGACCACTATTCGAGATCAAACAGCAGAATCGTCCGCATACGCGATATGTAAGAACTTTATCCAAGTATTTGGCTGCCCCCAGCAAATCCATTCAGACCAAGGGGCGTGCTTACTGGGAAAAGTAATGGATGAACTACATCGCTTATACGGTATCGATAAATCCCAAACCACATCATACCACCCCCAACTGAATGGGGCCTGCAAGCGATTTAACCGGACACTAATCCAAATGCTACCTACCCTGGAGGACGACCGAAAAGCCTGCTGCCCTGAATACATCCTCGAACTGGTCTGGGTATATAACAACCGGGTACACCGAGTCACCGGCTATACCCCTCATTCGCTACTGTTCGGCCAGGAAGGCAAGGGGATCACCGAGGTGGAGTTGAATCCGGAGGAGGAACAACCATGGACGGGAGTCTCCTCATGGGTCCAGAATCACCGGTATTGGCTACAAACCCTGCACCAGATTGTTCATAAAAAACTTCAGGACCTGGAACATCCGGGGAAGACCCCGTCCAAACTCACCTAATTCCAGGCAGGAGATCATGTACTCGTACGAGATCAGCGCCCCCAAAACAAATTGGGACACCACTGGGAAGAAAGTCCCTACCGAGTACTGTGACGAATAGGCCCAGATGGGCCAATGTAGGAAATACAATCTGAAAAAGAGGGGGGATCACCCCGCTCGAACAGTACATCGCAATATGTTGCGCCCCTGTACTTCCACAGACCCTGAACGACCCGAGGCCCCTCCTCAGGCCTCAGAACCTCCGCCAACAGTATGGAATGAGGACGATAACGAAGACCTTCTGGCAGTACAACCGGACACTTCAAAAACCAATACCTCAACAACCCTAGTCAATCCACGATCTTTCACCACCCCAGAAGATTCCACCACAGTCGAACCACGGCGCTCCGAGCAGTTCACAGCTGGCAAACCCCCCGAACGCTATGGACAGGACCAGTTCGTGTGGCAGAAAAGAGTTGTACATCGAAAGGCAGAGCCAGACCCCTCCAAACCCTCGCCTGAGGACTGGCGAGCTTACAGAATGGGGGAGTGTAGGAGGGACCAGGGGACCTCTGTAGGAGGGAGAGTCCCTTCTGTGTAACCGGACTGGAACCAAGGAGACTGTCACCAAGGTTCCTAGAGAGACTGGTCCCAGGGGACATAGTTGGAGGACAGATCAGAGACAGTTCTAGAAGGAGAGGGGGTGGAGCAGGTATAAAAGGGGCAGAGAACGCCAACAGGGGGGACTCGACAGAGCAGGAGAGAAGGAGCAGGAAGCGTAGGTGGCGCCAGAGGGAGTGAGCGATGACCAGAGGGACTAAAGAGAGACTCACCATGGACAGAGAGGAGACAGCACCGAGCAGCTCAGCAGCTGGACACCAACCGAACGACCGCGATCGCGGCCTGCCTGCAGCCGCCGCCCGCGGCTGCCACTGCCCAATTCCAGCCCGCGGATGTGGCCTGTCCGCTGCCTCCTGCAGCCACCACTGCCCGACCCCAGCCCAAGGTTGCGGCCTGCCTGCTGCCACCCGCGGCAGCGGCCTGCCCGCTGTCACCCGCGGCCGCCGCTGCCCGGCCCCAGCTTATGACTGTGGCCCACACGCCCCGGGTTTTCCCCAGTCCGCCTCCACTGGGAGGCGCAACGCAGAGGAAATCTTAAGGGGCCTGTTGTGCCCCCACTCCGAAGAGACACCGACCACCTCTCTGCTGGATGTCAGAGGAGGATAAGTGACACGTTATAGTTGATAGCTCATAGTTCTTGGACCCGTAGTCAGCCGTACCGCGGCCTCATAGTTACCGGCTCCGACCGGGTAGTCGTTATTGTGTTACCCTGTGTATTATTGTTTTGATCCCTGTGAGGACAACTGTTGTTAGCTTGTCGGTTACTCGAGATAGCCCTTATCGATACAAATATATATATATAAAAGTTACATTCTAAGTTCACTCCGGCTCCAGTCTCGTCACTGCATCCCGCGTACCTGCGATTACCATACCTCCCAACTTTTGAAGAAAGCAAAGAGGGATAAAGGCGTCGTCAAACTTTAGACCACGCCCCTAGCCACACCCATTTGAGCCACACCCATTTACACTCACCTTTTCTTCACTCCTCTGTCCACCCCAAACTCCTGTGCCCCCTCTGCACTCCTCTGTCCACCCCAGACTTCTGTGTCCCCTCTGTACTCCTCTGTCCACCCCAAACTCCTGTGTCTACCCCAGACTCCTCTGTTCTCCTCTGTCCACCCCAGACTTCTGTGTCCCCTCTGTACTCCTCTGTCCACCCCAAACTCCTGTGTCTACCCCAGACTCCTCTGTTCTCCTCTGTCCACCCCAGACTCCTGTGTCCCCTCTGTACTCCTCTGTCCACCCCAAACTCCTGTGTCTACCCCAGACTCCTCTGTACTCCTCTGTCCACCCCAGACTCTTCTGTCCCCTTTGTACTCCTCTGTCCACCCCAAACTCCTGTGTCCCCTCTGTACTCCTCTGTCCCCTCTGTACTCCTCTGTCCCCTCTGTACTCCTCTGTCCACCCCAAACTCCTCTGTTCTCCTCTGTCCACCCCAGACTCCTGTGCCCCCTCTGTAGTCCTCTGTCCATCCCAAACTCCTCTGTACTCCTCTGTCCACCCCAAACTCCTCTGTCCCCTCTAGTCCTCTCTGGACTCCTTTCTCTCCCTCAGACTCCTCAGTCCCCTCTGGACTTATCTGACCCCTCTAGTCCTCTGTCCCTTCTGTCCCCTCCGGACTTCTCTCTCTCCCCCAGACTCCAATGTCCCCTCCAGACCTCTCTGTCCCCTCCGGACTCCTCTCTGTCCCCTCCAGACCTCTTTGTCCCCTCCAGACCTCTTTGTCCTCGAGACTCCACTGTCCCCCCCAGACTCAGCGTGTTCCGTGTACCTGAGCGCCTGACCGCGTCCTCACAGTACCACACGCTCTCTGGGCACTTGCTGCAGGACGGGGGAGCGTCTCCTTGGTGATATATGGTAGCTGTAGTTCCGGGTTCTTGCTTCCTGGGGCTGGGCTGGAGGTGAGCTCTGTGCTCCCTGTGGATGTGACGCGGCGATCCCCGCACTGTGTGCGGCCTCTGCTGTATTTTGCGGTCATACACCGCGATCGCGGGATAGAAAGCTTCCCGGCCGGGACAGCGGGATAAGGACCAGAAATCGGGTCTGTCCCGCGGGAATCGGGAGGGTTGGGACTTATGTGATTACTACACCTCACAACTGCACTGGTAGAACACAAACTACAGCTAACATAGAAAAATTAAAAAAAAACACATAACATAAAGATACGGCCTTCTCAAACCCTGTCTGATATCAAATGCACTTCCAGCAGCATGCAGCAGGCCTGCACTAATATAAGCAAGGGGCAGCACAGGTGCAAGCTACTGATAAAAACAGCCACCCCCACACCTACCAGATTATGGAGGGGTTGGCTTCCTAGTAGAAAACAATTGCACACTAATAGGGCTTGCTGGAAGCGCATTTGTCATCAGACAGGGTTTGGGAAGGCTGTATCTTTGTGATATGTTTTTTAGAACACGAACTACCTAATGACGCAACTGGTTGCTTGGCGATTCCCTAAGGGAGAAGTCTTTTATACAATATGCCACCCAGCTATTGGCTGGGAGCCATTTTGCAGGTGAACACATTATGCAAAATGCCTCTCAGCAACAGGCTGAGGGCATTTAGCAAAATGCGTATTCTGCCCCTTTAAAAGTGAGAAAAGGGGGATGGGGGGCACCATCACATATCAATAGACTATGTGATACCAACCTGGAGTATGTCAAAAAAGAGTTGTGTGAACAAGAAAAAGAGACATACTATACACCAGGGATCACAAAAATGTACAAATAGTATCAAAAGATTCTTTATTCAGATTGTCATAGAAAAAACTACACACACCAACAAATGGTTAAAAACAATTAAAAACAGGACAAAAAGCCCCCATAAGATGTTATAGTCCCCCTGAACCCAAACCGGTCAATCACATATAGATCCTGTACAGAGTAAATGAAAACCCAACATGTATTGGCATGGTAAAGGAACACCATGGAAAGCGCACTTAAGAATAAACAGATAAATACTGAAAAATAATGACAACAGTATTCCAGTCTTAGGCCGGGGTCACACTAACCGACGCAAAATACGGTCCATAGTTTACAGGCGTAATACGGATGAATGACCCCTAAATAGTGATCTGTATGTCATCCGTAAGCAAGGTGTGGTTGCGTATTTTGCGCATGTCAGCATCCGTATGGCGAGATTTTCTCGCCGCCTTGCAAAATGGACATATAATGGAGCCCTATGACAGGGTTTCTAACAGAAACGAAATAATAGATATAGACACATAGAATGCATATATATATATATATATATATATATATATATACACACAAGTCATTGAGATAAACATATATATATATATATATATATATATATATATATATATATTTCAAAGAGTTCTTCATAGCAGAATAATATGCAAATTGCCTCTTCAGAAACAAAGAGGACTTTTACTCTACAGCGCCACCTATTGGTAGTAGCGATCCTACAAGTCACAATCAACCCTTTAACGAGTCTTGTAATATGACTTAGGATAAAAGCCAAATTTACTGAATGTAAACCATGTGTCATTTCATGTCGGGTAGGAGAATGATTTGATAGAAGCCGGCAATTTAATTAGCGGCTATTCTGCTATGAAGAACTCTGTGAAATATAAATATATATATGTTTGTCACAATGACCTGTATGTATGTGTGTGTGTGTGTATATATATATATATATATATATATATATATATATATATACACAGTGGGGCAAAAAAGTATTTAGTCAGTCAGCAATAGTGCAAGTTCCACCACTTAAAAAGATGAGAGGCGTCTGTAATTTACATCATAGGTAGACCTCAACTATGGGAGACAAACTGAGAAAAAAAAATCCAGAAAATCACATTGTCTGTTTTTTTTCATTTTATTTGCATATTATGGTGGAAAATAAGTATTTGGTCAGAAACAAAATTTCATCTCAATACTTTGTGATATATCCTTTGTTGGCAATGACAGAGGTCAAACGTTTTCTGTAAGTCTTCACAAGGTTGCCACACACTGTTGTTGGTATGTTGGCCCATTCCTACATGCAGATCTCCTCTAGAGCAGTGATGTTTTTGGCTTTTCGCTTGGCAACACGGACTTTCAACTCCCTCCAAAGGTTTTCTATAGGGTTGAGATCTGGAGACTGGCTAGGCCACTCCAGGACCTTGAAATGCTTCTTACGAAGCCACTCCTTCGTTGCCCTGGCGGTGTGCTTTGGATCATTGTCATGTTGAAAGACCCAGCCACGTTTCATCATCAATGCCCTTGCTGATGGAAGGAGGTTTGCACTCAAAATCTCACGATACATGGCCCCATTCATTCTTTCATGTACCCGGATCAGTCGTCCTGGCCCCTTTGCAGAGAAACAGCCCCAAAGCATGATGTTTCCACCACTATGCTTTACAGTAGGTATGGTGTTTGATGGATGCAACTCAGTATTCTTTTTCCTCCAAACACGACAAGTTGTGTTTCTACCAAACAGTTCCAGTTTGGTTTCATCAGACCATAGGACATTCTCCCAAAACTCCTCTGGATCATCCAAATGCTCTCTAGCAAACTTCAGACGGGCCCGGACATGTACAGGCTTAAGCAGTGGGACACGTCTGGCACTGCAGGATCTGAGTCCATGGTGGCGTAGTGTGTTACTTATGGTAGGCCTTGTTACATTGGTCCCAGGTCTCTGCAGTTCATTCACTAGGTCCCCCCGCGTGGTTCTGGGATTTTTGCTCACCGTTCTTGTGATCATTCTGACCCCACGGGGTGGGATTTTGCGTGGAGCACCAGATCGAGGGAGATTATCAGTGGTCTTGTATGTCTTCCATTTTCTAATTATTGCTCCCACAGTTGATTTCTTCACTCCAAGCTGGTTGGCTATTGCAGATTCAGTCTTCCCAGCCTGGTGCAGGGCTACAATTTTGTTTCTGGTGTCCTTTGACAGCTCTTTGGTCTTCACCATAGTGGAGTTTGGAGTCAGACTGTTTGAGGGTGTGCACAGGTGTCTTTTTATACTGATAACAAGTTTAAACAGGTGCCATTACTACAGGTAATGAGTGGAGGAAAGAGGAGACTCTTAAAGAAGAAGTTACAGGTCTGTGAGAGCCAGAAATCTTGATTGCTTGTTTCTGACCAAATACTTATTTTCCACCATAATATGCAAATAAAATGAAAAAAAAAACAGACAATGTGATTTTCTGGATTTTTTTTTCTCAGTTTGTCTCCCATAGTTGAGGTCTACCTATGATGTAAATTACAGACGCCTCTCATCTTTTTAAGTGGTGGAACTTGCACTATTGCTGTCTGACTAAATACTTTTTTGCCCCACTATATATATATAAATATATATATATATATATATATATATAATGTATTCTATGTGTATATATCTATTCTTTCATTTCTTTATTAAACCTGTCATTTTGAGTTTACTGTATAGCGCACTGAATTGCCGGCTTTTCTAAAAGACACCGGGTGCATATTTCTCGCAAGTCACATGTGTGGTCCGTGTGTAATCCGTATTTTTTGCACACCCATAGACTTGCATTGGCGTACTACGGGCATAGTACGCTGACAATCGCAGCATGCTGCGATTGGCACGGACCGTAGAATACGGACGAGAAATATACTGCTGTTAGGAGCTGCCCCATAGAGAATCATTTGTCCGTGTGTAATGCGTGCTTTTAACGCCTCTCACTCGTCCGTATTCCTCTCTAGTGTGACCCCGGCCTTACGGTGGTCCCCCAAAGGCCTAGGAAGGTGGAAACCTCCAAAAATAGACTTTACACAGGAAAATTAACAAATACCTAACAAGGCAAAGTACCAATTCTGACACCCTAATATGGCAATCAACCACTATATGGCTACCGTAGATCCTGCATTAACAAGCTACGCCTGGAGTGCCTTATGTAGACATGATAAATTGGAACCCCATATATGCTGACATGATACATAAACAGGATGATTGTGGATAAACAGATAAATACTGCAAGAGTAGTGGTAATAGCAACAGTATCGCAGTAAATAAGGGGATTCCCCAGAGAACTAGCAGGGAGGTGTGCCTCCAATGATCCGCATTGCATAAAAATAAACATAAAAAAAAAAGTAGGGGAATGAGCACTAGGTGCGCCGCTGGGAGCTGCGACACACACACAACCAGGAAGCGCGCCAGGGAAATAAACCACACTTACGTTAATAACAGTCCACCCGCCTATCACTCGCTATCACTACAGAGATTAAGGGGTTAATGGCAGTGATACTTAGCCGTACTGAGACTGCCGTGTCCTGGTGAGGCTCAAGAACCAGTTTGAGTGAGACGGGGCACTTTAGCAGAAAACTGTACAGAAGCATGCCGCTGAGTGGGGCGTCAGTGTGGGGAGAAGAGAAGGGGCAGATGCAAGGACAGGTGAGCAAGATGAGGACACTGACTGTCTGAACGGCAGAGAGACAGTGTAGGAGAAAGACGGGACTGAGGAGGCTATGGGCAGCAGAGGGACCAGGAAGAGAGAAGGAGACACAGAGGGCTGCCGTGAGGAAAAAGGGCTGATAATGTGGAAAGAGGAATGGGCTGTGGCAGTGTGAGGAGATGAAGGGGCTGCGGCACACGTGAGGCTGAAGAAGACACAAAGGGGTGTGATGGCGGCTAAAACAGGGGGCAGAGAAAGCACTGCTTCCAAGGGATATTTGAACAGGTGGGGTGCATTCCCGTGTGCTCCTGCCTGCTGCATGTGTGCATGCAGGGCACGTGTGCCAGCGCGGTAAAGTGACATCAAAACCCTCGAACACAGGCACAAAAGCAGGGCACTTTGAAGTGAGAGGTGCCAAATTTATTAAAAAAGAAAAACTGAAATATCACATGGTCAGAAGTATTCAGACCCTTTGCTCAGACACTCAAGTATAAGTCACATGCTGTCCATTTCCTTGTGATCCTCCTTGAGATGGTTCTACTTCTTCATTGAAATCCAGCTGTGTTTAATTAAACTGATAGGACTTGATTTATAAAGGCCCACACCTGTCTATATAAGACCTTATAGATGACAATGCATGTCAGACCAAATGAGAATCATGAGGTCAAAGGAACTGGCCAAGGAGCTCAGAGACAGAATTGTGACAAGGCACAGATCTGGCCAAGGTTACAAAAGAATTTCTTCAGTACTCAAGGTTCCTAAGAGCACAGTGGCCTCCATAATCCTTAAATGGAAAAAGTTTGGGACCACCAGAAGACCACCAGGCCATCCAGTCAAACTGAACAATCTTGGGAGAAGAGCCTTGGTGAGAGAGGTAAAGAAGAACCCCAGGATCACCGTGGCTGAGCTCTACAGATGCAGTGGGGAGATGGGTGATAGTTTCATAAAGTCAACTATCACTGCAGCGCTCCACCAGTCGGGCCTTTATGGCAGAGTGGCCCAACGGAAGCCTCTCCTCAGAGCCAGACATATTTTAGCAAAACTCTATGAGGGCTTTCATAACACATGAAGGACTCCCAGACTATGAGAAATAAGATTCTTCGGTCTGATGAGATGAAGATAGAAGTTTTTGGTGATAATTTTAAGCGGTATGTGTGGAGAAAACCAGGCACTTTTCATCACCTGCCTAATACAATCCCAATAGTGAATCACGGTAGTGTCAGCATCATGCTATGGTGGTGTTTTTCAGCTGCAGGGGCAGGACAACTGGTTGCAATTGAAGGAAACATGAATGTGGCCAAGTACAGAGATATCCTGGATGAAAACCTCGTCCGGAGTGCTCTGGACCTCAGACTTGGCCGAAGGTTCACCTTCCAACAAGACAATGACCCTAAGCACCCAGTTAAAATAACAAAGGAGTGGCTTCAGAACAACTCTGTGACCATTCTTGACTGGCCCAGCCAGAGCCCTGGACCTGAACCCAATTGAGCATCTCTGGAGAGACCTGAAAATGGCGGTCCACCAATGTTCACCATCCAACCTGACGGAACTAGAGAGGATCTGCAAGGAAGAATGGTAGAGGATCCCCAAATCCAGGTGTGAAAAACTTGTCGCATCATACGCAAGACTCATGGCTGTACTAGCTCAAAAGGGTGCTTCTACTCAATACTGAGCAAAGGGTCTGAATACTCATGACCATGTGATATTTCAGTTTTTCTTTTTTAATAAATTTGCAAAAATTTCTATATTTCTGTACATTTTTCTACTACCCAGATCGGCGCGCTGAATTTGCAGAATGGCCAAAACAAAAATTGGAACAGGACCCTCAGTTTACACAGAACATTATGTTCAGTGATGAGGCAAACTTTTTTGGGTGGGCCATTTATATGGATACACCTAAATAAAATAGGAATGGTGACAGTTTTCTAGTGTTGGGTGTCTTGCATTGAAATCTGCTGCAATGACCCGGGTACTGCGTTCACCAGACATCAACACAATTTCTATCGGCTCCTCACATGTTAACCTCTGCGACATGTCAATGGCTGTAAACAAAGAGAAACGTGTAAATAACTCATGAAAGAATAAAGTTACATTAAAACCAAGCACACCATTGTTTGTCTTGTGAAATTCTCAATAAGTTTGATGTGTCACATGACCCTCTTCCCATTGGAAAAAATAAAGTTGGATCCAAAATGGCTGACTTCAAAATGGCCACCATGGTCACCACCCATCTTGAAAATTTTTCTCCTCCCAAATACTAATGTGCCACAAACAGGTAGTTTATATCACCAACCATTCCCATTTTATTTAGGTGTATCCATATACATGGCCCACCCTGTAGACCAGAGGCCTTTACAGTGTGGGAGCAAGACTTTTACAAAGAGAACATTCGTGCTGCTCTTTAAGCATTTTCATCTACCAGTACATATAATGTGAGTCATTATCATTGTGTTCTTTTTTAGAATATGCACTGTTTGCTTGATATTGGATTGCAATGTACAAAGGACTTAATTAAAGCAAGAATGTTCCCCATCATTCTTTTCATCAAAATGCCCGAGAAGAACATGAAAAAGTTCAGGTATTGTTATTCATAATGAATTTTATTGAAATACTGATAATGGTAATGTCTTATGCTGCGCCTTTGTCCCACATATACAGTCAGTATGTCTTACTCATAAAACAAGACTTTGAAAACTGATTAATGCCTACGTAAAGCAAAGCTTTATTCTAACTGTAAAATGTAACAATTGCTATTAATAGCTGTAATAAGTGCACATTATGGTCATCTCCTGCAGAAGGCTGTTGTCAAAGCAGGAGAATGAAGAGGAGTTTCTACGTGCCTGTCGCCAGAAAGAGAAGGAGCTGGAGGCCCTTCCGTGTCTCTACGCAACAATAGAGGCCGACACATGGAACACCATTGATGATCTCATCCGTGTTATCAAGGACAGAATCGCTGAGGAGCAAAGGAAGACTATTTGGATAGATGATTAATTTTTTTTTAAAGGCTTATATTCCCTTACCATAATTATAATTAGCTGCCAATGTAAATCCATGTGTCAAACTCTGAATTGTAATATTCCCATAGTACATGGTTTCGGTTATTTTGGTCTATATGGGTAATAGATGCTGGATTTCCGAGTTGAGAAAGACTGCTGTCAGCTATACAAGGTCTCTAAACACCTGCGTACCATAGACCTCCTGTTCTCTTATTAGCCAGTGTGTGACCAGTTTGGCAGATCTGTCGTTCTCGCGCAGTAGTCACAATGAACAGTGCTCAACCTCCCGCCTTAACAATGACGTAGTAATGGATGACACTGTGGGTGTCTGCAGAAGAGAATAAGTTTCATTCCACAAAGGTTTTTTTTAAATAGAACATGGTTATTACTAGTAAATATCGCTTCCTAGGAGAAGCCATCTATAGTGTCCTCGTTGAAGAGTCACTACATCTCCATTTGTTTCCATTTTTTAGCTCACCTTCAGCCAACTTTATGGTTTATTGTTTATATCCCATACATCTTGTCAGCCGAGCTATTCTACCTACAGAACCCCAGCTAGAGACTCCTTTACAGTCTCAAGATGGATAAATCGCTGCACAATTTCTCATTCCTAATATTTTTCACACTTGTATGCACTATCCTGAGATTCTCCTGTAGACAAATATGTTACATCATGTGCGGATACTGGCCCCGCACAGGATCAGTGTACTGCAGGAGAGCAATAGGTCATATTATGTAGTCATTTATTCCAGAATTCTGGAAATTCCAACTCCTTCTCCTCAGGCTATTGTTACAAGTCAATAAGATTACTGATTCTGTGTGGAGCCTGTAATGAGTGCTCCCTGCTGTCATCTCCAGTCACTGTACACTTGCCATGAATCACAGGCCACATCCCCATGACATCATGATTCAGCGCACACGTCTCAGCTACTGGCGGAGTCCTGTAAAGCATACACAGGAAATCTCTGCACTCTGTGCGGACTATAGTAGGAGGTAATGAGCTGGAGGTCACATCACCACATGGAACAGAGCAGAATGTTAACAGCACGTAATTATAAAGTTTCTTCATTTCTGATAAGCTTTACAATGCTCTACTACGACAACTCCTTCTTGATCAAAATATTTGGCCCTCATAAAATAATAAAGCCTATGCTCACTTCCCATGCTAGCGCCGCTCCCAAGGTGTCAGCACTCATTCTCCAAGGGCTTTCGTGCGGTTGTTGTGACACGTGACTTCGGCGTACAATCAGCGCTGACGTCACTGTCCTCACCTTTGGACAAATTGAACATGAAGAGGAAGTCTGAGCTGCAACTAAACTCGGACGTCCTCTTCCTACTCAATTTGACAGGAGGTGGGGACAGTAATGCCATCGCTGATTCGATGCCAGCGTCACGTGTCACAACAACAGCACGGGATGCCCAGGAGACCGCGTGCCAACACCGCGGGAACAGCACAGGAGGGGAGTATAAGTTTATTATTTTATGGCGGCCAAGCGAGGGGTATGAGAAGAAGTTGTCCAAGTAGTGGACAACTTCTTTAATTGGTTTTTAATTTTTACATCTATGTAGCTGTATAAAGCGTTGTTTTTTGAGCGTCAAAATGTACATTTTTAGGCCTGATTTTGGGGTATAAGTTATCATTTTATTTATAATGTGCACAGGAATCAGACTTTATCACAGGACAGCCCTGGAAGGTTTGGTTATAGTCTTGGGCTTCCTTTGGTCTGCTCCATGACAAAAGAGTGGGTTCAGCAGTTTCACAAAGTAGATATTTTTGTAAGGTTTGCACTTTTAGTTGTCCATATGGCTAGAGAATGTATCCTGTTAATAAAAAAAATATGAGATATAGTAATATAAAAGCATACATTAATATAAATAATCAAGAGATGAAATGTTGTAGAAATATTTTTTGTGTGAATTTAATGGAAATGGATTTAAAATGGGTGTTTTGCCTGTGCTGCTTAGGTGACGGAGTACTACCCTGCAGTCCGATAGACTAGGGTGGTCTTGGTCTGCTGCAATCTAATTTTGTGCAATAATGAAGAACAAGATTTCATTGTTCTTTCAAGGTAAAAAAAATCATACAAAGCCTAATGTATAAAGGCCACATATGACCTTCCTAGATGTATTCCATAAGCAGTGGGTTGCGAAAGTATTCCCCCCTTGCAGAGGGGTTGCTAGGGGTTCAGTTGGGGGGGGGGGGACATCTGAATAGGCCCCTAACCCCTGATTAACTATGGTGGTGCACTTTAACCCCTTCACTTAGGAAGTTATAAGGGTTAAAAATTGACCAGCGATTTCTCATTTTTGCAACACCATTCTATTTTTAGGGACCACATCACATTTGAAGCCACTTTGAGGGGTCTATATGATAGAAAATAACCAAAAGTGACACCATTCTAAAAACTGCACCCCTTAAGGTGCTCAAAACTACATTTAAGAAGTTTATTAACCCTTTAGGTGCGTCACAGGAATTTTTTGAATATTTAAAAAAAAAATGAACATTTAACTTTTTTTCACAAAAAAAATACTTCAGGTTCAATTTTTTTTATTTTACCAAGGGTAACAGGAGAAATTGGACTGCAAAAGTTAATGTGCAATTTGTCTTGAGTACGCTGATACCCGATATGTGGGGGGGAATCACTGTTTCGGCGCATGGCAGACCTCAGTAGGGAAGGAGCGCCGTTTGACTTCTTCAATGCAAAATTGGCTGGAATTCAGATCAGACGCCATGTCGCGTTTGGAGAGCCCCTGATGTACCTAAACAGTGGAAACCCCCCCAAGTGACCCCATTTTGGAAACTAGACCCCCCAAGGAACTTATCTAGATATGTGGTGAGAACTTTGAACCCACAAGGGCTTCACAGAAGTTTATAACGTACAGCGGTACAATTTAAAAATCATATTTTTTCCACAAAAATGATCTTTTCACCCCCAATTTTTATTTTTCCAAGGGTAACAGGACCCTAAAAGTTATTGTGCAATTTGTCCTGAGTACGCTGATACCCCATATGCGGGTGTAAATGACTATTTGGGCGCATAGCAGAGCTTGGAAGGGAAGCAGCGCCATTTAACGTTTTTGGCTAGAATTGAGATCGGACACCATGTCGCGATTGGAAAACCCCTGATGTACCAAAACAGTGGAAACCCCCCACAAATGACACCATTTTGGAATCTAGACCCCCCCCAAGGAACTTATCTAGATGTGTGGTGAGCACTTTGAACCCCCCAGTGCTTCACAGAAGTTTATAACGCCCGGGCGTGAAAATAAAAAAATCGTATTTTTTCCACAAACATCATCTTTTAGTCCCCATTTTTTTTATTTTCCCAAGGGTAACAGGAGAAATTGGACCCCAAAAGTTGTTGTCCAATTTGTCCTGAGTACGCTGACACCCCATATGTGGGAGAAAACTACTGTATGGGGACACGTCGGGGCTCGGAAGGGAAGTAGTGACGTTTTGGAATGCAGACTTTGATGGAATGGTCTGCGGGTGTCATGTTGCCTTTGGAGAGCCCCTAATGTACCTAAACAGTGGAAACCCCCAACAAATGACCCCATTTTGGAAACTAGACCCCCTAAGGCACTTATCTAGATGTGTGGTGAGCACTTTGAACCCCCCAGTTCTTCACAGAAGTTTATAACGACCAGGCGTGAATATAAAAATATGGTATTTTTTCAACAAACATCATCTTTTAGTCCCCATTTTTTTTATTTTCCCAAGGGTAACAGGAGAAATTGGACCCTAAAAGTTGTTGTCCAATTTGTCCTGAGTACGCTGATACCTCATATGTGGGAGAAAACTACTGTATGGGCACACGTCCGGGCTCGGAAGGGAAGTAGTGACGTTTTGGAATGCAGACTTTGATGGATTGGTCTGCGGGTGTCATGTGCGTTTGGAGAGCCCCTGATGTACCTAAACTATTGAAACTTCCCACAAGTGACCCCATTTTGGAAACTAGACCCCCCACGGAACTTATCTAGATGTGTGGTGAGCAGTTTGAACCCCCAAGTGCTTCACAGAAGTTTATAACGCCTGGGCGTGAAAATAAAAAAATCATTTTTTTCCGCAAAAATGATATTTTTGCCCCCAATTTTTTATTTTCCTAAGGGTAACAGGAGAAATTGGACCCCAAAAGTTGTTTTGTAATTTGTCCTGAGTAGGCTGATACCCTATATGTGGGGGTAAAACACTGTTTGGGCGCATGGCAGAGCTTGGAAGGGAAGGAGCACCATTTGCCTTTTTCAACGCAGAATTGGCTGGAATTGAGATCAGACGCCATGTTGCATTTGGAGAGCACCTGATGTGCCCAAACAGTGGAAACCCCCCAATTATAACTCCAACTCATCCCCAACACACCCCTAACCCTAATCTCAGCCCTAACCCTAGCCCTAACCCTAGCCCTAACCCTAATGGGAAAATGGAAATAAATACATTTTCTTTTAGTTTTATTATTTTTCTCTAACTAAGGGGGTGATAACGGGGGGTTTGATTTACTATATATGGCGGTTTTTATGTTTGGCGGCTGTCACACGCTAAAAGACGCTTTTTATTGTAAAAAGTTTTTGCATCACCACATATTGAGAGCTATAATTTTTCCGTATTTTGACCCACCGAGTCATGTGAGGTCTTATTTTTTGCGGGACGAGTTGACGTTTTTATTGGTACCATTTTCGGGCACGTGACATTTTTTGATCGCTTTTTATTCCGATTTTTGGGACGCAGAATGAACAAAAACCAGCGTTTCATGAATTTCTTTTGGGGGGGGGTGCGCTTACACCGTTCCGCGTGCGGTAAAATTGATAAAGCGGTTTTATTCTTAGGGTCAGTGTGGTTACAGCGATACCTCATTTAGGTCTTTTTTTATGTTTTGTCGGTTTTTTGCAATGAAAACAATTTTATATAAAAAATAATTATTTTTGCATCGCTTTATTCTGCGAGCTATAACTTTTTTATTTTTTAGTGGATGACGCTGTATGGCAGCTCGTTTTTTGCAGGACAAGATGACGTTTTCAGCGGTACCATAGATATTTATATGCGTCTTTTTATCGCGCGTTATTGCACTTTTTGTTCGGCGGTATGATAATAAATCATTATTTTTTGCTTCGTTTTTTATTTTTATTTTTTAAGGGGTTCGCTAAAGGGGTTAACTAATGGGACAGTTTTATAGGGCGGGTCGCTACGGAGGCGGCGATAGCAAATATGTGTACTTTTATTGTTTTTTTTATTTTGAAAAAATGGATTTATTGGGGAATATTTTTTTTTTTTTTTTACTAATTTATTTAGCGATTTTTTTTAAAATTATTTTTAACACTTTTTTTTTTTACTTTATTACCTTGTCCCAGGTGGGACATCACTGTCCTGTGACAGATCAGCAATCTGTCACAGGCAGTTCTGCAGACTTCCTCATGCCTGCACTTTGCAGGCAGTGAGGAAGTCAGCTCCCTACAGGCCCCCGTCGCCATCTTGGATCCGGGGGCCTGTAGGGAAAGAGACCCACGCAGCAGCGCTGCACATTGCGCTGCTGTGGGGGGCTCAGGGAAGCACGGAGGGAGCTCCCTCCCTGCCGATGCTTCCCTTTAACCCCCGGTACAACGCAATCACGTTTGATCGCGGTGTACAAGGGGTTAACGTGTCGGGGGCGGTCCGTGACCGCCCCTGACACATTGTGCCAGGTGTCAGCTGTGATAATCAGCTGACACCCGGCTCACCACGTGGGCGCTGCTGATCGCTGTGACGTAATATTCCGTCCATGGTATCCAGGGTCACATGGACGGAATATTACGTCCATTGTAGGTAAGGGGTTAATTGTGGGTATGGGGAAACCTCAACAGATGACCCTACTACAACTGAAAAAAAAATCTCCGCAAAGACCAACACTGATATTACTGCCATTCGGTAGATACCAGTCCTGCAGAACATATAAGTGATTACGGTACAGCTCCTTCTTATGGAGTAGTTCACTTTTCCTGTATTGTCCATCTGATCGAGACTGACATGACAACTTCTTCCAGTCAGGACTTGGCTGCAGAGATTACAACAAAGATACATTTGACTTCTCCCATTTCCAGCACAGTTCTCATCTTTTCAAATCTGCACAAACGCCTCAATCTGCTGATACCCCAATATTTAGCCACCGATGCTGTATATACCCCTATTACTGCACCCTTTGTGTAGTACAAAAGCAATCCTCATACTGCCGCACATAATAATGCCACCACTGTGCCTCGTACATAATAATTCATCCACAGTATCCACCACACTGTATAAATGCACCCACAGTTTGTCACAAACATTAGCTCCCACACTGTATTTAGGTCCCTACACAGTATAATGGCCCTTGCATTAACTCCATCACGGTATAATGTCCCCACATTAGTTCCCATGCTGTATAATGGCCCTTCAAATTAATTCCCATGCTGTATAATGTCCCCCGCATTAGCTCCCACGCTGTTGATTCTGGCCTCTGTTTGTTCCTTTCTGTGGGATGCAACTTGCACAGCCCTGATATATATGACAAAGAGCTAAAGAGATGAAAATAGAAACAGCCAGTAGGTGCGTATAAAGGCCAGCATATGGGTATAGCTCCCTGAATGTATCCAGATAACCCTAAAAGGAATACTCTCGTCTGGACAAGACCCCAAAGAGGGAAACAGAAAGGAGGGAATCAGAAGAAAGATGGGGAGGTAGGTTACAAATGTAAAGAAGAGAGTGCGCCCTCTGGTACGTCTTCTCTTCCCCCCCCTCCTTCTCCCCCTTCGGAGGTCTTGTTAGTCAGACTGAGCAACTGTCCACAGTGGTGGCCTTAATAGAAGAGTGGGCAGAAAAGGCTTTCCTTACACACAAAAATTGAAAGGCTCATTTTGAGTTTGCCAAAAGAAATGCGGAAGCCTCCCCAAATGTATGTATGCTGTGGTCAAATAAGACCCAAATTGAACTTTTTGGCCACCAAGGTAAACGCTGTGCCTTGAGTCAAACCAACACAGCTCATCACCCCAAGAACACCATCCCCACAGTGAAACATGGTGGCATCATTAGTCTGTGGGGATGTTTTTTGGCAACAGGGAAAATGCTCCGAGTCAAGGGGAACATGGATTGTGCAAAAACAGGACCATTTTTGAGCAAAACCTGTTTGTCAGTCAGTGATTCGAGATTGGGATGGAGGTTCAAGTGGTTTAAGGGGAAACTTGTAAATGTTGTGGAGTAGCCTAGTCAAAGACCAGCATTAATCCTATTGAGAATCTGTGGTCAGACTTGAAGATTGATGGTTTCCTCTGATAAACAGCAAACTTGAAGGAGCTGGATCAGTTTTGCCTTTCGGAATAGGCAAAAATCCCAAAGGCAAGTTGTGGCAAGCTCAGAGACTTATCCAAAGTGACTTGCAGATGTAATTGCCACAAAAGGAGGCTCCACAAAGTACTGACTTTAGGGGGAGAGAGTAGTTATGCACACTGAAGTTTGCAATTATTTTGTCCCATTTGTTTGTTTCACAATAAAAAGAAACCCAAATGTTCACAGTTGTAGATGTGTTCTCTACATGAACAGACGAAAACCCTATAAAAAAAAAAAAAAGGCAAACAAAATAAGTGAAATTCCAATTGTGAGGAAGCAGAACAAAAACTGCCAAGGAGGTGAATACTTTCGCAAGCCATGACATTTACCATATTTGATACTAGTAATTATGTGGCATACAGTAGGATATGTAATGCAAAATTAACAACTTAACCGAAATAAAGAACATTTTTGTTTTGTGGCGTTAGGAATTTTTTTTCATTTTTGTATTGGTTCTATGAATTTCATTTAATAATTTTTATTCATATAGCGCCAACATAATCCGCAGCACTTTAGAATTAAGCAGTGACTTACAGTTAGGTCCATATATATTTGGACAGAGACATTTTCCTAATTTTGGTTCTAGACATTACCACAATGAATTTTAAACAAAACAATTCAGATGCAGTTGAAGTTCAGACTTTCAGCTTTCATTTGAGGGTATCCACATTAAAATTGGATGAAGGGTTTAGGAGTTTCAGCTCCTTAACATGTGCCACCCTGTTTTTAATGGGACCAAAAGTAATTGGACAATTGACTCCAAGGCTATTTCATGCACAGGTGTGGGCAATCCCTTTGTTATGTCATTCTCAATTAAGCAGATAAAAGGCCTGGAGTTGATTTGAGGTGTGGTGCTTGCATTTGGAAGGTTTTGCTGTGAAGGAAACATTCGGTCAAAGGAGCTCTCCATGCAGGTGAAACAAGCCATCCTTAAGGCCTGTTTCACACTTCCGTACTTTGACGTCAGTCAAAATCCGTCACTTTTAGAAAAAAACAGATCCGCCCCTTTTTTGACGGATCCGTTTTTTCCCCCAGACTTACACTCCCGGGCGGAGGAGACGGACTCTGAAACGTTTTTTTCAGAGCGACAGTCCACTATTTTGTATTGTGCATGCCTGGCAGACTTGCTCTAGCAGGGATTTTAACCCTGAATACCGTTCAGGAAAGGCTGGGGAGGGGGGGGGAAGAATTCTCTCTCACTGTCTCTCGTTTTTCCGGCCCGTGGTTGCTTTAAATTTCACCTCTTCTCGGCTGCAGCGGATCCGTATACATAATGGATCCAGCGGCATCAGTTTGGCCCATGATGGAGACGGATCCGTTTTTTCGACGCCTGGCGGATTTTGACTGACCTTGAAAGACGGAAATGTGAAACAGTCCTATATTGCAAAAACAGAAAAAAACCCATCCGAGAAATTGCTACCTCCAGGAGGTAGGCGTTTCAATATCCAAATCTATCATAAAGCGCATAAAGAGAAGACTGCATGAAAGTAAATACAGGGGGTCCACTGTACGGTGCAAGCTACTCAGAAGCATCAAGAATAAAAAGGCTAGACTGGACTTTGCTAAAAAAAAAAAAAAAAAATATGAATCTAAAAAAGCCAGCACAGTTCTGGAAGAACATTCTTTGGACAGATGAAACCAAGATCAACCTCTACCAGAATGATGGAAAGAGAAAAGTATGGCGAAGGCGTGGTACAGCTCATGATCCAAAGCATACCACATCATCTGTAAAACACGGCGGAGGCAGTGTGATGGCTTGGGCATGCATGGCTGCCAGTGGCACTGGGTCACTAGTGTTTATTGATGATGTGACACAGGACAGAAGCAGCCGAATGAATTCTGAGGTATTCAGAGCCACACTGTGTGCTCAGATCCAGCCAAATGCAGCCAAACTGATTGGTCGTCGTTTCATACTACAGATGGACAATGACCCAAAACATAAAGCCAAAGCAACCCAGGAATTTATTAAAGCAAAGAAGTGGAATATTCTTGAATGGCCAAGTCAGTCACCTGATCTCAACCCAATTGAGCATGCATTTCAATTGTTAAAGACTAAACTTCAGACAGAAAGGTCCACAAACAAACAGCAACTGAAAACCACCGCAGTGAAGGCCTGGCAGAGCATCAAAAAGGAGGAAAAACAGTGTCTGGTGATGTCCATGAGTTCAAGACTTCAGGCAGTCATTGTCAACAAAGGGTTTTCAACCAAGTACTAGAAATGAACATTTTATTTACAATTATTTAATCTGTCCAATTACTTTTGGTCCCTTTAAAAACAGGGTGCCACATGTTAAGGAGCTGAAACTCCTAAACCCTTCATCCAATTTTAATGTGGATAGCCTCAAATGAAAGCTGAAAGTCTGAACTTCAACTGCATCTGAATGGTTTTGTTTAAAATTCATTGTGGTAATGTCTAGAACCAAAATTAGAAAAATGTTGTCTCTGTCCAAATATATATGGACCTAACTGTATACAGACACATGCAATACAAGATAAGACAATTACAGTAGGAGGGAAGGCTTGGCTCGTAACTTTGCAAAGGGGACACAATAGGTGAAAAGTGCGCATTATTTCTTGTCCAGTAATTATAATAAATAGGGATTTTACTATAAAGTTGCTGTCACACACATTATGCAATGGGAAAATTCACTTGGCAGTTTATACTCCAGAGATGCTCTTCACACTCGTAAGAGAAAAGTGTTAACCATTTTAAAGCCTATGGACATTTCTAATTGTGCATCTAGTCTTAGAGCACGTACAAATATTTATGTCGGTGCATACAAAAAAATCCAATACTGTACGCTATGTTAAGCCTTTAGTTTTGGCTCTACACGTTTAATATCTCGGTACAGCACGACAAGCATTTTCTTTGAAGAGCAGAATAAATCATCTGGTCGAACATGCGCTCTGCAGCTCCAATCAAAGTCCATGGCACTGATGAAAATAGAAAATTTCATAGCCAACACACAAAATGACTAAAGCTGCATTAAACTCTTCCTGGCTGTGGTCTTGTAGCCAGGGGAATTCTAGGGATACAAAACGTCTAATTTGGAGATCAGTAGGGGTGCAACACAAGTCAATCAATTATCACCTTTGCCAAGGGTGGGAAACCTCCAGCCAGTGGCTTCCTTTTCTGTGTTCGGGCCAGTGGCCGTGTGCTTTTAATTACTCCCGACACTGCGAAAATGCATACGAAGCATTCAATACAGAACACTGCAGTGCGTGAAGACGCTGACGTACCTTGGATTCAGCGCGCTCTGTGCTCCAGTACCACAGATGAGGACAGCCTCAGCCCCTCCAGACACGTATATATGCCCCCAGCCCCGTGATGTATACAGTGCCTTGCGAAAGTATTCGGCTCCCTGGAACTTTTCAACCTTTTCCCACATATCATGCTTCAAACATTAAGCTACCAATTGTAAAATTTTGGTGAAGATTCAACAAGTGTGAAACAATTGTGAAGTTGAACGAAATTTATTGGTTATTTTAAATTTTTGTGGAAATTCAAAAACTGAGAAGTGGGGCGTGCAATATTATTCGGCCCCTTTAACTTAATACTTTGTTGCGCCACCTTTTGCTGCGATTACAGCTGCAAGTCGTTTGGGGTATGTCTCTATCAGTTTTGTACATCGAGAGACTGAAATTCTTGCCCATTCTTCCTTGGCAAACAGCTCGAGCTCAGTGAGGTTTGATGGAGATCGTTTGTGAACAGCAGTTTTCAGCTCTTTCCACAGATTCTCGATTGGATTGAGGTCTGAACTGTGACTTGGCCATTCTAACACCTGGATACGTTTATTTGTGAAACATTACATTGTAGATTTTGCTTTATGTTTGGGATCATTGTCTTGTTGGAAGACAAATCTCCGTCCCAGTCTCAGGTCTTTTGCAGACTCAAACAGGTTTTCTTCAAGAATGGTGCTGTATTTGGCTTCATCCATCTTCCCATCAAATTTTAAACTTCTTCCCTGTCCCTGCCAAATAAAAGCAGGCCCAAACCATGATGCTGCCACCACCATGTTTGACAGTGGGGATGGTGTGTTCAGGGTGATGAGCTGTGTCGCCTTTATGCCAAACATATCGTTTGGCATTGTTGCCAGAAAGTTCGATTTTGGTTTCATCTGACCAGAGCACCTTCTTCCAAATGTTTGGTGTGTCTCCCCAGTGGCTTGTTGCAAACTTTAAACACTTTTTATGGATATCTTTGAGAAATGGCTTTCTTTTTGCCACTCTTCCATAAAGGCCAGATTTGTGCAGTGTACGACAGATTGTTGTCCTATGGACAGACTGTCCCACCTCAGCTGTAGATCTCTGCAGTTCATCCAGAGTGATCATGGGCCTCTTGGCTGCATCTCTGATCAGTCTTCTCCTTGTTTGAGATGTAAGTTTAGAGGGACGGCCGAGTCTTGGTAGATTTACAGTGGTATGATACTCTTTCCATTTCAATATGATCGCTTGCACATTGCTCCTTGGGATGTTTAAAGTTTTGAAAATCATTTTGAATTCAAATCCAGCTTTAAACTTCTCCACAACAGTATCATGGACCTGCCTGTTGTGTTCCTTGGTCTTCTTGATGCTCTCTGTGCTTCAAACAGAACCCTGGGACTATCACAGAGCAGTTGCATTTATACGGAGACTTGATTACACACAGGTAGATTATATTTATCATTAGTCATTTAGGACAACATTGGATCATTCAGAGATCCACAATGAACTTCTGGAGTGAGTTTGCTGCACTGAAAGTAAAGGGGCCGAATAATATTGCACGCCCCACTTTTCAGTTTTTACATTTCCACAAAAACTTAAAATAACCAATCAATTTCGTTCAACTTCACAAATGCGTTCCACTTGTTGTTGATTCTTCACCAAAAATTTACATTCGGTATCTTTATGTTTGAAGCATGATATCTGGGAAAAGGTTGTAAAGTTCCAGGGGGCCGAATACTTTCGCAAGTCACTGTATATGCCCCCAGCCCCGTCCAGTGAAGTATAGCATGCCCCCAGCCCCATCCAATGATGTATATATATACCCCAGCCCTGTCCAGTGATGTATATATGCCTCCTGTGTCTCTTGTATTCAGAACTTACTACTGCAAGTTCTTTACAAAATTCATCACCAAGAATTAACTCCAGTCAACCCAAGCCTGGGAAAGCATTGCGACTATTAACATCATCACTACCACCTAACATCACACCAAAGAGAAGCAGCTCCAGACATCACATTGGGGGAGCAAATGGTTTGAAATTCATTGTCATATTTGGTCAAAGTGATAATTCTTTACGTCCTGTGAATGATGGTATAAATATCCAAATGAGCCACGCTAGAAGAAAAAAAAAAAACAAGCAAACATCAAAAGCACACTAATCAGCATTTTTCCTGCCTTTTGACACAGAAATGTCTGCAGCAGATACTTAACAGTGTGCACATACTATAAGGGTACTTGCACACGTTAAGCATTTGTGACTTTTTCCCTCGCAGTTTTGTCACAAAAACGGAAGGATGATGTACTGGCAGCAATGTGATTGAGATTTTTGAAGTCTCATGTAAAAGTTGCTTATTTTTTTCCAGGAAAATTTGAAGCAGTTTAAAGATCTGCAACAAGTAAATTTCCTCAGCATTTTTCACCTATTCTAATGAATGGGGGGGGGGGGGGGGGGGCATGCAAAAACATCAGTGTTTATATCAGAAATGTCTGCAAATAATTTAACATGTGTACATACTGTACCCTTCAGCAGGAAAATGGATTGCAAGTATATTTAACAAAAAGTCACATTTCTCAAAAGATATTTTATTGAGTCCTTTAAACATACATCAACAGATTAAATGTGTAGAACATGAAATAGAAGGGGGGAAAAAAAAAAAAAAGAAAAAAAAAAAAAAAAAAGGGAAAACCAGCCTGAGGCTTCATGGTCAGTTGACTATTTTATTAGTCGTAGTTAGTGCTGGGATTATATTAACCAATATGATCATAGAAGGCTTCTAAACATAGAGTAATCAACAGAACGGATGATATAAACCACACTTCTGTATATAGATGTTTATGGAAGTGCTCAGCACTGGAGACACATGTCTCAAAGTGGTGATCTTGGTGAGCAGACCTTGTTCTGGACTTCCCAAGGGGTTTTCCAGTGTAAAATGTCTCTATTAAAAAAATAATGATAACATCATGGCAAAGTTCAGGTTTAGTGACCCCCATTAATAGATTTTTAGGATCTGATGTGTGTGTCTGCTGGATCTTCTAGTTTCTGAGCTGTAAGTTTGTGGATAAGCTCTTCTACAGCAATTTTAAATACAGGAGTTGGGTCCTAATAGGTGAAAACAAAAAGTTATTAATACCAATGTAGAAGCATTTGTATGGGACCAGCTTACCAGTTATACAATATTATACTGCAGGCACTTCTGCACATTTCCATATGAACGTGGCCTTATTTTCTTTTGTAGAATTGTATCCGGTGTGTAAAATGGAAATCCTAAGGCCTGTTTCACACATACTTTTTTTGCATCAGTTGCAATCTGCGAAAATGGCGGGACACAGATCCGCAACTGTTTTGGAAGCAACGTGTGCTACCGGACCGTTGCTTTGACGGATCCGGCGACGGGAGAAATTTAAAGGAACCTGTGCCCGGGGAGGAGAGGGAGATTTTTACCAGCCGCCAGAACGGGATTTAGGGTTAAATTTCCGGCAAAAGCAATGCTTCCGGGCATGCGCAGTGACAAATGCGGATCCGGCCAGCCAAAAAAAAAAAAAATGTTGCATGGTCCATCCTGTCATGTCAGTGGACGCCAAAATTTTGGCGGATCCGTAAAAAAACGGATCCAACGGATGACCATCCGTCAAGATCCGCCGATAATGCAAGTCAATGGGAAAAAAAAACAGATCTGTCAAGAAAAATGGCGGATCCGTTTTTTTTTGCAAAACGGCGGATTTTGACTGATGGACACAAACAGATGTGTGAAACAGGCCTAAGCAATTCTACAAAGTGATAAAAAAATCTCTGCCAAAATACTAGAGAACAGTGGCCAGAAGTCGGAGGGCATGCCTTTTGCAGATATCCAGTACACACAGTTTCTTGTGACTACGCACCTTCTTTTCTAAGAGCCTTTGTTTTTCCACAGCTTCTTCTAATGTTAAACCAACCCACTCAGCTTCCTCCAGTGGGATCTCAAATTCCTGGTAGAAGAACAGATTTAATAATGAAAGTGTTGACTCCAGTGGTATATTTACATAATGAGATCAACAGTGTACAATACAGTAGATTTATAACAAAGGAAGAAAAGTGCTCGTATCCCCCAAAACAATCAATGAGTGAACTGTCACTTTTTCCGCACTGGTTATAAATCTCCCTCAATATATGCCCTTTCATTTACCCAACAGTGCTTTTTATGCTACAGTAAAACCCAATCAGGCCAAGTAGCTCCAAGCAGAAACCCTGAATAGCAGACACAAAAATTATGTATGATCAGCCTCAACATTTCAAGAAGTAGAATGCCTACCTTGTACTTGTTATAAATCTGCTCCCTCTTTACTGGGTCATCGGGGTGGAGACTTGGATCTTTCTTTGACAGGCGCATCAGCATTGCCCTTTTAAATTCCATTCCCAGCTTTGAGTGAAGATCCCTCTGTGGGGTCTATAATAGGTGGATATTAATTGTAGTGCATTTACCGTGAATACATCAGGTTTATTTAACCCAATTCTAGATTTAAAAACTGTTAATTTGGTCAATGGTAAAAATCCAGATAGTCAACTGTAATAATTCACTAGGGGAATGAAACATGTCACAACTTCCAATTCAGCTCCAGTTATGTGTAATGGATCTTGAATTTCCATCCTGTACATAGGTTATGATTATTACTTGGTATCCCTGAGCATGAAATAGGAGAAAACCCTAGCTTATATATCTTACTGATCGCAACATGTAGGAGGCAGGGAGAAGGAAAGAATTCCCTCTCCAATTCACGACCCAACATGACAAACTCCAGGTCACCCAGCTAATGTAGCTCTTTTAGTCAATGCCATGACCATGGACTAAAAGGCTTCTCTCACCAACACTGACAGTTATAATGTGGAAAAAAATAAATAACCAATAAATCAGTACATCTATGTAAAAAACAAAAGTGTACACATTTGGTATTGCCTCTCCAGGAACAACCTGATCTATAGAACTGTCATACTAGTTAACCCCTTCAGTGAATACTGTAATAAAAATATAAGTGGTAAAAACCTATCAACGAACAAAAAGTTGAATGAAAATAAAAAGGGCATCTTTGAAAACTGTCTAGTCCCACAAAAAAAAAAAAAAAAAAAAAAAAAAAAAAAAAAAAAAAGTCTTTTAGTGCGGCAGCAGCCAAACATTTAAAAAAAACAAAAAACAAAACGAGAATAAAAGTTGTCTAATCACTTATACTGCAAGTGGAATTGCATAATAAATAAATAAATAAAAGCAACTCCCGACCTGCTGTTGATTTGTTCATTCTGCCTCCCAAAGATCGCAGTAAGGCTCGGTGTACATTTATGCTGTGCTCTACACTGAGCGCTTACACCGGTGCTTCCTTGTAAATCTCTGAAATACATGATTCAGACAGAATCTCTGGTGGAAGATTCGATATAATGAGGCAGATGGAGGCACTGGACACAGTATGACCTGTTATCCGGTGGTGTCCTATCTTTTTAGGCGTGCATAAAAGTGCTGTCAGCTACAGTTTTGTGCGCCTCTGAAAAGAAGGAAACGGCGTCCAGAGCAACTCTGCTGCCTCATTATAGTGAATGGATCCCTCTGGGTTTTATCTGAATCATATAATTTGGAGATTTAGATGGAAACACCAAATGAAGTAATCAGTGTAGAGAGCAGGATAAATGTGATCCAAAATGTTATTATGCATTGCTTATATAGAGGCATCATATTCCGCAGCGCTTTACACACATCATCATCGCTGTCCCATTGGGTCTCACAATCTAGATTCTTTAGGAGTATGTCTTTGGAGTCTGGGAGGAAACCTGAGAACCCAGCGGAAACCCATGCAAACGCCTTGCAGATTTTGTCCTTGGTGGGATTTGAACCCTGAACCTCAGCGCTGCAAAGTAACAGTGCTAACCACTGAGCCACCCTAATAAGAGACACAACTCAATCCACAAAAATGCAAGGTCCATCATCGTTAATGGAAATATAGTAGGGGGGGAAGCTTCTAACTTATTGGTCATACAAAGGCTCTGGATAAGCAAAATGACTCCTTAACACCCAAAAGATATCCAGTGAATTCTGCGCTCCCAAATCCAAATGTCCCCTCCTTTCTGATTCCCTGTGTGCCTAAACCACTTTTGGCATCCAGGCGTTTGGCATTTCTATAGCAATGAGACCCCACCTAAGTTACGGGGGGGTCTCCAGAAGCCCGAGCTGGTCACTACAACAGAAGAATTGCAATTTTCACTTTGCAACCTGTTGCTCGCTTATGGAACACAAACATGGAATCAAAATTGTCACTGCAGCTGAAGATAAATTCTGAGAGGAGAATAATTTGCAATATGGAGTCATTTGACGAGGCATTCTGCACTTCTAGCACTTAGGGAGCTCTGTATATGGAGCCGGTAAACTATTCTAGGAAAATCTGTGCTCCAGGAGGCAAATAGCGCTCCTATCCCTCCAGAGTCTTACCGTGTGGCTTAGCAGGTACTGTACAGCCATATATGGGGTATTTCCATGTTCAGCAAAAATTGTGTGACAAATTTTGGTGCCATTTTTACTAATTTCCCTGTGTGAAAATGTAAAATATGGGTCTAAAACTAATTTTTTGTTGTAAAAATGTGACTATTGTTTCTTCACTGCCCAATAGTATAAAATGTGGTGACACACCTGTAGTGTCAATATGATCACTGCACCCTTAGATGATTTCATTGAGAGATGTAGTTTGTAAATTGGGGTCACTTATTTGGGAATTCTGCTGTTCTGGCACCTCAGGGGGCTCTCACAGTGGAACATGGCACCTGCAAACAATAACAGCAAAATCTGCACTATAATATGGAGCTTCTTCTCTTTTGAGCTTTCCACTGTGCCTTAAAAGTAGCTCCCGATTATATATAAATTTTGGTCCATTAAATTTATGATAGCAAAAAAAATTCCATTCAAAGGATGAAACAAAGCCTCCCACAATAATGGACAGGCAAAAGAATTTATTGTTAAAATGTATACTTTATATCACAAAAATCAAACAATAGTTTAAAAATTAACGATGATGCCTCCTGTCAAAAACAGATCAAAATTGGTCCCCCAATATATAAGTGACATACACTAGAATACAAATCGCAATAAGGCCTTGGTAAAGCCACTCAGATTTTATGGGTCAAAATAATATAAAATTTAGTGAATGTAAATAAACACCTTACTGCCATCGGACAGAATAGTACGTCTGATGGCAGCACCTCACTTTGATGTGGGCTTCGGCGGTGAGCCCACCTCAAAGCCGCGACATGTCAGGTATTTTGAACAGCTGACATGTGCCCGCAATAGCCGTGGGCGGAATCGCGATCTGCCCGCCGCTATTAACTAGTTAAACGCCTCTGTGAAACTGACAGCGGCACTTAAGCGCTCCCAGCCATCCGGCCAGAAATGCGCTCACCGATGACCCGTCACATGATGGGAGGGGGGGGGGGGGGGGGGTCATCGGTATGACAACCAGAGGTCTCCTTGAGACCTCTATGGTTGATGATGCCGGATTGCTGTGAGCGCCACCCTGTGATCGGCGCTCATAGCAATGCAGTAAATCTGCTATATAGAGGCGATCTGAGCATCGCCTCTATGTAGCAGAGGCCATAGAGTTGTGGCAGCTTCTAGACTCCTATGGAAACTATTAAAGCATGCCAAAAGAAAAATGTTTTCAAAAATATGAAAAAAAATAAAAAAACAAAAAGTTCAAATCACCCCCGATTAGCCCCATTCAAAATAAGAAAAAAAAAAACAAAAACAAAACAGACATACCGTATATACTCGCGTATAAGCCGAGATGTTCAGCCCATTTTTTGGGGCTGAAAGTCTACAACCCCCGAGTCATGTGTCAGGGAGTCCGCGGGGGTGTCAGATCATGTTGCCCCCCCCCCGGCGCATCTCTGCGGCCCCCCTGCTTGTCCCATGGTCTCCGGGGCCTGCCTTCAGCGGTCACGTGGTACCGCTGATTAAAGAAATTAATATGAGCATATTCATGTCTTTAGTGAGCAGTATCACTTGACTGCTGAAGGCAGGCGTCAGAGACCGTGGGAGAACGGGGCTGCAGACATGCGCCGGGGGTGTGTGAGTATAATCGATATTCACCTGTCCCCATTCCCACGCTGCTCGCCGCGTCCTATGTCAGTGATGTTCAGGTCAAAGGGCGTGGTGACATTGTTAGTGCGCCCTCGGCTGCCTGAACGTCACTGACAGACGATGTGGTAGACAGCAGCAAGCAGCGTGGGGACAGGTGAATATCTCAGGTGCCGGGTCCTGAGCCGGCAGCGACACCGGCACCTGGCCCCCCAGCCACGGAGAGGTGAGCATGTTTTTTTTTTTTTTTTTTTATTTGCAGCAGCATATGGGGGCCTATTCTATGGAGCATCTTATGGGTGCACATTCTATGGAGCATCTTATGGGGCAGCATATGGGGCATTTTATTCTATGGAGCATCTTATGGGGCCATTATTAACCGTTGTACAGCATTATATGGGGTGTATTTTGTATGGAGCCATCATGAACTGTATGGAGCATTATATGGGGCTCCTGATTCAATATGGATATTCAAAAACATTTAACCTACTGATGTCTCAATTTTACTTTTACTGGTATTTTTATTTTTGAAATTTACCAGTAGCTGCTGCATTTTCTACCCTAGGCTTATACGCGAGTCAATAAGTTTTCCCAGTTTTTTGTGGCAAAATTAGTGGGGGGGGGGGGGGGGGGGTCGGCTTATACACAAGTATATGCGGTATTTGGTATCACCGCGTTCAGAATCGCCCGATTATTATTATTATTAATAATAAAAAAGGTTTAACCTGATCGCTAAACATCGTAGAGAGAAAAAAAATCAAAAACTCCAGAATTACCTTTTTTTGGTTGCAGTGACATTGCATTAAATTGCATTAACGGATGATCAAAAGATTGTACCTGCACAAAAAGGGTATCATTAAAAACGTCAGCTCGGCACCCAACAAAATAAGCTACCACCCAACCCGAGATCACAAAAAAAATGGAGATGCTACGGGTCTTGAAATATGGCGCAAATTTTTTTTTATTTTTTTTTTTAATCAAACTTTGGAATTTTTTTTCACCACTTACATGAAAAAGAACCTAGACATGTTTGGTGTCTATGAAGTCGTACTGACCTGGAGAACCATAATGGTAGGTCAGTTTTAGCATTTAGTGAATCTAGCAAAAAAGCCAAACAAAAAAACAAGTGCGGGATTGCACTTTTTTTTTTTTTTGCAAATCTCACGGCACTTGGAATTTTTTTCCCCCGCTTTCTGTTACACGACATGGTAAAACCAACGGTATCGTTCAAAAGGACAACTAATCCCGCAAAAAATAAGCCCTCACATGGCCATATTGATGGAAAAAAAAAAAGTTATGGCTCTGGGATGAAGGGGAGTGAAAAACGAAAATGCAAAACTGAAAAAAGTGTCGGTCATTAAGAGGTTAAAGTGCCAAAGTGCAAATGTGAATGACAAAAACCATCATGAGCAATGTGCAAAAGTGCTTATCTGAATATCATTACCTAAGTGGGGAGCCAAAAAAGACCTGCTTCCTACCCCAACGCGCGTTTCTATATATTCTCCTTCGGGGGCATCCCCGGATGAAGAATGTATAGAAACGCATGTTGGGGTAGAAAGCAGGTCTTCTTTGGCTCCCCACCGAGGTAATGATATTCAGTATAGAAACGCATGTTGGGGTAGAAAGCAGGTCTTTTTTGGCTCCCCACCGAGGTAATGATATTCAGATAACCACTTTATTAGACCAATTTGAGCTGGTAATGTTTACATGCACTCAAGCACTTTGCTTTGGACTTTTTGAGGTCATTCTTTTGCACATTGCTCATGATATATTTGTCATTTACATTTGCACTTTAAATTTAGTGAATGTAAATAAATTTGACTCAAAATCTCTATGAGTGGTTTTACCAAGGCCTTATTGCGATTTGTATGCTAGTGTATATCACATATATTGGGGACCAATTTTGATCCGTTTTTGACAGGAGGCATCATTAATTTTTAAAATATTGTTTGATTGTTGTGATATAAATAAAGTATATATTTTAACAATACATTTTTTTACCTGTTCATTATTGTGGGAGGCTCTCTTTCATTCCCGATTATATGTAGAGCATTGGCTCACTCAGAAGAAATTGCAAAAACTTAGTTCCATTTTTCTCAGTAACCCTTATAAAAATTATACTTGGGGCTAATTCAACATTCTAGTTGTAAAAATGTAATTATTTTTTTTCTTCACTGCCCATAATAAATAAATAAGCTTTATTTTTATATAGCGCTAACATATTCTGCAGCGCTTTACAGATTGCACACATCATTGCTCTCCCCGATGGGGCTCACAATCTATATTCCCTATCAGTATGTCTTTGGAATGTGGGAGGAAACCTACGCAAACACGGGGAGAACATACAAACTCCTTGCAGATGTTGTCCTTGGTGGGATTCGAACCCAGGACCCTCAGGTGACTCACAGAAATTGACCCAGGACCCCAGCACTGCAAGGCTGCATGCCCAATGGTGTCAATTTCTGTGAGTCACCTGAGGTGTCAAGATGCGCACTCATGAATTCCTTGGGGGAAGAAGTGGGTTGTAATTTGTAAAATGGGGTCACTTATGGGGTGAGGGTTCTCCTGACCTGGCACCTCAGAGGCTCTACCAAATGAGACATGGCACCCTTAAACCATTCCAGCAAAACCTTTAACCCCAATATGGCACTTCTTCCCTCCTGCACAGTGCCTCAAAATTTTTTCAACCACATATGGGTGTATTGGAGTACTGAGGAGGAATTGCACCGTTACATTTCTCCTTTTACACATTTTGAAAAGCAAAATCTTTTTTCCATTGACTCAGCACAATGTTAAACAATCCTATGAATCTCCTGATGGTTAAAAATTCTCACTACACCCCTAGGTGAATTCCTTGAAAAGTGCAGTTTCCAAAATGGACTCACTTGTGGGGGGGCTTCCTGCTGTTTTGGCATGGCAGGGGCTCTTCAAATGTGACATGGCATCCGCAGTCTATTCCAGCTAAAATTGCGCTCCAGAATTGAATTGGCGCGGCTTCCCTTCTGAGCCCTGCCGTGTGCCCAAACAATAGATTTCCACCACATATGGGGTATTGGCATACTCAAGAAAAATTTCCCAACAAATTATACAGTCCATTTTCTTCTGTTACCCTTGTGAAAATAAAAAAAATTGAGGTTGAAGTAACTTTTTTTTTTTTTTTAATTTTTAATTTTCAGAGCTCAACATTATAAAATTCAGTTACGCACCTGTGAGCTCAAGGTGCTCACCAGACCTATAAGTTCCTTTAGGGGTGTAACTTCCAAAATGGTTAACTTGTGGGGGTTTCCACTGTTTAGGCACATCAGGGGCTCTGCAAACATGAAATGGTGTCAGCTATTGATTCCAACCAATTTTGTGTTTCAAAAGTAAATTGATGCCCTTTCCCTTCCAAGCCCTGCCGTGTGCCCAAACAGTATTTTTCCACCACAAATGGGGTATTGGCGTACTCAGGAGAAATTGCACAACAAGATGTGCTGTCCATTTTCTAGTGTTACCTTTGTGAAAATGAAAAATTTGGTGCTAAAGCACTATTTTTGAGGAAAGAAATTAAAATTTCCATTTTTTTCTGCCATATCACTTTAATTCCTGTGAGGCGCCTTATTTATTATGCTTTGCTTATATAGAACTACCTTATTCCACAGCGCTTTATATACAATATCATCGCTGTCCCCAATGGGGCTCACAATCTAGATTCCCTATCAGTAAGTCTTAAGGGCCCGTCACACTAAGCGATAGTTGCGCTTTGACCTGCGCTGCGCACTTTTGACGGTGCGCCGTGCCGCCAAAATCAAACTTTTCGGATTTTGGCGCGCACGGCGCACCGTCAAAAGTGCGCAGCGCAGGTCAAAGCGCAACTAGCGCACGGCCTGCGCACGATCTGCGCACCCTATGCTAAAGATAGGGTGCGCCGATCGCAGGCGCCGCTGTGCGCTAGGAGGCGGCGCTACAAGGAAGGGGCGGGCACGCCAGGCAGAGAGCCGGCTCGGGGGCGGAGCTACCCCCGGCCGTGCGTGCGCTTAAAAAGCGCGAATGTGAAACCAGCCTTACCGAAATCTGGATCTTGGGGAAATTTTTTTTTTTTTTTTTTTTTTTACAAATAAATACAAAATCCTCACTTAGAGTGAACACAGAATGTCCAAAGGATTAATTGTTCCATCAGCTTATCAAGCATGAACTCTCCTGTAAGTGTCCATATCTCACCATACATTAGAAGGTTATGCATTTGTGACGTAGAACTTCCATTACCATCATGTGTGTAATGTATGGGCAATTACTCAGCATTGTTACTTACCTTCAGAATATAAAAATCAAAACCATAAGCCGCATCGATAAGATCCAGGGTCCTCATTGTAACAGCAATGGGAAATGTTTTATCCAGAATCTCACTGTACAGCTGCCGGGCGAAGAGCTGAGGCCTCCAAAGTCTCTTCACTCTTGTAGAAAGCTATAAAATAAGGAACCAAAAGGAGAGAAAGGCAAACATTACTATTGTGCCACGTGTCATCTCCTCACTCTAGACTTTATAAAATTTGCAGTATAATAATAATAATAATATTTATTTTTATATAGCGCTAACATTCCGCAGCGCTTTACAGTTTTGCACCCATTATCATCACTGTCCCCGATGGGGCTCACAATCTAGAATCCCTAACAGTATGTTTTTGGAGTGTGGGAGGAAACCGGAGTACCCAGAGGAAACCCACGCAAACACGGGGAGAACATACAATCTCCTTGCAGATGTTGTCCTTGGTGGGATTTGAACCCAGGACCCCAGCGCTGCAAGGCTGCAGTGCTATCCACTGAGCCACCGTGTATCTTTCTGAATATCAGTCCTCGTAATTCGACGATGTTTAACCCATCTCTCCAAGTCAATTTTCACTTCCATGTCTTCAAGCAACAATAACTCATATTTCCATCACTACAGCTGTATGAGGGATTCTTTCTGCTGATAAAGGTGTAATTTTGAACGACATTTAATTCAGACTAATGTACATGTGGGGAAGATTGGGGAAAAAAACAGCAATTTCATAAAGGGGACTTGATTGCTGGCACAATCCACTGCAATGCTCAACATTATAGGTAGTGTCTTCTGAGCAAGGAGTACCAAGCTAACTGACACCAGGGGACAGGGGAATGGTAAGTGACAGAAGAGGACCTCCCTTCTGTGTGATAGTTTGAACACTGGTTTCACTATTGACCATGATCAGCACTAGGTTTTGGGTGTGATATATCACAGCCAGCACCCACTGTACATGGAGCAGGCTAATCTTCTCAACCAAGTACACCCAACTCGTGATGTTCATACAAATCACATGTCTAGAAGTGAAGATGTGGTCTCGTCACAACATAAAACAAGTTACCCCAGCGATTAGGTGATCGTACATGTTCCTCTCAATGTTATAAGGTAAATACAGGATTGTCTGGCAGACATTTACATGAATTTGGAACCATGTAACAATGATCAGTATGAGAACACCTCCTCTTTCTAAAGTTGATCTAAATGGACGATTTAATCCAAAACAATTGTTTAATGATGTAAAAAAAAAAAAAGAAGTGTAGTAATCAACTAGTGACAATATCTGAAGTCAGTGGTGATTCATATTCCAGATGGATTAACACTTGTATGGTTGGGTCTGCATAGCTATGGTTTACCAGATGATCACTCATTCATCAACTTACTGCCTTACGTGTATGGACCTCTTTAGCAGATCTCCACACTGGATAGTTTTCACTCACTAACAACACATTTATATTGTTAATAGATAAATCTTGTAGTATATTTGCTTTTAATAGACATATCAGGATATGGATGACATGGGTGTAGTGACTCCGCAATGTCTTACCTTATCATTATTGGCATATCGAAAGCCAGAAATCCAGCCTTCTCCACCCCAAAGTCCTTCATCAGCCTCAGGAGGAAAGTAGGGCAGCACTGGGACGTCCTGAACCCGTTCTCGCTGTCCTGTCTTGGGGTTTAGTCTATACTTTAACCCGTGCGGCCTCCAATGTACTGGAGTGGGCTTCTCTGTGTCATTCAGAGCCTTCAGGTAATGTGCAGGCAGGCGAGCATAAATACCTTCCTTTAGTTTTAGGGCTTTCCAGATGGAAGGTGGATGCTTGTGAAGAGGCATCACTGGTTACATGGAAAGACAGAAATATATATAGAATTAGAATCAAGTTACTTTGGGAATCTGAATGGAGTTTTCCAGTGAAGATAAGTCATCACCTACCCACAGAATATGCAATTGGTGGTTGTTTGAATGCTGGGACCCACACCAATCACCAGAGCAAGGCACTTTTATCCACCTTACCCAGAGTTAAAATGGATTTTCAGTGAACATGTCCATCGCCACTCTATTATTTCTCTATGTGGCTGATGGAAAATGTTGAGTGCATTGCCTGGCAGCCCTATGGGAATGGTTGGAACAGCAGTCGAGCATGACTCTGCATTCTAAATGGGAGTAACATGGATAAAATTGCCCTGATCTGCTGACTGGTACAGGTACCAGTGGTGGGACCCCTACCAAGCTGTAAGTTATCAGCTACCCTATGGCTAGGTAATAACTTATCTTTACTGGATGACCCCTTTATATGCTTCACAGTCTTAATTTAAAGGATATGAATGGTCTTTAGCATAAATTTTGTAACATTTTGATGCTGTGCTTCTTTTACACTGGAAGAAAATCTGCCCACACTGAGTGTCAATCGGAGCGTGTTACATTACCATGTGATACTCTTCGATCAACTCAAGTTAACTAGTAAAATATTATTTTTACCATGGGAAAGTGGTTTATTCCCAATTAAAGTTCTTCTTACAGCCCAATATCTCATTAAAACAAATTGAGCGGCATTGGTTTCTCATTAGTCAGAGGTAATGTATGCCGCCATATAGTCCTTCATAAGGCACAGTCTCTGCCCTAGAAGCAGTGGACTTCCTAATTTTTGTCTGTAGTTGAGGCAATACGTCAGGGTTCATGTTATTATGCAATTTATGATAACCAAGCAGCAGTTAAAGGGGGTGTCCAATGAAAACCATATTGTAGGTGATAGCTTGTTGATCAGTGGAGCTGCGACCGCAGGGATCCACACTGATCCACAGATGGGAGTTTTTATCCCTTGTTAGAATGGAGCGGCAGTGACTGAGCTCGAACTTCGCTTCAATCATTCCCTACAGAGCTGATGAGCACTGCAATCCGCTTTGTCCAGCAGCCCCATAGAGAATTAATTGAGCAATGGTCCAAAGGTAAGCGCACCTGGAGCTTTTTGAAGAGTGTGAGAAATCTGAAAAAAAAACGCTTCAGGTAATAAGTTCAGTGTTTTGAGTGCATTTCTTCTGCTTTGGGTTGTGAAAAACACCTGGTAAGAGGAAAGAAAGCCCATGTCATTTCTGAGAAGCAGATCTTCATGGAAATCACTCACAACTAGGCACTACTCAGAAAACTGCAAAGAAAAAAAGGTTTTAGAAAAAAAACCCTCTGCCAAAACACTTCAAATTAGCTTCAGGAAATGGAAAATTTTTCAGAAACTCCACAAAGGAAACATTTGTTGAAGTGGTTTACTTTTAAATATCCAGCAAAAGACAAAAAGCAAAAGAAAAAACACACACACCTCTATATGCACAAACTTTAAGCAGACAAAATACCCTCAAGGTAAAAGTTCTCATTCTGCCAATCAGTAAGTTATCACCTATCCTGCGCTTGTGTGATCACTACTTACAGAGGCTCTCTGGTGAAAAGTTTAGTTGGGAGCCCCATAGTCTCCCCTTCCATTTATAGGATTTTCTAGAGGTGCCGACAACCTGGTGTTACATGCCACATACCTGTCCCCTTCCCAGCCAGGGGTTACATACACCACGTACCCGTCCCCCAATCCCAGCCCGGGGTTACATACACCACGTACCCGTCCCCCGTTCCCAGCCCGGGGTTACATACACCACGTACCCGTCCCCCAATCCCAGCCCGGGGTTACATACACCACGTACCCGTCCCCCAATCCCAGCCCGGGGTTACATACACCACGTACCCGTCCCCCGTTCCCAGCCCGGGGTTACATACACCACGTACCCGTGCCCCGTTCCCAGCCCGGGGTTACATGCCACGCACCTGTGCCCCATTCCCAGCCCGGGGTTACATACACCACGTACCTATCCCCCCTCTAGCCCGGGGTTACATACACCACGTACCCGTCCCCCCTCTAGCCCGGGCTTACATACACCACGTACCTGTCCCCCCTCTAGCCCGGGGTTACATACACCACGTACCTGTCCCCCATTCCCAGCCCGGGGTTACATACACCACGTACCTGTCCCCCATTCCCAGCCCGGGCTTACATACACCACGTACCCGTCCCCCCTCTAGCCCGGGCTTACATACACCACGTACCTGTCCACCCTCTAGCCCGGGGTTACATACACCACGTACCTGTCCCCCATTCCCAGCCCGGGGTTACATACACCACGTACCTGTCCCCCATTCCCAGCCCGGGCTTACATACACCACGTACCCGTCCCCCCTCTAGCCCGGGGTTACATACACCACGTACCTGTCCCCCATTCCCAGCCCGGGGTTACATACACCACGTACCTGTCCCCCATTCCCAGCCCGGGGTTACATACACCACGTACCTGTCCCCCATTCCCAGCCCGGGGTTACATACACCACGTACCTGTCCCCCCTCTAGCCCGGGCTTACATACACCACGTACCTGTCCACCCTCTAGCCCGGGGTTACATACACCACGTACCTGTCCCCCCTCTAGCCCGGGGTTACATACACCACGTACCTGTCCCCCATTCCCAGCCCGGGGTTACATACACCACGTACCTGTCCCCCATTCCCAGCCCGGGGTTACATACACCACGTACCTGTCCCCCATTCCCAGCCCGGGGTTACATACACCACGTACCTGTCCCCCATTCCCAGCCCGGGGTTACATACACCACGTACCTGTCCCCCATTCCCAGCCCGGGGTTACATACACCACGTACCTGTCCCCCCTCTAGCCCGGGGTTACATACACCACGTACCTGTCCACCCTCTAGCCCGGGGTTACATACACCACGTACCTGTCCCCCCTCTAGCCCGGGGTTACATACACCACGTACCTGTCCCCCATTCCCAGCCCGGGGTTACATACACCACGTACCTGTCCCCCATTCCCAGCCCGGGCTTACATACACCACGTACCTGTCCCCCCTCTAGCCCGGGCTTACATACACCACGTACCTGTCCCCCCTCTAGCCCGGGCTTACATACACCACGTACCTGTCCCCCATTCCCAGCCCGGGCTTACATACACCACGTACCTGTCCCCCCTCTAGCCCGGGGTTACATACACCACGTACCCGTCCCCCCTCTAGCCCGGGGTTACATACACCACGTACCCGTCCCCACGTACCTGTCCCCCATTCCCAGCCCGGGGTTACATACACCACGTACCTGTCCCCCATTCCCAGCCCGGGGTTACATACACCACGTACCTGTCCCCCATTCCCAGCCCGGGGTTACATACACCACGTACCTGTCCCCCCTCTAGCCCGGGGTTACATACACCACGTACCTGTCCCCCCTCTAGCCCGGGCTTACATACACCACGTACCTGTCCACCCTCTAGCCCGGGGTTATATACACCACGTACCTGTCCCCCCTCTAGCCCGGGGTTACATACACCACGTACCTGTCCCCCATTCCCAGCCCGGGGTTACATACACCACGTACCTGTCCCCCATTCCCAGCCCGGGGTTACATACACCACGTACCTGTCCCCCATTCCCAGCCCGGGGTTACATACACCACGTACCTGTCCCCCCTCTAGCCCGGGGTTACATACACCACGTACCTGTCCCCCCTCTAGCCCGGGGTTACATACACCACGTACCTGTCCCCCCTCTAGCCCGGGCTTATATACACCACGTACCTGTCCCCCTCCCAGCCCGGGGTTATAGGAGGCAGTATCTCCAGCACGGAGCTCTGAGGAGGACAGCTGTCTATTCCTCCCATAACCTCGTATACTCTACTGACACACAAACCACTCACCCAACACAGAGCAGACCGGTCAATGAAAGTATCGCGATAGCTGCTCCATCGCGGCCGTCAATGAGATACATTAGACATCACATACCTGCCCGTCGCTCTGTTAATGACAAGCCAAGGACACCCGGAAGTCAGCACGTGCGTTCCACTTCCGCTTTTGTCGCAATGTTATGTCAGAGTTGCGATCACGTGGTTTTCACAGTACGTTAACTTTTAGCGCCCTCTTGTGGTCGAGACTGGTGATGGATGCCTTCATTTCAGACTCCGAATGTTTTTCTATGAGGTAAATTGCCGCAAATGAAATGTGCTGCATGTCATGATTAATAACAATACGCGGGCAGTAGGCGGCCACTGTGACACTGTAATGTCTGGGCCTGATGCATGCATTGCCACATGGGTGAGAGGTAATGAGGGTTTAGGGCCTAAAATACCCTGCAGACCCTATCTATAACTGTTTGTTTCTTGTTGTCTGCAAAGAAAAGTGTGGCAGATATACCTGTGTTGGAGTCTCGGTCCCAGCTCTCTGCACTATTTCTTCTAGTAAATGACCATGATGAAACCTGAGGCATACCGCCCAACTTTTGAAGAAGGTAAAGAGGGACAAAGGCTGCGGCGCGCTACGCGGCAAATTTTAGGCCATGCCCCCTAGTCACACCCATTTTAGTAGTCACGCCCATATCTACGCCCCAACCACTCCCATTTATCACTGCTGATCACACTGACTGGTACCGAGGGCACAGTGGCTAGCATTATGGGCACACTGACTGGTACTGAGGAAAAGAAAGAACAGAGAGTGAGAAAATAGAAAGAAAGAAGGGAAAAAAAAAAGAACAGAGAGAAAGAGAGAGAACAGAGAAAGAAAGAGGGGAAAGAGAGAAAGAAAGGGGACAGAAAAAAGAACAGAGAAAGAAAGAACAGAGAGAAAGAAAGAGGGGAAAGAAAGAGAACAGAGAAAAAGAAAGAAAGAACAGAGAGAAAGATAAAGAAAGAGGGTAAAGAAAGACCAGAGAGAGAGAAGTAAAGAGAACAGAGAAAGAAAGAGAACAGAGAGAGAAAGAAAGAACACAAAGAAAGGAAGAACAAAGAGAGAGAAAGAAAGAACAGAGAGAAAAATTAAGATAAGAGAGAAAGAAAGATTAGAGAGAGAAAAAAAGACGGGGAAAGAAAGAGAAAGAAAGAACAGAGAAAAAGAAAGAAAGAGGGGAAAGAAAGAACAGAGATAGAGAAAGAACGAAAGAATAGAGAGAAAGAATGAGGGGACCGAAAAAAACAACAGAGAGAGAGAATAAAAGAAAGAGGGGAAAGAATGAACACATTGAGAGAGAAAGAGAACAGAGAAAGAAAGAGAAAGATTAGAGAGAGAAAGAAAGAGGGGAAAGAAAGAACAGAGAGAAAGAGAGAGAACAGAGAAAGAAAGAGGGGAAAGAGAGAAAGAAAGGGGACAGAAAAAAGAACAGAGAAAGAAAGAACAGAGAGAAAGAAAGAGGGGAAAGAAAGAGAACAGAGAAAAAGAAAGAAAGAACAGAGAGAAAGATAAAGAAAGAGGGTAAAGAAAGACCAGAGAGAGAGAAGTAAAGAGAACAGAGAAAGAAAGAGAACAGAGAGAGAAAGAAAGAACACAAAGAAAGGAAGAACAAAGAGAGAGAAAGAAAGAACAGAGAGAAAAATTAAGATAAGAGAGAAAGAAAGATTAGAGAGAGAAAAAAAGACGGGGAAAGAAAGAACAGAGAAAAAGAAAGAACAGAGATAGAGAAAGAACGAAAGAATAGAGAGAAAGAATGAGGGGACCGAAAAAAACAACAGAGAGAGAGAATAAAAGAAAGAGGGGAAAGAATGAACACATTGAGAGAGAAAGAGAACAGAGAAAGAAAGAGAAAGATTAGATAGAGAAAGAAAGAGGGGAAAGAAAGAACAGAGAGAAAGAAAGAAAAGAGAGAAAGAACAGAGAGAGAGGAAAGAAAGAACACAGAGAGAGAAAGAAAGGGGAAAGAAAGAGACCAGAGAGAAAGAAAGAACAGAGAGAGAGAGAGATAGAAAGAAGAGAGAGAGAAAGGGAGAACAGAGAGAGAAAGATTATAGTGAGAAAGAAAGAGGGGAAAGAAAGCCCGGCTCCCATTTTAGTGCCCACCTGAGCCTCCTGATGCAGGACATATCATGATCCGCTCACATGGCCAACATCCCTGTGTCCAAGACGATCCCGCTGTCCGCACTGTCGGAGGAGGACACGGTGATGGATCTGAAGCATTCTCTGAAGTGCCTCCATGGTTCCGTCACAATCTCCACCCGAAATTACCTCATTTCCGGTCAACTTCCAGCACGTCATTTCCGGTGGAACGTCACGTGCGAATTTTAATGTGCTCCTTGGGGCTCTGACATGTACTCCTGTGTCTGCGGGAAAAGTAACCTCCCGGCCGGGGCAGTGGGGCAGACTCAAAATCGGGACTGTCCTGCTGGATCTGGGACAGTTGGGAGGTATAAATGCTCCCCACCATACACCTTGTACACACCTCATACACACACGGCTCCTCTTCGTACACCTCACGCACACACGGCTCCACTGAGTACACACATGGCTCCACTACGTAAACCTCGTACACATGCGGCTCTGCTCCGTAAACCTTGTACACATGCGGCCACGCTCTGTAAACCTTGTACACATGCGGCCACGCTCTGTAAACCTTGTACACATGCGGCCATGCTCTGTACACCTTATACACACAAGGCTCCACTCCGTAAACCTTGTACACATGCAGCTTTGATCCATACACCTCGTACACAAGCGGTTCCACTCTTTACACACGCGGCTCCACTCTGTACACTTCGTACACACAGGGTTCCATTTTGTACGCCCCGCACACACGTGGCTCCGCTCCGTACAACCCGTACACACGGCTCCGCTCCATACACACGCAGATCCACTCAGTACACCCCGTACACACACGGCTTGGCTCAGCACACTTTGTACACACAGGGCTCCGTTCCGTACACCTCGAACACACACGGCTCCGCTCCGTACACACATTGCTCTGCTCCATACACACAGGGCTCTGCTACATCCTCCCTGTAAACCCCTCCTGACCCCACACATAAACTTCACTCATCCAGCACCATGATAACCAGCACAGCAGAGTCCTGCACACATATCACTGTGCTCTAATATATAAATCACTGCACTCTCATAGACATCACTGCGCTCTCATAGACATCACTGCGCTCTCATAGACATCACTGCACTCTCACAGACATCACTGCACTCTCATACATATCGCTGCACTCTCATACATATCACTGCGCTCTTATAGACATCACTGTGCTCTCATAGACATTGCTGCGCTCTCATACATATCACTGCGCTCCAATATATAAAGCACAGCGCTCAGACATCGCTGCGCTCTGACATCACAGAACTCTCATAGACATTGCTGCGCTCTCAGACATTGCTGCGCTCTCATAGACATCGCTGCGCTCTCATACATATCTGCACTCTTATAGACATCACTTCGCTCTCATAGACATCGCTGCGCTCTTATAGACATCACTGCGCTCTCATAGACATCGCTGCGCTCTCATAGACATCGCTGCGCTCTCATAGACATCACTGTGCTCCACTATATAAATAACTGCACTGTCATAGACATCACTGCACTCTCATACATATCGCTGCGCGCTCTCAGACATCACTGCGCTCTCACAGACATCACTGCGCTCTCACAGACATCACTGCGCTCTCATAGACATCACTGCGCTCCACTATATAAATTACTGCACTGTCATAGACATCACTGCACTCTCATACATATCTGCGCTCTCACAGACATCACTGCGCTCTCATACATATCTGCGCTCTTATAGACATCACTGCGCTCTCACAGACATCACTGCGCTCTCACAGACATCACTGCGCTCTCATAGACATCACTGCGCTCTCACAGACATCACTGCGCTCTCACAGACATCACTGCGCTCTCACAGACATCACTGCGCTCTCACAGACATCACTGCGCTCTCACAGACATCACTGCGCTCCACTATATAAATTACTGCACTGTCATAGACATCACTGCACTCTCATACATATCTGCGCTCTCACAGACATCACTGCGCTCTCACAGACATCACTGCGCTCTCACAGACATCACTGCGCTCTCACAGACATCACTGCGCTCCACTATATAAATTACTGCACTGTCATAGACATCACTGCACTCTCATACATATCTGCGCTCTCACAGACATCACTGCGCTCTCACAGACATCACTGCGCTCTCACAGACATCACTGCGCTCCACTATATAAATTACTGCACTGTCATAGACATCACTGCACTCTCATACATATCTGCGCTCTCACAGACATCACTGCGCTCTCACAGACATCACTGCGCTCTCATAGACATCACTGCGCTCTCATAGAAATCCCTTCCTCTCAGGAAGATAACTGATCACACAGATGTCTCAGCTCAGGATCACTGCGCTCACATAAAACTCTCAAAAGAAAATCACTGCCCCCGTAACATCCATTGCTCTCTTGTAAAGATCACTGTGGCTTCATTCAATAAATTCCAGCATCGCGGCGCTCTGCTAAAAATCACGTAGGATTTGATCAACAAATGAAGGAATTAGAAAATGTGCAGCGCTCCCAGCCTTCATATCTGTCACCTGCCCTGAGACACGGTGCAGACACGGACTGAGGCTCCGGATCACCGCAGCCGCGCCTGCAATGAAGGTAGCTGCTAGACTGTATGGGCTCCTTCCAGGTGTGATGTCATTTCTGGGGGCGTGTCATACAGGGGGGCGTGTTCTGACAGCAAAGGCAGGAAGAGAAGACGCCATTACAGACGTGTCTCTGCTGTCTGGTGCAGGGAGAGAAGCCTCCATTACACACTGTCTCAGCTGTGTCTCTGGTGCCCGCGTCAGTGAGGTCAGTGACAGGCAGGAGGGTTTAGTGAGTAACAGGTTGGCGTCTTCTTAGATGTTTGGTTGATGGGGGCTGATACTTGGGGCTAACTGGTGGGATTTGGGTGCTTATCTGGGAGCTGTTGGGCTCCCGGAGGGGGGGATTAATGCACGCTGGTGGGGTCTGGGGGGGTTAATGCATGCTTATGGGGTCTATTTGGGGTCGGGGGGGTTAATGCACGCTTGTGGGGTCTTTGGTTAGGGGTTAATGCACGCTTATGGGGTCTGTTTAGGGTCTGGAGGGGTTAATGCTTGCTTGTGGGGTCTGCTTGGGCTCCCAGGGGGGGTTAATGCATGCTTGCAGGGTCTATTTGGGGTCTGGGGGGGTTAATGTATGCTTGTGGGGTCTGTTTGGGTAGGGATTAATGCACGCTTGCAGGTCTGTTTGGCGTCGGGGGGGTTAATGCATGCTTGTGGGGTCTGTTTGGGGCAGGGGGCTTGGGGTATAATGCACACTTGTGGGGTCTGGTTGTACTTTGGGGGGTACTAATGTGTGCTTGTGGGGTCTGTTTGGGGCAGGGGGGTGGAGGGGTTAATGCACGCTTGTGGGGTCTGTTTGGGGCAGGGGGGTGGAGGGGTTAATGCACGCTTGTGGGATCTGGTTGTACTTCGGGGGGGTACTAATGCGTGCTTATGGGGTCTGTTTGGGGCAGGGGGGTGGGGGTTAATGCACGCTTACGGGTCTGGTGAGGTCCGGGGGGGTTAATGCATGCTTGTGGTGTCTGGTTGGGGAAGGGGGGGGGTGGGGGTTAATGCACGCTTACGGGTCTGGGGGGGTTAATGCATGCTTGTGGTGTCTGGTTGGGGAAGGGGGGGTTAATGCACGCTTGTGGGGTCTGGTTGTACTTCGGGGGGGGTTAATGCACGCTTGTGGGGTCTGTTGGGTCGGGGGTGGGGGTTAATGCACACTTGTGGGGTCAGCTTGGGCTCCCAGGGGCGTTAAGGCTGGCTTGTGGGGTCTGTTTGGGTCGGCGGGGTTAATGCACGCTTGTGGGGTCTGGTTGGGTCCTGGGGGAGGGGGTTAATGCACGTCTGCGGGGTCTGGTTGGGTCTCCGGGGGGGTTTTAATGCACGCTCCCTGGGTCTGGCTGGGTACCCGGGGGGGGGGTTAATGCACGCTTGGGGTGTCTGGTAGTCCCGGGAGAGGGGGGTTAATGCACGCTTGGGGTGTCTGGTAGTCCCGGGAGAGGGGGGGTTGATGATGCACGCTTGGGGTGTCTGGTAGTCCCGGGAGAGGGGGGGTTGATGATGCACGCTTGGGGTGTCTGGTAGTCCCGGGAGAGGGGGGGTTGATGATGCACGCTTGGGGTGTCTGGTAGTCCCGGGAGGGGGGGGGGTTGATGATGCACGCTTGGGGTGTCTGGTAGTCCCGGGAGGGGGGGGGGTTGATGATGCACGCTTGGGGTGTCTGGTAGTCCCGGGAGGGGGGGGGGTTGATGATGCACGCTTGGGGTGTCTGGTAGTCCCGGGAGGGGGGGGGGTTGATGATGCACGCTTGGGGTGTCTGGTAGTCCCGGGAGGGGGGGGGGTTGATGATGCACGCTTGGGGTGTCTGGTAGTCCCGGGAGGGGGGGGGGTTGATGATGCACGCTTGGGGTGTCTGGTAGTCCCGGGAGGGGGGGGGGGTTGATGATGCACGCTTGGGGTGTCTGGTAGTCCCGGGAGGGGGGGGGGGTTGATGATGCACGCTTGGGGTGTCTGGTAGTCCCGGGAGGGGGGGGGGGTTGATGATGCACGCTTGGGGTGTCTGGTAGTCCCGGGAGGGGGGGGGGTTGATGATGCACGCTTGGGGTGTCTGGTAGTCCCGGGAGGGGGGGGGGTTGATGATGCACGCTTGGGGTGTCTGGTAGTCCCGGGAGGGGGGGGGGTTGATGATGCACGCTTGGGGTGTCTGGTAGTCCCGGGAGGGGGGGGGGTTGATGATGCACGCTTGGGGTGTCTGGTAGTCCCGGGAGGGGGGGGGGGTTGATGATGCACGCTTGGGGTGTCTGGTAGTCCCGGGAGGGGGGGGGGGTTGATGATGCACGCTTGGGGTGTCTGGTAGTCCCGGGAGGGGGGGGGGGTTGATGATGCACGCTTGGGGTGTCTGGTAGTCCTGGGAGGGGGGGGGGGTTGATGATGCACGCTTGGGGTGTCTGGTAGTCCCGGGAGGGTTAATGCACGCTTGCCGTGTCTGGTTGGATCCGGGGGGGGGGTTAATGCATGCTTGCCGTGTTTGGTTGGGTCCGGGGGGTTAATGCACACGCTTGTGGGTTCTGTTTGGGTCCTGGTGGAGGTGGGGGGGGGGGTTAATCCACATTTGTGAGGTCTGGTGGGCTCCCGGGGGATTAATGCACGCTTATGCGTTCTGGTTGGATCCCAGGGGTGGTTAATGTACGCTTGTGGGTTCTGTTTGGGTTTCCAGCGGGATTAATGCATGCTTGTGGGGTCCTCACTGTGGGGGGGATTAGTGCACGTTTTTGTGGTTTGGTTGGGCTCCAGGGGGGGTTATTGTATGCTTTTGGGGTCTAGTTGGGCCCCGGGGGGGTTAATGCACGTTTGCGTGGTCTGGGTGGACCCTGCAGAAGCCCACCAGATCCCACAAGCGCGGAGGGTTTAATGCATGCTTTTGTGATCTGGTGGGCTCCTTGGGGGTCTAATGCAGGGCCCAACCAGACCTCTCAAGCGTGCATTTACCCTCCCCCGGGGCGCTACCAGACCCCACGAGCGTGCATTATCCACATTAGGACACCCCCCCCAAGCGTGCATTAACTCCTCGTGGTCTGGCTGGGATCTTGGGACAGGGGGGGGATTTAATGCACAATTGTGGTGTCTGAGTGTCTTGGGGACTTGATGCTTTGGCAACGGGGCCTGTCTGCATCTGTTGTGACTTGAAAGGGGGGGGGGGATTGATTTTGGGGTAGGCGCTCGACTGGTAGGGCTTTTTGTTTGGGGAAGAGGCGCCATGGGGGGGTGGACATCCGATGGGACTTATGCTGGGAGGGGGTGGATGTCCGGTGGGGGTTTATGCTTAAGGGGGGGGGTGGACGTCCAATGAGGTTTATGCTGGGGAGGGGTCAGGGGTGGACGTCTGATGAGGTTTTATGCGGGGGGTGGATGTCCAATGACAGTTTTATGTTGGTAATGGCATCCAATAGGGCTTAGGCTTAAGGGGGAGTTGACGTCCGATGAGGGTTTATGCTGGGGGGGACGTCCGATGGGGGTTTATGCCGGGGTGGATGTCCGATGGAGGTTTATTCTGGGGGGTAGACGTCCGATGGGGGCTTGTGCCTGGGGGCGTGTGGACGTCCGATGGGGGCGTGTGGACGTCCGATGGGGGCTTGTGCCTGGGGGCGTGTGGACGTCCGATGGGGGCGTGTGGACGTCCGATGGGGGCTTGTGCCTGGGGGCGTGTGGACGTCCGATGGGGGCTTGTGCCTGGGGGCGTGTGGACGTCCGATGGGGGGTTTAAGCTGGGGTGGCATCCGTTGGGGGACTTTGCTTTGGGGTGGAGGGTGCATGATGGGGATTTACTCTTGGGGGAAGGGGGCATTTGGGCTTTGATGTGTTTATCCTGTGGGGTCCACTGATTAGTGTGAGGTGGAGGATTATGATTGGACAGGGGGGGTTACCCTGTGTGGCCCTCTGGTTGGTGTGCGGGGTGGTTAATACTTCATTGGGGCACACAAAAAACTATGGTTGTATGTTGCTTATGCTAGGAGGGTACACCAACTGGCATGAAGCTAATCCGTTTTAGCTTAGTGTCAGTAGGAGGCAGACATGGGTTCGGACCACCCAGGCTGATTTCTGCCTTAGGTCTTGATTTTTTTGTTAATGATTTCCCTTTTTCTTTCAGATATGGCTTTTAAGGGCGACAGAGTGGAATTATCACTCTGATCTCTAGAATTGTCACTACCATATCATCTGTGGTCTACGAGGCAGGGCTCTAACACATCAAGAGTGTATGCGGTTTTCCGGTGGACAGTCCTTGCCACTAATCCCCTACCCTCTCTCCCCCCCAGATAGAGTAGGGAGGGAAGACAAATCCGTTACCTGCCAGTCGTCCGAAAGTCTATGTAAAGGTTAGGATTTGAAATCTTCAGGACAGGTATATCCTACCAGGCAGTGAGGGAGCTTCATTAAAAAAAATGAAGGGACAAGACAAATGTCCTAGTTTTCCCCTGAGCAATATGGACATCTCCTGGGGAAACCTTCCTATTCATGTGGCCTCCACGTTTCACAGAGGCTCCTGTGACCCTACTCTTAAAAAAAAAAAAAAAACAGGCTCTCGTCTAGCCTCTGGTGGCCGGGCCACACCGCCAGCACCCTGAACAATCATGCACGCCAACTTTCTAGTGCTTCCTGCCCTCTACCTTTCAGGGTAAGAGTACTTTTCTTCTGCAACAGAAGACTAAACTCCTGCTTCCCAAGAGGTGCACAGTCCAATTGTGGTTGTTTCGGAAATGTTCAGTCCAAAAAAGCAACCAACAGGACAACTCTCCTACCTGCCAGGAAAAGAAACCTTCCTTCAGGCCCAACCCCCTCCTGGCGTCCACAAACCCATCAGTGCTGGTCTACTACGCCTGGATCTAGCAGACTCCCTTTGGCATGACGTGGCGGTCCCACCTTGGATGTCTCTCAGGGTTGGCTGCCGTTTCCTTCACTATTCAAGGCTGGTATTATGATATCTGGTCCTAGACACCGGAAGCAGGCCCTGGGGACTGAGCCACAGACCCATCAGTCCTGCCCGCATGCACCAACAGCATATTACAGTTGTACAATACATACGAAATGCATTACATGAAACAAGCAAAAGTTTTCAATGCAAAAAAAAGCACTTTTATAAAATTAGAAAGGTTTCTATATATGTAAGAATGTTATTTAGCCAATATTTCTGTAAGTAAAAGTCTGAGATTTCTATGGGAAATCTTTATTTGTTCCTCTTAAACTGGTTCTAAATGTAAATAAAACATTGCTCTGATTTAAGTCTCCATGTTATAATTTAGCCTTTTATTTCATGCATGGACAAGCCCATGATGCATCTGTTTAACACATGCAAGGTACTGTAATAACTGGGTTAGGCTAGTTTCACACTAGCGTATCTACACGCAGCGCACGGCGCCCCCTCCAGTCATCTCCTCCTACTATTGCATATTGCTGCATGCGATCTGCGCACCCTATCTTTAGCATAGGGTGCGCAGACTGCGCTAGTAGGATTTTGCATGCGCTGCGCTGTTTTGACGGTGCGCCGAGTGCACCAAAATGCAACATGGTGCGTTTGGCGCACCGTCCAGAGGGCGCATTGCACGCAAAATCCTACTAGTGCACGGTCTGCACACCCTATGCTAAAGATAGGGTGCGCAGATCGCATGCAGCGATAGTAGGAGATGACCGGAGAGGGCCGGGCTTAGCGGCGCCGTGCACTGCATGTACATACGCTAGTGCGAAACTAGCCTTAGACAGGTAAACCACTTTTGAGACAGTGAAGGTCACTTGTACAAGCTGCATAGATGTAAGCCTTCCTAAAGGGAACATGTCACCAGGATTCCCCATAAAAAACAATACAAACTGGTGTGTATGGAGTGTGTAAGCGCACGTTCACACTGGCCACTGAGCAGAAAAAAAACACAAACATGATTGAATACCCTGCAGTAAATGGCATAGTGCATGAAAATAATATACGGGATTTAGTTAACATGTTCTTTATTAAAAAAAAAAAGCCAAAGCCATCCCACCACTTCACGGTGACGTAATTGGGACAGTCCTAACTAATATTAAAAACCTTACCGCTTTGTCCTGTGACTTGCTTGTGGATAAGGACTGAGAAGGAATAGGGCCAAATAGTGGACAAACAGGAATGGAAAGCCACATCAATATATAAAGGTTTTTAATATTAGTTATCACTGTCCCAATTAGGGTCACTGTGATGTGGTAGGATGGCTTATGGCTTCTGCATTTTTTTTTTAAATCGAGCGTGTTAACCAAGTACCTTATATTTTCATGCATTATTGCTGTTTATTTACTACAGGGTATTCAATCATTGTTTATGTCCCCCTCCATATAAAGTACTACCACTACTTGTATGTCGCCATACACAGCATTCTAGAATGCTGTATATATAGTACGACCACTACCTGTATACCCTCTATATACAGCATTTTACAAAGCACGTCCACTATCTGAATGCCCTTATATATACACAACATTCTAGAATGCCAATCTGCATAACTTTTTTTTATTAGATTTGCCTGTGGGGCAGTCCCATCCAATGGGCTTCGCTAGGCTTAATCTGGTGCCTCCTCCTCTATCACTGTCCTTTCTTTGAGTCGATGACGTCTCCTAAGTCCATCCACACACAGTGTCTTCCATCGCGCTCCGGTGCAGACTCGCTTCTCTCTGCGCTTTGCAATACTTTGCTTTGTGATTGGCAGGGCCGAGACGTGTTCCTGCACAGAAGCGTCATGGGGGAGGTTGTGTGGATGATGTAGGACGCATCATCCACGGGAAGGAGGACTGTACTGGAAGAAGAACAGTGACAAACAATACCAGACCGCCCCGTAGGTGATTATAAGATGTTGTTCACATTTGCCTCAGCCAAAAAACAACAAAGAAAGATGAAGAAAAGGATCAAAAAGAAAACACAAAAAACGAAGATAGCAGCAAAAATAACCCCTTAAAAATTAACTTTTAATTAATTAAAATCTTGGACAATCCCAGCTCAAAGGGTACAGGACAATCAATCACCAAAAGGTCACCAGGCAGAACATTTTTTTAAAATACTGAGGGCAACTACACTCGTCCTAATGGGCCCTATCGAGTCCCTTCCTGGCCGCAGAGGTTGGCACCCTAGTTGTTGACGATGTGGCGCCCCCGCTCAACGTCGGTGACCCTATAACACCCTACAAATCCCTAGTCCACGACGATGATAGACAGAAAAAACACAAATACTCAAAAAAAAAAAAAAAAAAAAACCCTAGTGGAGAGACTGGATAACGTCTCTTTTGTGCAAACTTATCTCAAGTAGAACCGTGAGCACTAGGCCCACATCTAATAAACCTGTCTCGCAGTAAAAAATACTTACTATTGCAGCTTTTAAATGGCTTATCTCGTAGTAAAAAGGGCTTATGCTGCATGCAATGACAGACTATATATGAAAGCCCCCCTAAAAAAAAGAAAAAACGTCTACACAAGAAAAGTTGAGACGAAGCAATGTTCCAAACAGTAGTAGTAAATATTGCATAGTTATGCACTGCAAATAAATCACCATAAACAACTCCACCAGGTGGAAATAAATGGCATAAAAACGCTGATTAATCATACAACATGGACATAATAGTCCCAAATATAGGCCAAAGCGGCAGTGAAAGCACTCCCTACAATCAAGAATGCCATAATGTCCACATATAATCAAAATTTACATTTCAGGGGCAGAGAAGAAGGTCTCATCACCCCAGCCGAGAGATCAGTGCAATGTGCGGCGTGCGCTTGATGAACCCTCAGTATTTTGGAGGGGGAAACGCGTCGGGCTGGGCCTCACATCTTCTAATGGCTGATAAGTATTGATTTTTATGCGCTGACAGACTGATGGATGGCAATGTAAATTTTGATTATATGTGGACATTATGGTATTCTTGATTGTAGGGAGTGCTTTCACTGCCGCTTTGGCCTATTTTTGGGACTATTATGTCCATGTTGTATGATCAGCGTTTTTATGCCATTTCCACCTGGTGGAGTTGTTTATGGTGATTTATTTGCAGTGCATAACTATGTAATATTTACTACTACTGTTTGGAACATTGCTTCCTCTCAATTTTTCTTGTGTAGATGTTTTTTCTTTTTTTTAGGGGGGCTTTCATATATAGTCTGTCATTGCATGCAGCATAAGCCCTTTTTCTACGAGATAAGCCATTTAAAAGCTGCAATAGTAAGTATTTTTTACTGCGAGATAGGTTTATTAGGTGTGGGCCTAGTGCTCACGGTTCTACTTGAGATAAGTTTGCACTTAAAAGACGTTATCCAGTCTCTCCACTAGTGTTTTTTTTTTTCGGGTGTTTGTGTGTTTTTCTGTGTATCCTCGTCGTGGACTAGGGATTTGTAGGGTGTTATAGGGTCACTGACGTTGAGCGGGGGCGCCACGTCGTCAACAACTAGGGTGCCAACCTCCGCGGCCAGGAAGGGACTCGATAGGGCCCATTAGGACGAGTGTAGTTGCCCTTAGTATTTTGAAAAAATGTTCTGCCTGGTGACCTTTTGGTGATTGATTGTCCTGTGCCCTTTGAGCTGGGATTGTCCAAGATTTTAATTATTTAATTAAAAGTTAATTTTTAAGGGGTTATTTTTGTTGCTATCTTGGTTTTTTTTGTTTTCACATTTGCCTCAGACCACACGTGAGGACGTTTCGAGACCGTACCCGCCAGACATCAGACCACACGGGAGAACATTCCTACGTTGTGCCAGCCATGCCTCAAAGTGGCACAGAAAGCAGAGTAGAAAGTTGGTCATTGTATTTTAACCCCTTAATGACCAAACCTATTTTGACCTTAATGACCAGGCCATTTTTTGCAATTGTGACCAGTGTCCCTTTATGAGGTAACAACTCTGGAACGCTTCAGCGATTCTGAGAATTTTTTCGTGACATATTGGGCTTCATGTTAGTGGTAAATTTAGGTCGATCATTTTTGCGTTTATTTGTGATAAAATTAGAAATTTGGTGAAAATTTTGCAATTTTCAAATTTTGAATTTTTATTCTGTTAAACCAGAGGGTTATGTGACACAAAATAGTTACTAAATAACATTTCCCACATGTCTACTTTACATCAGCACAATTTTGGAAACAAATTTTTTTTTTTTTTTTGTTAGGAAGTTATAAGGGTTAAAAGTTGACCAGTGATTTTTCATTTTTACAACACAATTTACAAAAAAACCCACTTTTTTTTTAGGGACCACCTCACATTTGAAGTCACTTTGAGGGGTCTATATGGCAGAAAATACCCAAAAGTGACACCATTCTAAAAACTGCACCCCTCAAGGTGCTCAAAACCACATTCAAGAAGATTATTAACCCTTTACGTGCTTCACAGGAACTAAAGCAACGTGGAAGGAAAAAATGGACATTTTAATTTTTCCAACAAAAATTTTCTTTTAGCATCAATTTTTTTTTTATTTTCACATGGGCAACAGGATAAAATGGATCCTAAAATTTGTTGGGCAATTTCTCTTGAGTACATGGATAGCTGTTTGGGTGCACAGCAGGGCTCAGAAGGGAAGGAGCGCCATTTGAGTTTTTGAATGGAAAATATTTAGCGGTTGCCATGTCGTGTTTGGAGAGCCCCTGTGTGCCTAAACATTGGAGCTCCCCCACAAGTGAAGGGGTTAAGTCACTACTTGTAGGGGGTCATTACTGTATATACAGGAGATGTGGTGGGTACATACTTCATATAAAGATCTGTGTGGCCCGGTAGTGTACTGTGATGTGAAATACTTTTTTCCCCACCCCTCCTGATTTTTTACTCTCTTGCATGTTTGTCATACTTAAATGTTTCAGTGTAGCAAACAAATTAAAATATTTGACAAAGATAGCACAAGTAAACACAAAATTCAATTTGCAAATGAAGGTCTATTATTAATTGGGAAGAAAATACAGGGCCCTGTGTGAAAGTTATTGCCCCCTACTTTTTTTTTTAACTGGTTTGTCACATCTTTGAAAAGCAAAGTTCAGTTTCCCTAGCCCAACACAGGCCTGATTACTGCCACACCTATCCTCAATCAAAAAGTCACTTAAATAGGACCTGCCTGACAAAGTGAAGTAGACAAAAAGATCCTCAAAAGGTAGACATCATGCTGCGATTCGAAGAAATGCATGAACAAATGAGATTTAAAGTAATTCAGATCTATCAGTCTGGAAAAGGTTATAAAGCCATTTCTAAAGCTTTGATATTCCAGCGAACCACCGTTAGACCCATTATCCACAAATGGAGAAAACATGGTACAGTGGTGAAACTTCCTAGGAGTGGTCTGGTCATTAAAGTTAAAAAATACTGGGGGGGGAGAAAAGGTTATTGAAATTGGCATATTTTTTTTTAGTTTATTTTATATGAAAAAAAATATTTTCTTCAGCTGCACAATATAGGAACATAGAGATACATTGTACATAGCAATGTATCTCTGTACTTATATCTTCTGCTTCTGAACTCACAACCTGCAGTACAGCTCACTATTAACAAATGTTGCAATATTTTTTCAGTGTGGGTGGTAGATCACTGATAGAGCTGTTACCTGTGGGCATTATTTTTCATGATTTTAATGTTTTGAATAAAGTTTTTAGTTTATTTCTATTTTTTAATGGTGATGCAGAGGTTTTTTTTCTCTATATATACTCCATTCCGATGTCATCACTGATACAATTGTGCTCAATTTACATACCCCTGTAGAACTTTTGCTTTCTTGGCCTTTTTTCAGAGAATATGAATGATAACGTCAAAACTTTTTGGTGGTCAGCTTTACCATCTGAGAAAATAAAGAACCTTATCCATAATTACCACAAACGACTTCAAGCAGTCAATTGATATTAGAGGGGGCAATACATGGTATTAAAAAAATGTGGTATGTAAACTATGATCAGGGTGATGTGGATGTTTTGGGTTGTCATTATAATTAAAAAAGAGAAAACACAGTAGTATGACAATAAATGGCTTCACCCAAACACTAACCATGAGTGGAGAAAAAGTTTTGATGTTATCATTCATATTCTCTGAAAAAAGGCCAAGAAAGCAAAAATTCTGCCGGGGTATGTAAACTTTTGAGCACAACTGTATACCTGACAGGCCCATACATTCTGATATCATCACTAATATATACCTGACAGGGGCTCATACATTCTGTATCTACAATAATATATACCTGACAGGAGCCATACAGTTTATATCTACAATAATATATACCTGACAGGAGCCCATACAGTCTGTATCTACAATAATATATACCTGACAGGAGCCCGTACAGTCTGTACAATAATATATACCTGACAGGAGCCCATACAGTCTGTAACTACAATAATATATACCTGACAGGAGCCCATACAGTCTGAATCTACAATAATATATACCTGACAGGAGCCCGTACAGTCTGTATCTACAATAATATATACCTGACAGGAGCCCGTACAGTCTGTATCTACAATAATATATACCTGACAGGAGCCCGTACAGTCCACATCTACAATAATATATACCTGACAGGAGCCCGTACAGTCTGTATCTACAATAATATATACCTGACAGGAGCCCGTACAGTCCACATCTACAATATTATATACCTGACAGGAGCCCATACAGTCTATATCTACAATAATATATACCTGACAGGAGCCCATACAGTCTATATCTACAATAATATATACCTGACAGGAGCCCATACAGTCTGTATCTACAATAATATATACCTGACAGGAGCCCATACAGTCTAGCATCTTCAGTAGTGAGCCGGCTAGACTGTATGGGCTGCAGTTAGGACCTGGAAGGAGCCCATATATTCGGCAGGCATTAATAATTTATACCTTGAAGGAGCACATACATTCTAGTGTCATGTATGGGCTGCAGTCAGGGCCAGGCAGCAGCCCATAATGTCTGCTATCTTCAAGAAAATATACCTGGAAGGAGCCCATACAGTTTAACATCTTCAGTAGTGAGCCGGCTAGACTGTATGGGCTGCAGCTAGGACCTGGAAGGAGCCCATACAGTCTAGGCTCAACCCTGCAATGAACGCTAGGCTGTAATGAACTTCTCTGTACGCACAGGACCTGTGATGAGGTCACAGGAGGAGAGGAGTCACATGATGATCATGTGGCCCCCTGACTCCTCCCCTCCTGTGACCTCACCACAGGTCCTGTGCGCACAGAGATCTAACTACGGCTTCCACCGCGTCTGTGGGAGGGCGAGTATGGGGAGGGGCGTGTGGGACAAATAGTATCGCGGGCGGGACAGCGGGTGGGAGGGGCAAAAACGGGACTGTCCCGCGGAATCCGGGACACTTGGGAGCTATGCCTGAGGGACCGTCGCCGCTGACCCCCATGTCACAGGTGTCATAAGGTGAAGGAGAGAACAGATGTGAACAACTCCCAAAAGGGGTAATCTGACTATGGAAGTTATTCTCTGTCCATTAATATAAAGGATAACCACATATCCAAGCCCTTTCCACTTCCTGACGACTTCAACTCTAAAATATTTCCCGGTTCCGTACATTCCTCAACCAAGAATCTGCAAAACCCCTAGTGCATGCCCTCATCTCCCGCCTTGACTACTGCAACCTCCTGCTCTGTGGCCTCCCCTCTAGCACTCTCTCACCCCTCCAATCTATTCTAATCTGCTGCCCGACTAATCCACCTGTCCCCCAGCTATTCCCCGGCCTCTCCCCTCTGTCAAGCCCTGCACTGGCTCCCCATTACCCAAAGACTCCAGTTCAAAACCCTAACCATGACATACAAAGCCATCCACAACCTGAGTCCTCCATACATCTGTGACCTCGTCTCCCGGTACTTACCTGCACGCAACCTCCAATCCTCACAAGATCTCCTTCTGCACTCCCCTCTTATCTATTCTTCCCACAATCGCATACAAGATTTCTTCCCTGCATCACCCCTACTCTGGAACGCTCTACCACAACATATCAGACTCTCACCTACCATGGAAACCTTCAAAAAGAACTTGAAGACCTACCTCTTCCAACAAGCCTACAACCTGCCGTAACCACCAATCCACTAAACCGCTGCACGACCAGATCTACCCTCGCCTACTGTATCCTCACCCAACCCTTGTAGACTGTGAGCCCTTGCGGGCAGGGTCTTCTCCTATCCTGTACCAGTCGTGACTTAATAGATTACTGTACTTTTTTTTATTAAGTATACCCCCTCACATGTAAAAAGTCATAGAGGCGTATCTAGGCTCTCTGGCACCCGGGGCAAGAATTCGGTTCGGCGCCCCCCCCCCCCCCCCCCAAGTACAAATGCGACTTGCACACTTAGCCATGTACCCACGAGCTGCTCCTCCTAATGCTCTCAATGTTCAGTAAAAAACTGAGAGAAGCAGGAAGAGAAGCTCGTTGTCAAGTATGAAAATCGCACATGAGTGAAGTGTCCATGTGATGACTACTGGAACCTGCAGCGCTGAATCCTGACATTGCAGGCTTCTGAATTCTCACAATGAATGCACTGCACACATTTAGGATTCTCCCTTGCCGATGTACAGTCATGTCAGCACAAGTATGTGATTTATATACTTCTGGCCACATTCCGACTAGACGTGCCCGGCCTCGCTCCGTTCACTTTCATTGAGTGAGGCCACACATGTCTAGTCAGCATGTGACCGCATGAATGTAAATTACCGGCATGAGAGAATCCAGACAGCGTTCAGTGCGCACTGTGAGAATTCAGAAGTCTGCAGTCACATAGAATGACTGCAGACTCCGTACAAACCTGGACAGCCCCTTTAATGTTCCTAACAAATAAAAACATGAGAATTAGTCAGTATCACAAATAACATTTACATCCAAGTACCTTATAGATGACGTCGTCTCTGCAGTCAGTCTCCTTTTCTTCTAGACCCCATGATGAGTTTTCTCATCCACATCTCGTCTCTGCAGACTTCCATCTTCTCCGGTCTTCTGCAGCAAATCTCCACACGACGCCCTTAAAGATAGAAGTGTCATTATAATGCTCCTAAATAAAAAATGTCTGCAATATACTGTCGCCTCACACTATTCCCCTCTAACATCCCACCTGTTCACCATACTGTCTCCTCATATATTTACCCCCTCACTCTCTATACTGTCTGCTCACACATATCCCCGACTCCCCATACTGTGTCCACTTACATTAACCCATTCGCTCCCCATACTGTCTGCACCAATCCCCCATACTGTTTCCTCATACATACTCTTTATTTTGTGTCCTCAAATCTCCCCACACATTAAATCCCCCCATCCCCAATCCCCCACATACATTAAGTACCACCATCCCCATTCCAAATCCCCCCACACATTAACCCAATCCCCACTCATTAACCCCCATCAGCACTCCAAATACCCCCACACATTAACCCCAACCCCACTCAACGCCCCCACACATTAACCCCCATCCCCATTCATTAACCCCCGCACACATTAACCCAATCCCCACTCATTAACCCCATCACCACTCCAAATACCCCCACACATTAAATAACCATCTGCACTCCAAATACCCCCACACATTAACCCCATCCCCATTCATTAACCCCCATCCCCACTCATTAACGCCCCCACACATTAATCCCCATCCCCATTCATTAACCCCCGCACACATTAACCCAATCCCCACTCATTAACCCCCATCACATTAAATAACCCCCATCTCCACTCCAAATCCCCCCGCACATTAACCCCATGGCATCCCCACTCATTAACCCCCATCCCCACTCTAAATACCCCCACACATTAACCGCCATCCCCTCTACAAATCCCCCCCATCTCCACTCATTAACTCCCCCTCATCTCCCATCTTCGGTGGTTCTTCAGCTCCACAGTGGAGCACACTTACCACCAGCGTTTGCTTTGGGCGCCGGGGAGTGACGTCAGCAGCGTGATCACATGACCTGATCACGCTGCTGACGTCGCTCTGGCCCGGCGGTCAGAGCTTCAATTGTACAGGCGTCTGTATAGACGCCAGTACAATTGCTCCCTGGGAGCCGGCGCGGCCTCCTCTGCGCCGGCTGTCAGCTTGACAGCTGACACAGAGAACCGCCGACTCTCAGGCGGGGGGCGGCAGAACGCTGCCGCCGGGGGGAGACACTGCGGACCGCTGCATTAGGCGGCCCGACTGCGCCCCCCTGCTGGCTGCGCCCGGGGCAACTGCCCCGGCTGCCCCCCTAGATACGCCACTGGTCATAGAATAAATGGCGCTATAATAATAAATAATAACGCCCTGATCGCCGGGTGTCCGAGACCCCGCAAATCCCAACAATTGGGGTTCAGAGCCCCAGCATTCTTGTCAGAGACCTGAGTGCAGCACACAGCCATTTCCTTCTATTCGGGATCAGTGGGGTCCCAGTGCTTGCACAGTTCTCTCCCATGCATTTGATATGGTGTAACTTCCACACTTTATACTTTCCCTTTAAAAGTAAATTAAGGAAATGTTTTTCTTATTTTTTTAATCTGTATTGTTTTTCCACAATAAAGAATCAGAATGCGTTCCTTTCTTTTGCGTCCATTGTTTTGCAATCCACGCTGCATTTAGCAGAGTTTTAGAACACTTTCAGGCCACGGTCAGTATTCGGTCAGTATTTTATCTCCGTATTTGTAAGCGAAAACCAGGAGTGGAATCCGTTAGCTCAGCAGCTCTGAGCGAGGCATTTTGTCTACATTGTGGAGAAACTGGAATCAAATGGATTAATTAACCTGCACTGTCGGCAGAAGATGAGACAGGAATCCAAATAGGCAGGTTTTTTTGTACACATTTCAAATTTCTTCATCAGGACAAACCACAAGTGACTTTATCCCATATGGCTAGGGGAAAAGCGATGGAAACCAACAGCATATCTCCCAACACGCTGCAGTATAATTTTCCAAAAATGCTATGGAATCCTTATGCAAGCTAATTCAATGATAATCCTGAAGTGTTGTGCACATGGTCAGTAATTTACCTTTGAATATTTACAGTGCGTTTCTTTCTGCAGCATGTCAATTCCTTGTTTTTCATCCACTGACTTCAATTGAATCAGTCAAATCGGCAGCAAAAATGCAGGTGTAAAAATATTTGTGGATTTGCTGAGCTTTTAATTTGCGTTTTTCTGGCTTCCTATGGTGTTTCCCAGCTGTCATCTCTGTGACAGCGTGGGAAACAGCGGTGCGGTAGTTCTTATCGGCTGTAACACTATCGCCGGTAAGACAGCCGGTCAGAGCGCTGTGTGATCATGCTGTCAGATGTCAGCGTGACCCCGCAGCTGTGACCGTCACCAGCGGTAACACTACCTCAGACTGTCGGTCAGAGCTCTGCAGGATCACGCTGTCAGATGTCGAGCGTGACCCGCAAGTGTGGGCTGATGAGACTACTGCTCCCATTGGGCTACGTCTGCTGTCACTGATAACTGTGACAGCAGGGGCCGCTGTATCATCTCCTGAAGAAGTCCTTGAGACTTTGAAACACGTTGAGAAAGAAAATGAACCATCACTTTCATCTTTACTGTTGGATCGTGATTTGTACAGCAGCACGTGTTTTTCACCATGAATCTGTCCAGTTTGAATACTATTGTTTGGTCATTTGCCTGACCAGTGGTCCTGCTGCAGCTGTCGGCTCTGATGAGCTATTACACACCCGAATACTTTGAAAAAAAGGTGAGTGCAATCTGATTTTATATCTTGTTTTCACCACCGGATAAGACTCTATTGACGCTATTATCTCGCTAGCATCTTATAATACAGGTGCCGCTGATGGGAGAGTAGTATAATCTGCCGGTGCCTGTGCTCACAATTAAAAAAAAAAAAGTAAAATTACATACATATTCAAATAAAAGTAAAAACTAGAGTTGAGCGACTTTGGTCGGATCGGGTTTCGTGAAACCCGAATGAAACAAAATAAGTTTCAGATGAAACTCGTCCGACTAGAGCAAAAAAAGTCGGAGTTTCGTCCGACTTTTATTTCCCATTGACTTGCATTGGGGTCGGGTTTCGGACGAAACTCCGACTTTGTTTTGCTCTAGTCGGACGAGTTTCATCTGAAACTTATTTTGTTTCATTCGCGTTTCACGAAACCCGATCCGACCAAAGTCGCTCAACTCTAGTAAAAACACATTATACTCACCTAACACTAAATCCCCGACGCCCTCGTCTCCTAGAAATGTAAAATAATCAACCAACACATGCCATATTCCAGGTAATCCAGAGTGTCCCACGGCGATCTCACGTGTAGAACAGTCACGCCGGTGATACACTGACAGGAGCTAATCGCTTCCCAAGTCCACTCAGTTTTGTTTAACATCCTCCAAATTTGTTGAACCATAAGGTACATGTTTGCATGATCAAAGAGCACAAAAGCCATTCAATCATGTCAAGAGGTACCTATATATATATATGTATATATATATATATATATATACGGTCCCCATTACTAATGTCCTATCTTTCCTTGTGCCAATCCATGCCTCGTCTGAATGAGGAAATGAAAGAAAACAAGGCTCTTTGATCAAAAACCGCTAAGTACCTTACGTTTTTAACATTTGCAGCAATAGTGGAGTTCATATATTCATTAATCACACTCCAGCAACATGAGGTCTGGCATTGTCCTGCATTAGGAGGAACCCAGGGCCAGCCGCACCAGAATATGGTCTCACAAGGGATCTGAGGATCTCATCTCGGTACCTAATGGCAGTCAGGCTACCTCTGGCAAGCACATGGAGGGCTGTGCGGCCCTCCAAAGAAATGCCACCCCATACTATTACTGACCCACTGCCAAACCGGTCATGCTGAAGGATGTTGCAGGCAGCAGATCGCTCTCCATGGTATCTCCAGACTCTGTCACGTCTGTCACATGTGCTCAGTGTGAACCTGCTTTCATCTGTGAAGAGCACAGAGCGCCAGTGGAGAATTTGCCAATCCTGGTGTTCTGTGGCAAATACTAAGCGTCCTACACAGTGTTGGGTTGTGAGCACAACCCCCATCTGTGGACGTTGGGCCCTCAGACCATCCTTATGGAGTCGGTTTCTAACCGTTTGTGCAGACACATGCACATTTGTGGCCTGCTGGAGGTCATTTTGCAGGACTCTGGCAGTGCTCATCCTGTCCTTGCACAAAGGTGGAGGCAGCAGCCCTTCTACGGCCCCCTCCACGTTTCCTGGTGTACTGGCCTGACTCCTGGTAGCGCCTCCCACCTCTGGACACTACGCTGACAGACACAGCAAACCTTCTTGCCACAGCTCGCATTCATGTGCCATCCTGGATGAGCTGCACTACCTGAGCCACTTGTCTGGGTTGTAGAGTCTGTCTCATGCTACCACGAGTGTGAAACAACAACCAACGTTCCACAGTGACCAAAACATCAGCCACAAAGCATTGGTACTGAGATGTGGTCTGTGGTCCACACCTGCAGAACCACTCCTTTATTGAGGGTGTCTTGATAATTGCCAATAATTTCCATCTGTTGTCTATTCCATTTGCACAACAGCATGTGAAATGATTGTCAATCAGTGTTGCTTCCTAAGTGGACAGTTTGATTTCACAGAAGTTTGATTTAATTGGAGTTATATTCTGTTGTTTAAATGTTCCCTTTATTTTTTGCGCAGTGTATATTGGCCTCATAGTGTAACTGTGTTCCTGTATATTCATTTAATACTAAATGTGTGCAGGCCCTATTTTTTTTCTTTATCACACATTGTTCACTCTAATGTATATAGTGTTTCCTTAATTATGTATAGCATCTTCTTTTATTACATACAGCATCATACTTTATGTGCAACATTGTCCTTTATTACATAACCACTCTTATGCATGGTGTCATCCTCTATTACATATAGCATCCTCCCTTATTATGTATAGCATCATCCTTTGTTATATACAGCATCTTTCCTTATAATAATATATAGTGACTGTGAGTGTATATACAGGGTGGGTCATTTATATGGATACACCTAAATAAAATGTGAATGGTTGGTGATATCAACTTCCTGTTTGGAATCCACCGTCCAGTAGGTGGTATAACTGCTGCTAAGTGGTGGCAGACAAGCAATATGGCGGTATGATGCACACAGGTTAAACTTCAGCCGGAGTGTGCAGAGCGGCCTCTGTTCACACACAGAGGTGCCACAAGAAAAAACATACAAAACGCTGAACCTGTTAGTGACACAGGCTTCAGGTAGCTGCACACATGGTATCCGGTCACAGGAGCAGGACCCAAGACAGAGGAGCTGCGTCCCTCTAGACCTACCGTGTGTGCGGTGTCGCGTCTGCGGACGCCAAGGAGAGCTGCAACTGCAGCGTGGCGTAGGACACTGCCGCTCGATGACAAAGCAGAAAGCAAGCGCGATGTCGGACACTAGCGTAGCGGTGAGGTGAGCACAGTGGCTTAAGGCTTGCCACTGACTGGCGCTGACTACTAATCTAATTCCCTAGCCACATGCGTATTATCAGAGGGAGGGGGTTTCAAATGAGTAAGTCACCAGAATCATGCATCCATCTCCATTCACACATAGCAAGTATAGTCTATACTAGTGCATGGCGGAAAGGCCATGCACGCTTTTTATAGCCATGCGGGACCTTCCAGATCTCCGAGATGGACCAATGAGATCTGGAACAGGACCTGGGCACATGACTCCCGATCTCCAATTGGAGATCGTCTCATGAGCATGCCCAGTAGGAGCACAGAGGGACTTAGTCTCTGGAGCGGTCAGCTGCAAAGTAATCTCCTCTGCAGTAGAAAGACAGCAGAAGACCGCAGAATGTGAGGCTCTGGATTCCTGCAGAGCAGACGCAGAAACCTGACGCCTAACATTACCCCCCCTCCTAGGGCCCCCTCCTCTCTGAGCCTTCCAATCCACCACCCTGTTCCCATCAGAGGCATAGGCCTCAGACTCGTCCGAAGGCAAGTCTGATGTCCCGGTAGGTGACATGGAAAACCGGGACACGTGGAAGGTATCAGAGGCGGCAAGATCGCCAGGTTTAAGAAGGGACACGTGGGAGACAATGGGAGTGGCAAAACCACCCGGAGCATAAGTTGAAGTGGGACGCCGCGGTGTGTCGGCGGACGTCTCCACTCTCTGTTTAAGGAAGCTTACCCGAGCACACGAGGCGCATGCCTGAATATATTTTCTTAATGTCCCGAGCCCTGTGCGGCCACCAATACGACCCTGCCAGGAGTTTTGTGGTCTGCATGTAGCCATAGTGACCACCCGCCCTGGACACGTGTGCCCACGCGAGAACCTTCGGCCGAAGGCGAGGGGGGACAAAGGTCTTGCCCGGCGGCACAGAGTTTGACCATTGCGGGGCCCCGTTATCCTGGTGAACAGAGTGTTGACAGTGCCAGTCGCAAGTGGAGCTTAGTGCCGGACGCGCCTCGAGACTGGCGCTAGACACCTCCATGGGCTCTGGGAGTGAACACTCTGGCTCGGGTGATTCTAGAGGTTCAAAGAGGTTGGGAGCCGGAGTAACCCTCCGTCTGGTTAGAGCACACTCCAGCCCGCGCTCCGAAAAACGGAGATCAATACGGGTGGCAATGGCAATCAGCTCCTCTAGACTTGCAGGAACCTATCTGGTAGAAAGAGCATCCTTAACATGCTCCGCTAAACCTCTCCAAAACACAGGGATGAGGGCTTTGTCAGACCACTCCAGCTCGGAAGCCAGTGTCCGAAAACGAACGGCATACTGACTAACCGAGAGGGATCCCGGAGTCAAAGCCAGTAGCTGTAAAGAGGTGTCGTGTGTGACCCGTGGTCCCAGGAAGACCTGCTTAATAGCTGTTAAAAACTGAGCAGCAGTCCGAACCTCTGGGTTACCACGCTCCCATAGTGGCGTAGCCCCCTCCAACGCCTTGCCCTACAGAAGGGAAACAATAAACCCCACCTTGGCCCGCTCTGTAGGGAATCGCGCAGCCAGTAACTCCAGCTGGATAGAGCACTGGCTGATGAAACCCCTACAGGAGGCGCCATCGCCAGAAAATTTATCGGGCAATGGGAGGCGGGTAACTGTCGGCGCGTGGGAGGACATGGACATACGAGAAACCGCCTCTGTGATCGCCAGTACAGCAGCCTTCGAAGACTTCGCCACTGCGATAACACTCTCAAGAGTAGCCAACCGGCCCTCTAGCTGGCGACTGCACTGAAGGAGTTGCTGCTGATCTGCCATCTCTAGCCAGACCCTGGCGCTAGTATAATGTTAGGAACGTCGGAACGCACTAAATAAAATAATAATAAAGTGCGTTCGCCGCTCGGGGTCCACCGTGCAGTAGGTGGTATAACTGCTGCTAAGTGGTGGCAGACAAGCAATATGGCGGTATGATGCACACGGGTTAAACTTCACCCGGAGTGCGCAGAGCAGCCTCTGTTCACACACAGAGGTGCCGCAAGAAAAAAACATACAAAACGCTGAACCTGTTAGTGACACAGGCTTCAGGTAGATGCACACACGGTATGCGGTCACAGGAGCAGGACCCAAGACAGAGGAGCTGCGTCCCTCTAGACCTACCGTGTGTGCGGCGTCGCTTCTGCGGACGCCAAGGAGGGCTGCAACTGCAGCGCGGCGTAGAACACTGTCGCTCGACGACAAAGCAGAAAGCAAGCGCAATGTCGGACACTAGCGTAGCGGTGAGGTGAGCACAGTGGCTTAAGGCTTGCCACTGACTGGCGCTGACTACTAAACTAATTCCCTATCCACATGCGTATTATCAGAGGGAAGGGGTTTCAAATGAGTCAGTCACCAGAATCATGCTTCTGTCACCATTCACACATAAGAAAAAGAGGGAGACAGGGCGCTTCCAATGCATAGGTCTGTATGGAAAGTAGATGAGTGCACAGCAATTGTTAGGCTCACCTGATAGGGTTGTGAGAGTCATAACACCTATAATCGCATAAAACAGCTGCAGCAGTCTGCACGAGGTCCAAGGACTTGGTACAAAGGGAAGGCTGGTAGTGCAATAAGAGACTGCGCTGCTGTGGTAGAATTCAAGATATCTTTATTGCCAACGCATTTCCTGAGCCAGTACCAGCTCACTTCATCAGGGGATCCAGATGAAGTGAGCTGGGACTGGCTCAGGAAACGCGTTGGCAATAAAGATATCTTGAATTCTACCACAGCAGCGCAGTTCTCTTATTGCACTACCAGCCTTCTCTTTGTACCATTCACACATAGCAAGTATAGTCTATACTAGCACATGGCGGAACGGCCATACGCGCTTTTTATAGCCGTGCGGGACCTTCCAGATCTCCGAGATGGACCAATGAGATCTGGAACAGGACCTGGGCACATGACTCCCGATCTCTGATAGGAGATCGTCTCATGAGCATGCCCAGTAGGAGCACAGAGGGACTTAGTCTCTGGAGCTGTCTGCTGCAAAGTAATCTCCTCTGCAGTAGAAAGACAGCAGGAGACCGCAGAATGTGAGGCTCTGGATTCCTGCAGAGCAGACGCAGAAACCTGACGCCTAACACACCCTGTACTACCTGTGAGTGTGTGTTTGTTTTTGGGTGTCTGAAGTGTGGAGAATTCATTTTGGGGTGTTAACAACAGGGGGTGCCATTGGTGGGGTGAGGTAAAGGTCTTAGGAAGGGCAATGCATAGATGGAAATGCATAAGATCTTAGCCTTTAAAGGGCTTTTTCACTTTCAAGAAAGTGTCTTTGTTTCTTACAAGTATTTAACCCCTTCCCGACCTGTTACACAGCGCATGCGTCATGAAACTCAGTGCCAATCCAACCCATGACGCATATGCTGTGTCATGACTTTAAAGCCCCCCTGCGGGTCGGGTGACCGGGGTCAATGAAAGGTCACCCGACCTGCAGATACAGGAGGGCTTTATACTTAACCACAGGGGGGCTGGCTTCGCCCCCACGTGGCTATGATCGCTCTGATTGGCTGTTAAAAGTGAAACAGCCAATCAGAGCGATAGCAATATTTCATCAATGAAATGTGATGAAATATTACAAACCAGCCATGGCCAATGCTGCAGTAGCATCGTACATGGCAGGAGACACCGATCTGACCCCCCCACGGCTAACGGGGGTTATCTGCCCCCCGCCACTGAATGACAGCGGCGATCACCCAATCACCCTCCCTCCCACCCCCCGTTACCCTCCGAGTGCCGCTATCGCTCCCACGGTCCCGGATCATGGGCGCAGCCCTCTTGGAAAATGGCAGGCGCATGCGCAGTGCGCCCGCTTAAATCTGCAGCTGCAGATTCCATTCATTCATTTTGATCACTCTCACAGTGATCAAAATAAAATAAAAAGTAAATAAACTGTTTATCACCCCCATAGGTAGGCACATATAATAAAATAAAGAAAATATTTTTATTTTTCCATTAGGGTTAGTATTAGGGTTAGGGTTGGAAATAGGGTTAGGGTTAGAAATAGGGTTAAGGATGGAATTAGGGTTAAGTGTTATGAATGAGTCACCGTAGGAGGCAAAAACAGAAATACTAGCTAAGTCCAGAAAACCAGAGAAGTTGGCAGCTATCGGACTGCAGACCCCTGAACCTATCAACAACAACTAGCAGTAGCCATGGGGGGTTCCTACGGTGCCCTAGACCCCTCGATCACAGCCGGAGAGCTAAATATCCTAAAGACAGAGAGGGAAATCTAAACTGCCCCAGAGCAGACCCCAAAGCAATAGGCAGCCCCCAACATATAATGACGGTGAAACAAGATGAAAAAACACTCACACAGAAAGATAGGCTGAGCAAATGATGGGGCCCAAGCTAACTAAATAGGACAGGATAGAAAAGCTGCTGTCTGCAATCCGCCAAAACCCTATCAAAACAAGAGCCAACAGACTGATAGGGAAAAAAGCCCTGAAGACGCTAGGCTTCAAAAAGACTATATCAGTACTCAGGTATTTTCTGAAGACAGAGCAAAAAGGAATTCAGCTCACCCCAGCAGGGAATGGCAGAAATCCAGAAAAACAAGGCAAAACAAAACCAAAACACAAATGCAAAAAGCAGAGAAGAAAACTTAGCTTTTGAGGAGCAGGAATCAGACTGGTCTCCTAGAATCCCTCAGAGAAATCACCAGCAAGGCAGAAGGGCGTCGGCTGCCTTATATCCAGTCAGCAATTCCCGTCACCCAGTCATCATCATCCAGCTCAGGTGCTTGGTAATCAGCCTCACTACCTTCCTTCACCAGAAGAGGGAGTTCATCAGACCTCAATGGTGAAGGGGAAAATGAACTCACAACAGTTAAGGTTAGAAATAGGGTTAGGGTTCGAATTAGGGTTAGGGTTAGAAATAGGGTTAGGGTTGAAATTAGGGTTAGGTTTGGAATTAGGGTTACGGTTGGGATTAGGGTTAGGGTTGTAACTAGGGTTAGGGATGGAATTAGGGTTAAGATTAGGGTTTGGGGAGAGTTGGGATTACGGTTAGGCTTGTGGTTAGGGTTACAGTTGGGATTAGGGTTAGGGGTGTGTTGGGGTTAGGGTTGAAGTTAGAATTGAGGGGTTTCCACTGTTTAGGCACATCACGGGGTCTCCAAACGCGACATGACGCCACCATTTATTCCAGCCAATTTTGCATTCAAAAAGTCAAACAGTGCTCCCTCCATTCCGAGCCCCGACGTGTGCCCAAACAGTGGTTTACCCCCACATATGGGGTATCACCGTACTCAGTAAAAATTGCACAACAAGTTTGGGGGGGTCTAATTTCTCCTTTTACCCTTGGGAAAATAAAAAATTGGGGGCTAAAAAATTATTTTTGTGGAAAAAAATTATTTTTAATTTTCACAGCTCTGCGTTATAAACTTCTGTGAAGCATTTGGGGGTTCAAAGTGCTCTCCACACATCTAGATAAGTTCCTTGGGTGGTCTAGTTTCCAAAATGGGGTCAGTTGTGGGGGGTTTCCACTGTTTAGGAACATCAGTGGCTCTGCAAACGTAACATGACGCCCGCAGACCATTCCATCACGTCGGCATTTCAAAACTTCACTACTTCCCTTCTGAGCCCCGACGTGTGCCCAAACAGTGGTCCCCCCCACATATGGGGTACCAGCGTACTCAGGACAAACTGGACAACAACTTTTGGGGTCCAATTTATTCTGTTATCCTTGTGAAAATAAAAAATTGTGGGCTAAAAATCATTTTTTGAGGAAAAAAATGATTTTTTATTTTCTCGGCTCTGCGTTATAAACTTCTGTGAAGCACTTGGGGGTTTAAAGTGCTCACCACACATTTAGATAAGTTCCTTGGGGGGGTCTAGTTTCCAAAATGGGGTCACTTGTGGGGAGTTTCTACTGTATAGGCACATCAGGGGCTCTGCAAACGTACATGACGCCCGCAGACCATTCCATCAAAGTCGGCATTTCAAAACGTCAGTACTTCCCTTCCAAGCCCCGACGTGTGCCCAAACAGTGGTTCTCCCCCCACATATGGGGTACCAGCGTACTCAGGACAAACTGGACAACAATTTTAGGGGTCCAATTTCTCCTGTTACCCTTGTGAAAATGAAAAATAGCGGGCTAAAAAATCATTTTTTGAGCAAAAAAAATATTTTTATTTTCACGGCTCTGCGTTATAAACTTCTGTGAAGTACCTGGGGGTTCAAAGTGCTCACTATGCATCTAGATAAGTTCCTTAGGGGGTCTAGTTTCCAAAATGGGGTCATTTGTGGGGGAGCTCCAAAGTTTAGGCACATAGGGGCTCTCCAAACACGAAATGGTGTCCGCTAACGATTGGAGCTAATTTTCCATTCAAAAAGTCAAATGGCGCTCCTTCCCTTCTGAGCCCTGCTGTGCGCCCAAACAGTGGTTTATGACCACATATGGGGTACCAGCGTACTCAGGACAAACTGGACAACAACTTTTGGGGTCTAATTTATCCTGTTACTCTTGGAAAAATAAAAAATAGCAGGCTAAAAAATAATTTTTGAGGAAAAAAATTATTTTTTATTTTCATGGCTCTGCATTTATAAACTTCTGTGAAGCACTTGGGGGTTCAAAGTGCTCACTACACATCTAGATAAGCTCCTTGGGTGGTCTAGTTTCCAAAATGGGGTTGCTTGTGGGAGGTTTCCACTGTTTAGGAGCATCAGGGGCTCAGCAAATGTAACATGACGCCCGCAGACCATTCCATCAAGTCGGCATTCCAAAATGGCGCTCCTTCCCTTCTGAGCTCTCCCATGCGCCCAAACAGTGGTTCCCCCCCACATATCGGTTATCGGTGTACTCAGGACAAATTGCACAACAACTTTTATTGTCCAATTTCTCCTGTTAGCCTTGTGAAAATAAAAAATAGCGGGCTAAAAAAATCATTTTTGAGGAAAAAAAAACTGATTTTTTATTTTCACTGCTCTGCGTTATAAATTTCTGTGAAGCACTTGGGGGTTCAAAGTGCTCACCACACATCTAGATAAGTTCCTTGGGTGGTCTAGTTTCCAAAATGGTGTCACTTGTGGGGGAGCTCCAATGTTTAGGCACACAGGGTCTCTCCAAACGCGACATGGTGTCAGCTAACGATTGGAGCTAATTTTCCAGTCAAAAAGTCAAATGGTGCTCCTTCCCTTCCGGGTCCTGCCGTGTGCCCAAACAGTGGTTTATGACCACATATGAGGTATCGTTGTACTCAGGAGAAATTGCCCAACAAATTTTAGGATCCATTTTATCCTGTTGCCCTTATGAAAATGAAAAAACTGAGGCTAAAAGGATTTTTTTGTGAAAAAAAAGTACTTTTTTTTTACGGATCAATTTGTGAAGTACCTGGGGTTCAAAGTGCTCACTATGCATCTAGATAAGTTCCTTGGAGGGTCTAGTTTCCAAAATTGGGTCACTTGTGGGGGAGCTACAATGTTTAGGCACACAGGGACTCTCCAAACGCCACATGGCAACCGCTAAATATTCCAGCATATGGCGCTACTTCCCTTCTGACCCCTGCCGTGCGCCCAAACAGTGGTTTATGACCACATATGAGGTATCGGTGTACTCAGGAGAAATTGCCCAACAAATTGTAGGATCCATTTTATCCTGTTACCCATGTGAAAATGAAAAAAATAATGCTAAAAGAAATTTTTTGTTAGAAAAATTAAAATGTCCATTTTTTCCTTCCACGTTGCTTTAGTTCCTGTGAAGCACCTGAAGGGTTAATAAACTTCTTGAAAGTGGTTTTAAGTACATTAAGGGGTGCAGTGTTTAGAATGGTGTCACTTTTGGGTATTTTCTGCCATATAGACCCCTCAAAATGACTTCAAATGTGAGGAGGTCCATCAAAAAAATGGTTTTGTAAATTCTGTTGTAAAAGTGAGAAATCGCTGGTCATCTTTTAACCCTTATAACTTCCTAACAAAAAAAAGTTTGGGTTCCAAAATTGTGCTGATGTAAAGTAGACATGTGGGAAATGTTATTTATTAACTACTTTGTGTCACATAACTCTCTGGTTTAACAGAATAAAAATTCAAAATTTGAAAATTACGAAATTTTTAAAATTTTCACCAAATTTCCGTTTTCCCCCCACAAATAAACGCAAAAATTATCGACCTAAATTTACCACTAACATGAAGCCCAATATGTCACGAAAAACAATCTCAGAATCGCTAGGATCCATTGAAGCGTTCCTGAGTTATTACCTCATAAAGGGACACTGGTCAGAATTGCAAAAAATGGCCAGGTCACTAAGGTCAAAATAGGCTGGTCATGAAGGGGTTAATCATTTGGGGAACAAACAGAACTCACGCTCCCCATGTTTAGTGCGGACTCTCCACCACTACTTTGCACTCTGTGTTTTAGGCCTCTTTCACACTTCAGTTTTTTACAATCAGTCACAATCCGCCAGGTTTTGAAAAAAACGGATCCTCAATTTTCTTTTGAGGATCCGCTTTTTTTCTCCATTGACTTTCATTAATGGCGGATTGTGACGGATTGCTGTCCGTTGCATCCGTTTCATCCGTAGAGCATAAGCGCCTGATCCGCAGGAACTGGCCTATCGGGATAGCTTGCACCGTGGACGGTGTATGGGCGGATGAGGCATGTAGGAGGGCATTCACCGACGTCTCTTTACGAAAGACGTCAGTTTGAACCCTACCCTCACCCCCAACAAGAATCTGGATGTCCAAAAAATCAATACACTGTTTATGAAATTTGTATGCGAGTTTGATATTGCAATTATTAGCATTCAGATGTCCCATAAACCTACAAAGATCATCACTTGAACCCTGCCATATGATCAAAAGATCATCGATATACCAGTACCAAGCCTGCACCGAGGATGCGGCGCATGCACCGTTGCTGAAAACCTCCCTCTCCCAAAAGCCAAGAAAGAGGTTAGCATACGACGGCGCACACGCCACGCCCATTGCGGTACCACGCTTCTGAAGGAAAAAACGATCTTTAAAAGTAAAAAAATTATGCGTCAAAATGAATCTTAACAGCTTGAGAACCAAAGTTTGAAGGGTACCATCCAGATTACTTGTACTCAAATAAAATTCAACCACCCTTAGACCATCCTGATGTGAAATACATGTATACAAGGACTCTACGTCCGCCGTGACCAGCCACATGTCATCCTCCAGCACAAGGTCATCCAGTCTCCGGAGGACATCAGTAGTGTCTCTGACATGGGAGGGGAGCGTCTCCACCAAGGGATGCAAATAATGATCGATAAATTTGCAAATAGGGTCTCAAAGCCCTCCCACGCCAGAGACAATAGGACGTCCAGGAGGAACCAACGGATCTTTATGTACTTTTGGTAAAAGATATAATGTAGGTATCACCGGAGACTGGACAAATAAGCCTTAAAAGACTGACTTAGTGATAACTCTCCGGGAGAGTGCATCATCTAGAATCAAAAATAATTCTTTCTGAAAGGAAGAAACAGGATTGAAGGAGAGTACTTCATAGGCCTCTTTATTTTTTAATTGAGTAAAAGCTTCACGCTCGCACATCTAAAGCCCACGTTATACATAGCAATATCGCTAGCAATATCGCTGTAACGTCACTGATTTTGTGACGTAGCAGCGATATTGCTAGCGATAGCGCTATGTCTGATACGTACCTCCGACCGGCTCCCCCCCGCTGCTCATCGCTGGTCGCGCGAGAACGTCCTGGACCATTTCTCGTCGGGCGCTTCCTGTGGCGCCGACGAGCGACGCGTGGACGCGGGCGGACGTCAGGATCGCCGCGTCTGACAGGTAAGTAGTGACCCCCGACCCCTGCAATGTCACTGGTGAGATCTGCCTGTGTGGCAGCTCACTAGCGACCACTTAGCGATGCACCAGCGATCCATATCGAACCCAGGACTCCAGCGCTGCAAGGCTGCAGTGCTATCTGCTGAGCCACCGTGTAGCAATAACTCTGGAACGCTTCAACGGATCCCACTGATTCTGAGTTTTTTTGTGACATATTGTACTTCATGTTAATCATACATTTTGGTTGATAATGATTTATGAACATATCAAAAATGTCAAAATTTGAAATGTTCTAAATTTTCAAACTTTTAATTTTTATGCCCTTATATCAGAGTTATACCACATAAAATAGTTAAGAAATAAAATTTGCCACATATCTACTTTATATCAGCATAATTTTTTAAACTTTTTTTTTGTTAGGGAGTTAGAAGGGATAATAGTTGACCAGCAATTTCTCAATTTTCCAACAAAATTTACAAAACCATTTTTTTTTTAGGGACCACCTCACATTTGAAGCGACTTTGAGGGGCCTATATGATAGAAAATACCCAAAAGTGACACCATTTTAAAAACTGCACCCCTCATAGTCTTCAAAACCACATTCAAGAAGTTTCTTAACCCTTCAGGTGCTTCACAGGAATTAATGGAATGGGGAAGGAAAAAATTAACATTGATCTTTTTTCAAACCTCTGGTAGCTAAAACCCCAGAGATTTTCCGACTCTGCGGGGCGCTATACCCTTATTCCTGATCGCCGTTGTAAAACAGCAATGAGGGAATAAAGCCTCTTAAAGGCTCCCATTAAGGGGTTAATAAAGCAACGAATACAGCAGCCTTTGTAAGCGCTAAGATGTACAGTCATGGCCAAAAGTTTTGAGAATGACACAAATATTATATTTTCACATGATCTGCTGGCCTCTGGTTTTTATGTGTTTGTCAGATGTTTTTATCACATACAGAAATATAATTGCAATCATATTATGAGTAGCAAAAGGTTATATTGACAGTTAGAATGAGTTAATGCAGCAAGTCAATATTTGCAGTGTTGACCCTTCTTCTTCAGGACCTCAGCAATTCTCCCTGGCATGCTCTCAATCAACTTCTGGATCAAATCCTGACTGATAGCAGTCCATTCTTGCAAAATCAATGCTTTTATTTTGTCTGAATTTGAAGGTTTTTGTTTGTCCACCCGTCTCTTGATGATTGACCACAAGTTCTCAATGGGATTAAGATCTGAGGAGTTTCCAGGCCATGGTCCCAAAATCTCTATGTTTTGTTCCCTGAGCCATTTAGTTATCACCTTTGCTTTATGGCAAGGTGCTCCATCATGTTGAAAAAGGCATTGTTGATCGCCAAACTGCTCTTGGACGGTTGGGAGAAGTTGCTCTTGGAGGACATTCTGGTACCATTCTTTATTCATGGCTGTGTTTTTAGGCAAGACTGAGAGAGAGCCCATTCCCTTGGCTGAGAAGCCACCCCACACATGAATGGTTTCAAGATGCTTGACAGCTGGCATGAGACAAGAGTGGTGGTAGCGCTCACCTGGTCTTCTCCGAATAAGCCGTTTTCCAGATGTCCCAAACAATCGAAAAGGGGATTCATCAGAGAAAATGACTTTACCCCAGTCCTCAGCAGTCCACTCCCTGAACCTCTTACAGAATATCAGTCTGTCCATGATGTTTTTCCTGGAGAGAAGTGGCTTCTTTGCTGCCCTCCTTGAGACCAGGCCTTGCTCCAAGAGTCTCCGCCTCACAGTGCGTGCAGATGCACTCACACCTGCCTGCTGCCATTCCTGAGCAAGCTCTGCACTGCTGGTAGCCCGATCCCGCAGCTGAAACACTTAAGAGACGGTCCTGGCGCTTGCTGGTCTTTCTTGGGCGCCCTGGAGCCTTTTTGGCAACAAGGGAACCTCTCTCCTTGAAGTTCTTGATGATGCAATAGATTGTTGACTGAGGTGCAATCTTTCTAGCTGCGATACTCTTCCCTGTTAGGCCATTTTTGTGCAGTGCAATGATGACTGCACGTGTTTCTTTAGAGATAACCATGGTTAACAGAAGAGAAACAATGATGCCAAGCACCAGCTTCCTTTTAAAGTGTCCAGTGGTGTCTGTTGTGAGTTCATTTTCCCCTTAACTACTGAGGCCCGAGGAACTCCCTCTTCTGGTAAAGAAAGGTAGTGAGCCTGATTATCAAACACCTGAGCCTGATGATGATGACTGGCTGAGTGGAGTTACTGACTGGATATAAGGCTGCCGACGCCCTTCTGCCCTGCGGGTGATTTCTCTGTGGGATCCTTGGAGACCAGTCTGAATTCCTGCTCTTCTAAAGCTAAGTTTTCTGCTCGGCTTTTTGCATTTGTGCTTTGACTTTGTTTTGCTTTGTTTTTCTGGATTTCTGCCATTCCCTGCTGGGGTGTGCTGAATTCCTTTAGCTCTGTCTTCTGAAAATACCTGAGTGCTGATTTAGTTTTTGAAGCCTAGCTGCTTCAGGGTCTTTTTCCATATCAGCTTGTTGGCTTATGTCATTGATAGGGTTTTGGCAGATTGCAGACAGCAACCTTCCTTTCCTGTTTAGTTAGCTTGGGCCCCATCGTTTGCTCAGCCTATCTTTCTATCTGTGTGAGTGTTTTTTCATCTTGCTTCACCGTCATTATATGTTGGGGGCTGCCTTTTACTTTGGGGTCTGCTCTGGGGCAGTTTAGATTTCCTTTTCTGTCTTTAGGCTATTTAGCTCTCCAGCTGTGATCGAGGGGTCTAGGGCATCGTAGGAACCCCCCCACGGCTACTGCTAGTTGTGTTGATAGGTTCAGGGGTCTGCAATCTGATAGTTGCCAACTTCTCTGGTTTTCTGGACGTAGCTTCTATTTTTGTGTCTGCCTCCTACGGTGACTCAATCATAACAGAATCACCCGCCATACCGCAGATCCTAGGGTACTCAATAGCAGGAAAGAATTGTAAAAAAAAAGTGTGTATATTTTTTCCTCTATATCTCTGAGGCCGTAGGGGGAATTTTTTTTTCTCTCAATGGAGATAAAGCAATTGTCTGATCATGTGGAGCAGCTCGCTGCGGAAGTGCGGGGAATTTCCACCTACCTTGCTCATTCACATGCTGCTGAACCAAAGATTCCTACACCTGATGTATTTTTTGGGGATCGGTCTAAATTTTTGAATCTCAAAAATAATTGTAAATTATTTTTTGCCTTGAAGCCTAACTCGTCAGGGAGCTCCGCGCAGCAGGTTAATATTGTCATCTCTTTGCTGCGTGGCGATCCCCAGGATTGGGCGTTTTCTTTGAAACCAGATGATCCTATTCTGACTAATGTGAACGCATTTTTTTCAGGCCTTGGGGTTGTTGTATGACAAACCTAATGCCATTGATCAGGCTGAAAAGACCCTGCTGGCATTGAACCAGGGTCGAGATTCTGCAGAATTGTACTGTCAAAAATTCCGAAAGTGGGCAGTACTTACTACCTGGAATGATAATGCCTTGGCTGCTCTCTTTTGGAAGGGGTTGTCAGAAGCCGTAAAAGAAACTATGGTGGGATTTCCTGTTCCCTCTGGTCTTGACGATTCTATGTCATTAGCCATTCAGGTTGATCGGCGTTTGCACGAACGCAAAGCTGCACGAGAGGTGTTGCCACCTGTTGAACAAATGTCTGAACCTATGCAATGTGATATAGTTTTTTCCAGAGAGCAGCGTCAGGAGTTCAGAAGGCGTAATAAGTTGTGTTTTTTCTGTGGAGATGCCTCGCATATTATTTCTGTCTGTCCTAAACGAGAGAAACGCTTTGCACACACGTTTTCTGTTGGTGGTGTTCAACCTAAGTTTCTTCTGGCTATTACTCTGATCTGCTCCCTGTCCACATTTTCCGCCAAGGCTTTTGTGGATTCGGGAGCAGTCCTAAACCTAATGGACTTGGATTTTGCTAAACGTTGTGGATTTCCGATGACACCTCTGCAGACGCCTATCCCTTTGAGGGGGATTGATGCTACTCCTTTGGCTAAAAATAAACCTCAGTTTTGGACCCAGGTGGTAATGCGGGTCACCCCAGACCATCAAGAAAATTGCAGATTTTTGGTGTTGCATAATCTGCATGATACTATTGTTCTGGGGTTTCCCTGGTTACAAATTCATAATCCAGTTTTGGATTGGAAATCTGTGTCTGTGGTGAGTTGGGGTTGTCGGTGTGCCTTTAGTGAGGCTCCGGTGTTTTCCACCTCTCCTCATTCGCATGATGTTCCTGATTATTTGGCGGACTTTTATGATGTATTTAGTGAGAATGAGTCTGCGTCTCTGCCTCCTCATAGGAGTTATGACTGTGCAATTGAACTGAGCCCGGGGTGTAAATTTCCCAAGGGTCGGCTCTTCAATTTATCTGTACCCGAGCACGAGGCTATGCGATCCTATATTAAGGAGGCATTGTAGAAGGGTCATATTAGACCATCCTCGTCACCCTTAGGTGCCGGTTTTTTTTTTGTAGCCAAAAAGGATGGATCATTAAGACCTTGTATTGATTATCGTGCCCTCAACAAAATTACTGTTAAATATCAGTATCCGTTACCCCTGATTTCTGATCTATTCTCCAGAGTTAAAGGTGCTTGCTGGTTTACCAAGCTTGACCTCAGGGGGGCGTATAATCTTATTCGCATTAAGCATGGGGATGAATGGAAGATGGCGTTTAATACTCCGGAGGGACATTTTGAGTACCTGGTGATGCCTTTTGGGCTCACTAATGCCCCTTCTGTCTTCCAGTGCTTCATGAATGATATTTTCCGAGATTTTGTCGATAAATTTTTGATTATTTATCTGGATGATATTTTGATCTTCTCCAAGGATTGGGATTCTCATGTGGAACATATTCGGACTATGTTCCGGATCTTGAGGGAGAATTCCCTGTATGTCAAAGGATCTAAATGCCTTTTTGGAGTACAGAGGATTTCTTTTTTGGGATTTTTTTTGTCCCCGTCAACTATTGAAATGGACCCGGCCAAGGTACAGGCCATTTACGATTGGGTTCAGCCCACTTCTTTGAAGGCCCTTCAGAAGTTTTTGGGTTTTGCTAATTTTTATCGGAAATTTATAGCAAAATTTTCTAGTATTGCCAAGCCATTGACTGATTTGACTAAGAAGGGTGCTGATGTGTTAAATTGGTCTCCGGAGCCTGTTTCTTCCTTTCAGGAGCTGAAGCGAAGATTCACCTCCGCCCCGGTTTTGCGGCAACCTGATGTCTCACTTCCGTTCCAGGTAGAGGTGGATGCTTCTGAGATTGGTGCAGGAGCTGTTTTGTCCCAAAAGGATCCTGTAACATCTAAAATGAATCCCTGTGCTTTCTTTTCCCGAAAGTTCTCTCCATCTGAACGTAACTATGATGTGGGGAATCGGGAACTGTTGGCCATGAAATGGGAATTTGAGGAGTGGAGACATTGGTTGGAGGGAGCTAAGCATCAAGTCGTGGTCCTCACTGACCACAAGAATTTGATTTACCTAGAGTCGGCTAAGCGCTTGAACCCTAGACAGGCTAGGTGGGCCTTGTTTTTTACACGTTTTGATTTTGTGGTTTCTTTTCTTCCTGGAACTAAGAATGTCAAGGCAGACGCCCTCTCTAGGAGCTTCTTTGCTGATTCTCCTGTGGTGACCAAGCCTGCTACCATCTTAGGCGAAGGGGTAGTTCTTTCTGCCATCTCGCCCGATTTGAGACGTGCTCTGGAAGAGTTCCAGGAGGACAAACCTGAGCGTTGTCCCAGTGGAAAGTTGTATGTTCCTGACCAGTGGAAGAAGAGAGTGATGTCTGAAGTTCATTGCTCTGCTTTGGCTGGTCATCCAGGCATTTTTGGTACTAGAGATCTGGTGAGTCGGTCTTTTTGGTGGCCCTCCTTGTCTCGTGATGTCAGGAATTTTGTGCAGTCCTGTGGGATGTGCTCCCGGTCTAAATCGTGTTCTCGCTCTAGTGGGTTGTTGATGCCTTTGCCTGTCCCCAAGAGGCCATGGACCCATATTTCAATGGATTTCATCTCTGATATGCCTGTCTCTCAAAGGATGACTGTTATTTGGGTGATTTGTGATAGGTTCTCTAAGATGGTTCATCTTGTACCACTCCCTAAGTTGCCGTCTTCCTCTGAGTTGGTGCCCCTGTTTTTACAACAGGTGGTTCGCTTGCACGGGATTCCTGAGAACATTGTATCTGACAGAGGAGTCCAGTTTGTGTCTAGATTTTGGAGAACTTTCTGTTCCAAGCTGGGAATTCAGTTGTCCTTCTCCTCTGCTTTTCACCCTCAGACCAATGGGCAGACAGAGAGAACAAACCAGACCTTGGAGTCATATTTGAGATGTTTTATTTCTGCTGATCAGGATGATTGGGTTTCATTTTTGCCCTTGGCCGAATTTGCTTTAAATAATAGAGCTAGTTCTGCCACTTTGATGTCACCTTTTTTTTGTAACTTTGGGTTTCATCCTCGATTTTCTTCAGGGCAGGTGGAGCCCTCTGCCTGCCCAGGTGTTGACACTGTGGTGGAGAGAATGCACCAGATCTGGGACCAAGTGGTGGATAAGTTATCTCTCTCCCAGGAAAAGGCCCAGCGGTTTTCCAACCGACATAGGACCATTGGTCCCCAGTTTAAGGTTGGTGATATGGTGTGGTTATCATCAAAAAATATTGCTATGAAGGTGGCTTCTCCTAAGTTTAAGCCTAGATTTATTGGACCTTACAAGATTTTGGAGATTATTAATCCGGTCTCTTTTCGTTTGGCTCTTCCTGTCACATTTAAAATCCATAATGTGTTCCATAAATCTTTGTTGAAGAGGTTTGTTGAACCTGTTGTTCCGGGGGTGGCACCTCCAGACCCTGTATTGGTTGAAGGTAACATGGAATATGAGGTAGAGAAAGTACTGGATTCCCGTCTGGCTAGACGGAGACTCCAGTATTTGGTTAAGTGGAAGGGTTATGGTCAGGAGGATAATTCCTGGGCCTCTGCCTCTGATATTCATGCCAAAAGATTGGTGCGTGCCTTTCATCGCGCTCACCCTGATCGCCCTGGTGGCGTGGTTGAGAGTTTGTGACCCCTCCTCAAGGGGGAGGTACTGTTGTGAGTTCATTTTCCCCTTAACTACTGAGGCCCGAGGAACTCCCTCTTCTGATAAAGAAAGGTAGTGAGCCTTATTATCAAACACCTGAGCCTGATGATGATGACTGGCTGAGTGGAGTTACTGACTGGATATAAGGCTGCCGACGCCCTTCTGCCCTGCGGGTGATTTCTCTGTGGGATCCTTGGAGACCAGTCTGAATTCCTGCTCTTCTAAAGCCAAGTTTTCTGCTCGGCTTTTTGCATTTGTGCTTTGACTTTGTTTTGCTTTGTTTTTCTGGATTTCTGCCATTCCCTGCTGGGGTGTGCTGAATTCCTTTAGCTCTGTCTTCTGAAAATACCTGAGTGCTGATTTAGTTTTTGAAGCCTAGCTGCTTCAGGGTCTTTTTCCATATAAGCTTGTTGGCTTATGTCTTTGATAGGGTTTTGGCATATTGCAGACAGCAACCTTCCTTTCCTGTTGTTTAGTTAGCTTGGGCCCCTTCGTTTGCTCAGCCTATCTTTCTATCTGTGTGTTTTTTCATCTTGCTTCACCGTTATTATATGTTGGGGGCTGCCTTTTACTTTGGGGTCTGCTCTGGGGCAGTTTAGATTTCCTTTTCTGTCTTTAGGCTATTTAGCTCTCCGGCTGTGATCGAGGGGTCTAGGGCATCGTAGGAACCCCCCACGGCTACTGCTAGTTGTGTTGATAGTTGCCAACTTCTCTGGTTTTCTGGACGTAGCTTCTATTTTTGTGTCTGCCTCCTACGGTGACTTGTTAAATATTAATAATCCGTTAATTTCTTATAAGACTCAGTTCTGTACATTGCTTTAGCTTACACGACATAGGCTATTTTTAAGCTTGGCTCATGGTAGAAAGACAGCTCCATATATGTAGAGACCACGTGCTTTAGGAGACGTATATAATTCATGGCTAACTGTAGAGGTCGCTCTTCTTCCCTCACCATCATGAAAGACAGACACGAAGATGTCGCCTGTGTTGGGCCATGACATGACATAACAGCTGGTACATTACTTGACGGCGATGTGAGAAGCCGAACTGAGAGACAGCAGCCATTTGCTATTCAGGATCTCGGAGAGAAGAAGAATACATGCTGCTTTGCTATGAACAATGGACAATCTCTCTTTCACTTATTTTTATTCACCTGTTTTTCTGTAATAACCTTTCTTTGATGGAAGAATCCAAATAAACCACTATATTTTTATCTGGTAACTAGTCCTGAGTATTTTACAGGATAAGCATTATTTTACATTGGAGAGCCAGCCAGATCTGAATTTTTGTACTTTTTTGCGGATTTCCCTCAACTTGCCCACAAGGGGGATTGAACTTTGCTCATATGTGCAAGTTGTCAGGAATTCCACTATTCACAAGAATCAGACGGAACCTAGACGTGAGGACTAAGAAGTGCCAGATAGATTGAGAAGTACTACAAGGGCCAAAAGTACCAGACGTAAGCCAGACGTGTGAAGACAGGAACCCAGCGTTGTCCATCAAAGAAACAAGCTGAGACATTTCAAGGTAAGATAAAATGGATGTCATTAATTGTCTTGCTAAGCAGAGTAAATTGAAATTTAAGTCTGTAGACAATTCTAATTCAGAAGTTTTATGGTTAAGTTTATATGCCGAGTGTGAACTCGAGAATCAAAGGTTAGATTCTAAGTTTTTCAATAGAGAAAGAGAGAGATTAAAAAATATTCTACAGATGGTAGATATATTTCATAGATCTGTGTCAGAGAAATCTAAAAATGATTGTGTAGAGGATAGTGATATTCCCGAGATTCACTGTAATGTGGAGAAACAGTTACAAGTAGCAGCAGCTATTGAAGGTGACCTTGCAGACGTGGAACAAGATGGAGAAGTAGGAGGAGACTTCAGAACTGACGTAGAGGACGTACAAGGGAAAGACGTACCACTAAAAATAGACGACTCACAGGCCCAAATCCGAAGGCAAGTAAGAAAAACTTTGCTAACGATATGCGAAATAATACCTGCATATGACAACAAAATGCATGTTTGTAGAAACTCTGAGGTTTTTGAAAGTTGTGTTGATAAATTTGATTTATCTAACGAGGAGAAGAATCAGTTGTTCAAAATGTGGATCCCTGTAACCTTTTCCAGGAGGTTATCTTTAAAGTTATCTGGTGAAACACATGAGAATTTAACTGATAAGGACAGATTAAAAATTCTGATTTTTTGTTCATCAAATGAAAATCATCCAGATATTGATATTCTTCAAAAATTAAGGATTGGTCGGAAGGAATGTATTTTTACGTTCATGTCCATATATGAACGTTTGTATAGAATGCTGAGTGAGAATGTCAAAACACCGTCCCTCATAAGGAGTTTTGTAAGCAAATTTTGGTTTCTAAATCCTGCATCTCGTGTTATTGCGTCACAAAAAGATTCTTTATTTGAATGTGCGCAATCCCTTGATTTTGCCAGAAAACACGAGAATCGTGAGAGGAAAGTAAATTGTGCTAATTTTGTAAAGACAGGCAGAGTAAAATCTTATCCGAAGCCTGTATTAGCAAAACCTTCTAAAATGAGTTTTCCCCAAAATCAAATATATGAAGAACAAAGGAGATCACATGTTTGTTTTAAGCCATATGGAATGATGCAAAATATCACTGAAAAGACACAGATTGAATTAAGAAAAATGATGAGTTCTGATTTTCTTTCTGTAACAAAGATGGCCGAATTTAACAGACAGAAACAGGTGGTGAGTGACATCATGGCCTGTAAACTGAATACTCTGCTCCAAGAATCTATCAGCTTTAAAATGGCAAGAACCTTTCAGGATATTTTTTGCAGAGAAATAAGTATGGGTTTAGGAATTGGCTAGAAAAAGTAATTATATATATATATTTTGTGTAACAGTGTTATACAATTAGTGAGTTATATGTAATTATTTTATAGAGTATAATCCTGTAGTTTTATAGTTTGTGGATATATACATATTCATACAGTATATATAGAGTGTTTGCAGAAGTAGAAATAGTAGAACTGTATTTTTTAATGAAAATTAAAATCTACATCAGTAATAATATTTAGAATATGAATATGATATTAACCTTCTCTTTTATGTTTCCTTTAGAATTTTCATTTCAAAGCAGGACATAATGCGGGAAAAATTCTCTTACAAGGATTTATGCCTTTATTTACACAGGAAGTTGCAATAATTGCATGATTTTATATATCTAACCCTTAAAAGGAAATAACTAACTGCATTTTAAAATATGTTCTGTGTGTGTGCTTTTCTGCTGCATGGCTTGAATGACAACCACAGCATGTGGAATTTGAACCTTGTTCTAATAATACAAGTATACCAGTATACTAGGTCCCTGTTCTTTAGGAAAAGAATTTTTAAGGGGGTCTCAACTTTTGCAAAGCAATGGAATTTTTTTCAGGCCTAAATGTCAAGTATAGCTATACATATACATATATTTATGTCATTTGGGGAATATTCAAAGAAATATTAAGAGACTAAATTGAAATAGTTTACAATGCATTGATAATTAGGATAATTTGGGTTAAAATACGTGTATTCATCACACCTTCGTATGTGAGGTATTTGGTTTAAACTTAATATGTGACACAGTCTGAGTGACAGTGACTGAGTGTATGAGCAGCTGCTGAGCGGTGATGTGATACGTTTGTAAGAGGCCTCAGGATTCTGAATGAGAGAGAAAAAAAAGGAAAAAAAAAAACCCAAAAGCCTTTATCTTTAGGAGAAATATGCAGATCAGTTAAATTATTAGAATATTAGGATATATAATGAAATATTATCTATGCAACATATATTTCTGTATTTCTATAGTAATTATTTCTTGATTTAGTTAATTGTGGATAAGTGCAAAGTGCAATCGCACATCAAAATGGTTTATGCAAATTAATTTTTCCAAAGGATAATTTTTTGATATTAAAATTAATTTTAATGGTTACACATCTTCAGACAAATAATGGTATAAGCAAGTATAATATTTACACAATTTATAAATTAATTCTTTTTAATTTTGGTTTTGATAAATGAATTATTTCATAGAACAATATTTTTTTGGTATTAAGGGGGAAAATATGTTTTTGATCCTGACTACATCATCACATTTGATTAATACCTCTTCTTCACACATTTTAATAGGAAAAAAATATTAATAAGGTACAATGGTATAAGTATTGGGTATAATAACAAGTATTATAAAGAGTCATTTCTTTACACTAAGAGGAATTACATGCAAAGTTGCATAATTTGAATATTTTGGTAACACAAGTTTATGACAATTATGAAATAATCCAGATCATGGAAATATTAAGGGTATATGTTACTGAAGACATAACTACTCTGCATCAACATAAAGGCCTTATTCTTATTTTTATTTTTATTCTTATTTTTCATTATTTTTAATTCTTTCACCAATATTTAGTGGGGTAATGTCTACTGAGAATATTGCTTCATTAAATATAGCAATTATATGGTTCTATTACTAAGGAAAATGTTTCACTTCTGAGTTATATGCAACAATTCTTTTATTCATTCATTCGCTCACTCATATATTCTTATTTTGGTTCATGGCTTTACATTCCTACATATTATTAGTATAATAAATATATTCCTTATTAATAAAGATGAAAACACTGGTTACATAAAACACAGTGACACCTATGGGTTGAAAAAGGTAATTACACCTAAGACATAAAAAAAAAAAAAATGTTCTATCACATGAAAAAAATATGGATAATAATTAGTGTTGAGCATTCCGATACCGCAAGTATCGGGTATCGGCCGATACTTGCTGTATCGGAATTCCGATACCGACTTCCGATATTTTTTCAATATCGGAATTCGGCATCGGAATCGGAAGTTCAGTTGATTGACAGCCTGACGTCATCATGATGCGCGGTGTGTGCGCATCATGATGCGCCGTCATTTCGGGCCTTCCGGGGGTCTCTGCCGGCCTGCCGGGGGGCTGTGCCGGCCTGCCGGGGGGCTGTGTGGACTGCCCGGGGTCTGTACCGGCCTGCCGGGGGGCTGTGCCGGCCTGCCGGTGGTCTGTGCACCCTGTGGGGGTCTGTACCGGCCTGCCGGGGGGCTGTGCCGGCCTGCCGGTGGTCTGTGCACCCTGTGGGGGTCTGTACCGGCCTGCCGGGGGGCTGTGCCGGCCTGCCGGTGGTCTGTACCGGCCTGCCGGGGGGCTGTGCCGGCCTGCCGGGGGGCTGTGCTGATGTCCGGGGGTCTGTGCAAGCATCGTCCGATGGGACTACAAGTCCCATCTGGCGATGCCTGCTACCATGACAGTGATTGACACATTAGCCAATGATGGGACAGTAGTAGTCCCATCATCCGGCTAATGTGTTAAATGTTAAAAAAAAAAAAATACTACATACATACTACATGCATGCTACATACATACTACATGCTACATACATAGTACATATATACTACATACAGTGCCTACAAGTAGTATTCAACCCCCTGCAGATTTAGCAGGTTTGATAAGATGCAAATAAGTTAGAGCCTTCAAACTTCACACAAGAGCAGGATTTATTAACAGATGCATAAATCTTACAAACCAAAAAGTTATGTTGCTCAGTTAAATTTTAATACATTTTAAACATACAAGTGTGGGTCAATTATTATTCAACCCCTAGGTTTAATATTTTGTGGAATAACCCATGTTTGCAATTACAGCTAATAATCGTCTTTTATAAGACCTGATCAGGCCGGCACAGGTCTCTGGAGTTATCTTGGCCCACTCCTCCATGCAGATCTTCTCCAAGTTATCTAGGTTCTTTGGGTGTCTCATGTGGACTTTAATCTTGAGCTCCTTCCACAAGTTTTCAATTGGGTTAAGGTCAGGAGACTGACTAGGCCACTCAACACCTTGATTTTTTGCCTCTTGAACCAGGCCTTGGTTTTCTTGGCTGTGTGCTTTGGGTCGTCTTGTTGGAAGATGAAATGACGACCCATCTTAAGATCCTTGATGGAGGAGCGGAGGATCTTGGCCAAAATCTCCAGGTAGGCCGTGCTATCCATCTTCCCATGGATGCGGACCAGATGGCCAGGCCCCTTGGCTGAGAAACAGCCCCACAGCATGATGCTGCCACCACCATGCTTGACTGTAGGAATGGTATTCTTGGGGTCGTATGCAGTGCCATCCAGTCTCCAAACGTCACGTGTGTGGTTGGCACCAAAGATCTCGATCTTGGTCTCATCCTACCAGAGAACCTTGAACCAGTCTGTCTCAGAGTCCTCCAAGTGATCATGAGCAAACTGTAGACGAGCCTTGACATGACGCTTTGAAAGTAAAGGTACCTTACGGGCTCGTCTGGAACGGAGACCATTGCGGTGGAGTACGTTACTTATGGTATTGACTGAAACCAATGTCCCCACTGCCATGAGATCTTCCCGGAGCTCCTTCCTTGTTGTCCTTGGGTTAGCCTTGACTCTTCGGACAAGCCTGGCCTCGGCACGGGAGGAAACTTTCAAAGGCTGTCCAGGCCGTGGAAGGCCAACAGTAGTTCCATAAGCCTTCCACCTCCGGATGATGCTCCCAACAGTGGAGACAGGTAGGCCCAACTCCTTGGAAAGGGTTTTGTACCCCTTGCCAGCCTTGTGACCCTCCACAATCTTGTCTCTGATGGCCTTGGAATGCTCCTTTGTCTTTCCCATGTTGACCATGTATGAGTGCTGTTCACAAGTTTGGGGAGGGTCTTAAATAGTCAGAAAAGGCTGGAAAAATAGATAATTAATCCAAACATGTGAAGCTCATTGTTCTTTGTGCCTGAAATACTTCTTAATACTTTAGGGGAACCAAACAGAATTCTGGTGGTTTGAGGGGTTGAATAATAAATGACCCTCTGAATAAACTTTTCACAATTTAAAAAAAAATTAAACAAAGAAATAACATTCTTTTTTGCTGCAGTGCATTTCACACTTCCAGGCTGATCTACAGTCCAAATGTCACAATGCCAAGTTAATTCCGAATGTGTAAACCTGCTAAATCTGCAGGGGGTTGAATACTACTTGTAGGCACTGTACATACTACATACATGCTACATACATGCTGCATGCTACATACATACTACATACATACTACATGCATGCTACATGCATGCTACATGCATGCTACATACATACTACATGCATGCTACATACATACTACATGCATGCTACATACATACCACATACATACTACATACATACTACATGCATACTACATGCATGCTACATACATACTACATGCATGCTACATACATACTACATGCTACATACATACCACATACATACTACATACTACATATATACTACATGCATGCTACATACATACTACATGCTACATACATACTACATGCTACATACATACCACATACATGCTACATACATACTACATATATACTACATGCATGCTACATACATACTACATACATACTACATGCATACTACATACATACTACATGCATGCTACATACATACTACATGCTACATACATACTACATACATACTACATGCTACATACATACTACATATATACTACATGCATGCTACATACATACTACATGCTACATACATACCACATACATACCACATACATGCTACATACTACATGCATACTACATGCATACTACATACATACTACATGCATGCTACATGCTACATACATACCACATACATACTACATACATACTACATGCTACATACATACTACATATATACTACATGCATGCTACATACATACTACATGCTACATACATACCACATACATACTACATACATGCTACATACATACTACATATATACTACATGCATGCTACATACATACTACATATATACTACATGCATGCTACATACATACTGCATGCTACATGCATGCTACATACATACTACATGCTACATACATACCACATATATACTACATACATACAATACATTCATACAATACATACATAGACATACAGTACATATAACATAGAGTAACATACTTACCAATACTTGTCACATTGTTCCCCGAAGCCATTGTCTTTTCCGGAATAAATATTAACATAACAAACCACAAAAATACTCACCCACGATCCGAAGCAGTCCACGAGTGTGTCCCACGACGATCTTGGGTAGAGAACGGCAGCATCAGATGATGCTGCCGTTCTCTACGGGCTGCAGGAATCCAATGACGGAAGGTAGGTATCCTTCCGCACTGTATTCCTCCGCCACTTAAAAAAAAAAAAGTCCCTAGTCTCACTTTATGCCATTGCTGTGTGGGAATTTCCCACACAGCAGCCATTTGCTATTCAGGATCTCGGAGAGAAGAAGAATACATGCTGCTTTGCTATGAACAATGGACAATCTCTCTTTCACTTATTTTTATTCACCTGTTTTTCTGTAATAACCTTTCTTTGATGGAAGAATCCAAATAAACCACTATATTTTTATCTGGTAACTAGTCCTGAGTATTTTACAGGATAAGCATTATTTTACATGACTCAATCATAACAGGTGTCATTCTTACTTAATCATGACAGATTGATCTCCAGCCCTGTCCTCATCAACACCCACACCTGTGTTAATGGAGCAATCACTGAAACGATGTTAGCTGGTCCTTTTAAGGCAGGGCTGCAATGATGTTGAAATGTGTTTTAGGGGATAAATTTAATTTTCTAGGCAAATATTGACTTTGCAAGTAATTGCTGTTAAGCTGATCACTCTTTAGAACATTCTGGAGCATATGCAAATTGCCAATAGAAAAAATGAAGCAGTAGACTTTGTAAAAATTAATATTTGTGTCATTCTCAAAACTTTTGGCCATGACTGTATGAGAACATTGAATATATGGTGTTTAAACTGCATTACTGCTGCATAGAAAATACTTACAAAACAAAAGGTACTAAATGCACAAATTGACCTATTCATGTGTGCCCACCAGCCACAATACGACCTTTCTCTTTGAATTTGACGGGTGTGCTTAGCCATACCCGTGTCTCCTTCCCCAACTTCATCCATTTTAGCAGAATGGCCGTAAAAAGGTGTATTTTTTTGTACAACACAAAGTTCTTTATGCCAGAAAGCTGGTGTAAAACGTTGATGAATCAGCTCTTATATGCCTTCCTTTAACTGCATTGATATCAGAATGTCGTCATTTAGAGCACTGATGCTGGGCGTGAAAGGTCAGCACCCGTCTCCTCTGTATGATCTTACCAGAACAGTCTCCTGCAACAGGCAAATAGACTAGGGAAAAGCAGACGTTTCAAAGGTTCTTACACACAATTTTATCGTAAGAATGAAGACAAACCCCCTAATAGAGTGATTTGCAAAATTTCAAAACTTTCCATGCTGGACAAAATTGAAAACAAGTTTAGTAATTCTTTACAACCAGACTTTTTCTGTTTCTCTGTTGCTACCTTGCTTTTGTTCATATATTACATGATAAGTTAAAACCACAAAGCAAAAATGTAATATTGACAGTCTTTTATTATACACAGAAGACATACAATATTTTTTTAAATTATCAGCATTATGCAGAATGCAAAATACATTTTCTTCTTTACATTTCAATCAGCTCTGATCTTTATAGGTATTATTCCCTTTCAAATATAAGGGTGTGTGCACACATTGCGGATTCTGCTGCAGATTTGCAGCGGATTTGGCCCTGTGGATCCGCAGCAGTTCCGCAAGCAATGTACAGTACCATGTTAGCCTATGGGATTTCAAAACCGCAGTGCCCACGGTGCGGATTTTTCAGTGCGGATTTGCTGCGGTTTTAAATCTATAGCATGTCAAGTCTTTATGAGGATTCCGCAGCGGTTTGACACCTGTTCCATTGTCCAGGTGTCAAACCGCAGGGGAAAACCGTTGGCAAATCCGCACTGTGTGCACTCACCCTAATTGCTCTCTTGCTGCATTTTGTTTTAAAAAAAACAAACCTAGGCCTACCAACGACGCTGCTCCTGGTATGTGGCTTTGATGTCACGTCAGCCAATCATCGAGACAAGCCCCGCTCAGAACTACGTCCGGAATCCCTCGCTCACAACTACACCGGAATGCCCCGCTCATAGATATGCCCCGCTCAGAGCTACATCCAGAATGCCCCGCTCAGAGCTACGTCTGGAATGCCCTGCTCAGAGCTACGTCCGGAATGCCCCGCTCAGAGCTACGTCCAGAATGCCCCGCTCAGAGCTACGTCCAGAATGCCCCGCTCAGAGCTACGTCTGGAATGCCCCGCTCAGAGCTATGTCCAGAATGACCCCCCCGTTCAGAGCTATGTCCGGAATGACCCCCCCCTCCCCGTTCAGAACTACACCAGAATGCCCCGTTCAGAAATACTGAGCTCAGGGATCGGCAGCTGCACTATCAAGGTGACGACAGTGTCGTATCCCATGCTACATAGTTGCCCAGTCACCAGTGTACCTGGGGAAGATGACTACAGCACAGTTTGATGTTAAAACAAAATGAATAGAGGGACAAACTATATTTCAAAGACAATTCCTCTAAGTAACCTCTCTCTGCTCATTTCCTCAGCCATAGTTGAAGGTTACAAGTAATGATGAGCTGTACCCTATAAAACAAAGTTACTAAAGGCTGTTTTGATCAGAGTAGAAAACCTGACAGTATTAAATCAAAGGAACATCAAACATTATCAATGTTGCAATAAATTATTTCTTCGGGTTATGTTCAGACCACAGTTTTATATAGATTTCAAGTAAAGTGCAGCACCTTCGATTAATGTCTATTTAAATAAAATATTTTAGGTTCAAAATCTTTAATACAGTATAAAAGTGGATTGTATACCTCAGTTTATAAGGTTATTAATAAGAAATCTTTGTAGATTTGCTTGTTCTATTGATTTGTGCAGTCTCTTGACTTAATAGTGACTACTTCAATAAAAGGTAATTGAACTAGAAACCTGTTCCTGCTGAACTGCTCACTAAACGGGAATAAATCTTTATTGACACCTGAACCAAAAATATCAGGAATCACATAGTATTGTAGGCACTGCCAAGCATTGTTAGGAGCCGGGATTTTTCCGCTGTACGAGATAGATCCCAAGCCTTGTCTGGTGCAGCATTCTCCCATTCAGTTTCAGCCACTGGGATGACTGCTCAGCACAGACTCCAGCCTTAGCGCCTTGCCCAGGCTCATGCTGCACGTATAGTTGCTGCAGGCTCTCCAGCTAAGCCTATGGTGACTACTGGTATACACGTGCAGTGTTGTACTCTGGAGCCTAAGTACAGATTTCATCCTACTGAGCATGTCCTGGATGTGGTGCCTTCTCATTGGTGCTCGGACATCACCTGCTCTGGTTATGTGGCAGCTTCTGATTGGTCCACAGGCAAGGTCCTGTCTGTCTGGATTTGAGCTGTATGTATAAAAGGTCCTCTGGAGCGCACGCCAGTGTGCTAGTATCATGTGTGTTTGGTGGCTACTTTACCATCCTGTGTGCACGTGTGCCGCACAGTGGACCCCGGGTTGTGAATGCACCTTATTATAATTTCTTATTTGGTGTGTTGCACCAATCCTAACAAGCATACATTGGATTTCTTCATTGTGACTCAGTATAGCAGTTAATTATATCTCCAAGTTTTGATTGGATGCAATGATTGTAATGGTATCATGTAAATTAAATTAATCCTTTTCTTAATTTTCTTGATATCTTAGACTGGTAATAGATTCTGGGTGATAATACAAACCCAAGAAAGTTGACCATTAGCGGTTCTCCTGCAGAATCTAGTACTTGCTGAATTGAATATTAAACAGATTACACACAACAGAATAATTTGGGGCTTATTTATCTAGCTCATTTTTTTGTATTTTGTGTATATGCTTTCTACAGTATTTTTTTTATATATATAATGGCCAACAATGTGCTTTATTCTAGAGCATTGTGTTTTTACACTGCCCTATAATAACAGCTAAATAGGACTGAGTAGTTATGGATACACAAGGAGAAGCTAGGCACCCACATAAGAAGGCAGAAACTAATAAAGCCCAGTACAGACTTTACAGTGACATTTATCACACGTTTGGGCTGTGTTTTAGCCTGTAACTAGGACTAATGTGGCAGCTTCAGGTATAGGGGAAAGAAGTATTAAAAAAAATGTAAAAATAAAAGTATTTGAAAAGAAAATAATAAATCCCCGATTTAAAAAAACAAAAACAAAAAAAACAACAACAATCATTTCACCAATCATAGATGAAGCTCTGCCTCTGACACATTCACCATGACAAGGGCAAGTACTATACTAAAGTAACATTGCACAACGGCAGAAAAAAATATCTATATATTAAAAGGCGATATCTCTAAAATAATAATGCCCTTTTGTCATGAAAAAAAGATGCAAATATAGCTATTTGACCAGTGTAAGCAAAATCCCCTTCCCCAAATAACAAAAAGAAAATTGTACTATTATTAAGGGGTGCAAAGATACTATTTGGGCGCTGTCCTGAGAGTGAATTTCAATCCTCCCTGGAGCTGCCGGCTTTCAGTCATAGAGGTGTGCCTGGAGCGATCACAGTAGCAGCTCACAGAACTGATAGCAGCGGCAGTAACCACGTCTCGGCACTGTGATTGACAGCTTGTGGTGCAGTGCATCTGTGCAGAGTAAGCTGTCAATCAAAGTGCTAGGGCGTACTTACAGCCACCACTCAATGCGGTGGCTCTCGGGAAGAATAAAAACAGTTTTCAAAGGTGAACACTCACTTTAACAGTAAATTAAACTGTGAATACATTAAATTGTACATAACACGTGCTTCTCACTAAATTAGAATATCATCAAAAAGTTAATTTCAGTTCTTCAATACAAAAAAGTGAACTCCTATATTATATAGAGTCATTACAGACAGAGTGATCTATTTCAAGTGTTTATTTCTGTTAATGTTGATGATTATGGCTTACAGCCAATGAAAACCCAAAAGTCATTATCTCAGTAAATTAGAATACTTTATAACACCAGCTTGAAAAATGATTTTAACATCCAAAATGTTGGCCTACTGAAATGTATGTACAGTAAATGCACTCAGTACTTGGTCGAGGCTCCTTTTGCATTAATTACTGCATCAATGCGACGTGGTATGGAGGTGATCAGCATGTGGCACTGCTGAGGGTTTATGGAAGCCCAGGTTGCTTTCATAGTAGCCTTCAGCTTGTCGGCATTATTGGGTCTGGTGTCTCATCTTCCTCTTGACAATACCCCATAGATTCTCTATGGGGTTAAGGTCAGGCAAGTTTGCTGGCCAATCAAGCACAGTGATACTGTTGTTTTCACACCAGCTGTTGGTACTTTTGGCAGTGTGGACAGCTGCTAAGTCCAGCTGAAGAATGAAATTTCCCATCTCCAAAAAGCTTGTCGGCAGAGGGAAGCATGAAGTGCTCTAAAATTTCCTGGTAGATGTCTTTGCTGACTTTGGTCTTGATAAAACACAGTGAACCTACACCAGCAGATGACATGGCTCCCCAAACCATCACTGATTGTGGAAACTTCACACTAGACCTCAAGCAGCTTGGATTGTGGCCTCTCCACTCTTCCTCCAGACTCTCAGACCTTGATTTCCAAATGAAATGCAAAATTTACTTTTATCTGAAAACAACACCTTGGACCACTGAGCAACAGTCCAGTTCTTTTTCTCCTTGGCCCAGGTAAGACGCTTCTGGCGTTGTCTATTGGCCAAGAGTGGCTTGACACAAGGAATGCGACACTGGCAGCCCATGTCCTGGATACGTCTGTGTGTGGTGGCTCTTGAAGCAATGACTCCAGCAGCAGTCCACGTCTTGTAAATCTCCCCCAAATTTTTGAATGTCCTTTTCTTACCAATCCTTTCAAGGCTGCGGTTATCCCGGTTCTTTTTCTCCTTGGCCCAGGTAAGACGCTTCTGGTATTGTTTATTGGCCAAGAGTGGCTTGACACAAGGAATGCAACACTGGTAACCCAAGTCCTGGATACGTCTGTGTGTGGTGGCTCTTGAAGCAATGACTCCAGCAGCAGTCCACACCTTGTAAATCTCCCCCAAATTTTGGAATGTCCTTTTCTTACCAATCCTTTCAAGGCTGCGGTTATCCAGGTTGCTTGTGCACCTTTTTCTACCACACTTTTTCCTTCCACTCAACTTTCCATTAATATGCTTGGAAACACCACTCTGTGAACAGCCAGCTTCTTTAGCTATGTCCTTTTGTGGCTCTGGACATCTGTCAAATCAGCAGTCTTCCCCATGATTGTGGAGCTACTGAAACAGACTAAGGGACCTTTTTAAACCCTTAGGAAGCCTTGCAGGTGTTTTAGTTAATTATTCTAATTTACTGAGATAATGACTTTTGGGTTTTCCTTGGCTGTAAGCCATAATCATCAACATTAACAGAAATAAATACTTGAAATAGATCACTCTGTTTGTAATGACTATATAATATATGAGTTTCACTTTTTGTATTGAAGAACTGAAATAAATTAACTTTTTGATGATATTTAATTTTTTGAGAAGCACTTGTAAATCAAAACTGTTCTATATTTGCACTTCATTTTTTAAACTTAATTTAATAATAATTTAATATTAGGAGAAAAATGTTTAAGCTCTTAGTTAGTTTGCTTATAGTAAAATTATTAATATTTTCCCTTTCTTACAAGTAATTAGTATTCCTGATAAGATGTACAGTATAGTCTTACAGTCAGCGTTAAAGGGTTTGTTGCATCCTCTTATCTCCAGGAGCACATCGCTCCCCAGCCTCCCGACACCTTGTTTGATGGGGCAGCGGGGATGGAGAGTTCCTTTAGATTGACAGACCTCTGCCCTCTCCCATTCTGTAAACAAAGGCATCTTTGCCTCAACAGCAAAAGAGAAGCAGAGGGATACGGAAGCTGGCCAGATCCAACCAGCTTCAGATCAGTGCGTTCAAACTCCATAGCAAAGAACTTGAAAGTGCTGTGTTCTTTGCCTAGAAGAACGACCACCTCTGATAGACTGCAGAAGTGGTTGGTAACGGGTAACTAAACTACAGAATTAAAAATTCCTCCAATTCTTCAAACTCGCAGAGTATTTTTAATAAGAGATAAATTGTAAAGTTGCTTGTTTTTGCAGCCACTTTACAATTTTACACATTTAAGAAGATGAGACAACCCCTTTTAACAAGGACTATCCAACTGCTCATACATAGGCTGACTGTTACATTCCTGTACACCATTCATTTCAAGGAATCACTGAATACAACAACGTTGTTGTATATTTTTGCTGACAGTCAACAATCAGTAACAGAACGATTAGTACATTATTGGATTGTACTAGCTGTAGTGAGTGGTATTTGGAATCATAATTTGCAGAAAAACAGATGCAAGAACCACTTGTTGAAGTAAATGACCGCAGCAAGCAGATGCATGGAGATCACATACTTCATCTTAGTGTAATGTCTCTGGCTATAAATGCCTCATTAGAATTTGTCATTGAAATGTATAGCAGTATGCAAGCTTTAAGGTATTCCTTGCAAAGCTAAGGATACTAAGGGATTCGTATCAGAAAATGAACTAATAGTTCTTCGATCAATGTTTCTTTTTAGTTGTGGAAACTTTCCTTGCCTCGGATATTATAAAGGCATTATATATCCGAAAGAATTAGGGACTGGAGTCACACAGCAAAGTATATTATCCAGAGAACATGCTAATGACTAGAGTATCTCATTCTAAAAAAATCATCTCGTATGCTCTCAGTGTCGACCTCTTCAGTGCCAAACCAAATGACTTTCCCATTATTGATATCTTCCTTTAACTTTCGCTTAGAAACTGTCAAAGTTCCAGGGTCCTCTGTAATGTTGCGGCCGGTCATCAATACGTAACAAGCGTGACGGCTGCGTTCAAACAGGGCAGCTAAGAAATAAAAAATGAAAGATTGTTGAACATTGGAGTAATATGTTTTCAATGCAACAAGCGTACAAAGCTATGACCTGACATAAATAAACTAAGGGCGTCTGCACAAAATCACAAAAGGAGTATTAAAATGCATGTGACACCTCATACTGGATAATTGTCCCGGAAAGCCCAGGAGACTCCAAGAAGAAAGGGGATATTCCGGAATCCACAATGATCTAGACCACATCCTGAACCCAGGCATCATCAAAACATGGCCTGCTATGATGCCTGTGCGAGAAAGGTAGGTACTGGGAGAGGTGAGAGGTTAAAGCCCAGTCTGAAGTTGTAAATAGCGGTAGGGTCTGATAGGGATAATAGATTAAGATCTCACAGAATCATTAACCCCCTTCACGAGCATATAATGTAAACTTGTGTCATATGGGCACAGAGGGAAATTTGGACAGGCATCTGCCTGTAACATCAATGCCAAGCACTAGCTATGGTCGCTGTTGTTCAACTATGTAGATGCCGTAATCAATCACTGACAGTGACATTTCAATGGCTTGGCTTCTGGGCCACTCATGCAACAGCTCCCATGAGGCACCCCGCTTACATCCGCCACCCGAGATCACATCCAGTGGGTTACCATACCATCACCGCTGGTGCATGAAGGACAATCATAAAACCAAAGGAAAAGACTTTTTATAATGAAAGATTTTTCTTTCCGTGTGAAAATTAAGTAGGCTGTCAAAATTTACATCCTAAAAAGAAAGACAGGAGGCGCAAAGTAGGGATGGCACTAATACAAAAGACATGATATAAATAACATGATAATGTGCCAAACAAAAGGGTTGTGTTATGTAATTAAATTCCTTTGTAATAAATTGTATGTGGGTCGTACAAATGCAAAAATACACGAGCCACCCATTGTCCCAGCATTATGATGAAATACATAATGTGAGAAGTGAAGGCAGTGAATATATGAGATTGAAATATTTGTGATGAATTGGAAGAATTTTAGTGGAAACATATGCCGTATTTTTCGGACTATAAGACACACTTATTTCCTCCCAAAATTGGGAGGAAAATGGAGGGGGTGCGTCTTATGTCCGGATGTACTTGTTGTGGATGAGGAGGTGGGGGGAGCGGTAGTGGCGGAGCAATGGGTCACAGGAGGCAGCAGCGGGCTGCTGCGCCTAACCCCTCTGTCTGCTCCTAAACACAAGCTAATATTCACTGCTCACCATGCCCATAATCTCTCCCATCTCTATGCACTGAAGCCGGCACCGAGAGGTGAGAGGGACTATTTAGGTGGAGAGCAGGCTCCTGCAGCTGCACGTGTGTCAGCTATTAAAGAGTTTCAATTACAATGTTGTAAGGGTTCTCAAAGTCAAATCATACATATATATCCCTTAAAAATGGTTCTTTATTGTTTAAAAAAAACCCACAAATGTGGTATACACCAGAAAAAGCGTGACTAAAGATGAAAAACAAAAATAAAGTGTTCAAACAAACAAGCCCATACTAAGGTGACACCTTGGAATCCCTCGTAAAGACTAAGCTGTATCCTGCCTGTCCGCGGAGGTTGGCACCCTAGGGGGGAACGTTGTGGCGCCCCCGCTCAACGATGGCTGTCCCTAGGGGCCCTGATAAGCCCTACCGCCACTAGTGGTCCCTTCTACCCGATGCAAGACATGGGAACCCCTATCTCTAGACAGAGACCAAGCTGCTCTAAAGAGGACCCTGTGTCCCAAAGCAAAGAGGTTAAAATTAAATAGAACACATATGGCAATCGGTGGTCAGATTAGAGCAAGAGACATCATAATAGAAAAAACAATTTGTGAATAGTGCCTCAATCTCATGTAGAAGATCTCTTAATATATAGAAAAGGCACTGACTCTAATAAGTCATAACACACAGAACGGATAAAGGCTATATCCCATTGCTGTATAAATACAGAAAAAATGCAGAACTGCCACAGCGATACTCATCTGCATTTTCTGCCACCTGGCAGAGCCACCACCCAGTTCCCCTCAAGAGAGGCATCCCGAAGGGACAATTCCTACGATTGAGGAGGAATTGTTCCAGGAATGACCTGTTCCATAAACAGGCTGGTGACATGTTCTGTAGGTTTAAGGCAAAGGGATACCCACAACATGTTTTAAACACGGCGTATGACTTTGCAAGGAAAGCAGACAGGGGTAAATTGCTGCAGAAACGAGAGACTGGAGACTCGACAGAAATAATAAGAGTCATCGTGGACTTTTGATGTAAATCATCAGGAGGTCAGGAAGGTCCTGTCCAAGCACTGGGATGTCCTTAGGTTTGATCCGGATTTGAAAAATATCATTGGTGAGCGTCCCAATATTACCTTTTAGAAAGGGCAAATCAATCAAGGACATGCTGGTCCATAGCCTTTATAGGAGACCAGGGGTTGGTGGGACATGGCTAGATAGGAGACCCTGCGGCTTTTTTAAGTGTGGGGATTGCAGTTTTTGTAAATATATGAGATCAGGGAAGTCCTTTTGTAGTGCGAGTACAGGCAAGATTTTCTATCATCGTGACTTCTCTAACTGCAAGACAACAGGGGTCATCTATATGGCCACGTGCTCGTGCCCTAAAAATTATATAGGTAAGACTAGGAGAGAGTTCAGAAGAAGAGTGGGGGAACATCTTGGGGACATAAGGCATCAAAGAGAAACCCCGCTTGCAATGCATATGTGGACGTGCCATAAAGGCGACCTCGGTGACATCAAATTTTGTGCTATAGAGGTTGTTAATGTTAACCCAAGAGGAGGTAATGTGGACAAGGTGATTCTTAGGAGAGAATGTGAATGGATATTCAGGATGGAGTCCCTAGAGCCGAGGGGGTTGAATGAGCAACTGTCGTTTGCCTGTTTCTTATGAGCCACAGTAGAATAATGTGTTCTGCTTTGAGGATATTGGTCTTTTGGGTTTTGTTTGTGTTTCCCATTTTTACATGTGGGTGATATACTTCGGAGTGGACAGCGATTCTAAGCCGCAGCGCTTTGAGAGCGCTGTGAGATGGCTTATCCACAGACATTTGATTGGCGATCCAGCAGTGACGCTGCGTGTATGTCAGACGTGGCAAACAGTTTCAGCTCTGCTGATTGGTGAATGCTGGGAGACTTTCTGTCTGAGGACATCGGATTGGTCACCATGACGCTGCTGGAGAGTCCGGTTAGCTGATTGGAGCAACAGTGGATGGGTGTCGAGGCAATTGGCGCGCAGAGACGCCATGCAACGTGAGTGGGCGGAGCTGTTGCTCTGCGCGGCGGCTTTAAAGAGGGGAGTTGCACTGAGTATCGGTAAGCTATTTGCACCTTTATGGGACACAAGATATCGCAGCATCGGACCTCCTGATGAGCCTAATAAGGCGAAACGCGTTGAGGCGTTAACTGGTTGTTGGCAGGTGGCAGAAAATGCAGATGAGTATCGCTGTGGCAGTTCTGCATTTTTTCTGTATTTATACAGCAATGGGATATAGCCTTTATCCGTTCTGTGTGGTATGACTTATTAGAGTCAGTGCCTTTTCTATATATTAAGAGATCTTCTACATGAGATTGAGGCACTATTCACAAATTGTTTTTTCTATTATGATGTCTCTTGCTCTAATCTGACCACCGATTGCCATATGTGTTCTATTTAATTTTAACCTCTTTGCTTTGGGACACAGGGTCCTCTTTAGAGCAGCTTGGTCTCTGTCTAGAGATAGGGGTTCCCATATCTTGCATCGGGTAGAAGGGACCACTAGTGGCGGTAGGGCTTATCAGGGCCCCTAGGGACAGCCATCGTTGAGCGGGGGCGCCACAACGTTCCCCCCTAGGGTGCTAACCTCCGCGGACAGGCAGGATACAGCTTAGTCTTTACGAGGGATTCCAAGGTGTCACCTTAGTATGGGCTTGTTTGTTTGAACACTTTATTTTTGTTTTTCATCTTTAGTCACGCTTTTTCTGGTGTATACCACATTTGTGGTTTTTTTTAAACAATAAAGAACCATTTTTAAGGGATATATATGTATGATTCAGCTATTAAAGAGAATGAATATTCACTGCTCCCCACACCCATGGGAGTGGAGAGCAGTGAATATTCATTCCCTTTATTAGAGGGCTCACATGATCGCCCAGCCGCAGCAGGAAGCCAGCGGCTGTGCCTACTCTGCACGCTATTAAAGTAAATGAATACTCACTGCTGTCCACTCCTATAGTCCCGGGCATGGGGAGCAATGAGTATACCGGCAGCTGTTCTCGGCTTGTTAGCAGGGCATGACATTACTGTCATGTGCAACTTACAAGCTGACATCAGCTGCTGGATTCGGAACAGGACACTGCGAGGGAAGGTTTTTTTTTTTTTATATTTCTCTGATGGGGTTCATGCATACCAGGATGGGGATGGGGGCCTTGCATACCAGGATAAGGATGAGGGGGCCATGAATATCAGGATAAGGATGAGGGGGCCATGAATATCAGGATAGGGATGAGGGTGCCATGCATACCAGGATAGGGATGAGGTGACAATGTATACCTGGATGGGAATGGGGCCATGCATACCAGGATGGTGATAAGGGGTCATACTAGGATAGGGATGAGGGTGCCATGCATACCAGGATGGTGATGAGGGAGCTATCTATACCTGGATGGGATATATTAGTACAGAATTGACCACATTTTTTACTACAATTTTTTTTTCTATTTTTCTCCTCTAAAAACTAGGTGCGTCTTATATTTGGAAAATTACAGTAGTTTATACATGAACCAGTTAAGTTTAATATAAGGATTAGGAGTAGACATTTTAGTATGTAAAATAAAAATATATATTATTACACATATCGGGACCATATAAGGAGAGTAACAGCAGCAAATAAAGATAGTCGGAGTTTTGTGATTATACAGTTAGGTCCATATATATTTGAACAGAGACAACATTTTTCAATTTTTGGTTCTAGACATTACCACAATGAATTTTAAACAAAACAATTCAGATGTAGTTGAAGTTCAGACTTTCAGCTTTCATTTGAGGGTATCCACATTAAAATTGGATGAAGGGTTTAGGAGTTTCAGCTCCTTAACATGTGCCACCCTGTTTTTAAAGGGACCAAAAGTAATTGGACAGATTAAATAATTGTAAATAAAATGTTCATTTCTAGTACTTGGTTGAAAACCCTTTGTTGGCAATGACTGCCTGAAGTCTTGAACTCATGGACATCACCAGACGCCGTGTTTCCTCCTTTTTGATGCTCTGCCAGGCCTTCACTGTGGTGGTTTTCAGTTGCTGTTGGTTTGTGGTCCTTTCTGTCTGAAGTTTAGTCTTTAACAAGTGAAATGCATGCTCAATTGGGTTGAGATCAGGTGACTGACTTGGCCATTCAAGAATATTCCACTTCTTTGCTTTAATAAATTCCTGGGTTGCTTTGGCTTTATGTTTTGGGTCATTGTCCATCTGTAGTATGAAACGACGACCAATCAGTTTGGCTGCATTTGAACACACAGTATGGCTCTGAATACATCAGAATTCATTCAGCTGCTTCTGTCCTGTGTCACATCATCAATAAACATTAGTGACCCAGCGCCACTGGCAGCCATGCATGCCCAAGCCATCACACTGCCTCCGCTGTGTTTTACAGATGATGTGGTATGCTTTCATGAGCTGTACCACGCCTTCGACATACTTTTCTCTTTCCATCATTCTGGTAGAGGTTGATCTTGGTTTCATCTGTCCAAAGAATGTTCTTCCAGAACTGTGCTGGCTTTTTTAGATTTTTTTTTAGCAAAGTCCAGTCAAGCCTTTTTATTCTTGATGCTTATGAGTGGCTTGCACCATGCAGTGAACCCTCTGTATTTACTTTCATGCAGTCTTCTCTTTATGGTAGATTTGGATATTGATACGCCTACCTCCTGGAGAGTGTTGTTCACTTGGTTGGCTGTTGTGAAGGGGTTTATCTTCACCATGGAGATTATTCTGCGATCATCCACCACTGTTGTCTTCCGTGGGCGCCCAGGTCTTTTTGCATTGATGAGTTCACCAGTGCTTTCTTTCTCAGGATGTACCAAACTGTAGATTTTGCCACTCCTAATGTTGTAGCAATTTCTCAGATGAGTTTTTTCTGTTTTTGCAGCTTAAGAATGGCTTGTTTCAACTGCATGGAGAGCTCCTTTGACCGCATGTTTCCTTCACAGCAAAACCTTCCAAATGCAAGCACCACACCTCAAATCAACTCCAGGCCTTTTATCTGCTTAATTGAGAATGACATAACGAAGGGATTGCCCACACCTGTCCATGAAATAGCCTTGGAGTCAATTGTCCAATTAATTTTGGTCCAATTTTAATGTGGACACCCTCAAATGAAAGCTGAAAGTCTGAACTTCAACTGCATCTGAATTGTTTTGTTTAAAATTCATTGTGATAATGTCTAGAACCAAAATTAGAAAAATGTTGTCTCTGTCCAAATATATATGGACCTAACTGTATGCGGTAATGACATGTCAATTTTGGAAACAACTGGAAGGCTGTACGAAAAGGCAGGTGACGTCTCTGCACAGTGCTGGTTAGGGCTTATTTGAACAATGGGAGGTGGTACCGACAAGGGCGTTCTCTGTGGACATTCGACTTTTGGCACTAACATATCTTAAGAGTATAAACTATAGTCTATGCAAGACTCAAACTGAGCCTGAAACTCCATGCAGATTACGGCAAAACAAGACTCTATGCCAACCAAGAATAGTTTCAGAATATGCTCATATTGATCTTGTGGAAGGAATAGATTTATAGGGGCATAAACCTGTCTGTTTATGTTGGGTGAGAGTTCCCACACCGATTCAGAGTGCTCTTTCGATAGAGTAGATCAGAAGGAGTTGGCTGTAGTGTTTGCACACTAGCACAGGGGTGTAATAAGACACACGCAAGGTTGTTTTTCTATTTTATAAAAGCAATGTAAGTTTAGTATCATTGTAATCCGCAGAAACAGGTTTCCAGGTCACTTTAACAACACAAACCCCCCGCCCCCCAAAAAAAGAATAGCAGAACTGTGTTTTTTTCTTTTTATTTATTTATTTATTTATTTATTTATTTATTTACCATTTCACCCCATTTGGAATTTTTACTTCCCATTTTTCATTACATTATATGGTAAAATGAATGGGGTCATTAAAAACTACAAATTGTGTCACTATAAACAAGCTCTCATCCATCTAAGTTGCAGGGAAAATAAGAGTTATGGCTTTTGGAAGAAAAGAAGGAAGAAGCAAATATGCAAAAATGGAAATTCCTCTAGTTATGAAAGGGGGTATAAACAGTTAGGCTTCTGATCCTCAAATCTTAACACTTTACCAAGTGAGATAGTGCTAACTCTTGGCTGTTACTTACTAGAAATCATTCTGAGCATAAACTTACCGCTAAACAGGATTATATTTTCAGTATGGTTGTTCAGCTGGAGAAGGGCATTCGGGTGTGATGGGTGAAACATGAAAAGGTTTTCTTCTGACTCCTACAGTGACAGAATTAAGATTTTACTATATTTCTGCCCCAATAAAACTTTTAAAGGGATATGACTGAAATCAATGTCACATGACCACAAGGGTATAGTATTATAAATAATAAATACTGAAAAACATAACAGTGTTGCAATGTATAATTTTCCCCAGAAATGTTCATGGAATGATCACCATCCTTTATGATGGCTGTTTGGTGCCTATTATGATAAAACGTCCTACTGTATTTTGGTTGCTGTCAGCAAGTGGGTTCTGACTCCAGTGCTACTGTGCCCCCGGTTCTCTCTCATTGTTTACCGGGCACATCGCTACACATTTAGCAGTGGCCACGCATGGTACTGCAGCTTAGTCCTATTCACTTGTATATGACAAAACTGTAAAACCACGACAGATAAACAAGAAACGAAAAATAATGGTCGTTGTAGAGTCACAGCCCCTTTAAAAAGTTGATCGGCAAGACTAAATAGGCATTTACACTACAAGATATTTGTGAACCAGTGTTGTTAAAAACGCTTGTTTCACGATGACCTTGCAACATAAACAGGTTGCCGATCACCCAAGAAACAATCTAGTTGCTTGTACAAAGTGAGACACTCGCACCGCCAAGAACCCTGGCAACCTACATGAACCGAGCAATCTAGTGTAGATCGCTCACTGCACATCCTTTACTTTGATCTGCCTGTGTAAACAGCATTTTAAATGACCACTGATTGGTGAGACTTTACGGTCGTATTGTGCCGCTGGTTGGTCCATGTACGTGAACCCTCAAATCCCCACTCATCTAACATTCATTGCCTACTCTAAGGACACGCCATCAACCGGAACCAGATAACCATTGTAATCAAAGATGAAGCAACTGCTTTACAATCCACCTTCAATATTTAGGATGAGACTGAAAATGCTGGAATACCATAGTAGTGCAGTGTCTAGACGAGATGGCGCATGGCTCTCGTTATTCTTATTGATATTAATTAGCCATATTTTAAGTGAAATCATAGCTGCTGTAAACTAGCGTCATGTAGTGGACAGATACGTACACTGATGTTGGAATCCAGATAATTGACTCCCCAGAACAGAAATGTTGAGCGGCGGTCTCCTGTATTCAACACAGCAGGGTTCTGCCTGGCAATTCCCAAATTCAGTTCAAACGCCCACTGCAAAGCTCCACTGTTACTGTCTACTATAACAACCTGGACACAAAGACATATGGTGGAAATAAGAGACAGCGAATAAGAGTACAAGCATTCACTAACAAATAAAAGCAGAAAATGTTTACAAAAATATGTTTACAAAAATATGGAAAAGAAAAACTACATTTCACACATCCAACATGAAACATGATTAAGTCAAGGGTTTTTCAAATTTATACAGTCAAGGGGAGCTACCTGTTAGTAATAAATATATAATAATAGGTCAGGACTTCAAGCCAATATCAATAGTTTTATGGCTGGGAGGAGGATGAAAAAAATAAGTTAAAACAGTTAAAACTGGAAATAACTAATGCCCCATTGTAGTTAAGTGTACACTGTGTGCACAATTATTAGGAAAGTGAGTGTTTTGACCATATAATTATTTTTATGCATATTTTTCACCTCCAAGCTGTACGAATGTGAATGCTTATTGGATGAAGCGGATCAGGTCGTGTGTATTTGTGTAATGAAAGATGGTGTGACTTAAGGATGTCAACATCCTTCATTAAGGTGTGCAGAATTGTTAGCCAGTTTGTTCTGCTCAGGAAAAATGGGTGAATAAAATAAGATTGACCGTATTTTTCGGACTATAAGATGCATTTTTTTTCTCCAAAAATGTGGAGGAAAAGGGGGGGTGCGTCTTATAGTCCAGATGTACCGGCTCTGGCTGTAGTGGGGAAGTGGGGGAGCGGCATCGGCGGAGCAGTGTGTCACAGAAGGCTGGAGCCGGCAGTTGTGGCTAACTCCTGTTCACACTGCTAAAGACAAATGAATATTCACTGCATTCCACGCCCATGGGCGTGGAGGGCAATGAATATTCATTTCTCATTAATAGTATCTTGGTATGATTGTCCCCCAATCCCGGCCCTGGTATGCATGGCCCCATCCTTATAATTGGCCCCACCCCCATCCTTGTATGCATTGCCCCATCAGAAAATATTTTAAAAACAAACCATTACACTTACCTTCCTGCGCTCCCTCACAGCGTTCTGTTCCAATGCCAGCAACGGCTTTATGACTGCAAGCAGCGCATGGCAGGGACGTCATGCGCTCCTCACAAGCAGAGCAAAGTTGCCGGAATACTCGCCGGGACTGTGCGCGCAGAGAGTAGTGAGTATTCATTACTCTTCAGTAGCGCGCTGCTGCCAGCAATCAAGTGTGCCGCTACTTAAGAGAAATGGATATTCAATGAACCTGCCCGGCGCCTACACTTACCCGAACACGGGGAGAAAATGTACTTTATTTCCCCTGCGGTGGTGCTGGTTCAGTCAGTGCTCTGAGTATACAGAGCGGTGGCTGTAACTGCGCCCCTGGCTTTGCACTAGGACCAGCTGTCCATCAGGGCTGGGGGTGCAGAGTTACAGCCGCCGCTCTGTATTCACAAAGCGGTGACTGAACCCACACCGGCACCACCCCATGACTGAAACTGGAATGCTGTGGTGGGGGGAATAAAGATCCTGTCCTCCACACAGAGTTCGGGTAAGAGCCGGTGCCGAGCAGGTTAATAACGCTATTATATTGCAGATTAACCCTATATCTGCAGGTTCATAACGTTTTTTTCTGATGGCAGGTTCCTTTTAAAGTTACCGTATATACTCATGTATAAGCCGAGATTTTCAGCCCATTTTTTTGGGCTGAAAGTCCCTCTCTCAGCTTATACACGAGTCATATACCGGGGGGGATCGGCGGAGGAGGGGGAGCGGGGTTGTCAGAAATCATACTCACCCCCTCCTTGTTCCATATTCTCAGCGCTGCTCTTCCTTCCTGCTTCAGCGGTCACGTGGTACCGCTCATTAAACTCATGAATATGCGCATATTTAATGAGCGGTACCACGTGACCACTGAAGCAGGAAGAGAGCAGCAGGAAGAGAACAGCAGCACGCTGAGAACATGGAACAAGCAGGGGGACTGCGCTGCAGAGACAAGCGCCAGGACCGCGTGAGTATGAACGGGGGAGGGGGTCGCTCTGCTGTCTTGCGTCCTCTGCAGTGATATTCAAGTCAGAGGGCGACTCACTGTGCAGCATAACCGGGGCCACTCACTGTGCAGCATAACCGGGGCCACTCACTGTGCAGCATAACCGGGGCCACTCACTGTGCAGATAACCGGGGCCACTCACTGTGCAGATAACCGGGGCCACACCCATGTGCAGCATAACTGGGGCCACACACTGTGCAGCATAACTGGGGCCACACACTGTGCAGCATAACTGGGGCCACACACTGTGCAGATAACTGGGGCCACACACTGTGCAGATAACTGGGGCCACACACTGTGCAGATAACTGGGGCCACTCACTGTGCAGATAACTGGGGCCACTCACTGTGCAGATAACTGGGGCCACACACTGTGCAACATTATCCGGGGCCACACACTGTGCAGCATTATCCGGGGCCACACACTGTGCAGCATTATCCGGGGCCACACACTATGCAGCATAATCTGGGGCCACACACTGTGCAGCATTATCTGGGGCCACTCACTGTGCAGCATCATCTTTGGCCACACACTGTGCAGCATTATCCGGGGCCACACGCTGTGCAGCATTATCCGGGGCCACACGCTGTGCAGCATTATCCGGGGCCACACGCTGTGCAGCATTATCTGGGGCCACTCACTGTGCAGCATTATCCGGGGCCACTCACTGTGCAGCATTATCCGGGGCCACTCACTGTGCAGCATTATCCGTGGCCACACACTGTGCAGCATTATCCGTGGCCACACACTGTGCAGCATTATCCGTGGCCACACACTGTGCAGCATTATCCGTGGCCACACACTGTGCAGCATTATCCGGGGCCACACACTGTGCAGCATTATCCGGGGCCACACACTGTGCAGCATTATCCGGGGCCACACACTGTGCAGCATTATCCGGGGCCACTCACTGTGCAGCATTATCCGGGGCCACTCACTGTGCAGCATTATCCGGGGCCACACACTGCAGCATTATCTGAGGCCACACACTGTGCAGCATTATCTGGGGCCACACACTGTGCAGCATTATCTGGGGCCACACACTGTGCAGCATTATCTGGGGCCACACACTGTACAGCATTATCTGGGGCCACACACTGTGCAGCATTATCTGGGGCCACACACTGTGCAGCATTATCTGGGGCCACTCACTGTGCAGCATTATCTGGGGCCACTCACTGTGCAGCATTATCTGGGGCCACACACTGTGCAGCATTATCTGGGGCCACTCACTGTGCAGCATTATCTGGGGCCACTCACTGTGCAGCATTATCTGGGGCCACACACTGTGCAACATTATCTGGGGCCACACCCTGTGCAGCATTATCTGGGGCCACACACTGTGCAGCATTATCTGGGGCCACTCACTGTGCAGCATTATCTGGGGCCACTCACTGTGCAGCATTATCTGGGGCAACACACTGTGCAACATTATCTGGGGCCACACACTGTGCAGCATTATCTGGGGCCACACACTGTGCAGCATTATCTGGGGCCACACACTGTGCAGCATTATCTGGGGCCACACACTGTGCAGCATTATCTGGGGCCACACACTGTGCAGCATTATCTGGGGCCACACACTGTGCAGCATTATCTGGGGCCACACGCTGTGCAGCATTATCTGGGGCCACTCACTGTGCAGCATTATCTGGGGCCACTCACTGTGCAGCAATATCCGGGGCCACACACTGTGCAGCATTATCTGGGGCCACACACTGTGCAGCATTATCTGGGGCCACACACTGTGCAGCATTATCTGGGGCCACACACTGTGCAGCATTATCTGGGGCCACACACTGTGCAGCATTATCTGGGGCCACACACTGTACAGCATTATATGGGGCCACACACTGTGCAGCATTATCTGGGGCCACTCACTGTGCAGCATTATCTGGGGCCACTCACTGTGCAGCATTATCTGGGGCCACACACTGTGCAGCATTATCTGGGGCCACACACTGTACAGCATTATATGGGGCCACACACTGTGCAGCATTATCTGGGGCCACTCACTGTGCAGCATTATCTGGGGCCACTCACTGTGCAGCATTATCTGGGGCCACTCACTGTGCAGCATTATATGGGGCCACACACTGTGCAGCATTATCTGGGGCCACTCACTGTGCAGCATTATCTGGGGCCACTCACTGTGCAGAATTATCTGGGGCCACTCACTGTGCAGAATTATCTGGGGCCACTCACTGTGCAGCAATATCCGGGGCCACACACTGTGCAGCATTTTCTGGGGCCACACACTGTGCAGCATTTTCTGGGGCCACTCACTGTGCAGAATTATCTGGGGCCACTCACTGTGCAGCAATATCCGGGGCCACACACTGTGCAGCATTATCTGGGGCCACACACTGTGCAGCATTATCTGGGGCCACACCCTGTGCAGCATTATCTGGGGCCACACACTGTGCAGCATTTTCTGGGGCCACTCACTGTGCACCCTCGGCTTATATGCGAGTCAATACGTTTTCCCAGTTTTTTGTGACAAAATTAAGGGGGTCAGCTTATACACGGTTCGGCTTATACACGAGTATATACGGTAAGCTAGTTGGTCCTTTTCAGGATGAAAATGAAGTGAAAATCAACTCCAAAATCTACTGCCAGATTTTATAAGACACTCTCTTCAAGCAGGTACAGGAAAAAGTCTGCATCTTTCAGGAAAGCCATGATTTTAATGTCGGACAATGCTCCATCACATGCATGGAAATCTCCACTGCTTGGCTGCCAGTAAAGAAGTCAAAGATGAAAGAACAATGACATGGCCCCTTCATCACCTGACCTAAGAACCTTTCTAAAACGGGAGATTTACAGCGAAGGAAAACACTACATCTCTATGAACAGTGATGAAAACCCGCACAAGTATGACCAAAAAATCAAGGGAAATCAATATGCCATAGAGACGCACTATTAGATAAACATATTACCAACATAGGAAAAATTCACGCAGTAAAGTCTCATAAAATAAACATCTTCATTGATACAAAGAAAAATGTAACAAAGTGCAAAAAACGAGTATTTTTAAAAAATACACACTTAGTAATATGCACTTAGTATGCAGGAAAAACAGATATAAATAAGAGAGTGCTCAGAATTCCCTAGTCTCATTGTATCGGATATGCCTCCTGACAAAGCTATGGATGAGCATTTTGAATTGTTTGGTTTTTATTCTGACTTTAAGGCCGGGATCACACGGGCGAGGAATACGGCCGAGCCTCGCGTGTTAATACCCGGTACTCGGAGCGGAGCGTGCGGCTCCATGTATTGCTATGTGGCCGCACGCTCCTATCCGAGTGCCAGGTATTAACACGCGAGGCTCGGCCATATTCTTCGCATGTGTGAAACCGTCCTTAAAGTGAGAATAAACAACTGAGATGAGAAAATCAACATAAATACAAATTTCCTAATAATTGTGCACAGTGTATTCTAAAAACATATAGCATGATAACCAGCAATCCAGAGGACAGAAACAAATTCTTAACCATTTACAATCTGTAAAATAACTAACCTTCTTTTTGTTCATTCCAATTTCCAGCTCCATCATTATAGAGAAGACATCTCTCTTGAAAAAGCCCAGGGCTGGTTTACTAGAAAAATAAAAGACTAAACAGATTACAATAGTTCTGTATGTGGCATCACTGTGTGCACAGATATATGATAATCAGAAGGAAAAAAGTCATCATGGAAAAAAGTGATGATATATCTGCTGAATGTGGAACGGATCGCCAAGCTGCAGAAACCGTGTGCTCATGCAAGGATAATCCATATACAACAGAAAAAAGAAGAAAATGGTGGCACTCACTGGTTCTGTATAAAAGCCCAAAGTTTTATTCACATTATTAAAACTTGGCACACATGTACCACTCTCTCCAATGCCAAAAGTTTAAATGATTTGTATGTCTGGAGTTTTCTGTTAACCCTTGTCAGTGTTGCCTTAATTGTCGGGTAGGTGCACAGTAACGCCCCCTCTTCCCTGGTTGGGGGAAGAGAACAGACGGAGGACTATCTTAGGAGATAAGACAAGGGTGGTGGTCCCGGTATCTTCATCATCTGAAGCAGGGCAAGCAAGGGCGCCCCCTAGTGTTAGGGCCAGGAGAGGTTCCCCTGCTCCCGGGTCCCCCGACAGCTGTGTTGTAACATAAGCTAAGCACCACCAAAATTCCTTGTAGTTACCGCAAATGCTCACAGAAGGGAAAGAAATGACCTTGTGCCTTGGTTGAATGGTGCCGCAGTTTCTTTGAATTACCTGTTGATAATGCGATTCTATTGTTAGGTTTTTGCCACATATTCTAATTTCAACCATGTGTCAATTAATGGGCTGCTTGCTGTAGTTGTGATAAGATCATCGTTTTATCAGCACTAGATTATCACTAGAGAACTAGTAAACCTGCTGCCATGCAGTCCTCCATATTCATAATCTCTGTATAAGCCGCTAATCAATGATTGGTAGCTTTCTGCCTATGCACAGTGTACACAGAAAGAAGCCAATCAGTGATGTGAGTGGGGTTATACAGAGCTCAGCATTCAGAGAACCAGTAGATCTCGGCAGTGATTCTACCAACACTTCAGCAGGCAGCCCAGTAACGCCACGTTCAAACTATCAGTATTTGGTCAGCATTTTACATTAGTCCTCGTAAGCCATTATTACTTTGGTTTTTTTTACTGCTCATTAGCAGTAGAAGGCGACCATGTGCAGTGCTTACAAGCTCTTCACAACAGATTTTTTTAAGCACTGCTCTGAAGCCGGCCGGGATCAGTGGAGTGTACAGTTAGCTTTCAATCCCGAACAGTATCCATGCTATCGTATTCCTCTGAAGCTGCAGAGGTAAACATGAATAATATAACAATGTCATAGAGCGCACAGTTTAGGCCAGAGGTGCAACAATGGTGCTGGGCTGATCTGTCAACAAGCAAGAGTGCACCAACCCCCAGCAAGCAGGAAATCGAGAACCTGGGCAGCGGTATACTCCCGAGAGAGCAATCATGAGAACAACCCTTTAAGTTTTATGCTTTAGCACGGAAAAATTGCACATCTCTGCTATGCGTAAATAAAGGGCACACCAGTCACACAACTCCGGCGCGACACATCAGATTTTCAAGTGAAACTTTGGTGCAATCCGACATTGTGGGAGCTTTGAATAATGCATTTTGGGCAGCATGGTGGCCTAGTGACGTGATCTAATGATCTGCAGCACTGGGGTCCTCCAAGTTAATATCTGCATAGAGTTTGGATGTTCTCTTCATATTTGTGTGGGTTTTCTGCAGGTACTCTGGTTTTCTATCAACCCCCAAAACACACACTCATAGGGAATAGCTGTTTAATATTTTGGTACTACATAAGAAAGCACAATAAATTGTACAACTTGGATAGTGAGACTTGTGTTAATGATTAGAAGCTTCACCTTTTATTATTTATGAACGGAAAAGCATTGAGTATAAATAATTCATATCATGCTATGCATTACTGCTACGACGTAGGCCAACATCATAACTATATACAGTAGATTGTATTGCAAGTATACTGACTTATGTATACATTGTGAACATTTTTATACATTTTTAAAATAAAGTTTGAAAAAAAAAAAGAATAGCCACAGCTTAACCAAAAACTAAATGCTTTTACCTTAAAATGTTGGTTGTATTCACAGACCACAATGTTTGAAACTTTTGACCATCCAGCAATTCTGAAACTTCAGATTTCACAACCAAAATGTTGTTGTAATATCTCCCAGGCACATTTAATAGGTAGAGGATTGTACCAGAGCTAAAATATAAACACACGCAAAAAAAAAAAAAAAAAAAACACCAAAAATTAAAATGTAAAAGTACCAGGGAAAAATAAAAATCGAATGAGAAAATGTACAGAAGTTACTAAGTGCAAAAACAAATGTAGTACATATGGTAAACTGGCAGCAATGTATGTTAGCTATAATTGTACGATCCCTTATATAGCACAGGTAATGTAAACTTTTGTTTTACTACTAATCAGGTTCTGAGCCATTCTAGTTTCTACTTTGAGATTGGGGAGGTGGAGGGAAACAAGTGCTGTATAGTGAGGTAGTTATGTAATACTTGGGGCTCATTGAAACATCAGGTTTTTTTCGCATGAGTTCTCTTTTTTTTTTTTTTTCACAGATTGCATTTGTAGCTATTATAGTCTATGGGGCTATTCACATATTTCCTTAGACTTTAGTTGTACGCACAAAATCAAGGAGACTTGTCCGATTTTGATGCGAGTCTCGGATTAAACTTGCCAATGCAAGTCCATGGTCCCATGAAAAAAAAATAAAAATCAGGCACTACTTGGATGTCACCTGTTTGCTGTACATTGTTCATCATTTGATAGAAGTAGCTGGAGAAACCTAGATCATTTGTTTCTTTTTTATCTGAGAAAAACAGATGAAACTTTGATAACCGCTGATGGTAAAAGCTGACACTCTCGCCAAACTTTGATGAAACAATGATCAAAAACACTGATGAAAATATGTTGAATGTAATGTATCACTTTGAGCTATGAATAGCCAAACATATAGAATAACGAACAATGAACCCTTCTTTTCTTTTCTTTTTAATTACCCCTTAATTGTCCATAGGACTTGCAAGGGAGTGAGGATCTGTGGGATTGAAGTCTGTACAAATAGCTCATTATGCAAGCTTGTTGTTTTACCATAATGAACCTGTATACATTATATTTGGTACATAACCAATGTGTCTGTTTGTTTGTTGCTGTTTAATAAACGATTTCGGTCTCACTATTATGCATGGTTTTCTGTTGCATCGCCATAAAATAGATGTTAAAAGTGTGTGCTTCTACAGGGTGGGCCATTTATATGGATACATCGGATACATCCAAAATGGCTGACTTCAAACTGGCCGCCATGGTCACCACCCATCTTGAAAAGTTTCCCCCCTCCCATATACTAATGTGCCACAAACAGGAAGTTGATATCACCAACTATTCCCATTTTATTTAGGTGTATCCATATAAATGGCCCCCCTGTACATTTAGAACATTCACAGCTGATCCTCCTCCTCCTCTGAATCCTACTTTCCAAAACATTGCACTGACAGAATCATGATGGAGTCACTTTGCCAGGAGGAGGCCACATCTTTTGTGTAGATATGCGTGGGGTTCCCCCCATCACACAGGTATTTCCATACGGCCTTCTTGACCCTTTGTCTTTAGCTCTATTGTGGGCTTGTCTAGTAAGATGCATACAGTCTATTGTCTATTTTAATTGTTTTAATATATTGTTGGCTTGGTTTTCAATAAATATGAATTATTCATAGGTGATCCCTTTGTTTCTGGTATACTTTACTTTTGTTGTTCGTCTGTTGCTTTCCAAAGGAAAGGTTATCAATATGTAGAAATACTAGTTTCACTGTGCATTACACACATATATTTTGTTCTTCCATTAGCACAAAGACAAAATGCAGACGACCATAAAAATAGCCATGCTATTGGATGCTGCAGAACAATATCGGATACTCTGACCATTCTTTAAGTGCTGCAGGTAAAGTACGTTTCCACTAATATTCTAATATATTCTAGAAAAAAAATCCTGCAACTTATCCTCCCCCCCCCCCAAAAAAAAAAAAATTTAGTTCTGTGTCATTAAAGAGAGCCTGTAAGCAAATTTGAACCTGCATAACTCACGACAGTCCTAAAGAGAGATTTAGAGGTGTTTAAATGTTTATTCCCAAAATACCATAATTTTTCACAAAGCACAGTAAGTGCATACTAATTGTTACTACACTGTACAGACTGAGCTTAACATAGCATTTCCTGCTTGTACAGTTGTGGAAATAAGTATCTGATCCCTTGCTGATTTTGTAAGTTTGCCCACTGACAAAGACATGAACAGTCTATAATTTTAAGGCTAGGTTAATTTTAAAATTGAGAGATAGAATATCAAAAATACAATCCAGAAAATCACATTGCATAAATTTGCATTTTGCAGTGAGAAATAAGTATTTGATCCCTCTGGCAAACAAGACTTAATACTTGGTGGCAAAACCCTTGTTGGCAAAACCCTTGTTGGCAAGCACAGCAGTCAGACATTTTTTGTAGTGGATGATGAGGTTTGCGCACATGTCAGGAGAAATTTTGGTCCACTTTGCAGATCATCTCTAAATCATTATGATTTTGAGGCTGTCCCTTGGCAACTCGGAGCTTCAACTCCCTCCATAAGTTTTCTACGGGATTAAGGTCCGGAGACTGGCTAGGCCACTCCATGACCTTCATGTGCTTCTTTTTGAGCCTCTCCTTTGTTGCCTTGGCTGTATGTTTTGGGTCATTATCTTGCTGGAAGACCTAGCCATGACTCATTTTTAATGGAGGGAAGGAGATTGTCACTCATGATTTTACGGTACATGGCTCCATCCTTTCTCCCATTGATGCTGTGAAGTAGTCCTGTGCACTTAGCAGAGAAACACCCACAAAACATAATGTTTCCACCTCCATGATAGACAGTGGGGACGGTGTTCCTTGGGTCATAGGCAGAATTTCTCTCCCTCTAAACACGGTGATTTGAGTTAATGCCAAAGAGCTCAATTTTTGTCTCATCTGACCACACCACCTTCTCTCAATCACCCACAGAATCATCCAGGTGTTCATTAGCAAAGTTCAGATGGGCCTATACATGTGCCTTCTTGAGCAGGGGAACCTTGCTGGCACTGCAGGATTTTAAACCTTTACGGCGTAATGTGTTACCAATGGTTTTCTTGGCGACTGTGTTACCAATGGTTTTCTTGGCGACTGTAGTCCCAGCTGCCTTGAGATCATTAACAAGTTCCCTTCATATAGTTCTAGACTGATCTCTCACCTTCCTCATGATCAAGGATACCCTACGAGGTGAGATTTTGCATGGTGCCCCAGATCGATGTGCATTGACAGTCATTTTGTATTTCTTCCATTTTCTTACTATTGCCCCAACACTTGTCTCCTTCTCGCCAAGCATCTTACTTATGGTTTTGTAGCCCATTCCAGCTTTGTGCAGGTCTATGATTTTGTCCCTGACATCCTTAGAAAGCTCTTTGGTCTTGCCTATGTTGTAGAGGTTAGCGTCTGACTGATTGAGTCTGTGAACAGGAGTCTTTTATAATGGTGACTATGTAAGACAACTGTCTTTAATCCAGGTAATGAATTGATTAGGAGCATCTAACTGGTCTGTAGGAGCCAGAACTCTTAATGGTTGGTAGGGGATCAAATACTTATTTCTCACTGCAAAATGCAAATAAATGTATATAATTTATACAATGCGATTTTCTGGAATTTATTTTTGCTATTCTATCTCTCAATTTTAAAATTAACCTACACTTAAAATTATAGACTGTTCATGTCTATCCCATAGATTCCAGTACCACCTTAATGCTGATGAAACTCAGATCTACTTCTCTGGCCCAGAGATCACCTCTCTGTCCAGAATCCCAGAGTGTCTATCAGCCATAACCTCCTTCTCCTCTCGCTTCCTCAAACTCAATGTGGACAAATCTGAACTCATCATCTTTCCTCTATCTCACAGATATTCCTTACCTGAAATATCTTTCACAATTAACGACATCACGCTTGTCCCCATACCAGAAGTCCGCTGCCTCGGAGAAACCCTTGACTCTGCCCTGTCCTTCAAACCGCACATCCAAGCTCTTTCCGCCTTCAGCTCAATTTCCAGAATCTGTCCTTTACTCAACCCTTAATCTACTAAAATGCGCATCCCCTTCACATGGAACCTGAAAACCCACCTCTTCAGGAAAGCCTACAATGACCCCGCTGCCTCCTCACCACTGCAGCCTCAATAACACAAGAGCTGTTGCAACCCCCCAACCTACTGTCTCCTTCCCCACTATCCTGTAGAATCTAAGACCGCAAGGGCAGGGTCTTCTCTCCTCTGTATTAGTCTGTGATTGTTAGTTTGTTTACTGTAAGTGATATCTGTAATTTGTATGTAACCCCTAGTCATGTGCAGCACCATGGAATCAATGCCAGTGGGCAAACTTAAAAAATCAGCAAGGGATCAAATACTTATTTCCCCCATTGTACCTTTGTGTCCCTTTTCATGTACTTCAAAGAGCTGATTGAGCATCCTATTCTTATTTGCTAAAGGTACTTTTCTCAGCAGTACCCTGCTTCTCCTCAGTGCTGCAGGCCCACTCCTGCTCTCCTGTGTGCTTCTGAATTGCTACATCTCTTCCACTATATCTGCTGTACTCTCTCAAAAGGAGCATCTCGGGGCACAGACATCATTGTAATCAACAACCTGTTTGTAATTGTTATTTGAAATAATAAATAATAAATACATTTTAACACCAGGAAAGATAAACAGGATGAAGGAGCGCGCAGACACAGAATAGCAACTGTGCATGCTTGACAATTCACCCGGGATCTACTGAAGGACAATTCCAATGGAAACGGAAAGTAAATAGCATAAAGGACACCTTTGGTGAGGTAATATGTCAAAAAACTAGACAGATTTGAAAATCTCTCTATATAAAACTGTATGTATGTATGTATGTATGTATGTATGTATGTATGTATGTATGTGTGTGTGTGTGAGTGTGTGTGTGAATATCACCAACCAATCACGAAGCATCTTTCATTTCAGCAGAGCTGTTCAAAAGAGGCTGAGCTGTGGTTGGTTGCTATGAGCAACAGTTTTCCTTGCAACCAATCACTAAGCATCTCTCATTTCACCAGAGCTGGTTAAAATAAGCTGAGCTGTGATTGGTTGCTATGAGCAAGTTTTCCCACTTGACAACACCTCAGCAGACACTGACATGGTGGGAGAATTCTAGCATCCCCGGGAACATATGCTCCCAGCCATTGTCTGCCCCCCAGAAAGGAGCACAGAGTACATGACAGAAATGAATCCCCCCTCCTTCCGTGCCCATATCCCCATCACACATCCTCCATCCCACAGGCACATCTTCCCTCTTAAAGGGATCTCCGATATGGAAGTCAGGGCAAATCCATCCAGCGCTCTGGTTCTGATCCCAGGCTTTCTAAAAGGGATCTCCGGTATGGAAGTTAGGGCAAAGCGCTTTGGTTTTGACCCCAGGCCTCTCTTAAAGGGATCCCCGGTATGGAAGTTAGGACTGTTCCACTCAGCTCTGTGGTTCTGACCCCAGGGTCTCTTAAAGAGATCATTGGTATGCAAGTTAGGGCAATTCCACTCAGCGTTTTGGTACTGACCCCAGGCCTTTCTTAAAGGGATCTCCGGTATGCAAGTCAGGGTTAATCCATCCAGCGCTCTCGTTCTGATCCCAGGCTTTCTTAAAGGGATCTCCGGTATGGAAGTTAGGGCAAATCCACTCAGTCCTCTGGTTCTGACCTAAGGCCCCTCTTAAAGGGATCCCCGGTATGGAAGTGAGGGCAAATCCACTCTGCACTTTGGTACTGACCACATGCCTCTCTTAAAGGGATCCCCGGTATGGAAGTCAGGGCAATTGCCTTCAAATGCTCTGGTACTGACCCCAGGCTCTCTTAAAGTGATCTCCTGTACGGAAGTTAGAGCAAATCCCTCAGCGCTCTGATTCTGACCCCAGGGTTGTATTAAAGGGATCATTGGTATGCAAGTCAGGGCAAATCCATCAAGCGCTCTGGTTGTGATCCCAGGCATTCTTAAAGGGATCTCCGGTAAGGAAGTTAGGGTAAATCCCTCAGTGATCTGATTCTCACCCCAAGCTTCTATAAAAGGGATCATTGGTATGGAAGTCATGGCAAATCCACTCAGCGCTCTGGTTCTGACCCCAGGCTGACGCGATGATGTGGAATATTAGGGGACAAAGGTACGCCGAAACGCACGTCGGGGCTGGCACATCCCGGGGACCATTGCAGCATAGAGGTACAGCACTTAATATAGATTGTTCATTTATTCACAGTTCATCTTTGGCACTTTTTTTCACTTTGTGTCACCTCTATTGTGTTGAGTTGAGCTATAGGTTGCTCTCTTATTTATCACATATTATTTTATTGCTGCACTGTTTTTTTGCATCAAGCACTTTATAGTACTAGCTTGGTCGTTTTGTACATTATAGCACAGTCACATGTATTGATTTATTTATTTAATGTACCCTTGCATATGCATTTGCATTTTATTGTAAATTTTGGTCCCCGGTAGTGCCTTATCCATGGCATTGGCCCTCTTTCTGTTATATACATATATATATATATATATATATATATATATATATATATATATTTTTTTTTTATCCATTTATATGTATAATAATTATCAAATAAATTTTGCACATTTTTTCGGTGTTTCGCTGTTCTTATCTTATTATCCTGAGTTGTCTCTTTTATATTCCATGTGTGCAATTGTTGTACTATATTGTCATTTTAGCATTGCACTTATTCCTTGAGTCATTTTTAATACCAGGGTAGGGATGAGTGGGGCAATGCTTTCCAGGGTAGGGATGAGGGGGCCATGTGTATCAGGATGGGGATGAGGGGACCATATATACTAAGAGGGGAAATTAAGTACAGAATTGACCACATTTTTTGCTTCAATTTTTTTTCCTAATTTACTCCTCTAAAACCTAGGTGCGTCTTCTGGTCCGGTGCGTCTTATAGTCCGAAAAATACGGTAAATTGCATTTTATTACATAAAATAAGTGTTGGATCACCTACCATCCAGCAAAAATTCTCGCTGTGACAGACCTATTAGTTTTTCTTTAAGAAGCCTCCTTCTCTGCACTCATTACCTGTACTAATTGCACCTGTTTAAACTTGTTACCTGTATAAAAGACATCTGTCCACAGACTCAAGCCCCCGTTACACACTGCGATATCGCTAGCAATATCGCTGTAAAGTCACCGATTTTGTGACGTTATAGCGATATTGCTAGCGATATCGCTGCATGTGATACTTACCTCCGACCGGCTCCCCCGCTGGTTATCGCTGATCGCGCGAGAAGCTCCTGGACCATTCCTCGTCGGTCACTTCCTGCTGCGCTTCCTGTGGCGCCGACGAGCGACGCGTGGAGCCGGACGGGAGGACGCAGGGTCACCGCGTCTGACAGGTAAGTAGCGACCCCCGTCCCCAGCTATGTCGCTGGTGAGATCTGCCTGAGTGGCAGCTCACTAGCGACCACTTAGCGATGTACCAGCGATCCTGACAGCGTCATATCGCTGGTCGGGATCGCTGGTGCATCGCTAGGTGTAACGGTACCCTCAGTCACAGTCCAAACTCTCCACCATGGCTAAGATCTGTATGGAGGAGTGGGTCAACATCCCTGCTGCAGGGTGTGCAAACATGGTCAAGGACTACAGGAAACATCTGACCTCTGTAATTGCAAACAAATGTTTCTGTACCAAATATTGAGATCTGTTTTTCTATTGTATCAAATACTTATTTCATGCAATAAAATTCAAACTGAGTATGTAAAAATCATACAATGTGATTTTCTGCTTTTTTTTTAGATTCTGTCTCTCACAGGTGAAGTGTACCTATGATAAAAATTACAGACCTCTCCATTCTTTGTGAGTGAGAAAACTTGCAAAATCGGCAGTGTATCAATTACTTATTTTCCCCACTGTAGCTCCCTCTGCTCAGACACGGAAGTGTCAGCATCTCCCACTTAGCCACCAACGCTGGCTCCTGCAGCAACTCCAGGGAAACTGCCTGATCTGCAGACACAGCTGTGCCACCAACGGACCAGTTGTTTCCAAACCCTCCTCTCGCCATAAACTCTTTTTACAGCAAGGCTGATTTGATTGCCCCTCCTTGCCTGGACATACATATGTCAAGCATTTCTACTGCATTACCAACGCCAGCCAGTACAGTAACTCCATTTCAACACGGATGTGTCCTTTTTTTTCAAAACCAAATACCAATCTAATTGTCTATCGGTGTACACTGTATACATACCAACCTTGGCATCTTTTGGACCCCAGTGCAAAATTTTTTTTCCCTCAGTGTGGATTTTATGTACACACCCTCATATTTATCTACCGCAACATTACTACATGTTCAAATTCTAGAAAAGAACCTACGAAAGGCGACATTGTGATCAAGGCCATTGATTGGCCGAAATATATATTTTTTTTCCTGTTGCCTCACTTCTCACCAATAAATTATCCTCTTGAAGCAAATCTTCTCTTGTACGAGTGCAGTGATTATATATTTTACTATTGGTGGGACCACAGACTTCGCTCACTAGCACCGTCACCTCCATAGAAGTCAAGTGCTAGCCTTCTGCTTCTTCTGTCCACACTCAGTCACACTCCAACCTCTCCACCATGGCCAAGATCAACGCAATGTCTAAGGACACCAAGGACAAAATTGAAGACCTGCACAAGGCTGGGATGGGCTAAAGGACAATAAGCAAGCACCTTAGTGAAAAGACAACATTTGTCACAAGTATTAGAAGTTGGAAGAAACACAAGATGACTGTCAATCTTCCTCAGTCTGGGGCTCCATGCAAGATGTCGCCTTTTGGGGTATGGCTGATTCTGGGAAAGGTCAGGAATCAGCCCAGAACTACATGGGAGGACCTGGTCAATGACCTGAAGAGAGCTGGGACCACAGTCTCAAACATTACGCTGTCATGGATTACAATCCTGCAAGACACGCAAGGTCTCCCTGCTCACGACAGCACATGTCCAGGCCCGTTTGAAGGTCACCAATGACCATCTGAATGATCCAAAGGAGACAAGGGAGAATGTTATGTGGTCATATGAGACCAAAATAGAACTTTTTGGTATCAAGTCCACTCGCCATGTTTGGAGAAAGAAGAAAGATGAGTACAATCCCAAGAACACCGTCCCAACCGAGAAGCATGGTGAGGGAAACATCAAACATTGGGGGGTGTTTTTCTGCAAAGGGTTCAGGACGACTGCGCCATATTGAAGGGAGGATGGATGGGGTCATGTATTGAGATATTTTGCCCAACAATATCCTTTCCTCAGTAAGAGCATTGAAGATGGGTCGTGGCTGGGTCTTCTAGTATAACAATGACCCGAAACACACATCCAGGGCAACTAAGGAGTGGCTCAGTAAGAAGCATTTCAAGGTCCTTGGAGTGGCCTAGCCAGTCTCCAGACCTGAACCTAATAGAAAATCTTTGGAGGGAGCTGAAACGCAATGTTGCCCAGTAACAGCCCCAAAACCTGAAAGATCTGGATAAGATCTGTTGGAGGAGTGGGTCAACATCCCTGCTGCAGGGTGTGCAAACATGGTCAAGGACTACAGGAAATGTCTGACCTCTGTAATTGCAAACAAAGGTTTCTGTACCAAGTATTGAGATCTGTTTTTCTATTGTATCAAATACTTATTTCATGCAATAAAACTCAAACTGAGTATGTAAAAAAAAATACTATGTGATTTTCTGCATTTTTTTAGATTCTGTCTCTCACAGTTGAAGTGTACCTATGATAAAAATTACAGACCTCTCCATTCTTTGTGAGTGGGAAAACTTGTGAAATCGGCAGTGTATCAAATACTTCTTTTCCCCACTGTAGCTCATCTCAAACACAATCAGCTCAGCTAGATCAATACACACACACACTATACCTGGAAGAAGTTATTATGGGAATGAACCCCGCAGAAATATTCCTTTGTGCCTCCCAGTCAGAATCCTGTACAGTGGCCAACTGTTTTGCGTCTGGCCCTGCAGTGTGAGCACACAGGGTGCTGACAGAGTATGCAGCAATGGAACTACCTGTTGGAGAATAGTAAAGTTTGTTACCTCGTCAGTCCCACAACTCACAAAGTCATCATAAAATTATATATATATATATATATATATATATATATATATATATATATATATATATATATATATATAATCACACATATGCATATGCAGTGGTCTCTTAATTTTTGCCAGAGCTGTATATATACATATATATATATATATATATATGTATATATACAGCTCTGGCAAAAATTAAGAGACCACTGCACAGTTTTATAAAAATCAGCAGTTGAATTCCAGCCAGAGTACACCTCATTCTACATAATGTGCTTATGATTAGGTGATCACCTGAACCACATCTTATTTGACGAAGGAAACTATAAAAACTCTGCTGTGCTGTTCACAATCCTCTTGCAATAGGAGAAGCTGGATGGCAAAACAAGTGCTAGTAATATCCCAAAATTAATAGGATTGAAAAAAATAACTTTTAACCATGCCAAAGGAGTTGAAAAGAAAAGTCTTGAGTGAGGAAAAGGGCGGCTCAATTCTGGCTTTACCAGCAGAAGGATACAGTGAGCGTCATGTTGCCTCTGTCCTTAAAATTTCTAAGATGGCAGTCCATTACGACAAGTCAAGCAGCAGACATTGGGGACAACAAAGCTACAGACTGGCAGAGAGTGAAAACGACTCTCCATTGACCGGGATGACCGTTATCTTATTCGAAGGTCACTCAGCAACCGCAGGATGACATCAAGTGACCTACAAAAGGAATGGTAAATGGCAGCTGGAGTGAAGTGCACATTAAGAACAGTTCGTAACAGGCTCCTAGAGGCAGGGCTCAAGTCATGTAAAGGTAGAAAAAAGCCTTTCATCAATGAGAAGCAAAGGAGAGCCAGGCTGAAGTTTGCCAAAGACTATAAGGATTGAACCATAGAGGACTGGAGTAAAGTAATCTTCTCTAATTTTCAGCTTTGCCCAACACCTGGTCTTCTAATGGTTAGACGGAGACCTAGAGAGGCTCACAAGCCACAGTGTCTTGCACCCATTATGAAATTTAGTGGAGGATCGGTGATGATCTGAGGATGCTTCAGCAACGCTGAAATTGAGCAGGTTAATCTTTGCGAAGGACGTATGAATCAAGCTGCATACAAGGTTATCCTGGAAAAATAGTTGATTCCTTCTGCTGCTGCTGCTCTTTCATATGGTGGACTACACTTCTCTCATACCCCAAGATTAGACAATAGAGTAGGTGGAGGCGTTGGTCTGCTCCTATCACCAAAATGTACCTTTCAGGTTATCCCTCAAGTACCTTCACTTGTCTTCCCTTCTTTTGAGGTCCATGCCGTCAGACTCTACACCCCCTTCTCCATGCGAGTGGCGGTGGTATATCGTCCTCCCGGCCCCTACCATCAGTTCCTGGATCATTTTGCTACTTGGCTTCCACATTTTCTCTCCTGTGACATCCCTACCCTAATCATGGGTGATTTCAACATCCCCATTGCTCTTCCCCTCTCCCCATCTGCTACTCACCTTTTATCTCTAACCTCCTCGTTTGGCCTTTTGTAGCTTACTAATTCTCCAACGCATGAAGACGGAAACTCCCTCGACTTGGTCTTCTCTCGGCTTTGTGCAGTGGATGATTTTGCAAACTCCCCTCTCCCGCTCTCTGACCACAACCTTCTTTCATTCTCTATCAAGAACTGCCAGGCTGCTCAGGTCACCCCCACTGTCCATATTTATAGAAACATACAGGCCATTAACACCCAGAAACTTATGAAGAACTTGCAGTCTTCATTGGCCCCTATCTCCTCCCTCTCATGTCCTGATTCTGCATTGAAGCATTACAATGAAACACTTCAAAGTGCCCTGGATGAATTTGCACATCCTATACATAGAACACCACAACACAGACTGCGACAACCCTGGCACACCCTGCAAACACGTTTCCTGCAGCGGTGCTCCAGGAGCGCCGAACGTCTGTGGAGAAAATCGAACCTACCCGAAGATTTCATCCATTATAAGTTTATACTTCGAACATACAACACTGCCCTTCACCTCTCAAAACAAACCTATTTCAACACCCTCATCACCTCACTGTCCAATAACCCTAAACGTCTCTTTCACACTTTTCATTCTCTACTCAACCCAAGAATACAGGCCCCAACCACGGAGCTTCGAGCTGACGATCTGGCCAATTACTTAAAAGAAAAAATTGACCAGATCCGACAGGAAATTATCTCCAAATCACCTCATACGATGCACTGTCCTCACTCCCCCACTGCATCTAGCTCACTCTCTGATTTTGAACCAGTCACAGAAGAAGTAAGCAGGCTCCTTGCATTTTCTCGCCCGACCACTTGCACCAGTGACCCATTTCCGTCACATCTACTCCAGTCCCTTTCCCGTCACCCCTCACCTAACTAAAATATTTAACCTCTCTCTCTTTTCTGGTATCTTTCCCTCCTCATTTAAGCATGCCGTCATACATCCACTACTTAAAAACCATCCCTCTACCAAAACTGTGCCGCTAACTATAGACCTGTCTCTAATCTTCCCTTTATCTCTAAACTCCTGGAACGCCTGGTCCACTCCAGTCTTATCCGCTATCTCTTTGATAACGCTCTTCTCGACCCTCTCCAATCCGGTTTACGCTCTTTACACTCTACTGAAACCGCCCTCACTAAAGTCTCTAACGATCTACTAACAGCTAAATCAAATGGTCATTACTCCATGCTAATTCTCTTGGATCTCGCTGCAGCATTCGACACTGTGGATCATCAGCTCCTCCTCACTATGCTCCGTTCCATTGGCCTCAAGGACACCGTTCTCTCCTGGTTCTCCTCCTATCTCTCTGACTGCTCCTTTCCTGTATCTTTTGCTGGCTCCTCCTCCTCTCATCTTCCCCTTACTGTTGGGGTTCCTCAAGGATCAGTCCTAGGCCCCCTCCTCTTCTCTTTGTACACTGCCCCTATTGGTCAAACAATCAGTAGATTTGGTTTCCAGTACCATCTCTATGCTGATGACACCCAATTATACGCTTCTTCTCCTGACATCACGACTGCCTTTCTAGAAAACACCGGCGATTGTCTAAACGCTGTGTCTAACATCATGTCCTCACTATATCTGAAACTGAACCTGTCAAAGATTGAACTCCGTGTTTCCTCCCGCTACTAATGTACCTATACCCGACATTGCCATTTCCGTGTGTGGTTCCACTATTACTCCCCGGCAACATGCCCGTTGTCTTGGGGTCATACTTGACTACGAGCTTTCCTTTGACCCCCACATACGATCACTGGCTCGCTCTTGTTATCTGCACCTCAAAAACATTTCTAGAATTCGACCTTTTCTTCCTTTTGACTCCGCAAAAACTCTTACTGTTTCTCTTATTCATTCTCATCTCGACTATTGTAACTCTCTTCTAATCGGTCTCCCTCTTATGAAACTCTCCCCCCTCCAATCTGTCTTGAATGCTGCTGCCAGGATCATATTCCTCGCCAATCGTTACACCGATGCCTCTACCTTGTGCCAGTCATTACACTGACTACCCATCCACTCCAGAATCCAGTACAAACTTATTACCCTCACCCACAAAGCTCTTCATGGCTCAGCACCACCCTACATATCCTCCCTTGTTTCAGTTCAGTATACCACCCTACCCGTACCCTCCATTCTGCTGATGACCTGAGGTTAGCATCCACAATAATCAGAACCTCCCACTCCTGTCTCCAAGACTACACACGTGCTGCGCCAATTCTTTGGAATGCAGTTCCCAGGTCAATACGATTAGTGCCCAATCCCCACAATTTTAAGCGTGCCCTGAAAACTCATTTATTCAGACTGGCCTACCGCCTCAACACATTAACCTAATCTATCCCTGTGTGGCACAGCCAAAAGTTTTTACCATAACCAGGTTCCCCACATCATGTTGCCACATGCTCTATACATCCATTAGCCCTCTGTGTCTGTACTGTTACACACTTAACATTATGGCTGGTCCATACAATCAGGGCAACTGTTACCACCCACCTTTCGTGTCTCCCTTTTTTCTCATAGACTGTAAGCTTGCAAGCAGGGCCCTCATTCCTCTTGGTATCTGTTATGTGATTATTGTTATGCTGTAATGTCTATTGTCTGTACAAGTCCCCTCTGAAATGTAAAGTGCTGCAGAATATGTTGGCGCTATAGAAATAAAATTTATTATAGGGCAGCACGGTGGCTCAGTGGTTACACTTTACATTTCAGAGGGGACTTGTACAGACAATAGACATTGTCCTTGGTTCGAATCCCACCAAGGACAACATCTGCAAGTAGTTTGTATGTTCTCCCCGTGTTTGCGTGGGTTTCCTCTGGGTACTCCGGTTTCCTCCCACACTCCAAAAACATACTGATAGGGAATTTAGATTGTGAGCCCCATTGGGGACAGTGATGATAATGTGTGCAAACTGTAAAGCGCTGCGGAATATGTTAGCGCTATATAAAAATAAAAATAAAGATTATTATTATTATTCTGCTCAGGCAATGTTCCCCAACTCTGAGGACTGTTTTTTCCAGCAGGACAATGCGCCATGCCACACAGCTAGGTTAGTCAATGTGTGGATGAAGGATCACCACATCAAATCCCTGTCATGACCAGCCCAATCTCCAAACTTGAACCCCATTGAAACCTCTGGAATGTAATCAAGAGGAAGATGGATAGTAACAAGCCATCAAGAAAAGAACTGCTTAAATTTTTGTCCCAGGAGTGGCATAAGGTCACCCAAAAGCAGTGTGAAAGACTGGTGGAAGGCATGCCAAGACGCACGAAAGATGTGATAAAAATCATGGTTATTCCACAAAATATTGATTTCTGAACTCTTCCTGAGTTAAAACACTAGTATTGTTGTTTCTAAATGACTATGAACTTGTTTTCTTAGCATTATTTGAGGTCTGCAAGAACTGCATTTTTTAGTTATTTTGACCATTTCTCATTTTCTGAAAATAAATACAAAATTTAGTGCTTGGAAATTCGAATACATGTTGTCAGTATTTTATAGAATAAAAGAGCAATTTACATTTTACTCAATGTAATATAATGCAGTGGTCTCTTAATACACACACAACACACATACAGGGTGGGCCATTTATATGGATACACCTAAATAAAATGGGAATGGTTGGTGATATGAACGTCCTGTTTGTGGCACATTAGAATATGGGAGGCGGGAAACGTTTCAAGATGGGTGGTGACTGATAGCAACACCGCAGAAGAAATGCTAGTCTAAGGGGGTCAGATTCCTTGTAGGAATGCTCGGACCTGACACCTATAATGTGGTGGTGCACCATCTTGCTGGAAAACTCCATCTTCATAGAATCATAGAATCATAGAATCGTAGAGTTGGAAGGGACCTCCTGGGCCATCTGGTCCAACCCCCTGCTCAAAGCAGGATTCGCTAAATCATCCCAGTCAGATGTCTGTCCAGCCTCTGTTTGAAGACTTCCATTGAAGGAGAACTCACCACTTCTCGTGGCAGCCTGTTCCACTCATTGATCACTCTAACTGTCAAAAAGTTTTTTCTAATATCTAATCTGTGTCTCCTCCCATTCAGTTTCATCCCATTGCTTCTAGTCTTTCCTTGTGCAAATGAGAATAAAGTTGATCCTTCTACAATGTGACAGCCCTTTAGATATTTGTAGACAGCTATTAAGTCTCCTCTCAGTCTTCTCTTTTGCAAACTAAACATTCCCAAATCCTGCAACCTTTCCTCATAAGACAGGGTTTGCAGACCGGTCACCATTCTGGTCGCTCTTTTCTGAACTTGCTCCAGTTTGTTGATGTCTTTTTTAAAATGTGGTGCCCAAAACTGGACACAATATTCCAGATGAGGTCTGACCAAAGAGGAGTAGAGGGAAATAATGACTTCACGTGATCTAGACTGTATGCTTCTGTTAATACATCCTAGAATTGCATTTGCCTTTTTTGCTGCTGCATCACACTGTTGACTCATATTCAGTCTGTGATCTATTAGTATACCCAAGTCTTTTTCACATGTGCTGTCACTTAGCCCTATTCCTCCCATTCTATATATGCTTTTTCCATTTTTATTGCCCAGATGTAGTACTTTGCATTTCTCCCTGTTAAAAACCATTCTGTTAGTTGCTGCCCACTTCTCCAGTTTATTTAAATCTTTTTGAATCCTCTCTCTCTCTTCTCTAGTATTAGCTATCCCTCCTAGCTTTGTGTCATCAGCAAATTTAATCAGTTTACCCTCAATTCCTTCATCTAAATCGTTGATAAAGATGTTGAACAATACAGGGCCCAGGACAGAGCCCTGTGGTACCCCACTTGAGACATTCTTCCAACTGGATGTGCAGCCATTTACGACCACTCTTTGGGTCCGATCACTAAGCCAGTTATGAATCCACCTAACAGTTGCCTTGTCCATTCCATACTTAATCATTTTTTCAATAAGGATTGTATGAGAGACTTTGTCAAATGCTTTGCTGAAGTCAAGATATACTATATCTACAGCATTTCCTTGATCCACCCAATCAGTGATACCGTCATAGAAGGAAATTAAGTTAGTCTGACATGACTTATTAGTTACAAACCCATGCTGACTCTGTTTAATCACTTCATTCTTATCCAGGTATTGACATACATGTTGTTTAATAATTTGTTCAAAGATCTTTCCTGGTATAGAAGTCAGACTCACCGGCCTATAGTTACCTGGGTCCACCTTCTTCCCCTTTTTGAAGATAGGAACAACATTTGCTCTTCTCCAGTCTTCTGGCACTTCTCCTGTTCTCCAAGAATTTTCAAAGATTATAGAGAGGGGTTCAAAAATTTCTTCTGCTATCTCCTTCAGTACTCTTGGGTGTAATTCATCTGGACCTGGAGACTTGAATTCATTTAGGCTAGCTAAGTGTTTCCTCACTATCTTTCTGTTTATAGATATCCTGGATTCTTCTATTCCCTTAATAGGACAGTGAATAACAGTTGATGTTACATTTCCTTTCTGAGAGAAAACAGATGCAAAATAGGAATTTAAAAGTTCAGCCTTCTCAACATCCTGTCTTACCAATTCATCATTTTCATCCTGTAAAAATCCTATAGCATCTTTGACTTTTCTTTTACTTTTGACATATCCCCAAAATCCTTTATTATTGCTTTTGACATCTCTTGCAAGCCTCAATTCATTTTCAGCTTTAGATAATCTGATTTGTGCCCTGCAGGTTCTGCAGACAGCATTATATTCTTCTTTAGATATGCCTCCCTCTTTCCATTTTATAAACATTTTTTTCTTCCTTTTTAGCATGTGCTTAAGTTCTGTGTTCATCCATCCTGGTTTCCTTAACTGCTTCCTATTCTTCCCTCTTTTCGGAATTGTTAACAACTGTGCTTTGAGAATTTCATTTTTCAAGATTTCCCATCCTTCCTGGACATTTTTGTCTTTAAGGATATCCAGCCATTGGATCCCTCCAATTCTCTTTCTGAATCCCTTAAAATCTGCCTTTCTGAAATCTAACCTTGACGTCTGAGTCTTCACAGGTCTTCCGCCTCTAGTTATCCAAAATTCTAAAATAGCATGGTCGCTACCTCCTAGGGTCCCAGCCACTTTTACCTCCTCAACCATTTCCTCCCTGTTTATAAGGATTAGATCCAAGGTAGCAGTTCCCCTTGTTTTCTCCCTTACCTTTTGGAAGATAAAGTTGTCAGCAAGAGAGGATAAGAATTTCCTTGACCTGTTAGTTTTGCCTGAGAGAGATTCCCAACAAATGTCTGGATAGTTGAAATCTCCCATGACAACTATGTCATATTTTTTGGAGAACTTGGCCATTTGATGCATAAAGAGTTCATCCATAGCTTCAGCTTGCACAGGCGGCCTGTAGTAAATGCCTACAATGGTGTCCTTTCCATTGTTCTGTCCTTGTATTCTTACCCAAACAGTTTCCACAGAACTCCCAGTCTCTGAAGCTTCAATCTCTGTGCAGATATACGCGTTACTAACATACAATGCGACACCCCCTCCTCGTTTATCAAGTCTGTTTCTTGCAAATAAGTTGTATCCTTCTAGTCTTGTATTCCAATCATGTGTATTGTCCCACCAAGTTTCAGTGATTCCAATGACATCATATTTCTTTTCCTGTGTTAGTAGTTCCAATTCTCCTTGTTTGTTGCCCATGCTTTGTGCATTAGTATAGAAACATTTTAGTTTGTGATTGGTTTCTCTTTCTCCAATATTTTTATTAATTAGATTCTTTCGTCTTTGTTCTTCCTTTCCACTTCTAATAGCAGAGTTCTCAATAGCATTTGTCAGGTGTATGGCTTTTTCTGGTCTTTTGCTTCCCTTCCCATGTTGTTCTAGTTTAAAGCTCTCCTTACAAGTGTAGCAAGGCGACTTCCAAATACATGCTTTCCAGTCTTCGTAAGGTGCACCCCATCTCTAGCAAGTAGTCCATCGTATAAGTAGTTCACTCCGTGATCCAGAAATCCAAATCGTTGCTGACGGCACCATCGACGTAGCCAGTTGTTCACCTGCAGAATCTTATTCCACCTCCTTGTTCCATGGCCATCCACTGGGAGGATGGAAGAGAAGACCACCTGCGCTCCCAGTTCTTTCACTTTCTTGCCTAAGTCAGTGCATAAAGAGGGCAACACATCATCATGTAGCAATTTCAGACATTCAGTGGCATTGAGGCTTCCATTGATGAAGAATGGCCCACTATCTTTGTACCCCATATACCACACCATACCATCAATTGTGGGTGTCAGGTCCGAGCATTCCTACATGATCAGTTTCCTGGACAGTGGATTGGTCGTCATGGGCCAGTTGAATGGCCACCAAGGTCTCCCGATCTGACCACCTTAGACTTTTATCTTTTGGATCATCTGAAGGGTGGCACATGTTAAGGAGCTGAAACTCCTAAACCCTTCATCCAATTTTTATGTGGATACCCTCAAATGAAAGCTGAAAGTCTGAACTTCAACTGCATCTGAATTGTTTTGTTTAAAATTCATTGTGGTAATGTCTAGAACCAAAATTAGAAAAATGTTGTCTCTGTCCAATTATATATGGACCTAACTGTGTGTGTATATATATATTATATACTTACCTTGTAATATTTTCATTTCCTGTTCCGTCCAGATGTGTCTGGATCCCAGGGGCGGAAGTTCACCGACAGCCATATTGGGACACCCAAGTGATGGGCGACTCAATATGGAAACTGCTGGTGGTTCCAGCCTCTTGTGCGGTACCACCAGTGGAACACCGTCTCACCACACACACACACACACACACACACACACACACACACTGTATACGCCATACACACCACACACACTCTGTATATGCCGTATGCACCACAGACGCACACAAACACTGTATACGCCGTACACAGCCTCTTGTGCGGTACCACCAGCGGAACACCGTCACGAACACGCCGCCGGGCTCACTTGATTGATTCACTTACCGCCGCCATTTTTGTATAGGAGGAGCGCATGCGCAGTTTTAATGGGACAGCCGCTATCTGTCTGCACAAAGATGGCGGCGGTCTGATTTGCTTCGCCTGTGCGAATTCCGCGCAGGCATAGTGAATGATTCGGCTGATCCCGGCGGCAGATGCGCCACGTGTCTACAGGCAGAGGAAGCCGGTCACATTAAAGGGTTTTTTCCATGAACGAAAGTTCATTTTGAAAATTGTCTGTGTCTGACCGTGTACGGATCATACTAAATCTCCTGGGCAGGGGAGGAAGCAAAGCATAATATTGACATTACAGCAGGGGATCACAGAGGATTCATTTTGTGAGGTAAAATATTTCACTGACTGTTTTTAAACAATATTTTACCTCACAAAATGTATCCTCTGCGATCTCCTGCTATAATGTCTGTACTATCTTTTGTTTCCTCCCCTGCCCAGGAGCTGTGGTATGTTCTGTACACGGTCAGACACAGACAATTTTTAAAATGAACTTTTGTTCGTGGGAAAACCCCTTTAAAAATGGTGGAGAGAGCGCAGACAAGGGGGAGAGTACATGGGGTACACAGGTCAAGAAAGAGATGTCGTGAGAGGAGAAGACCGCAGATGGGGGAGAGAGAAAACACACAGGGGGGAGACAGCTCAATCGGGACAGCACATGAGGGGAGAACATACCACAGGAAGGAGAGAGACAGCAGACAAGGGGGATAGCACATGGGGTAGACCGGTCAAAGAACAGAGCACAGACGGGAGAAGTTAGCACTTGGAGAAAGAGAGTGGATAGATGGTTGAGCACATGGAGGGGGAGAGATTCTCAATGCTGTAAATACTGCCCCCATCGTGACATTACCGCCCACCCCATGCGATAGCACTGGGCCTCCATCTAGTATAACACATATATATATATACACACACACACACACACAGTGTATATATATATATATATATATATATATATATATATATATATATATATATATACACATATACACACAGATATATATTTATAGATATATACAGTATATATATATTCTCTATCTACACACACACACCATCTCACAAAGGTGAATACACCCTTTACACTTTTGTACATATTTTATCTTTGGATGGGACAACATTGAAGATATGATACTTTGATACAATGTAAAGTAGTCAGTTTACAGCTTATATAACAGTGTAAATTTGGTGTTCCCGCTAAATAATAACATACAGCCATTAGAGTCTAATGTGCTGACAATAAAAACGAGTACACCCCTTGTGAAAATGTCCAAATTGTGCCCAAAACCTCAATATTTTGTGTGGTCCCCATTATTTTCGAACACTGCCTTAACTCTCTTGGGCATGGAGCTCACTAGAGCTTACCAGGTTGCCAATGGAATCCTTTTCCACTCCTCTATGACGACATCACGGAGCTGGTGGATGTTAGAGACCTTGCACTCCTCCACCTTCTGATTCAGGATGCTCCACAGATGCTCAACAGGGTTTAGGACAGGAGACATGCTTGGCAAGTCCAGCACCTTTACCCTCAGTTTCTTTAGCTAGGTAGTGATAGTCTTGGAAGTGTGTTTTGAGTCACTATCATGTTGGAATACTGCCTAGCAGCCCAGTTTTCAAAAGAAGGAAATCATGCTCTACTTCATTATGTGCCTCTGTGAGCTCCCCACAGCACTCATGCAGCCCCAAACCATGACATTCCCACCATCAAGCTTGACTGTAGGCAAGACAAAACTTGTCTTTGTACTCCTCAACTGGTTGCTGCCACGCATGTTTGACACCATCTGAACCAAATACGTTTATTTTTGTCTCATCAAACACAGGACATGGTACCAGTGATCCATGTCTTTAGTCTCCTTGTCTTTGGCAAACTGTCCATCTTTAACCCCTTCACCCCCAAGGGTAGTTTGCACGTTCATGACTGGGCCAATTTTTACAATTCTGACCACTGTCCATTTATGAGGTAATAACTCTGAAACGATTCCATGGATCCCGGTGATTCTGACATTGTTTTCTCGTGACATATTGTACTTCATGTTAGTGGTAAAATTTAATTCAAATAACTTGCGTTTATTTGTGAAAAAAACGGAAATTTGGCGAAAATTTCGCAATTTTCCAACTTTGAATTTTTATGCCCTTAAATCACAGAGATATGGCACACAAAAACCTTGATAAGTAACATTTGCCACATGTTTACTTTACATCAGCACAACTTTGGAACCAAAATTTGTTTTTGTTAGGAAGTTTAAGGGTTAAAAATTGACCAGCGATTTCTCATTTTTGCAACACCATTTTATTTTTACGGACCACATCACATTTGAAGCCACTTTGAGGGGTCTACATGATAGAAAATAACCAAAAGTGACACCATTCTAAAAACTGCACCCCTTAAGGTGCTCAAAACCACATTCAAGAAGTTTATTAACCCTTTTGGTGCGTCACAGGAATTTTTTGAATATTTAAAAAAAAAATGAACATTTAACTTTTTTTCACAAAAAAAATACTTCAGGTTCAATTTTTTCTATTTTACCAAGGGTAACAGGAGAAATTGGACTGCAAAAGTTATTGTGCAATTTGTCCTGAGTACGCCGATACCTGATACGTGGGGGGGGGACCACTGTTTCGGCGCATGGCAGAGTTCAGAAGGGAAGGAGTGACGTTTGACTTTTTCAATGAAAAATTGGCTGGAATTCAGATCGGACGCCATGTCACGTTTGGAGAGCCCCTGATGTACCTAAACAGTGGAAACCCCCACAAGTGACCCCATTTTGGAAACTAGACCCCCAAGGAACTTATCTAGATATGTGGTGAGAACTTTGAACCCACAAGGGCTTCACAGAAGTTTATAACGTACAGTGGTACAATTAAAAAATCATATTTTTTCCACAAAAATGATCTTTTCACCCCCAATTTTTATTTTCCCAAGGGTAACAGGACCTAAAAGTTATTGTGCAATTTGTCCTGAGTATGCTGATACCACACATGTGGGGGTAAACCACTATTTGGGCGCATGGCAGAGCTCGGAAGGGAAGCAGCGCCATTTGACGTTTTTGGCTGGAATTGAGATCGGACACCATGTCGCGTTTGGAAAGCCCCTGATGTACCAAAACATTGGAAACCCCCCCACAAATGACACCATTTTGGAAACTAGACCCCCCAAGGAACTTATCTAGATGAGTGGTGAGCACTTTGACCCCTCCCAGTGCTTCACAGAAGTTTATAACGCCCGGGCGTGAAAATAAAAAATTCGTATTTTTTCCACAAACATGATCTTTTAGTCACCAATTTTTTTTATTTTCCCAAGGGTACCAGGAGAAATTGGACGCCAAAAGTTGTTGTCCAATTTGTCCCGAGTACGCTGATACCCCATATGTGGGAGAAAACTACTGTATGTGCACATGTCGGGGCTCGGAAGGGAAGTAGTGACATTTTGGAATGCAGACTTTGATGGAATGGTCTGCGGGTGTCATGTTGCCTTTGGAGAGCCCCTAATGTACCTAAACAGTGGAAACCCCCCACAAATGACCCCATTTTGGAAACTAGACCCCCTAAGGAACTTATCTAGATGTGTGGTGAGCAGTTATGAATGGGAAACCGAGGAGGAAAAAAGACAACAAGCCAAGTCTCAGAAAACCAGAGAAGTTGGTAACTATGCAGATTGCAAATCCCTGATCTTAACCGCACAACTAGCAGCAATCGTGGAGCGTTCCTACGTTGGTCCTAGACGCCTCGTCACAACTGGAGAACTACATAAGCCTAAAGCAGGAAAAGAGGAAAACTAACTGCCCCAGAACAGACCCCAAAGGAAAGACAGCCCCCCACATGTATTGACGGTGAAACAAGATGAAAATACAAACAAAGGCAGGAAAATAGGCTGAGCAAACGATGGGGCCCGGCTAACTAAAAAGGACAGAAAAGGAAAGACACTGTCTGCAATCTGCCAAAAAACCTACAAAAATATTGTTCAACACTTCTGATAGCAAAATTAACCCTGAAGTCATTAGACTTCTAAACCTATATCAGCACTCTGAAATATTCTGAGACAGAGCAAAAAAGAGGCCAATCTAATAAGGGACAAAAAGCAGATTGGCAAATACTGATTAATAGGAGTGGAATTTCAGCATAGCCCCAGCCAGGGCAGGCAGATTACACAAAAAACTGAATTGACCAACAAGCGCAAGCGTGAACAATAGCAAAAAACAAACTTAACTTGAGAAGACTGGAAGAGAGCTGATGTCCAGGACCTGAGAAGCAGACTGAATCACCAGCACCTGGATAGGGCGTCGGCTGTCTTATATCCAGTCTGACACTCCAGAGATCCAATCATTCTCTTCCTCATCAGGTGGCAGATCACTACCACTTAAACCAACCGCACTACCTCCTGTCACCACCAGAGGGAGAACGGAAGGGGAACTCTCAACTGGTGGAGCAGAAAATGAGTTAATGACAGTGAGCACTTTGAACCCCCAAGGGCTTCACAGAAGTTTATAATGCCCGGGCATGAAAATAAAAAAATCGTATTATTTCCACAAACATGATCAATTAGTCCCCAATTTTTTTTATTTTCCCAAGGGTAACAGGAGAAATTGGACCCCAAAAGTTGTTGTCCAATTTGTCCTGAGTACACTGATACCCCATATGTGGGAGAAAACTATTGTATGGGCACATGTCGGGGCTCGGAAGGAAAGTAGTGACGTTTTGGAATGCAGACTTTGATGGAATGGTCTGCGGGTGTCATGTGCGTTTGGAGAGCCCCGGATGTACCTAAACTATTGAAACTCCCCACAAGTGACCCCATTTTGGACACTAGACCCCCCCACGGAACTTATCGAGATGTGTGGTGAGCACTTTGAACCCCCAAGTGCTTCACAGAAGTTTATAACGCCCGGGCGTGAAAATAAAAAAATGATTTTTTTCCACAAAAATGATATTTTTGACACCAATTTTTTAATTTTCCTAACGGTAACAGGAGAAATTGGACCCCAAAATTTGTTTTGCAATTTGTCCTGAGTAGGCTGATTCCATACATATGGGGGTAAAACACTGTTTGGGCGCATGGCAGAGCTTGGAAGGGAAGGAGCACCATTTGACTTTTTCAACTCAGAATTGGCTGGAATTGAGATCAGACGCCATATTGCATTTGGAGAGCACCTGATGTGCCCAAACAGTGGAAACCCCCAATTCTAACTCCAACCCTAACGCCAACACACCCTTAAGCCTAATCTCAGCCCTAACCCTAGCCCTAACCGTAGCCCTAACCCTGGCCCTAACCCTAATGGGAAAATGGAAATAAATATTTTCTTTTAATTTTATTATTTTTCCCTTACTAAGGGGGTGATAACGGGGGGTTTGATTTACTATTTATGGCGGGTTTTTATGTTTGGCAGCTGTCACATGTTAAAAGACGCTTTTTATTGTAAAAATAGTTTTTGCATCACCACATATTGAGAGCTATAATTTTTCCGCATTTTGACCCACCGAGTCATGTGAGGTCTTCTTTTTTGCGGGATGAGTTGACGTTTTTATTGGTACCATTTTCGGGCACGTGACATTTTTTGATCGCTTTTTATTCCGATTTTTGGGACGCAGAATGAACAAAAACCAGCGTTTCATGAATTTTTTTTTGGGGGGGGGGTGCGTTTACACCGCTCCGCGTGCGGTAAAATTTATAAAGCGGTTTTATTCTTCGGGTCAGTACGGTTACAGCGATACCTCATTTAGGTCTTTTTTTTATGTTTTGTCGGTTTTATGCAATGAAAACTATTTTATATAAAGAAATAATTATTTTTGCATTGCTTTATTCTACGAGCTATAACTTTTTTATTTTTTCGCTGATGATGCTGTGTGGCGGCTCGTTTTTTGCGGGACAAGATGACGTTTTCAGCGGTACCATGGATATTTATATGTGTCTTTTTGATCGCGCGTTTGCACTTTTTATTTGGCGGTATGATAAATCATTATTTTTTGCTTCGTTTTTTATTTTTTTAAGGGGTTCGCTAAAGGGGTTAACTAATGGGACAGTTTTATAGGGCAGGTCGTTACGGACGCGGCGATACCTAATATGTGTACTTTTTGTCACGCCGTGCTCACCTGGGGGCGGGACCTCGGTCCCGACGTCATCTCTTCCGGAGCTACGGTCACTCCGGGGGTCCCGTAGGGTGCGCACGCGCAGCTCTCGTCCCCGGGTCTCCTCCTACATGTCACGTTTGCGCTTGCGCGCTCCTGTCAGTGCTGTATAGGGCTCAGTCCTCTCTATGGTAATGGAGGACCTGACCCGGAACTTGTAGTGGTCATGTGCTTTCTGGCTAGATCCTGACCCGGAACCAGTAGTAGTCATGTGCTATATCAGACGACCTCCCTCTAGGGGAGGTGCCTGATTATTGTTGTGCTTCCTGGCTTGGTCTGCCGTGTCCCTGCCTGGCTGTGCGCTGTACTCAGGTCCTCTGCCTTGCACTCTGTTGTGCCTCTTGGCACACGCTCTGAATCTGCACTCTGCTTTGTACTTGGCTGTGCCTCCTGGCACACGCTCTGACCCGGTGTTCTGTCTCGTACTCGGTTGTGCCTCCTGGCACATGCTCTGACTCTGTACTCTGTCTCATACTCGGTTGTGCCTCCTGGCACACGCTCTTACCCTGTACTCCGTCTTATACTCAGTCGTGCCTCCGGGCACACACTCTGATCCTGTACTCAGTCTCTTACTCTGTTACACCTCCTGGCACACCTGCTGCCTGACTCAGTGCTCTGACGTGCTCCTTGCACGCTTCCTGCTTCACTCACACCCGGACGAACGAAGTCTCTGTATACCACGTGTTCCCGTGTCCACACTTTACACGTTCCTGCAGACACTCTCACCCACTCGTGTCTCCTGTGAGCCGGCCGCCTGGTGCCAGCAGTCGTGGTGCCTCACCCCCTGGGGCTTGCCCCTGACGCTCCCTGTATAGGGGGTGGTCTTTACTAGGTCAGCTCGCCCTGGGAGGGTTGGCGTCACGACCCAGAGGGTCCACTCCAGGAGTCGTCACACTTTTATTGTTTTTTTTTTTATTTCCAAAAAATGGATTTATTGGGGGAATTTTATTTTTTTTTTCTAATTTATTTGGCGATTTTTTTAAAATTATTTTAACACTTTTTTTTTTTTTTTTTTAACTTTATTACATAGTCCCAGGTGGGACATCACTGTCCTGTGACAGATCGCTGATCTGTCACATCACAGATCACTGTGACAGATCAGCAATCTGTCACAGGCACTGTTGCAGACTTCCTCATGCCTGCGCTTTGCAGGCACTGAGGAAGCCGGCTCCCTGCAGGCCCCCGTCGCCATCTTGGATTCGGGGGCCTGCAGGGAAGGAGCCCCCCGCAGCAGCGCTGCACACTGCGCTGATGTGGGGGGACTCAGGGAAGCACGGAGGGAGCCCCCTCCCTGCCGATGCTTCCCTTTAACCCCCGGTACATCGTGATCATGTTTGATTGTGGTGTGCAAGGGGTAAACGTGTCGGGGGCGGTCCGTGACCGCCCCTGACACATTGTGCCGGGTGTCAACTGTGATAATTAGCTGACACCCGGCCGCGATCAGCGGCGCTCACCACGTGGGCGCCGCTTATCGCTGAGACGTACTATCCCGTCCATGGGCATAGGGGCCCGGGTCCCATGGACGGGATAGTACGTCTGATGTCAAGAAGGGGTTAAAAGAGGCTACCTTCTGGGACGACAGCCATGCAAACCAATTTGATGCAGTGTATGGCATATTATCTGACGACTGACAGGCTGACCCCAACTCTTTAACCTCTGCAGCAATGCTGGCAGCACTCATATGTCTATTTTGAAAACTCAACCTCTGGATATGACGGTGAACACGTGCACTCAACTTCTTTGGCCGACCATGCTGAGCCCAGTTCTGAGTGGAATCTGTCTTGTTAAACTGCTGTATGGTCTTGGCCAGATCAATTTCAGGGTGTTGGCAATCAACTTATAGCCTAGGCCATCTTCATGTACAGCAATAATTCTTTTTTTTAGATCCTCAGGGCGTTCTTTACCACGAGGACCCATGTTGCACTTTCATTGACAAGAATGAGAGAGTATGAGACTGATAACTCCAAATTTAACACACCTGTTACTTTGAACATTAATGAGTCACATGACACTGGGAGGAAAAATGGCTAATGGGGCACAATTTGGTCATTTTCACTTAGTGGTGTACTCCCTTTTGTTGTCAGCAGTTTAGACACGAATGGCTGTTTGTTGAGTTATTTAGAGGGCACAACAAATTTACACTGTTGTACAAACAATACACTGACTACTTTACATTGTATCAAAGTGTCATATCATCAGTGTTATCCCATGAAAAGATATAATATTTACAAAAATGTGAGGGGTGTAGTCACTTTTGTGAGATAGTGTGCATATATAGGTGTATATATCTCTTATTTATCTATATACACACACATATTTATGATAATATGGTACGTGTTTCGACTATGTTGAATGTTATTTCAAATACAGTTGTGCTCAAAAGTATACATACCTCGCCAGAATTTTTGCTTTCTTGGCCTTTTTTCAGAGAATATGAATTATAACACCAAAACCTTTTCTCCACTCATGGTTAGTGGTTGGGTGAAGCCATTTGTTTTCAAACTACTGTGTTTTCTCTTTTTATATCTTAATGACAACCCAAAACATCCAAATTACCCTGATCATAAGTTCACATACCCCATTTCTTAATACCTTGTATTGCCCCCTCTAACATCAATGACAGCTTGAAGTCTTTTGTGGTAGTGGTGGATGAGGTTCTTTATTTTCTCAAATGGTAAAGCTGCCACTCTTCTTGGCAAAAAGCCTCCAGTTCCTGTAAACTCCTGGGCTGTCTAGAGTGAACTGCACGCTTGAAATCTCCCCAGAGTGGCGCAATGATACTGAGGTCAGGAGACTGAGATGACCACTCCAGAACCTTTACTTTGTTCTGCTGTAGCCAATGACAGGATGACTTGGCCTTGCGTTTTTGATCATGTTGGAACAGTCAAGTACGTCCCATGTGCAGCTTCCGGACTGATGACTGCAAATTTGCCTTCAGTATTTGCTGATAATGAGCTGCATTTATCTTTCCTTCAACTTTACCAAAGTTCCTGTGCCTTTGTAGCTCGCACATCCTAAAAACATCAGCGATCCACCTCCGTGCTTTACAGTAGGAATGGTGTTCCTTTCCTGTTTTATACAGTTTCAACTACCTTTTCTCATAGATCCATTGATAATTATTTTGCTTTCCCCATGACTCACAATCCAGAAACGTCAGTGGCTGGATGAAAGATGCAAGAGTCTGTCTGGATCCCAGAAACTCACTCAGCTTTTATGCACACACAGTGATTACACGCAAAACAGGTCACAAGTGAGGATGTTACCTTTAGTAGCCATTCAAACCCATTTGTTTCAACTTCTGTGCATATTATCAGACCAAAATCACCAGGGTATGTGAACTTTTGATCAGGGTAATTTGGATGTTTTGGGTTATCATTATGATTTTAAAAGAGAAAACACAGTAGTTTGACAATAAATGGCTTCACCCAACCACTAACCTTGAGTGGAGAAAAAGTTTTGATGTTATCATTCATATTCTCTGAAAAAAGACCAAGAAAGCAAAGATTCTGCCGGGGTATGTAAACTTTTGAGCACAACTGTACATGAGAAGTATTGGTCACAATGATCAACATCCTTTAAATTGTATCATTCTGTTCTATGTAAAAGGCTATATATAAAGTGTATTTATGGTTATTTCTTTTAAGTATTTCACCTTTGTAGAACAGGACATATTGTGCCTTTGACTTTGTCACATGTGTGTAATAACCACTTGGTTGGTCAGTACCAATCCTCCACGTTTCTCCAATGCTGTTTCCATTTTTTCCTGAAAATGTAGCACTCTGCAGCTATTAAAAAAGAAAATAAACAATATAGTATATGCAGAGAAATCATACTAATAATAAACACGGTCTGTCACAATTCAGTTGGATGATTTTAAGTCACATGGCATTTTGTAACTAACAGCCATCTGCGCTCCCACAATGCACTGCTCTCTATTAACAATAATTTTAACAGAAATCTGGATTTTGTTCAAACATGAAAGGAAAAATAAATCTTGTACGGTACGAGTTGCGGTATTTCAGCTCACTCAGTGGTACTTGGATGTAGAAAACCGGAACACTAAGCTAATATATTAAACACCTTCTTCTCCACGGTATTCACGGTGGAAAATGAAATGCTAGGTGAAATGCGGAGAGACAAAGAAAAGCCTATATTAAGGGTCACCAATCTAACCCAAGAAGAGGTGCAAATGCGGCTAAATAAGATTAAAATTGATATATCTCCGGGTCCGGATGGCATACACCCACGAGTACTAAGAAAACTAAGTAATGTAATAGACAAACCATCATTTCTTATATTTAGAGACTGGGGTCTGTTCCACAGGACTGGCGCATAGCAAATGTGGTACCAATATTCAAAAAGGGCTCTAAAAGTGAACCTGGAAATTATAGGCCAGTAAGTCTAACCTCTATTGTTGGTAAAATATTTAAAGGGTTTCTGAGGGATGTTATTCTGGATTATCTCAATGAGAATAACTGTTTGCAGCATGGGTTTATGAGGAATCGCTCCTGTCAAATCAATCTAATCAGTTTTTATGAAGAGGTAAGCTATAGACTGGATCAAGGTGAGTCATTGGATGTGGTATATTTTGATTTTTCCAAAGCATTTGATACCGTGCCACACAAGAGGTTGGTACATAAAATGAGAATGCTGGGTCTGGGGGAAAATGTGTGTAAATGGGTAAGTAAATGGCTTAGTGATAGAAAGCAGAGGGTGGTTATAAATGGTATATTCTCTAACTGGGTCGCTCTGACCAGTGGGGTACCGCAGGGGTCGGTGTTGGGACCTATTCTCTTCAACATATTTATTAACGATCTGGTAGAAGGTTTGCACAGTAAAATATCGATTTTTGCAGATGATACAAAACTATGTAAAGCAGTCAATACAAGAGAATATAGTATTCTGCTACAGATGGATCTGGATAAGTTGGGAACTTGGGCCGAAAGGTGGCAGATGCAGTTTAACAATGATAAATGTAAGGTTATACACATGGGAAGAAGGAATCAATATCACCATTACACACTGAACGGTAAACCACTGGGTAAATCTGACCTGGAGAAGGACTTGGGGATCCTAGTTAATGATAACCTTACCTGGAGCAGCCAGTGCCAGGCAGAGACTGCCAAGGCAAACAGGATCATGGGGTGCATTACAAGAGGTCTGGATACACATGATGAGAGCATTATACTGCCTCTGTACAAATCTCTGGTTAGACCGCACATGGAGTACTGTGTACAGTTTTGGGAACCGGTGCTCAGGAAGGATATAATGGAACTAGAGCGGGTACAAAGCAGGGCAACAAAATTAATAAAGGGGATGGGGAACTACAATACCCAGAGAGATTAGCAAAATTAGGATTATTTAGTCTAGAAAAAAGACGACTGAGGGGCGATCTAATAACCATGTATAAGTATATAATGGGACAATACAAATATCTCTCCGAGGATCTGTTTATACCAAGGAAGGTGACGGTCACAAGGGGGCATTCTCTGCGTCTGGAGGAGAAAAGGTTTTTCCACCAACATAGAAGAGGATTCTTTAGGCTGAGTTCACACGTGGTGTTTTTTTTCGCGTTTCCGCGGTGGTTTTAACTGCGCGATTTTGCCGCGAAAAATAAGCATCCCATGCATTCCTATGGGATTCCGCAGTGCTGTGTTAATGCTGCGGTTTTTACCGCGGCGGAATCGCTTCGCGGTAAAAAACGCAGCATGCTCATTAATTTTGCGGAATCGCGGCGATCCCGCACCCATAGGAATGCATTGTTCTGCTTACTTTCCGCATGTGGCTGTGCCCACCATGCGAAAAGTAAGCAGAACAATTGTGGATGGTACCCACGGTCTGGAGGAGAGGAGACTGTCCTCCGGGCTGTGGGTACCATATCCCTGTAAAAAATAGAATTTGAAATAAAAAATATTGTTATTCTCACCTTCCGACGTCCCGCGCAGCCTTCCCGCCTCACTCCACACTCCCGTTCCCATGACGTCTGTTCTCGCGGGATCGCAAAGTCTCGCGGTCATACGCGCAACGTCATCTCGAATTACCGCGAGATGTCGCGATCCCGCGAGAACGTACATCATCGCGGGCATTTTCGCAAAGGATTACTGGGAACGGGAGCGTTGAGAGAAGCGGGAAGTGAGCTCATCGCCGACCCCCGTCACGTGATCGGGGGTCAGTGACGCGCTGCCTTGACAACCAGAGGTATCATAGAGACCTCTATAGTTGTTGCCAGCACATTGCTATGAGCGCTACCCTATGGTTGGCGCTCCTAGCAATACTGTAAATCTGCTACATATTGGCGATCTGCGCATCCCCTATGTGTAGCAGAGCCGAACAAGTATGGCATGCTTCTAGCCTCCTATGGAGGCTATTGAAGCATGTCAAAAGTTAAGTGTTTAAAAATTAAAAAAACCTAAAAGTTCAAATCACCCCCCTCGCCCCAATCAAAATATAACAATAATAAAAATTTTTTTAAAAAAATCACACATACACGTTTGGTATCGCCGCGTTCAAAATTGCCCGATCTATCAATAAAAAAAAAAGGATTAACTCAAATCGCTAAACGGCGTAGCGAGAAAAAAAATTTCAAAATGCCAGAATTACGTTTTTTTGGTCGCCGCGACATTGCATTAAAATGCAATGACGGCGATCAAAAGAACGTATTTGCACAAAAGTGGCATCATTAAAAACATCAGTCCAGCACGCACAAAATAAGCCCTCACCCAACCCCAGATCACGAAAAAAGGGGGACGCTACGTGTCTGAGAAAATTGCGTTTTTGTTTTTTTTTGGTTTTTTTTGAGCAAACTTTGGAATTTTTTTTCACTAGAACCTACACGTTTGGTGCCTATGAGCTCGTAATGACCTGGAGAATCATAATGTCCGGTCAGTTTTAGCATTTAGGGAACCTAGCAAAAAAAGCAAGCAAAAAACAAGTGTGGGATTGCACTATTTTTGCAATTTCACCGCACTTGAAATTTTTTTCCCCGTTTTCGAGTACAAGACATGGGGTAAAACCAATGGTGTTGTTCAAAAGTACAACTCGTCCCGCAAAACATAAGCCCTCACATGACCATATTGACGGAAAAATAAAAGTTATGGCTCTGGAAAGAAGGGGAGCGAAAAACGAAAAAAGCTCCAGTCATTAAGAAGTTAAATCTGCTTGGTTTATTAGACAGACGGCATAAACCAACAGGAAGGGAAAATTAAATTTTCTCTTTGGAGAAAAACAGGAAAACAAAATGCTGCAACACAGTGCATACAATTGCAGGGAGTGGCCCGCTCAGGAGCAACACAGGTTCAGTCTTTCCTCCTCAGGACATAAACCACTGGAGATCTTCCCTCCAGTCCTGCTGAACCAAGACTGCCTCTGGAGTCCAGCTATTTAAGCCCCAGACCACACCCTGGGGTAGAGATAAGGTGTAATTCCTCCCACCCTCTCTATGGATGTCCACATAAAAGCCAGCCCATTATACAAATTAGTTAACCCCTCACCACACTTGGTGTGTGGGAGGAAAAACTCTGGATTTTTATATCACTGACGCCATTAAGAATAGTGAAACATATCTCCCCTCCAGCACTTTATCAGTGACTTTGTCACAGAGTATATAAAACATCAGTAATAGTCAAATAAATCAAAGTAACTTATTATTTTAAAAAGTAAAATGTAGTCATAGTTACATAATTGATAACGTTGAAAACAGACAAATGTCCAGCAGTTTAAATTAAAACTTTACCATAAATACCCAAATGAAGGCATGTACCTGTGAGGCAAATGCCATTAGGGGAAACATTCATTCCAAACTTTATGTATGTAAAGTAGAAAACATCCCAGGAACAAAGTCCTATCTCCAGAGATCATGAACCATTTAAATTATAATATTATAGTTTTTAAGAAGGCATCTAGGTTTTTCTTGAATTTCAATGAATCAACTATATTCGCCTATGTGTAAAAAGACAATTAGAACTATCTCCATACGGTCTGTAAATACTCGTGATTAAGTCGAACCGAATATAAGCCGAGGCACCTACTTTTGCCACAAAAAACTGGGAAAACGTTTTGATTCGAGTATCAGCCGGGTATGCATTGTCTCCGGATCCCCATCCAGGTATGCATCGTTCCTCTTCCCTATCCTTGCTCGTATGGCTTCTCATCCATGTCCTGGTATACATGGCTCCTTATCCCCATCCTTGTCTGCATGGTTCCTCAGCCCTATCCTTGTATGCATGGCCCCCATGAGAAAAGCATAAAGAAAAAAGAACTCCTACTTACCTTCCCTGCGCGCCCTCGCAGCATCTTGTTCCGGCTTCCAACAGCTTCTGCGTCTGAGCGTTCATGTGTCCCCACTCATTAACGTAATGAATATTCACCTCTCTCCACTAACGTGATCGCCCAGCCGCAGGAGCTGCGGGAAGCAGGAACAAGATGCTGCGAGGGCGCGCAGGGAAGGTAAGTAGGAGGTTTTTTTGTTTTGTTTTTTTTTTCTTTTTAGACTGGTATCACACTAGCGTTTTATCGCGCAGCGCATCGTGCGCTATTGGTCGCATGTGCAATAGTCCCCTATCTTTAAAATGGCGGTCGCAGTGTCTAGCGATTGGTTGCGCTCATCAGCGTTTGCGTGCGCTGCGCATTTTCCAGGTGTGTGCCTGGACGCGCTGCACGCTACATGTTGCATTATTTTTTTTTTTCAGCCCAACATCGTTAAAAAATCGTGCGCGCACGGTAAGCCCAAAAAATAGCATTACAGTCTATGGGGTCACTGACGTGCGCTTGTCAGCGCTTAGTGCACGCACGTGATTTGATTAAACAATGTCTAGACATTTTTTTAAACCTCCCCCTAAACAAGCAACATTTTTTGGGAGGAGTGAAGATAAAAGAAGTTGTCTTCAGGGCCAGACCACTACTCTACAGACAGCCTTGCAGAGACCAGTCAAGACCAGAGAAGAGACTTCCAACTGTGGATTCAAGCAGCATCAGCCAAAATGTGAGTATTCTTCAACATATAATGTGTCAAACGCCAAGTAAAAACAATTTTATTAGTATGTATAAAAATATATATACACATATATACAGACAAACATGCATAGAAAAGGGCTGAAAGATGAAAAAAGGCTATATCAACCACATACAAAAAGCCCCAGGTAGGTATGTCACAGGGGAGTAGCAATAAACAACAGGGTATTGTAAATACATCAATCACTCATGATATTATGCCAACAAGTAATGAATACCAGGTACCCATGCAGGCAAATTTGCCATACCCAGAACAGAGTCACATGTTCGTACAAGAGGTGAATGCCACCAATAATAATCAAAGTGTAGAAGTATACAGGTACCTTGTAGGCAAAGAGGCAACCCTCCCGGACCGACCCACCAACCCCAACGCGCGTTTCGGCGTGCCTTCATCAGGGGGAATAAGGCTTAAGGTACTGGGTCTGAATTTAAATACAATCCATACCGGAACCATCATTGCGGCCGCGCGGCCCCCCGGTGACGTCACGTCCGCCGGATCGCGCTCACACGGGCAGCCGAGAGCCGGAGTCACGTGGGGCCCCACGTGACTCCGGCTCTCGGCTGCCCGTGTGAGCGCGATCCGGCGGACGTGACGTCACCGGGGGGCCGCGCGGCCGCAATCATGGTTCCGGTATGGATTGTATTTAAATTCAGACCCAGTACCTTAAGCCTTATTCCCCCTGATGAAGGCACGCCGAAACGCTCGTTGGGGTTGGTGGGTCGGTCCGGGAGGGTTGCCTCTTTGCCTACAAGGTACCTGTATACTTCTACACTTTGATTATTATTGGTGGCATTCACCTCTTGTACGAACATGTGACTCTGTTCTGGGTATGGCAAATTTGCCTGCATGGGTACCTGGTATTCATTACTTGTTGGCATAATATCATGAGTGATTGATGTATTCATGTATGTGGTTGATATAGCCTTTTTTCATCTTTCAGCCCTTTTCTATGCATGTTTGTCTGTATATATGTGTATATATATTTTTATACATACTAATAAAATTGTTTTTACTTGGCGTTTGACCTTTTGACTGTATTTGCTATTTGTCTGTGAGTTCACATTGCAGTTGGTCTTTTTTCTGTCTTTATTATGGTGGATATGTGAGATTGTGGCTGTGTCCATTATAATACTTTTTAATCCTCTTATCCACTATGTTCATTGGACTATTCTCAACATATAATGTGTGCCTGTCCTGTAAAATTTTTAATGTACTGTTTTTTGTTTTTTTTTTAAATTCCAGCATGTCTTCTGGATCGGAATATTCTCCATCCCGGCAAGAACTGGCCCAAGCAGATCGTGAGGTGAGGATATTGCTGCCTTTGGTAAGTATTGCTGTCTCTAGAAATGTCAAATAATTTGTTTTCTTTTAGACATCGGACACGGCAAGTGAGCCTGAACAGCGGGAGCAGCGTAGCCAAGTCACAGCGAGGAGACGTAATGTAAGTATATAGTCTATCTGCTAGGCATCAGATTCCTGCAGCGACACAACAGGAATCCAGAGCCTCACATGCTGCTCTGCAGCAAGCCGTTCCTGAGTCTAAGTCCCTCTGCTGCTCCACTGAGCATGCTCACGAGATAATCTCCCATTGGAGGTCAGGAGTCACGTGCTCAGGTCCTTCTCCAGATCTGATTGGTCCATCTCAGAGATCTGGAAGGTCCCGGCAGCGCACGACTATAAAAGGCCCGCATGGCCATGTGCAAGTATAGACTTTACTTGCTAGATGTGTGAATGGTGATGGATGTATGATTCTGGTGACTGACTTATTAAGATTCCCCTCCCTCTGATATTACGCATGTAAATGGGGAACTAGAGAAAGAGTCAGTGCCAGTCAGTGGCAAGCCTTAGGCCACTGTGCACACCGCACCTCTACACTAGCGTCCGATCGTGCCACGCCTCATGGCACTATCGTATAGCGGCTGTTTGCTGCTGCAGTCAGCAGCACTTACCGGCGTTCGCGGTAGCAACACCGCACACACGGTAGGTCTAGACGGACACCGACCTCAGCCTTTGGCCCGTGTCCTGTGACCGTATACCACGCGTGCAATTTAGCTGAGACCTGTGAGTCTAACAGGCTTGGCGTTTATGTTTACGTTACAGCGCCTCTGTGAGATAACAGAGTCCTCTCAGCGCACATCGGGTGGCGTTTAACCCGTGCGCGTTATACCGCCATATAGCGCGTCTGCCATTACTCAGCAGCAGTGATAACACCTTCTGCACGGTGGACCCCGAGCGGCGAACGCACTTTATTATTTATTTATTTAGTGCGTTCCGCCGTTCCTAACATTATCAATGTCCTTTTTTATTTTTTTTTTTTTCTGTCCTGAAGTTCATCTTCTATCTTGCTTATTTTCTGTTCTTTTTTCTATCTTTTCCATTCTCTAAAATTTCAAAGATAATAATTTTTTTTCTTTTCTAGGTTCCACAACGGGATGACGAAGAAATCTATATAGATAACGAGCGCCTGATCCACCTTGTAGAGGAGCGTATCCCGTTGTGGGACAGCCGTGACCATCAGTACAAGGACTATGTGGTGAACCGGCAGCTCTGGAATGAGGTAGCCGCAGTGATGATGGATGGCAGGGACAGCGCCTCTCCAACTTCCAAAAAGGCGTTCAGTACGTATAAACCTGCTCTGTGATGCCGCATTGACTCTTGGTCATGATGGTACTGGTGTGTTTGTTGCAAGATATATTCTTGCATCATACACTTCAGTCCCCTCATGATCAACAGTCATTGCTTTGTGTATTGTACTGCTGGATTGATTCTGTTTTTACTCTTGCTCTTGAAGGTACTGGTGTGTTTGGTGCAAGACACATTCTTGCATCAAACACACCAGTGCCCTCTGGATCAACAGTCATTGCTTTGTGTATTGGACTGCTGGATTGATTCTGTTTTTACTCTTGATCCTGAAGGTACTGGTGTGTTTGGTGCGAGATATATTCTTGCATCAAACACACCAATGTCCTCTGGATCAACAGTCATTGCTTTGTGTATTGGACTGGATTGTTTCTGTTTTTACTCTTGATCCTGAAGGTACTGGTGTGTTTGGTGCAGGATATACTCTTGCATCAAACACACCAGTGTCCTCTGGATCAACAATGACTGCTTTGTGTTTAGAATTATTTTGTGATGCCGCATTGACTGTTTGGAAAATTCACTCAGGTGTGTGTGCGGATAATGATGTTGCCATCAGTGCATTGTATAACATTTTTTCTTTGTTTTTCCAACAGTGCACAAAGTCCACACACGTTGGCGCTCAATGAAGGACCGCTTCAACACTGATGTTCGTGCTGAGGGACAGGTTCGCAGTGGTTCAGCGGCAAGGCCCAGAAGAAAGTACCGCTATTATCGCCAGTTGGCTTTCCTGAGACCGGTCCTTGCCACCAGAGCGTAAGTATTCCTTTTTTTTTTTGGTTTAAATCTTTGCTTTTCAATTCCACAGCTGATGCTTCTTGTAAATGCATGATCGTAACATTTTCCCTTTCTTTCCACAGCACCTGGCGCAGCACCCTACAACCTGTTCCTGGAGCGGTCCTTCATCGGTCGACCTCGGACCCGTCTCAGCCATCCGACAGCCAGGAAACAGCTTGCAGGTCAGCAACACGGACAGCTGGTGACCAGGAAGCTGGCTAAGCAGGTGTTCCCCTTTCCCAGGTCTCTGCCACTGGTTATGTGGGCACTACCCGCCAGCGGCAGAGGGCCTTGGAAAGGAATGTCTTGCCCGAGTTTATGCACTCGAGCGAGGCCTTTCATGCCAGCCTCAAGTCGCTGCTAGACAGAGTGGAAAGCGGTTTTTCACTCATGGAACGCGGTTTTAACCATATGGAACACCGCTTCCACTCTGTTGAACAGCGCCTTTACCGTCTGGAGGCCGACCTCAACAGACCAGCGCACCATTTTTTTTTAGTAAAATTGAACGGGGCATGGCGGAACACCTTAGTCCTGAGCAACAGCTGAGTGTGTTGCAGGCCTGCAACACTGCTTACTTGCAGGCTATGCAGCAGAATCGGTACGTGCAGCAGTCAGTGGTGTCATTTCCAACTGTGCCACCACTGACTCGCTACACATCACTACCGACTTCTGCTGCATACCACTGCACAGCCACCTGCATTTCAAGCCAAGCCGGACACCACTACATCACCCCAAGTCCGAGTGCTGCTGGACACTCCATCGCCACCACCATGGCAAGCGCTGCTCCTGTCTGGAGCACCACCACCGCCACCGTTGCAACATCGTGGAGCACCGCCACCAGAGAACCTGCTTGGGCCACTGCCACCTATTCTCCGTCTAGGAGCACCGCCACCACTCAGCATTCAAGGAGCACCGCCACCACTCCTCATCATAGGAGCACTGCCACCACTCCTCATCATAGGAGTACCGCCACCACTTCTCCTCCTAGAAGCACTGCCAGCACTCCTCATCGTAGGAGCACTGCCACAACTTCTCCTCCTAAGAGCACCGCCACCACTCCTGATCATAGGAGCACCGACACCACTTCTCCTTCTAGGAGCACTGCCACCGCCACTTCTAGGAGTACCGCCACCACCACCACCGAGCAAAAAAGGGGTGACAGACATTCATTGTTTTACTCTTCAAGGCCACGGTCCAGCAGCTCCAAGCGTTTGAGCAATATAAGGCGGTCACATGGTGGAAGTCGGTCCCGGCAGGAGACTCCTGCACCCAAAAAGTCTAAGAAACGAAAGACTTTGTTTGTCAGTCCCCCCTCTCCTCCTAATGTGTCTCACCCTGCCTCCAGTTCCATCCCTGTTCTCCCATCCCCCACTTCTTTCGTCGCCCGTTCCCCTAGAACCCCTTACTCAATTTCCAGCCGTTCCTCCTCTCTCCACACTCCCAAAGTATCCCAATCTTCCCCCAAACATTCATCACAATAAAAATAAATGTGAAATTCTGCTTTAAAAAAAACCAGTTTGGATTAATGTGTCTTTCGCCGCCTCCACACACTGCGCCGTACACTTTGTCTTTTTGACAGCACATAGCTCCATTTTTACTGACACATGTTTCTTGTGTCAGTAATGGAGCTATGTGGTGTCAAAAACACATATGTATGACTTGTATTTGCACCCGCTGTCTCTTCAGTCACCTAATATTGCTGAGACTGAATAGAGCAGGGTTCAACAACTCCAGTCCTCAAGGCAAAGCAACAGAACAAGTTTTCTTGATTTACTTTGTATTGCACAGGTGAAGAAATTATCACCAGTGCAATAAAAGTTAAATCCAGAAAACTTGTTGTGTTTCGGGGCCTTGAAGACTGGAGTTGGTGAACCCTGCTCTATTCAGTCTGTGCAATATTAGGTGAATGAAGACACTATTGTTGGAAATACAAGTCATACATTGGCGTATTTGACAGCACATAGCTCCATTACTGACACATGTTTCTTGTGACAGTAATGGAGCTATGTGGTGTCAACTACACAAATGTATGACTTGTATTTTCACCATCAGTCTCTTCAGTCACCAAATATTGCGGAGACTGAATAGAACAGGGTTCAACAACTCTAGTCCTCCAACAGCTCATGTTTTCAGGATTTCCTTTGTATTTCTCAGGTGATACTTGCTTCACCTGTGGATTACAACGGAAAGCCTGAAAACATTATCTGTTGGTGGACCTTGAAGACTGGCTTTGGGGAACCCTGGAATAGAGGATGGTGTTGAGTGCAAAGCATATCTAGTGTTCCCTTGCCCGGTATCATAAAATGTTAATTGACTGTTGGTTTTTTACCATCATCATTTCAATATTAGTGAGACAAGGCAAGGGATTCTAGATATACCTTGTAATTAACCACATCCTCTATTCAGTGTGTGGTGACTAAATTGATGACATGGTGTTGAAAATACACGCCATATGTACAATACCCTGGCCTTGTATCATAACTATTTGTCACACCTGGGCAGGTGAATACACATGAGTTTTAACATGAAGCGTCGCTTCAGTCTGCATATATTTCAAGCAGACTGTAGCGATGCTGCAGTTTCACTCATATGTATTCTCCTGCCCATGTGTGATAACTTACTGAAGTCAGGATGCGTTAGTTTGTGAGTCCTCACTTCAGCATGACACCAGGCCCTGGGGTATTGTAGAAGTTTTATAACCTTTATTATGTCTCCAGTCTGCGTTCAAACTCAAGCCACAGTGGTGATCCTCCAAATAATATTTTTAGTCACATGGTTAGATGTCATAAAGAGTGACAAATGCTATTCTTTCCGCAACTCACTATTTTTAACATCAGACCAGGTGACACAAATATTAGTTGTATTATTTCCACTGTCGCTGCTAATTGAAAATACACTGGAGAGATGATAAAGGTCATACAACTTGGGTGTGTGTATAGTCACCTGGTCAGGAGTACTAGCAAAATCATGATGCACAAAACACAGCATCATGAATTGACTGGTACACCTGGCCATTTGATTATTGTATTAGAGTGTGAAAATACAGAGTGCACTTGGTACAGATATGCAAAAAAGGTCTTTTATTATCACACACAAGAAAACAATTTTACACCATTTGCTCTTGCCATTCCACCCGTCCTACATCTGAGATAAAGTAGGCCGCAAATTGGTCCCTCATTTGGGCCACTTCAATGGATGACCTGAGAGGGTGCTGTGTAAATTCAGGCAATGGGTTAGGAGATGCATCATAAAGTTCAAAGTTCGGATGCTCTCTAGCCATCACAAAATTATGTAGAACCACACATGCCTTCACCACCTCATCCACTGTTTCCAGTTTCAGATTAATAGCTGTGCCAAGAATGCGTTATTTGGAGACAAGTATACCAAAGGCACACTCTACAGTTCTTCTGGCCCTGGTCAGCCTGTAATTAAAATTTTTTTTGGTGTGGTCCAAGTCCCGGCTGGAGTAGGGCTGAGCAGGTTTTGGAACATCTGGAATGCCTCACCCCAACCATTACAAATGGCTGTGGCGGACCTTCGGTGTTGGGAATAGGCCGTGGCATGGGGAAATTAAAGTGGTTGCCATACAACCTCTGTCCCATGTTGGAGTTCTTAAAAGCCTGAGAGTCATTCCCACGTCCCAATGTCCACTGCTACAAACATACAGTCTGCATCCGAAATGGCCATGAGTACTGTAGAAAAGTATTTTTTGTAGTTGTAGTACTCCGATCCAGTTCTTTTTGGTTTGATAATCCGGATGTGTTTCCCATCCACCGCTCCCAAACAGTTGGGGAAATTGCAGACTGTCAAGAATTTTTCAGCTATTTCCATCCACTTTTCGGTGGTGGGAAGGGGCATGAATTCAGGACATAGAAAGTCCCACAAAGCCTGGCAGGTGTCTGCAACAATTCCAGACAAGGTGGATATTCCAATCCGGTACTGGAAGTGGAGTGAAGAGAGGGTCTCTCCAGTAGCCAGGAATCTGGGAAACAAAGAAAAACAGGGATTTTTGTGAGTACTCACCGTAAAATCCTTTTCTCCGAGACGCTCATTGGGGGACACAGAGACTGTGGGTGTGTGCTACTGCCGTCTGGAGGCTGACACTAAGTATACAAAAAAACAAGTTAGCTCCTCCTCCGCCGCATACACCCTCGCCCCGATAGCGGGCGGAAACCAGTTTAGTGCCAAAGCAGTCAGAAAAGCTGACAGCAATTTAGCTCTACCGCAAAAAATCATATGTCTGAAAAAAAAGGACCACCCTACAAATAAGGGTTTATACCCATCAAAAATAAACAAAAGCCAACTGGCTATCAGGGTGGGTGCTGTGTCCCCCAATGAGCGTCTCGGAGAAAAGGATTTTACGGTGAGTACTCACAAAAATCCCTGTTTCTCCTTCGCCTCATTGGGGGACACAGAAACTGTGGGACGTCCCAAAGCAGTCCCTGGGTGGGAGCAACTCATCAATCTACACCGCATGCCTACCTGTTCAAAGGTGTGCCACTGCTGCCTGGAGAATCCTCCTACCCAGGCTCGCATCCGACGAAGCCTGCGTATGTACGTTTAATGTTTAGCGAACGTGTACAGGCTTGACCACGTTGCCGCCTTGCATACCTGCTCTGCCGAAGCCTGATGCCGAAGCGCCCAAGAGGCGCCCACTGCCCGGGTCGAGTGCGCCCTTATTCCAGGTGGAACCGGCGTGCCTCTAATACGGTAAGCCTCTTGAATAGTAAGGAGAATCCATCTGGCTATGGACGACCGTGAGGCCGCGAGCCCCTTCCTGCGCCCTTCAGGAATCACAAACAACGAATCTGTTTGGCGAAAAGGCGCCGTCCTTGACACATACCTCCTGAGGGCCCTCACCAGGTCCAGCGTGTGGAGCGCCTTCTCAACTCTATGTACTGGAGCTGGACAAAATGAAGGCAAAACGATGTCCTCATTAATATGGAACGAGGACACCACCTTCGGCAGGAACGGCGGAGGTGGTCTCAAGACTACTTTATCCTTAAAAAAGGTCAGAAACGGGGCTCTACAGGATAGGGCTGCCAGCTCCGAGACCCGCCTAACAGAGGTTATTGCTACCAAAAACACGACCTTCCTGGTAAGGTATGGCAATCCGACCTCCTGCAATGGCTCAAAAGGAGCTTCCTGCAGGGCCCCCAGCACCAGATTAAGGTCCCATGCGTCTACGGGAGCTCTAAAGGGGGGCACTAGATGCGAGACTCCCTGAAAGTCTTGACCTGCATAATACTAGCGATCTTTCGCTGGAACAAAACAGACAAGGCCGAGATCTGTCTCCACAGGGAACTCTGAGCCAAACCTGCCTCCAGGCCTGACTGCAGAATGGCCAGAATGTTGGGAACCGAGAAGGCCAAAGGCGCAACTCCGTGCTCTCGACACCAGAGAAAGAAAACCTTCCAAGTACCATGATAGATTTTCGCCGAGGCCGGCTTCCTGGCGTTAATCATCGTGGCTACCACCTCACGCCCAAACCCCGCCTGGGTCAGGACCCAGGACTCAACGGCCATGCCGTCAAACACAGGGCCCCTAAGTTCGGGTGGTAGATCGGCCCCTGGGACAGTAAGTCTGGCCGTTCCGGTAGACGCCATGGCACGTCTGCGAGGAGCTGTACTAGATCCGCGTACCAGGCTCGACGGGGCCAGTCTGGGGCCAGCAGAATTGCCGGAACCCTCTCCCTCTTGATCTTCCTGATTACCCTCGGGAGAAGAGGCAGAGGGGGAAAAAGGTACGGGAGCCGAAACTGGCTCCATGGAAGAACCAATGCATCCGCTGCAATCGCTCGCGGGTCTTGAGACCGGGCAACAAACCTGTCTAACTTGGCGTTCTCTCTGGAAGCCATCAGATCCACGTCCGGAGTTCCCCACCGCTGGCAAATCTGCCGGAAAACCTCGGGGTGCAGGGACCATTCTCCGGCCGCGACCCCCTGCCGACTCAGGAAATCTGCTGCCCAATTTTCCACGCCTGGTATATGGACCGCTGAAATTACTGAGTGGTGCCTCTCGGTCCAACGAAGTACGTGTTCTATCTCGCGCATGGCTGCCCTGCTGCGCGTGCCTCCCTGGTGATTCACATACGCCACTGCCGTGGCGTTGTCTGACTGGACACGGACTGGGCGACCCACTAGCCAGTGCTGAAAATGCTGCAACGCCAACTGCACTGCTCGAATCTCCAACAAGTTGATCGGCAGAAGGGCCTCCTGGGGAGACCACTGCCCCTGAGCTGTGTGATGACGAAACACTGCTCCCCAACCGAGAAGACTCGCGTCGGTTGTGACCACCAACCACTGATCTGGAGGAAAGGGTTTCCCCTGAAGGAGAGAGGAGTCGCGCGTCCACCATTGCAGTGCCTGCCGGACCTGAAAGGACAACCTGCACTGATGATCCAGGGAGAAAGGACTCCTGTCCCATGCTGCCAAAAGAGCATGCTGCAGGGGGCGAAGATGAAACTGCGCAAACGGGATTGCTTCTATTGCTGCTACATCCTTCCTAGCACCCTCATCCCAAATCGAATCGTGTGAGGGCCTGGCCGCTGAAGACTCCGAACCCCTCACCGGAGCGCCTGGGCCTTGTCTCGAGGGAGAATTACCAACCCTTGGGAAGTGTCGAAAATCATCCCCAGGAATGGAATCCTCTGAGCCGGGGTAAGACATGACTTCTTCCCATTGACTAACCATCCCAGGCGGGATAGGGTATCCAGCGTAATGCCGACATTCTCCTCGCACGCCTGAAAAGACGATCCTTTCACTAACAGGTCGTCCAAGTATGGCAGCACTACTATGCCCCGAGAATGAAGAATGGCCATAACGACCGCCATCACTTTTGTGAAAACCCTGGGTGCCGTGGCCAACCCGAACGGCAGAGCCACAAACTGGAAATGCCGGCCATTTATCGCAAAACGAAGGAACTTCTGATGCAGAGGAAAAATAGGGATGTGCAGGTAGGCATCCTGGACATCAATTGAGGCCAAATACTCTCCCTAATCCATGGCCAATATCACTGACAGGAGGGATTCCATCCGAAAGTGCCTGACCTTGATGAACCTGTTTAGGAGCTTTAGGTCCAAAACCGGTCTTACTGTTCCGTCCTTCTTGGGGACTGCGAACAGGTTGGAATAAAATCCCTGGGCCTCTTCGCCCTCTGGTACCGGGATAATGACCCTGTTGTGCAGAAGAATCCTGATGGCCCCTAGCAATGCCTCTGCCTGGGATTGCAATTTGGGAAGACGGGATTGAAAAAATCTCCTTGGAGGGTGTCCGATAAACTCTATTTTGTACCCGAATGACACCAATTCCGCCACCCATGCGTCGTGTGCCACCTTGACCCAGACGTGGCGGAACCTGAGCAGACGACCGCCTACTCTGGTGTGCTCGGGTACCTGATGCCTCAAGTCATATTGTAGAGGGCCTCTGAGACCTAGCTCCCCTTGACCTGGGTGGACGGCCCCGCATCCTCCCCAGCGGGTTGGCTCTATACGTGACCTGGCGCTCTCTGTCTTGGTTGCGACGAGCCGGTGCAGTAGAACCGGCCGCTGATGCCCATCCTGGGGCGCGAAATGCCCGAAAGCGCGCCTGTGGCTGACGAAAGGGCGGTCTGCTCTTCTGCTGTGGGAGAAAGCTACTCTTTCCCCCAGTGGCATCTGAAATAAGCTTGTCTAGCTTCTCCCCAAAAAGCCGATTACCCTGATAAGGCAGAGATGTTAACGACTTTTTAGAAATCGAATCGGCCCGCCATAGCCTTAGCCACAAGGCTCTCCTAATGGCGATAGCGTTTGCTGCGGCTAGCGCCGTGCAATTAGCCGCATCCAAGGATGCATTAATTAGATAGTCTCCTGCCATCGAGATCTGATTTGCTATCTCAGACACCTCTACCGGCAAATCTCTGTCCTGCAGGACTTTGTTCAAAGACTCCGACCACGACATCACGGCCTTGGCCACCCATGTAGCTGCGAAGGAAGGCAAAAGCGCTGACCCCGATGCCTCATACACCGAGCGGGCTAGACCCTCTATGAGCCGATCCGTGGGGTCCTTAATGGAAGACCCACTAGGCACCGACAACAATGATCTTGAAGCCAGGCGTGACACTGGGGGATCCACAATCGGAGATTCCGCCCACTCTTTACAGAACTCTGGTGCAAACGGGTACCTTGTCTCTAGTGTTTTCTGCTCTGAAAAACGCTTGTCTGGGCGTTCCCTGTGCCGCTGTACCGTGTCCTCGAATTCAGGATGGGTGCTAAACACCCTATGTGGGCGCCTGGCCTTTTTAAAAGATATCTTATGCCCGGCGGCCAGGGAGACGTCCTCCTCAATACCAAGAGTCTGATTGACGGCCTCAATGAGACTGTCCACTGTCTCCCGACACCCGGGAATATCCAGATCCAAGGCTTCCTGCCTATCCTCATCCGAACTCTGCTCGCTCTCAGACAATGGTGATGGAGAGCGAGATGCCGCACTCACAGATGCCGAAGCACCGGAGGGGCCCGGAGACGCCATATGGGTTCTTTCCCTGTACGTCTCTTTAGAGAGGGTACGGCCCCTGCAGGCCGGCGGCTCAAGTGAGGTGGATGAACCTTCCCAAACCGGAGAGCTGTTGTCTCTACCCCTATCCGGGGCCTGAAGGGTCTCGATCGCCTTCGTAAGTGAAGCCATAGACCGAGATAGCGATAACGCCCATTCCGGGGGCTCCGACCCCCTGGGCTCCGTTGGCGGGGAGGGCTCCTGGGCGCGTTCGGAACTACAGGCCTCACATATCTTAATGGTCTGTGCTCGCGTGAACACAGCCCCACAGGAAATGCATGCGGTATAAAGGAAGGTGTGCTTCTTCCCTTTTCCAGACATACTGCGGAAAAAACCTTTTCCTATATATTATGTCTTTTTTTTTTTTATGGCATCCAGGGGTATGAGGAGAAGGAGGACAACCTGCCCTAGTGTGGCCAAAACGGGGGTCGCACTTACCCGAGCTCCGGCTGCCTCCCAGTGCTCCTGTGCTGCTGCTGGCGCTCGACTGCCATCTGGAGGCTCCCAGCTGCTTCTCCCTGGGTAGGCTGCGATGCTTCCTGACCCCGGCCTACCCCATTCTGACGCTGGGGCCTCCATTTTATCCAGCGCCCAGTATCCAGGGGCGGCGCTGGATCTGACGTCGTTGGGGGGCGGGCACCGGACCCGACATCACGCTGGGGGGCGGACCTACCCCCTGCGTCCTAGGCCAACGCCGCGGCCCAAACTTCGGCCCTGCCCCCTGCCGCACCGGGGGGGCGGGCCTTCCCCGCGGGCTAAATTTCGGCCCTGCCCGCCCGGCGCACCGGGGGGGCGGGCCTTCCCCGCGGCCTAGGCCGAAGCCGGGGGCTAAACCTGAGCCCTCTTACTGCGGCCTAACTCGCCCTGGAACTGGCGCCTACTCAGCCCGGCGTGCTCCTTCCCCCGCCCGGCCACCGAGTGCCGTGGCGAGGGAGAAGGGGAACACGCCGCTGCCCCTGCTGCGCCGAAGAAGCCCTCCTGCTCTGCCTGCAGGCAGGAGAGGGGAGCCGCTCCAGCCCCTGGAAAGTACGCTGCAGCCCTGGCCTGGAAAAAACCTCCCGCTGCCCAGGAGCCCTGCTTACCCTGAGGTAAACCGCATCTTCGGACGGTGCAGGCACCCTAGCTCCGTCCGCCTTGGCTGGGCGAGGAGAGGGACCGTCCGCCACCACACAGTACCCGATTGGCGTAGCCGTGGGGCCGCACAGACTAGTCTTGTGCCTCTGTGCAAGCCCATGGTTTCGCTACCTAGGGGTGGACAGGGCTAAGTCTGGCATACTGTCCCACGTCGCGGGAGAGGGAACGTGGAGAGACACTCGCACGTGGTCGCCCGTTGTTGGTTTGGGTAAATCGGATCCTTTCAATAGGATGCGTTGCCCCTGTCATATCTTCTTTAAAATAAAAAAGAAAAATAGATGTCTGGGGAAAAGTCCCAGAGATGTCCCTCGGTGCGGGAAAGGATACGCGGAGGAATACTCGCGCGTGCTCGCCCGTTGATGTTTGGGGGAGATCGGACCCTTTCAATAGGGTCCGTCGCCCCAGTCTCCTCTTCATAGCAAGAAAATGTTAAAAAAAAAAATATATATATATATATATATATAAATATATATATATATATATATATATATATATATATATATATATATATATATATATATATATATATAGTCTGGAGAGACCCAGACTGCGTGTGCCTCCATCAGACACTAAGCAAAAACTGGTTTCCGCCCGCTATCGGGGCGAGGGTGTATGCGGCGGAGGAGGAGCTAACTTGTTTTTTTGTATACTTAGTGTCGGCCTCCAGACGGTAGTAGCACACACCCACAGTCTCTGTGTCCCCCAATGAGGCGAAGGAGAAAACTAAAATTATTATTTATGTATATGGATTTTTAAAACACAAAAGAAACAAAACAAAAAAAAGGCATAAAAAGACATCTGCAGCCTTTTGCTTACTACATGTGATAAAAAAGAAATACCGCAGCCTTTTGTTCACTACATGGCAGAACAAAAATTCTGCAGGCTTGAGAATAGTACATGTCACAACAAAGAAAATTATGCAGGCATTGGTTTTGCAATACTACATACCATAATGTGACCAGGAGCCGTTCCTCAGGAGGAATCGCACGACGGAGCTGTGTGTCCTGTCTCCGGATGGCATCTTGGACACGACCAAGCAAATCACTGAAGCTTTCTTGGGACATCCGGGTATAATCCATAAATTTCTCCGGGTTTGCCTGGAGCTCACTGTAGAGGGAGTGGTACACTCCAAGGCTCTCCCGGAGTTCAATAATCGGATGTATCCACAAACGCCGCCGCTGCCATCTTCGCTGCCTCTCTCTCTCCCTTTGTTGATGGCAAGCAACTGCATAAGCCTGAGCCATCGTGATGTCCAGATCCAAGTTGAAGTGAAAAGTCTTCCAGCGCAGATCCATGTTTCACAAATGAAAATGCAAGCAAATGTGAAGAATTCAGCTGTAAACGGGGTCTACATAAAGAATTCCCATGACACACGCCCACTGGTGTCCAATTGGTGGAGTCTGTTGCAAGAATTTTGCAAGGATTTTCCTCTTGTGAAATGTGACACCAAGACAACCCATGCGCATAAAACACGCAAACGCATGGAAAAACGCTTGCAAACGCATAAAAACGCTGCGTTTTTTTGTCGTATTGCGCACGATGATGCCACGAAAAATCGCTGCGTTCACAAACGTTTGCAAGCGTTTTTAGCATGCAGTTCATGTGCACTCGATGCGCTGCACAAAACGGCTCAAGTGTGAAACTAGCCTTACAGCTACCGGAAGCCGGTGGCTGCGGCTGTAACTGTGCGCACTGTAAGAGAAATGAATATTTGTTGCCAGTGCAGTGAATATTCATTTCTCTTTAGCAGCGGGCACAGTTACAGCCGTAGGCTCCTGCCTCCTGTGACCCGCCGCTCCCCCCTCCCCCAGGGGGCGTTTTCAGAACAAAAAAAATGTGCTGAAAAACTCGGCTTATACACGAGTATACACGGTATTTATATATAATGATTACATTTCTCCAGATGTGACCTGAACATAAATCATTAATATCATGGGTTGCTCTGGCCATCACTGACGCCTACTCTTAAAGGCCACATTCACACGTTCAGTATTTGGTGAGCATTTTACCACAGTGTTTGTAAGCTAAAACCAGGAGTGGGTGATGAATACAGAAGTGATAAGGTATTTTCTATTATATTTTTCCTCTGATTGTTCCACTCCAGGTTTTGGCTTACAAATACTGAGAAAAAATACTGAACATGTGAACATGGCCTAACAGTTTTTCTCTGCGAATAACATAGTATAAAGGTCCTTTTACACAGACTGATAATTGATAAACAATTGTTCGCTGGCTGATTGCATCTTTTATGAAGTTTCAAATTAATAATAGTAAGTAGCACATTGACAACAATATGCAACTGATTTTTTTCTATTAATGATTATTCTTCCCCATACATAATGATGAGCTTTAAAGGGGATGTCCAGTTTTATTAAGGAAATAAAATGGCCCATAAAATAGATCTGATTAGAAAACAGGGTGTACTTACCTACCTCCTGCCAGACTGATGTCCGGGCTGCCAACACATCAACAGCACATAATGGCAATCATCTAGCCTTAGTGGTATTGTGCCACCCCATCAGCATGAATACTGAGCCCAGTAGGTGGTTTTGAGATGAACCAGACAACTCCCTTTAAGGCCCCGTCTCACTAAGCGACTTACCAGCGATCCCGACACCGATATCAAGTTGTCAGGATCGCTAGTAAGTCGCTATGTGATCGCTGGTGAGCTGTCACACAGACAGCTTCACCAGCGATCAGCACAGCGATGCTGAGCGCCCGGCATCGCTGGCCATCCTGTAAAAAATAGAATCAAAATAAAAAATATAGTTATTCTCACCTTCCGACGTCCCGTTCAGCCATCCTGCCTCTCTCCACGCTCCGGTCCCAGTGATCCTTTGCATGAATGACCGCGAGATGTCACGGTCTCGCGGGATAACAAAGTCTCGCGGTCATTCGTGCAAAGGATCACTGGGACCGGAGCGTGGAGAGAGGCAGGATGACTGAACGCGACGTCGGATGGTGAGAATAACTTTTTTATTTTTTTATTATTTTTTACACCTGATCGCTGGTCTCCCGCTGTCACACACAGCGATGCGTGCTGGCCAGCGGGAGACCAGCGACCAAAGAAATGTCCAGAGGTTTCTTGCAGCGATCAGCGATACCGGCAGGGGGGCCGCTCGCTGATCGCTGTCACACATAGCGATCTCGCTGGTGAGATCGCTGTTACGTCACAAAAGTTGTCACTCAGCAGCGATCTCGCTACCGAGATTGCTTAGTGAGACGGGGCCTTTAGTCTTGTGATGACGCAGTATAATGGCAGCCTTTGGTAAATGTCACCTCCTATTTGCTTTGTGTTACAACTACAGTACAGTAATGCTTTATTATATAGAACTTTTTTTTTTTACCTCGTTTTCCACAAAAATAAAAACCATAAGATCTTCTACACCATCGTTATCTACATCTGGAATTTTCAGCACTGGTTTTATAAGCGTGGACTCAGGTGCAAATCTAGTTGGCTTTTCCCACAAGGCATGTCCTGAAAAACAAGAGCTGGTGTATAACAGGCAAATATCAGGATTCTACAGTAATAGAGGGAAAGGGTTAAGAGACTTCTCCAAGTCTATCGAACAGGACGTATAGAGTGGAGCACAAGATATGCTAAAATACTATGTGTACAAGTTTGGTCCCTAAGCTCCAGTTACAGGGATTGTCGGACCTGGTGCGGCCATGTTCAAATTCATTACTAAACGTAGACATAATTTTTTCCCTAATATTTACATTTCAACCAAGTTGTGGGGCATATTCTGCATGTATTTATTGCTGTGATATGTGTATCTCCAATAAATATAGAAAGATATATGCATGAAGAAAAACAGATGTGGAAAAAAAGACAAATGCATTCCAATGTTCAGAACATTGTTGACTAAACAACATATGAGTTCAAAATTTAAAAGAAAACTAAAAACATGCAGAAACCGCACACAAATAATATGGATATATCATAGCACTTTCTCCCAGAATCATCTGCTCTCCTGTGATTTTATTTTGCCTCATAGTGCAACTTATAGTGAACTAAAAGAAAAGAACTCTTCTCTAGCTTTTCCGTTTCAGCTCCTTCTGTTTACTGTCCAGCCTCTGGTGGTATGCCAGATATGTGCAGCAGGAGCCTCCCCCCCCTCCCACCTTGTCATCAGAAGGACAAGTAGTTTGTTAATCTCTGACCTCCTGGCTAATCTTCACAGTCTCAAAAGAATAACCCTGTTCTCTCTCCTCTCTGCTGCTCCTCTAGGAGCCAGGAGGTCAGAGATTAACAAGCTCTTTGTCCTACTGATGACAGGCGGATGGGAGGGGAGGCTCCTGCTGCAGATAACTGGCACACCATCAAAGCCTGACCAGTAAACAGGCACTGCTGATTAACTATTTAGCTGCTACAGTCCAGTTAATAGCGACCCCAGCATCTAAACTGTTAGGGAAGAGTCAGACGGCTGTATAACTCGTACGAGGATCACAATACAATGCTCGGAATCGCTGACGGCTCTCCCAACCCGAGAGGGACACCATATACTTCTATGCATCTGTCACGCTCAGGTCGGGAGAGCCGACTGCCAGTCCGAGCCTTGCGATGCGATCCTCGGCCAAGCTATACAGTCGCCTGACTCTTGCCTTACACAGTCTTCCAAATTATGAAGTTAAAAATCATCAAAACGTTTTATATACCCCAAAACTGTACCAACTCAAAAAACAGGCTTTCATTAAAAAAAAATTACTCAAAATGTGACGAAACAAAATTATTTAAGACTGAAGACATACGGTATTCAAGTAACTCACTGAGTACTCAACTCATTATGCAAAAATAATACAATACCTCTATATTGATAAAAACAAGACAAAGGGAAAAAGTAAAAAAAAATTAAGCAAGAGAAAAAAAAGAAAAAAAAAGTTTTGTCTCCAAGGCCTAAAATAATTTATTCCTATGCTTTATTCTCTAAGAAGGAGAAGGAGTTGCTTTTGCAGACGTTTCACCCTTACTCCTGATTCTGCTGTCTGCTCAAGGTTTAAGTTAATGCCAAGGTCATCAGCATTAGTTTAGGGCTCTTTTCATTAAATGCCGAAGGACAGTAATTGAAACAGCAGTGAAGTAACCCCTCTAACACTTGGAAGAGATCCCATCATAAACCTCCACAATGCACATTCTTTACCAAAGTAAGCTATAACTGGACGATTGCCTCCAAATAATTTGTAATAACATCTTCAGTTTTTAGGAGATCAGAATCTTTAGGTAATCATATATAGAATGATGTTTATAGATTTTTTTCTGTTAGTCTCTGTGAAGAATATGGGGGATATAATTTCATGCCAATCGACTGTATCATATTCGTGTGATCCTGAGACAGGAAACCTGGCTTAACAGGTGGTCCAGCTTCAACAGCTCCAAGTGAAAAGCTCACACTCCCTGCCGGGATTCCAAATTGCTTAACTGCTTCAAACAAATCCACCAGACAACGGGGAGCCATAATTTCATAAGAAGTTATGGAGATATCTTATATCCTAACCATATACATTTTCGATATCTTGGAAACAGGTCGAACGCCTACCGGGGTCTCAACCCATTCTAGCACTCCGGGATGGGGCGATATGTAAAATGGCTAGTAGAAGCCAGGTAGCAAAGCAGTGTTTGGTCTTCAAGCGTAATGGGAGCCTGGCCAGATCCGATGGCAACAAAAGCGCCTCCTTATGACCTTCTGTTGAGAAGTTATAATAGGTTTTGGAGGTTCATGTACCAGAGCCAACAGGAGGTCGGCTGGGGCCATCCCAGGAGTAGGAAAGGGCACGACCAACCAAGGGGTTAAGTGCTCATGTGAGGCTTGGCCCTGGGTACTCTTCTGAGGAAAGTCACGCCATGTATTGTGTTGAAGAAACTGGAAACAGCTGGCACCCCCACACCTCCCATGTGGCTGCCAGCATCAAGGCTACCAGCTTGTGTGTTATCTGCTTATACTTATTGTAATACCACCTGCATTTTCTTATCTGACCATTGTATACTTCTATCAATTGTGTATATAGTGTTTTGTTTAGTGTGCTCTTAAGGCAATTAAATATCCAATTTAACCTTGGAATGCTCTTTTATCTCGATGCAGTAATCCACAAATCCGTATTTTTGGTTTAACAGTACATGCTCCCGGGGGTGATTTCAGGCCCGATATCCCGTTAACGGACCCGGCTTACATCGATCGAGGAACTGGTGGTAGTCCTAGAAGTGCACTGTTTCACTGGAGCTATTGAAAGGGGACGTTCAGCCTGTCAGGCTTGTGAGCGAGTGTCGCGACACGCCAGCGGTCATGGGCCACCCTCTCTCACTCCCTGTGCCCGTGTGCACAAGTGATGTTTGTGTAAAATTGTGCCAAGCTGACAATATGTATCTACAGGGGGTGCGGAACATCACATTGGTGAAAGTTGTGAGACCGTACCTCGTGACCTCCCCATCGTATTAGTGACATCAGGTGGGGCTGCGAGGTGCAGTTCTTCACAGACTTAATTTTAATAAAATTGTCTGCCACAATTGTAGTAAAGCTTAGTATCACTGAAATCAAAATTTGATTTTTATACTTGTAAATAATCATTTACATGACTGTTGCGTTATACAGAATGAAAACATACCTGTTGCAGAATCAATTGCTAATATAAACCCAGATTTTCTTATGATTAGACAAGCAGCATCGTCCATACCACCAAGATAATGGATTCCGCACTCCACTAACAGTACATCATCATCAGAAACAGGTCTGACCCATAGTGTACTTCCATTTGTCCCAGACAGGGCAGATAAGAAGAAGCATGGTTGCTGAAAGCCTGCAAAAATAGTTATAAAACATTACAGTTTATATTGCTGTATCACTTATCTGGTGCTGCTGGGGAAAGCTGGTGGTTGGTCCTCATTTCTCTTACAGGACAGTGTAGAAGAGAGGAGAAAGAGGAGGAAAATCAGAGGAGGAGGAAAAGAGAGGAAGATGAGGAAAAGAGAGGAGAGGGAACAAAGGGGAGGAGGAACAAAGAGGAGGGGGAGGAAAAAAGAAGAGAAACAAAGAGGAGTAATGAATGGAGGAGGAGGAAAACATAGATTTTTGTGAGTACGCACCGTAAAATCCTTTTCTCCGAGACGCTCATTGGGGGACACAGGTACTGTGGGTGTATGCTACTGCCACCTGGAGGCTGACACTAATTGAACAAAAAAAGGTTAGCTCCTCCTCCGCCGCATACACCTTCGCCCCGATTGCGGGCGGAACTGTTTAGTGCAACAGCAGTAGGAGAACACAAAACAAATCAGCCTTAATGCAGAATACAATCTGTCTGGAAAAGGACCACCGTATTCTCAACAAAAATATATTGATTAAATAAACAAGAGCCAACTGGCTAATAGGGTGGGTGATGTGTCCCCCAATGAGCGTCTCGGAGAAAAGGATTTTACGGTGAGTACTCACAAAAATCCATGTTTCTCCTTCGTCTCATTGGGGGACACAGGTACTGCGGGACGTCCTCCCTGGGTGGGAGATTGACTCACCGATCCAAGTCTACATGCACCTCTTGTCTAAAGGTGCGCCACTGCTGCTTGGAGAACTCTTCTACCCAGGCTCGCATCTGCCGAAGTCTGAGTATGCACATTGTAATGTTTAGAAAATGTGTGCAGGCTGGACCAGGTCGCTGCCTAGCATACCTGCTCCGCCGAAGCCTGGAGCCGAAGCGCCCAAGAGGCGCCCACTGCCCGAGTAGAATGCGCCCTGATCCCTGCTGGAATCGGAGTGCCTCTAATACGGTAGGCCTCCTGAATAGTTAGATGGATCCATCTGGCAATGGTCGACTTTGAGGCTGCGAGTCCCTTCCTGCGCCCTTCGGGGAGCACGAACAGCAAGTCCGTCTGGCAAAAGGGTGCCGTCCGCGACATGTACCTTCTGAGAGCTCTCACTAGGTCTAATGTGTGAAGCGCTTTTTGGACATGATGTACTGGCGCTGGACAAAATGACGGCAGGACAATGTCCTGATTAATGTGAAAAGAGGACACGACCTTCGGCAGAAAGGTGGGAGCTGGTCTGAGAACTGCCCTATCCTTATAGAAGGTGAGAAACGGAGCTCTACAAGATAGGGCCGTCAACTCCGAGACCCGCCTAATGGAAGTTATGGCTACCAAGAATACCACCTTCCTCGACAGGTGTGACAACGAAACTTCTTGTAATGGCTCAAACGGAGCCTCCTGCAGGACACTCAGGACCAAGTTAAGGTCCCAGGAGTCTAGAGGCGTTGTATAGGGGGGTACCAAATGTGAGACCCCCTGGATGAACGTCTTCACCTGCATATTAGTAGCGATTGTTCGCTGGAAGAGGACAGACAAGGCCGATATCTGTCTCCTAAGGGAACTCGGGGCCAACCCTGAGTCTAGGCCTGACTGAAGAAAAGCCAAGATGTTGGGAATAGAAAAAACCAGTGGAGCAACCCCGCGGTCTCGACACCAACTAAAGAAGACCTTCCAAGTGTGATGGTAAATCTTTGCCGAGGTAGGCATCCGGGCGCTAACCATTGTAGCGACCACTTCATGCCCAAACCCCGCCTGGGTCAGAATCCAAGATTCAACGGCCATGCCGTCAAACACAGAGCCCCTGAGTTCGGGTGGAAGATCGGTTCCTGGGACAGTAGATCTGGGCGCTCTGGCAGTCGCCATGGGACGTCGGTGAGCAGCTGCACTAGGTCTGCGCACCACGCCCGACTGGGCCAGTCTGGGGCTAGTAGAATTGAAGGAACCCCTTCTGTCTTGATCTTTCTGACAACCCTCAGAAGTAGCGGCAGAGGGGGAAACAATTATGGAAGGAGAAACTGGTTCCATGGTAGAACTAACGCATCCACTGCGATCGCTCGCGGGTCCCGAGACCGCGCGACAAACACGGGTACCTTGGCGTTCACCCTGGAGGCCATCAGATGCACATTCGGTGTTCCCCACCATTGGCAAATCTGCTGGAAGATCTCGGGGTGCAGGGCTCATTCCCCGGACACGACACCCTGCCGGCTGAGGAAGTCCGCCGCCCAATTCTACACGCCCGGTATGTGGACTGCTGAAATTACCGAGTGGTTCCTCTTGGCCCAGCGAAGTACATGTTCTACCTCGCGCATGGTTGCCTTGCTGCGCGTGCCCCCTTGATGATTTACGTAAGCCACTGCCGTGGCGTTGTCCAATTGAATCTGGACAGGACGTCCTGCTAGAAAGTGCTGGAAATGTTGCAACACCAGCCGCACTGCTTGAATTTCCAACAAATTGATCTGGAAGTGTGCCTCCTGTCGTGACCATTGCCCCTGAATTGCATGGTGACGGAAAACTGCTCCCCAGCCGAGGAGGCTCGCGTCGGTTGTGACCACCAACCATTGATCTGGGGGGGAAGGGCTTCCCCTGACAAAGGAAGGAACTGCTCATCCACCACTGTAGAGACTTTCTGACCTGAGAGGACAACCGGCACCGATGATTGAGCGTGAATGGGCTATTGTCCCAGGATGTCAAGAGAGCGTGTTTGCAGGGGACGCAGATGAAATTAGGCAAATGGAATTGCTTCCATTGCCGCCACCATCTTCCCTAGCACCCTCATCCCGAACCGAATGGTGTGAGGGACTGGCTGCTGCAGTTTCCGGACTCCCTGCCAGAGCGCTAGAGCCTTGTCCAGAGGGAGAATTACCAACCCTCGGGAGGTGTCGAAAATCATCCCTAAGAAAGAAATTTTCTGAGCTGGGACAAGGGATGACCTCTTCCCGTTGACTTACCAACCTAGGCGGGCTAGGGTATCCAGCATGATGCTGACATTCTCTTCGCATGCCCGAAATGACGGGCCCTTTCACAAGAGGTCGTCCAAGTACGGCAAGACAACTATGCCCCGAGAGTGCAGAACGGCCATGACGACTGCCATTACCTTTGTAAACATCCTGGGGGCGGTAGCCAGCCCGAAGGGTAGTGCTACAAACTGGAAGTGCCGACCATCGATGGCAAAACGTAGGAACCTCTGATGTGGAGGAAAAATAGGGACGTGCAGATAGGCATTCTGGACGTCTATTGAGGCCAAGTATTCCCCTTGCTCCATTGCCGATATAACTGAACGGAGAGATTCCATTCGAAAATGTTTGATCCTGATGAACTTGTTCAGGAGTTTTAGGTCCAGTACCGGCCTGACTGTCCCGTTCTTTTTGGGGACCGCAAACAGATTGGAGTAAAAACCCTGAGTCCTCTCGCACTCTGGTACGGGAATAATGACTCCGTTGCGCTGGAGTACCTTGATGGCTCCCAATAAGGCCTCTGCCCGGGCTTCCACTTTGGGAAGCCGGGAAAGAAAAAATAATTTTGGGGGATACTTGACAAATTCTATCTTGTACCCGGACGACACTAATTCCGCGACCCAGACGTGGCAGAACCGGAGCAGACGGCCGCCCACCGTGTCGTTTTCGGGTAACGGTTGCCCCGAGTCATTTAGCTGAGAGTTTTTGGGATCTGGCTCCCCTTGACCTGGGCTGGCGAGCCCGCAACCTGCCCAGCGGGTTGACTCTATATGTGACCTGACGATCCCTGTCTTGGTTGTAGCGAACTGGAGCGGCGGAACTGGCCGCTGCCATCCACCCGGGGTTACGAAATGCCCGAAACCGGGCCTGAGGCTCACGAAACGGCGGCTTAATTTTCTGCTGTGGCAGAAAACTGCTTTTAACCCCCGTAGCATCAGAGATGAGTTGGTCTAATTTCTCCCCAAATAGGCGGCTACCTTGATAAGGCAGGGAAGTCAAGGATTTTTTGGAAATCGAATCGGCCCGCCATATCCTTAACCATAGAGCCCTCCTAATGGCAATTGCATTTGCCGCCGCTGGTGCTGCGCAATTAGCAGCATCTAAGGAAGCATTGATCAGGTAATCACCTGCCATCGCGATCTGACTCGCTATCTCTGATACCTCCGTCGGCAGGTCCCTATCCTGCAAGACTTTATTTAATGATTCTGACCATGACATCATGGCCTTGGCTACCCATGTTGCTGCAAATAAGGGAGAGAGAGCTGAACCTGATGCCTCATAAACCGAGTGGTCCAAATTCTCTATGAGCCGATCTGTGGGGTCTTTATTGGAAGAAACACTAGGTACCGATAACAAAGACTTCGAGGCCAGGCGTGACACTGGCGGATCCACCACTGGGGATTCCGCCCATTTCTTACAGAGCTCCGGTGCAAATGGATACCTTGCTTCCAGCGTTTTCTGGCCCGAAAACTGCCTGTCCGGTCGTTCCCTGTGACGCTGCACTATGTCCTCGAACTCTGGGTGAGTGCCAAATACTCTATGCGGTCGCTTGGCCCTCTTAAAGGACACTTTATGACCTGAGGCCAGAGAAACATCATCCTCGATACCCAAAGTCTGGTTGACCGCTTCAATGAGACTGTCTACCGTTTCCCGACACCCTGGAGCATCTAGGTCCAGGGGCTCATCAGTGTCATAACCCGAACTCTGTGTGCTCCTGGATAGCGGAGACGGTGAACGAGACGCCGCACTCATGGATGCTGAAGCACCGGACGGGCCCGGAGAAACCGTGTGGGTTCTCTTCCTATGTGCCGGTCTAGAGTGAGAACGGCCCCTGCAGGCCGGAGGCTCTTGTGAGATGGATGATCCCTCCCAGACATGCGAGCCGCCATCTCTACCCCCATCTGGGGCCCGAAGGGTCACGATCACCTTTGTCAGAGATGCCATGGACCGGGAAAGCGATAAGGCCCACTCCGGGGGATCCGGACCCCTGGGCGCGCTCGGAGTCACAGGCTTCGCATAATTTTTGGCTCCGTGCCCGTGGAAACCTAAGCCCACAAGAAATGCATGCGGCATAAAGGAACGTGTGCGATTTATTTTTTCCGGACATATTGCTGCCAGGCCTAATTTATATGAGGGTTACGGGGAAGGGAGAAGGTGGAAAACACCACCTTTAATCGCCCGTAGCGCGCCTCCAGGGTCGGGGTCCACTCACCCAATCCTGTGTCCCCACGTGCTCCTGCCGCTGCGCTGCCTGCGTTTCCTCTGGGTAGGCCGAGACGTCCTCACCCGATCGCGGCCTACCCTGCAATGAAGCCAGGGGCTCAATTTGTTGGCGTCCGCCCTAGCCCGGGGGGGGGGCCGCCGGAAATGATGTCACGCCGGGGGTGTGACCTCTGCCCGCGGCCTAGTCACGGCCAAAGCCACGGACTAAATTTCTCATGCCTCTCATTTTGTAATTCAGCCAAGTTGGTCAAAGAGCCTGCTTAGTAAACAGAAAATCTTGATTTCGAATGTCATGCGCTCTCTCTACCGCCGGCACCCGGCGAATGTGAGACCCCCTATGCCGCAAACACAGGGCCCCTGCAGGAGGGAGGAGGAAAAAGAGGGAAGGAGGATTGCCCTATACCTCCCAAGACGCCTGGAGCCTCAGTGATTCTCCGGGACGCTGCCGCAGGATCCTCCCCAGCCCTCCATACCTGACTCCGGATCCAGCATACCAGGTAGAGGGGATGGGGTTAATTTCTGGATGGTGCAGGGACCCCAACTCCATCTAACCCCTTCAGGGGGTGAGGAGAAGGACCGTCCGCCGCTTTGCAGCACCGCCGTCTAGCGTTGGTGGAGCAGTGGGGGCCGCACAGACTAGTCTTGTGCCTCTGTGCAAGCCCATGGTTTCAATACCTAGGGGTGGACAGAGCTAAGTCCGGCATTATGTCCCACGTTGCGGGAGAGGATACGTGGAGGGATACTCGCACGTGCTCGCCCGTTGATGGTTTGGGAAAATCGGATCCTTTCAATAGGATGCGTTGCCCCTGTCTTATCTTCATAAAATAAAAAAGAAAAATAGAAGTCTGGGGAAAAAGACCCAGATATGTCCCACGGTGCGGGAACGATACTCAACGCGTGCTCGCCCGTTGATGGTTTGGGGAGATCGGACCCTTCCAATAGGATCCGTCGCCCCTGCCTCATCTTCATGGAAAGGGAGAAAAAAAAAATAGTTTGGAGACATCCAGACGTGTGTGCCTCCAAAGGAGACACTAAGCAAAAAACTGAGTTCCGCCCGCAATCGGGGAGAGGGTGTATGCCTCCAGGTGGCAGTAGCACATGCACCCACAGTACCTGTGTCCCCCAATGAGACGAAGGAGAAAAGGAGGAGGAGGAAAAGAGAGGAAGAGGAGGAGGGAAAGAGAGAAGAAGGAAAAGAAAGGAGGAGAAGAAGAAGAAGAAAGGACGAGGAGGTGAAGAGGAGAGAGGAGCAGAGAAAGGAGGATGAGAAGAGTAGGAGGAGGAGAGGAGAAGGACAAGAGGAGGAGAGGGACAAGAGAAAGAGGAGGAGGATGACTAGAGGTGGAGGAGAAGAGTGAAGGGGAGAGGAGAGAGTGAAGTCAAGATGAGAATGAAAGAGAGCAGTAGGAAGAATGGTTGAGTGGTGGAGAGCGGAATAGACAAACACATTCTTTGCTGGACCACTCATATGACATCCTCAACAGGAAAAATGGATAGGGATTGTTAACTTTAAAGGGAACCTGTCATATTGAACAAACATTCTGATCTGAGTGCTGCGTCTTCTAGATTAGCTGCGAAAATCAATATATAGTTGTGTGGAAAAATATTTAGTGTAACATGTAACTTATTAACTTAAATCGTTGCTCTTTCTTTGCGTAGGAGTGTGGAGTGCAATGCGAATAATTGGCGCTTAAGAACCATTTCAGTATACACACTAAGAACCAGAAAGCTGCTAATCACTAAGTAGGTTCACACAGCAGACTCATTATTTTACTAAAATACAAATTATACTGAATCTTTTGGCATAACAGAATATATCATTCTGTCCAGCATATCCTGTTCTATAATACATTGCCCTTAGATGGCACAACATTTCCACAAGTTCAAGTAACACAAAAGGTTACTCTCAACATAAATGGTTAAAATTGTAAAGTTACTTTAAATACAAACAATTTGTGATTAAAAATCCTCTTGGTTCTTCAGAATGGAGAGATTGTTACATTTATAGTTTATTGCACATTGCCTAGGTCTGGCCACTTCTGCAGTCTATTAATGGTGGCTGGTCTCCCAAGCAAGAAGTGCAGTGCTTACAAACTCTCTCATAGTGTATGTAAGCGCATGGTGTAAGAGCAATTAGTTGGCCGAATCACTGGATCCAGTCTACTTCAGTGCCTCTGCGCTCATCTGATGCGGCAAAGGCAAAGCTGTGTCTGCATGGAGCTTCAGAGAGTGCACAATTTGAGTAAGTGGCTCAACCATGCCATTGGTCTGAACTGTCAATCAATCAGGAGCACATTGACCCCCAGCAAGTAGGAACATGGGAGGCAAAGTAGTGGTGTGCTCTTGGGGAGCAATGATGGGTATAACATGTTGGAGGGGGGGGGGGGGGGAAAATAAACCACAGGTGAAAAGTAATGGGAGGGGAAAAGTATGGGGAGTTCAAGAAATGTTGTTCAACAACAGAAGCATTTATTTAGGTTCTGTTCTCACTACATCTGGTAAATTATGAAACCAACTTTTGCAAAGAATATTGTTTACAGTGGATACCACTGACTTATATCGGGATTCAATGGGAGGTCACCAAGGTCTTCATTGGCAAGAACAGAAAAAAAATAGATTTCCTCACCGACCATCATCCAGCATTGCCTCTTGCCTGCTCTTTTCTCACATGGCTGCAGTAGTGGCATCTCATCCATATCACCCAATCACTAGGATCATGAGTCTTGAGCCATCTACCGTAGCATCGCGGCTGAGCCCGGCAGTTACATGGTGTGGTCAGGACGATACCGCTGCAGCTGTGTCGACACAGACCAGGAGAGGCGGCGCTGGAGCAGAGGTCAGTGAGTAAAGCAAGTTTTGGTACTCTAAGCAGGACATGTTTAAAAAGTTAATTAGTAAAAAATAACTTTCTTTATCGCCTTATTGGGGGACACAGATTACCATGGGTGTATGCTGCTGCTGCTAGGAGGCTGACACTATGCAAAACAAGAAAATTAGCTCCTCCCCGGCAGTATACACCCACCGACAGGCACCGAGCACCTCAGTTTGTGCTTAGTGTCTGTAGGAGGCGGACCGGGATCTCCCCAGATCCGCTCTTATTAATATCCTCTTTTTTCTTTTAGGTTTCCAGTCGAACCGTTTAATCTTTTCGCTTTATTTTTCAGGTTCTCCATCAGGAAACAGGGTGTAACTATCACCCTGATTTCCCATATTAGGCGGCTGAGCGAGCAGTGTGGTGTCATCCACATCGCACCTCTCAGTTCCGCAGGCAGGACTTTGGCCCTATCACCTTCCGGTGCTAGGGGCCGTGGACAGGTGGCTGGTCCTTGCCAATTCCCCTCCTCACCCCTCTCTCTGGACAGGGCTGAGAGGAAGACGGCGGTCGCATGAGGTCTACGCCGTCTTCTACTAGATGTGGGCATAGAGGATAGTCTCCAGTGGCTTTCACCGTGGGCCCCTGTGACAGCCTCTTCAGGGACGTCAGGTAAGTGCCTGTACGATCCCTCCAGGCCCCACATCATACCCAGCCTGCCTGCCAGCCAGCATACCTCTGCAGCACTAGATCCCCAGATTCGAATCTCCTGCCCCTTCTCCTCTGCATGCCGCGCGCCGACCTCTCAGCCGCGCGTCTCCCTTCCGGTGAGCTTTCTAGAGGACAGGTCAGTGAGCATAGGGGGAGTCGTCCGCCCTCAGTTCAGTATCCTACCGGTGCTTATATCGCCCCCCCCCCCCGGAGTGCCTTCATCGGTTCAGGCAGTGCGGGGCTGCGGCGTCCGGAGTCCATGTAAGTTTCACTTTCGCTTTCATTTGGGCGCCTCAGCGCGCTCCTCCTCTGTTCTGAGCGCGCTTTTCCTGCGTGCCTTTTTCTAACCCATCACAGGGCTCCTTTCACTTTGTTACACAGCCTCCTCCGTTTTTCTCCAATCGCGGAACAGCTGCAAAGCTCCGCCCCTCTTCCTTATCGGGTGTTTCCTTGTCCCTCATCTCTCTTCCTGCGCTGTTTGGGGGACACTTCAGCATTCGGCTGCTCATCTGAATCTGGGTAGGCTCTACACTGTGGCGCTAATTAGCTCCCCTCTGCAGTTTTTCTCACGACCTATTGCGGTCTCTCAGCGCATTTTTACTTATGCCCAACCCTTCAAGGGATATCTGCTTCAGGCCCACCGCTACTCATTACGCCTGTGCGCGCTGTAAAAAGAAGTGGGCTTCGGGTCGCCCGTCCCCCTTTTGCCCGTCCTGCAGTCCTTCCGCTATGTCTGCATCCCAGGAGCACGCAGAGTCCCGGGCTGAGGACGCTCAACCTCCCCCGGAGTGGGCCATTGTAATGTCTCAGTCGGTCTCTGACTTGACTAAGGTTTCCCAGTCGCTGGTCCAGGTCTTGGAACGACTTCCACAGCTGTCTACTGCCACCTGCGCGCCGACCGCCTCTCAGGGTGAGTCGTCCGCTCCTGACCGCGACCTTCCGAGAGACAAAGCAGGAGCTCTAGGAAGCGGGCTCTGTCTGCCTCGTCCTCTAGCTCGCAGGGTCCCTCTGAGCCTATCAGGTTGCATTCTCCTTCCTCCGATGGCGACTCCAGGTCTGGTGATGACTCTCAATCGGAATCGAGTTCAGAAGCAGACAATGTTTCTAAAACGCGGGACATGGTCGATAGTCTCATTTCGGCTATTTTTCATACCCTTAAAATTAAGCAAGACAAGGCTCCCCCTCAGGAATGCTCGGTACTCCTTAAACGAGCAAGACCTCCGTCTCGGACCTTTCCCAATCACAAAGATTTCGATACTACCTTGGCCAAACACTGGGAGCGCCCTGAGCAACGTTTCTCAGGCCGCAAGTACTTAGACGTGCTGTACCCTTTTGAGGCAGACCTGCTCACAAAATGGGCCAAGGCTCCCGAGGTGGATCCCCCGGTTTCCCGGATAGCCTCCAAAACGGTGCTATCCCTACCAGATGGAGCATCGCTTAAAGATGCTACGGACAGGCAGATCGAATCTCTGGCTAAGTCGATTTTTGAGGCATCCGGCGCCTCTCTCTGTCCTATTTTCGCATCATCCTGGGTAGCGAAAGTCATATCCGCTTGGGCAAAAATCCTTCGCAGGGGCATATTGGCAACAGCTCCTCAGGACGAGTTGGCAGATCTTGCAGATCACATTAACCATGGGGGTAAATACCTTTTGGCCGCCTCCTTGGATGCAGCCGGGTGCGTGGCCAGGGCAAATAGCAACATAGTAGCTATACGCCGAGTTCTTTGGCTAAAATCATGGAATGCGGATACCACTTCAAAAAAGTCCCTTACTAATCTGCCATTCCACGGTTCTAGGCTCTTTGGAGCCAAGCTGGACCAGCTAATCTCCGATGCCACTGGTGGTAAAAGCACCTCTCTTCCACAGTCTCGCCCACGACGTTTCCTTAATAGAAGGGGTTTTCGCCCATTTAGGCCCTTTCGTCCCTTCTCGTCCACGGACAGATCTGGCCAGCAGGATCGCTCATCTACCGCTAGAGAGCGAGAACAGAAAAAGCCATCCTACAAACCAGCTCCCCGCTGGAGATCTAGAGGACAATATTCCAGGGCTTCAGGCACCAGTTCCGGCAGGTTTTCTTCCAAGTGACGGGTCACCCCCACCTGGAAGTTCTTCCAGGGTGGGAGGCAGACTTTCCTTTTTCGTGGCTGCTAGGCTGTCTGTTGTCGACGACACTTGGGTCAGAGAAATCGTCGCATCCGGCTACAAGATCGAATTTGCTTCCCCCCCCGAACAGACGTTTTTTCCGGTCTCGGCCTCCGCGACAGCGGTCCCAGACTCCGGGGTTTCTCCAGGCCATTGCCTCCCTTCTTTCCGCCGGAGTGATTGTTCCCGTTCCCTCAAACGAACGTTTTTCCGGGTTCTACTCAAATCTCTTCGTAGTCCCGAAGAAAGACGGCTCCCTTCGTCCAATTCTGGACCTCAAGTTGCTCAATCGCCACGTGAAGATTCTTCATTTCAAAATGGAGTCTCTTCGGTTGGTTATTGCCTCCATGGAGCCCGGGGAATTCCTCTGCTCTGTGGACATTCGGGACGCCTATCTGCACATTCCGGTTTGTGTGCAACATCAGAAGTATCTTCGTTTTGCTATTCAGGGAGACCACTATCAGTTCACAGCTCTTCCTTTCGGCCTAGCTTCAGCGCCCCGTGTTTTCACGAAGGTGATGGCGACCGTCATGGCCATCCTTCGCTCCAGAGGGATTCTCATCATTCCTTATCTGGACGATCTTTTGATCAAGGGCTCGTCTCGTCAGGACTGCCTCCAGAGTCTTCAGATCACTCTGGACACTCTCGGCGGCCTCGGTTGGCTAGTCAACAGGGAGAAGTCCATTCTGATCCCCACTCAGCGTCTGACCTTCCTGGGCATGGAATTCGACACGGATCTAGCCAGAGTGTTTCTTCCGAGGGAAAAGATTGCGGCTCTTTCCAAGGGCATCAAAATTCTCAAGAGGCCAACTCCCATTCCCATTCGGTCCTGCATGAAGGTTCTGGGCAAAATGGTGGCTTCCATGGAAGCAGTGCCCTTTGCGCAGTTTCATCTTCGCCCCCTCCAGCTGTCTCTGCTTTCAGCCTGGGACAAGACCACGATGTCCTTGGACCGTCCTATTCTGCTCCCTCTCAGAGTGAGGCAATCCCTCACTTGGTGGTTACTGCCAGCGTCAGTTCTCCAAGGGAGGTCCTTCCTTCCGCCTCGGTGGCAAGACATCACCACCGATGCCAGTCTTCTGGGATGGGGAGCCGTGTTCCATCAGAAAGCGGCCCAAGGACACTGGAACCCACAGGAGACTCTCCTCTCAATCTTCTGGAGATCAGAGCAGTCTTCCTGGCCCTTCTTCACTGGCAGCCTCTCCTCTCCGGCAAGCCGGTCCGTATTCAGTCGGACAACGCCACAGCCGTGGCGTACATAAACCATCAGGGGGGCACGCGCAGCAAGCAAGTAATGTCGGAAGTGGCCAAGATATTCCGCTGGGCAGAACGTTACGTTCCGTCAATCTCCGCCGCTCATATTCCAGGGGTGGAAAATTGGGCAGCCGACTTTCTGAGTCGCCAGGGCCTAGCGTCCGGCGAATGGTCCCTGCACCCCACAGTCTTCAATCAGATATGCCACCGTTGGGGCACCCTGGATGTCGATCTCATGGCATCTCGGATGAACCACAAAGTGCCGCAGTTCGTAGCCAGGTCCAGGGACCCTCTAGCCATCGTGTGCGACGCTCTGGTGATTCCGTGGTCCCAGTTTCAACTTCCTTATCTGTTCCCGCCTCTGGCCTTGATCCCACGAGTGGTCAAAAAGATAAAATCGGAAGGCGTACCAGTGATTCTTGTCGCTCCAGATTGGCCAAGACTGCCTTGGTACGCGGAACTGGTGAACATGCTCGCGGACGTCCCCTGGAGGCTTCCAGACTGTCCAGACCTTCTCTCGCAAGGCCCCCTTTACTACGAGAATTCTCAGTCTCTGAGTTTGACGGCATGGCCGTTGAGGCCGCAATCCTGAAGGAATCAGGTCTGTCCAGTCAGGTTATTCAAACTATGATCAGAGCCAGGAAACCAGCCTCTTCCCGCATTTATCATAGGCACTGGAAAGCTTTTTTCCGCTGGTGCGATGATAAAGTCTTTCCAATGTCCTTTTCCATTCCATCTATTCTTGGGTTTCTCCAGTCTGGTTTAGAAGCGGGTCTGTCCCTCAGTACCCTCAAGGGCCAGGTCTCCGCTCATTCTGTCCTCTTCCAAAGGGAGCTCGCTTCCTTACCACAGGTCAAAACCTTTCTCCAAGGGGTTTCCCATGTGGCTCCTTCTCATCATTCGCCGATAGACCCGTGGGATCTCAATCTCGTTCTTAGCGCTCTCCAGAAGGCGCCATTCGAGCCTATCCAGGACATTCCTTTGTCCCTTCTCTCATGGAAGGTCACCTTTTTGATTGCCATTACATCCATCAGAAGAGTTTCTGAATTGGCGGCATTGTCCTGTCGTTCCCCTTACCTGATTCTCCATCAGGATAAGGTCGTCCTCAGGCCCGTTCCTTCTTTCCTTCCAAAGGTGGTTTCCTCTTTCCATATCAATGAGGATATCATTCTTCCATCTTTTTGTCCGGCTCCCTCTCATCCGCTTGAGAACTCTCTCCACAAACTGGACGTAGTTAGAGCCCTGCGTGTCTATCTCGCCAGGACCTCTTCCTTTCGTCAGTCTGATTCCTTGCTGGTCATCTCTGAAGGTCGCCAGAAAGGGCTTCCGGCATCCAAATCCACGATCGCTCGTTGGATTCGTTCTACTATTCTGGAAGCGTACCGACTTCAGGAAAAACGGCCCCCTCCGGGGGTAAGAGCTCACTCCACCCGGGCTGTGGCGGCTTCGTGGGCTGTTCGTCACCAGGCTTCGGCCATGCAAATTTGCAAGGCTGCAACCTGGTCATCCTTGCACACCTTTGCGAGGTTCTACAGGGTTCATACCCAGGCCTCGTCTGATGCAGTTGTTGGTAGGAAGGTTCTGCAGGCGGCGGTGGCTCACCGGCCGACCTAAGCCTTTTCCAATTCTTTCGTTCCTTTTTGCTGTTCCCACCCTTGGGACTGCTTTGGAACGTCCCATGGTAATCTGTGTCCCCCAATAAGGTGATAAAGAAAGATGGATTTTTGGTTCTTACCGTAAAATCTCTTTCTTGGAGCCTTCATTGGGGGACACAGCACCCTCTCTGTTTAAGTTGTACCGTGTTGGGTCTTAGAGTCCCTTGTTGGGTTGGTACATATGTTTAGAGTTTTCTCGTTGCTTCTCCTACTGCTTTTTCACCAACTGAGGTGCTCGGTGCCTGTCGGTGGGTGTATACTGCCGGGGAGGAGCTAATTTTCTTGTTTTGCATAGTGTCAGCCTCCTAGCAGCAGCAGCATACTCCCATGGTAATCTGTGTCCCCCAATGAAGGCTCCAAGAAAGAGATTTTACGGTAAGAACCAAAAATCCATCTTTTCTTTTAGAACTGCATACCAGTTTTCTGTTCACAATGGCAGTCACAAATACATATATATATTTACAGAAATAGTCGCTGCAGAAATATTAAAATTTTAGACAGCTTTCCATATCCTCTGCATACAGAGACTTAAAAAATACCATGCTGAATATTTGCAGTCACCTAAAAGAAGAACGGGCACTTATTGCATTCAGTGTTATCAATGCTCCTACTAGCAGCAGCGCATTCACAACATAGCTATTCTCAGGCCGGTTTCACATTTGCGGTTGAGTCCGCAGCGTTTGATGCGCATACATCCGCATGCATCCTGCGTACCTATCTTTAACATGTAGTACGCACGGACATGCGTTTGTTTGCGTTCGGGTGCGTTTGCGTAGGGTAGCAGTATGCAGCGGGATGTGGCGATCGCATCATGTTGCAATTTCTGCAGCGTCAAATATCCGCAGTCATCTGTATGCGGATGACGTGCGTAAAAAAAACGCATTACTGGCTATGGTAACGCAAGCGTACGCAACAATTTACATAAAAGACATGCCCATTGGGCGTGGCTTGTGTAAATTCAAAATTTGCCAGGAAAAAGCATTTGCCTATCGTCCGCAGCCGCCTGCATGCGTTTTTGAATGTCTTTGCGGTTGCGGGCGATACACTGTGGACTCAACCGCAAATGTGAACCTAGCCAGTATTTGGTTACAGGATGTGGCAGCGATGTAGCTGCTTCCTCATCATTCTTCACACTTTGCACTACTGAGGTGTAAGCATTCTCAGAAACTAGCAGCTTTTCATCACAAGTCGGACACTTTACCTTCATCCACACAGGAGACATTGGACTTGCTGGCATTGTCGGTTTTAAAAATGAAAAGGACATCTTGCACTTTGTCTTGGTTCACATCTTGAGTGGCCAGAAAAGGGTAACCAACTGTTCCCCCAAAGGAAAAAAAAAAAAGCCTATTACTATACATGATTATCAACACTCAGTCGCATATCGGGGCATTATGTCAGTTTCAATGTTTGTAGATTAAAAAGAAGCAAGAGTTAATAGTTTTTTCAGGATTTTAAAATTAAACTATAACAAAGAGAATAATTTCCAGAAATGTACATCCCCTACATGTTTTGTATCCCGTTACTGGTCTTTTCAAGCTCCTGAGTACACAGAGATGCCACTTTGTGTGGCCATGTTGGCCAAGTGCTGGCATATCACATTTCTCAAAACAACTGGCCAACACAAGCAGTAGGGAATATTGACTTCATGGGGTTTCCTGAATTTGCAATTTATTTCCTATCCTATGTAAAGGAGATAGCTTACTGATCGTGTGACAGCTAGGGCCCCCCAGTGACCCCAAAACAGAGCCTTGTCTTGAATGGAAAGGAGGTGCACATGCCTGGCTTTGTTACATTCATTGTCTATCAAATTGCCGGAGAAAGCAGAGTACAGAGCCTAGCTCTTTCTGGCAGTCCCACCGAGGCTGAGCCTTGTTCTGGGGATCGCCGGAGGTCTTAGTCTTCAGACCCCCAGCGATCAGCAAGTTTTCCTTTATCCTGTGGAAAGGGGATAAATTTCAAAACTTTATCCATTAACAAAAATTGAGATTATGCTACAAGAAGTGTGGACCACGAAAACTCAATTGATTTCAATGTGCAACCCCCGATTTATCCAGCAGTGGTGCTGAAGGGAAAGCAGACCCCATCTGCTGGGTTCACACATAGCCTTCCGCAGGATATCTTGTGCTCAGCTGGGAAACAATCTGCCAAGTTGTCAACTCTTTCTATTCCTCCACAGTCACAATCAATTTGGGGAACACATAATACAGGTCTTTTTTATGGTACAAATAATTCAGAATTCTTTCTTCATATTAGCAAACTTACCAGCCATGTCATACTGCATGCTCCAAGTTCTCTGAGATACAGGTCTCACTGGGCAAGGAATTATAAATGAAAAGGCAAACACTACTGCAAGACAAAGGAACAGTGCACCAAAAAACAAGGCAGTGCGGATCTTTGACAAGCGCGAAAGCCCACTCTGCTTTTTAATGCACACATCCTTTTCTCCACTCGTGTCATTGTTCTCAATAGTCTTTCCTTCGTTATTTTTTAAAGGATGATCTTCTCCCTCGGTTTCCCTGTTGTCCATGGTAGAGGCAGACAATACAACTGCCTTCTGCAAAGGAAAAGGAGACTTATGAAATCTGGAGTACGCGTGGGATGGCTGCAGTCTCTGGGGCGCACGTAGGATGGCTATGGGGTCTCTGGGGCGTGCTTGGGACAGCTGTGAGATCTCTAGGGCGGAGTGCATACTGATTCCTCTTTTTTCTGCACACCATTATAGCCAACCCCTACCTGAACAGGCTAGAGTGCAGTTGTTAAGAGGAGTGCTCCCTCTGCAGTCAGTAATCGGTATCACAGTTTCTGTAGTTAAGATTTACTGAAAGGCCTCCTTCTAAGTAATGAGCAATCTAGATTTGTGATCCCTCCTGCTCCCCAGTCTATGCTCACCTGCTTCTATACTGACCAGTCCATATGACTGATTCCAGAAGGAGGACTCCTTATAACTAGAGATGAGCGAACCCAGTATCCGGTGCTGAACTCCGAACATGACCTTCTCTTGGAAGTCTGTTTTACAGTTCGGGGAGAGGAAGAGATAGAGGGAGAGATTTTCCACCTCCAACGTTTTGGTCCCCATTGATTTCAATGAGGTTCAGGGTCAAATTTGGGTACAGTTCTGGTACCTGAACTTTCACGGATCCGCTCATCCATACTTATAACCAGGGCCGGCGTCACCACCTGGCGCACTCAGGCAAGCGGGGGGCCTACTAGTCATCGAAGACACTGGCACACTACGGGGCCCGTCAGTTGTCGGGGCACCCCCCACCCACATGCTTTAAACTGATTGAGATACTGGCCGCAGGTCTGGTCTCTTTCATGTCTTCTGATTCTCTGACGTCTCAGGACATAGGGTGCGATGATGTCACTACAGCACACCCTGATGCTAAGGACACTGGAGCTGCAGCCAGTAAGGAACGAGGAGAGGTATTTGTTTAAGTATTACTGTATGTATGGAGCGCTATATGGGGCCCATTATTCTATATGGAGCAGTATATGGGGTCCATTATTCTGCATGGATCAATATATGGGGTCCATTATTCTGCCTGGAGCAATATATGGTGTCCATTATTCTGTATGGAGCAATATATGGTGTCCATTATTCTGTATGGAGCAATATATGGTGTCCATTATTCTGTATGGAGCAATATATGGTGTCCATTATTCTGCATGGAGCAATATATGGTGTCCATTATTCTGCATGGAGCAATATATGGTGTCCATTATTCTGCATGGAGCAATATATGGTGTCCATTATTCTGCATGGAGCAATATATGGGGTCCATTATTCTGCATGGAGCAATATATGGGGTCCATTATTCTGTATGGAGCAATATATGGTGTCCATTATTCTGTATAGAGCAATATATGGTGTCCATTATTCTGCATGAAGCAATATATGGGGTCCATTATTCTGTATGGAGCAATATATGGGGTACATTGTTCTGTATGGAGCAATATATGGGGTCCATTGTTCTGAATGGAGCAATATATGGGGTCCATTATTCTGTATGGAGCAATATATGGGGTCCATCGTTCCGTATGGAGCAATATATGGGGTCCATCGTTCCGTATGGAGCAATATATGGGGTCCATCGTTCCGTATGGAGCAATACATGGGGTCCATTATTCTGTATGGAGCAATTATGGGGTCCATTGTTCTGCATGGAGCAATATATGGGGTCCATTATTCTGTATGGAGCAATATATGGGGTCCATCTTTCTGTATGGAGCAATATATGAGGTCCATTATTCTGTATGGAGCAATATATGGGGTCCATTATTCTGTATGGAGCAATATATGGGGTCCATTGTTCTGTATGGAGCAATATATGGTGTCCATTATTCTGCAAGAAGCAATATTTAGGGTCCATTATTCTGTATGGAGCAATATATGGGGTACATTGTTCTGAATGGAGCAATATATGGGGTCCTTTGTTCTGCATGGAGCAATACATGGTGTCCATTATTCTGCATGGCGCAATATATGGTGTCCATTATTCTGCATGGAGCAATATATGGTGTCCATTATTCTGTATGGAGCAATATATGTGGTCCATTGTTCTGCATGGAGCAATATATGGCGTCCATTAGTCTGTATGGAGCAATATATGGGGTCCATCGTTCTGTATGGAGCAATATAGCTCATTATACTGTATGGAGGACTGTGTGGTGCCCGTAATACTGAATGGAGGACTGTACTGTACGGTCTAAAATGAAAATTTTGAATCCCCACAGGATATGCACTGTGTGCTGAGAGGATTTGCTGGTTTCTGAGCTATTGTAGCGCATTTACAATAGATATCACTCATGCAATATGAGAAATGACATTTTTGACACTATGTTATACTTGTATTTCTTATCTGTGCATCATGAATGCTGGTGTTACAAGAGGCCACTGAGACTGTCCCCCGGGGCCCATGAAAACCTTGAGCCGGTACTGCTTATAACAACTCCATAGCTGTGTGTTCAGCGCACAGTCAGCTACAATTGAGGCACAGTCTACTCTGTCTAGTTCTGTTTAATATGCGGCATTCCTAATTAGGGAAAGCGTTATACGTATATTTTCATAATCATTCTAAGAGAAATGTAACAAAATTATGTTATAAAATTTGAACTGTCTGTAACATGTCACCCACGTTTTGGGCAATGCTACAATCACGCTGCTTTTTTTTTTTTGATGCGACTAATATTTTTGCCGTGGATTTTAAAAATTAAATGAACACTGATATGTTTTTAAAACAATTTTGGAAAAGCTGCAGTCACAGTCAACTATTATTATTATTTATATAGCACCATTGATTCCATGGTGCGGTACATGAGAAGGGGTTACATACAAATATATCAACTATAAAGATACAGCAAATATTTGCACGGCGTTATTTTTGTGACTGGATATTATATTCCCGAGTGACACTTTAACCTAAAATATCATAAATCGATGAGAGGCGTGAGCAGCTCCTCCTGACAACCGCATCCTCGGCTGCAGAGGCCTAGGGCCCCGACCCCAGCAGCGGCAGGCCCTCCCCCTGACAACTCCACTCCGTGCCCCCCCCCCGACCCCAGCAGCGGCAGGGCCTCCCCCTGACAACTGCACTCCGTGCCCCCCCGACCCCAGCAGCGGCAGGGCCTCCCCCTGACAACTCCACTCCGTGCCCCCCCCCCCGACCCCAGCAGAGGCAGGCCCTCCCCCTGACAACTCCACTCCGTGCCCCCCCCCCGACCCCAGCAGAGGCAGGCCCTCCCCCTGACAACTCCACTCCGTGCCCCCTGACCCCAGCAGCGGCAGGCCCTCCCCCTGACAACTCCACTCCGTGCCCCCTGACCCCAACAGTGGCAGGCCCTCCCCCTGACAACTCTACTCCGTGCCCCCCCGACCCCAGCAGAGGCAGGCCCTCCCCCTGACAACTCCACTCCTGCCCCCCGACCCTAGCAGAGGCAGGCCCTCCCCCTGACAACTCCACTCCGTGCCCCCCGGCCCCAGCAGAGGCAGGCCCTCCCCCTGACAACTCCACTCCGTGCCCCCCGGCCCCAGCAGAGGCAGGCCCTCCCCCTGACAACTCCACTCCGTGCCCCCCGGCCCCAGCAGAGGCAGGCCCTCCCCCTGACAACTCCACTCCGTGCCCCCCGGCCCCAGCAGAGGCAGGCCCTCCCCCTGACAACTCCACTCCGTGCCCCCCGGCCCCAGCAGAGGCAGGCCCTCCCCCTGACAACTCCACTCCGTGCCCCCCGGCCCCAGCAGAGGCAGGCCCTCCCCCTGACAACTCCACTCCGTGCCCCCCGGCCCCAGCAGAGGCAGGCCCTCCCCCTGACAACTCCACTCCGTGCCCCCCGGCCCCAGCAGAGGCAGGCCCTCCCCCTGACAACTCCACTCCGTGCCCCCCGGCCCCAGCAGAGGCAGGCCCTCCCCCTGACAACTCCACTCCGTGCCCCCCGGCCCCAGCAGAGGCAGGCCCTCCCCCTGACAACTCCACTCCGTGCCCCCCGGCCCCAGCAGAGGCAGGCCCTCCCCCTGACAACTCCACTCCGTGCCCCCCGGCCCCAGCAGAGGCAGGCCCTCCCCCTGACAACTCCACTCCGTGCCCCCCGGCCCCAGTAGAGGCAGGCCCTCCCCCTGACAACTCCACTCCGTGCCCCCCGGCCCCAGTAGAGGCAGGCCCTCCCCCTGACAACTCCACTCCGTGCCCCCGGCCCCAGTAGAGGCAGGCCCTCCCCCTGACAACTCCACTCCGTGCCCCCCGATCCCAGCAGAGGCAGGCCCTCCCCCTGACAACTCCACTCCTGCCCCCCAGCAGAGGCAGGCCCTCCCCCTGACAACTCCACTCCGTGCCCCCCGGCCCCAGCAGAGGCAGGCCCTCCCCCTGACAACTCCACTCCTGCCCCCCGACCCCAGCAGAGGCAGGCCCTCCCCCTGACAACTCCACTCCTGCCCCCCGACCCCAGCAGAGGCAGGCCCTCCCCCTGACAACTCCACTCCGTGCCCCCCGGCCCCAGCAGAGGCAGGCCCTCCCCCTGACAACTCCACTCAGTGCCCCCCCGGCCCCAGCAGAGGCAGGCCCTCCCCCTGACAACTCCACTCCGTGCCCCCCGGCCCCAGCAGAGGCAGGCCCTCCCCCTGACAACTCCACTCCTGCCCCCCAGCAGAGGCAGGCCCTCCCCCTGACAACTCCACTCCGTGCCCCCCGGCCCCAGCAGAGGCAGGCCCTCCCCCTGACAACTCCACTCCGTGCCCCCCGACCCCAGTAGAGGCAGGCCCTCCTCCTGACAACTCCACTCCTGCCCCCCAGCAGAGGCAGGCCCTCCCCGACAACTCCACTCCGTGCCCCCCGGCCCCAGCAGAGGCAGGCCCTCCCCCTGACAACTCCACTCCTGCCCCCCGACCCCAGCAGAGGCAGGCCCTCCCCCTGTCAACTCCACTCCGTGCCCCCCGACCCCAGCAGAGGCAGGCCCTCCCCCTGACAACTCCACTCCTGCCCCCCGACCACAGCAGATGCAGGCCCTCCCCCTGTCAACTCCACTCCGTGCCCCCCGACCCCAGCAGCGGCAGGCCCTCCCCCTGACAACTCCACTCCGTGCCCCCCGACCCCAGCAGAGGCAGGCCCTCCCCCTGACAACTCCACTCCGTGCCCCCCGGCCCCAGTAGAGGCAGGCCCTCCCCCTGACAACTCCACTCCGTGCCCCCCGGCCCCAGCAGCGGCAGGCCCTCCCCCTGACAACTCCACTCCGTGCCCCCCGACCCCAGTAGAGGCAGGCCCTCCCCCTGACAACTCCACTCCGTGCCCCCCGGCCCCAGTAGAGGCAGGCCCTCCCCCTGACAACTCCACTCCGTGCCCCCCGACCCCAGCAGAGGCAGGCCCTCCCCCTGACAACTCCACTCCTGCCCCCCAGCAGAGGCAGGCCCTCCCCCTGACAACTCCACTCCGTGCCCCCCGGCCCCAGCAGAGGCAGGCCCTCCCCCTGACAACTCCACTCCTGCCCCCCGACCCCAGCAGAGGCAGGCCCTCCCCCTGTCAACTCCACTCCGTTCCCCCCGACCCCAGTAGAGGCAGGCCCTCCCCCTGACAACTCCACTCCGTGCCCCCCGGCCCTAGTAGAGGCAGGCCCTCCCCCTGACAACTCCACTCCGTGCCCCCCGGCCCCAGTAGAGGCAGGCCCTCCCCCTGACAACTCCACTCCGTGCCCCCCGACCCCAGCAGAGGCAGGCCCTCCCCCTGACAACTCCACTCCTGCCCCCCAGCAGAGGCAGGCCCTCCCCCTGACAACTCCACTCCGTGCCCCCCGGCCCCAGCAGAGGCAGGCCCTCCCCCTGACAACTCCACTCCTGCCCCCCGACCCCAGCAGAGGCAGGCCCTCCCCCTGTCAACTCCACTCCGTTCCCCCCGACCCCAGTAGAGGCAGGCCCTCCCCCTGACAACTCCACTCCGTGCCCCCCGACCCCAGCAGAGGCAGGCCCTCCCCCTGACAACTCCACTCCTGCCCCCCAGCAGAGGCAGGCCCTCCCCCTGACAACTCCACTCCGTGCCCCCCGGCCCCAGCAGCGGCAGGCCCTCCCCCTGACAACTCCACTCCGTGCCCCCCGACTCCAGAAGAGGCAGGCCCTCCCCCTGACAACTCCACTCCTGCCCCCCGACCCCAGCAGAGGCAGGCCCTCCCCGACAATTCCACTCCGTGCCCCCCGGCCCCAGCAGAGGCAGGCCCTCCCCCTGACAACTCCACTCCGTGCCCCCCGACCCCAGCAGAGGCAGGCCCTCCCCCTGACAACTCCACTCCTGCCCCCCAACCACAGCAGAGGCAGGCCCTCCCCCTGACAACTCCACTCCTGCCCCCCAGCAGAGGCAGGCCCTCCCCCTGACAACTCCACTCCGTGCCCCCCGGCCCCAGCAGAGGCAGGCCCTCCCCCTGACAACTCCACTCCGTGCCCCCCGGCCCCAGCAGAGGCAGGCCCTCCCCCTGACAACTCCACTCCGTGCCCCCCGGCCCCAGCAGAGGCAGGCCCTCCCCCTGACAACTCCACTCCGTGCCCCCCGACCCCAGCAGAGGCAGGCCCTCCCCCTGACAACTCCACTCCTGCCCCCCAGCAGAGGCAGGCCCTCCCCCTGACAACTCCACTCCGTGCCCCCCGGCCCCAGCAGAGGCAGGCCCTCCCCCTGACAACTCCACTCCTGCCCCCCGACCCCAGCAGCGGCAGGCCCTCCCCCTGACAACTCCACTCCTGCCCCCCGACCCCAGTAGAGGCAGGCCCTCCCCCTGACAACTCCACTCCTGCCCCCCGACCCCAGCAGAGGCAGGCCCTCCCCCTGACAACTCCACTCCTGCCCCCCGACCCCAGCAGAGGCAGGCCCTCCCCCTGACAACTCCACTCCTGCCCCCCAGCAGAGGCAGGCCCTCCCCCTGACAACTCCACTCCTGCCCCCCAGCAGAGGCAGGCCCTCCCCCTGACAACTCCACTCCGTGCCCCCCGGCCCCAGCAGAGGCAGGCCCTCCCCCTGACAACTCCACTCCTGCCCCCCGACCCCAGCAGCGGCAGGCCCTCCCCCTGACAACTCCACTCCTGCCCCCCGACCCCAGTAGAGGCAGGCCCTCCCCCTGACAACTCCACTCCTGCCCCCCGACCCCAGCAGAGGCAGGCCCTCCCCCTGACAACTCCACTCCTGCCCCCCGACCCCAGTAGAGGCAGGCCCTCCCCCTGACAACTCCAATCCTGCCCCCCGACCCCAGTAGAGGCAGGCCCTCCCCCTGACAACTCCACTCCGTGCCCCCCGACCCCAGTAGAGGCAGGCCCTCCCCCTGACAACTCCACTCCGTGCCCCCCGACCCCAGTAGAGGCAGGCCCTCCCCCTGACAACTCCACTCCTGCCCCCCGACCCCAGTAGAGGCAGGCCCTCCCCCTGACAACTCCACTCCTGCCCCCCGACCCCAGCAGAGGCAGGCCCTCCCCCTGACAACTCCACTCCTGCCCCCCGACCCCAGTAGAGGCAGGCCCTCCCCCTGACAACTCCAATCCTGCCCCCCGACCCCAGTAGAGGCAGGCCCTCCCCCTGACAACTCCACTCCGTGCCCCCCGACCCCAGTAGAGGCAGGCCCTCCCCCTGACAACTCCACTCCTGCCCCCCGACCCCAGTAGAGGCAGGCCCTCCCCCTGACAACTCCACTCCTGCCCCCCGACCCCAGCAGAGGCAGGCCCTCCCCCTGACAACTCCACTCCTGCCCCCCGACCCCAGTAGAGGCAGGCCCTCCCCCTGACAACTCCAATCCTGCCCCCCGACCCCAGTAGAGGCAGGCCCTCCCCCTGACAACTCCACTCCGTGCCCCCCGACCCCAGTAGAGGCAGGCCCTCCCCCTGACAACTCCACTCCGTGCCCCCCGACCCCAGTAGAGGCAGGCCCTCCCCCTGACAACTCCACTCCGTGCCCCCCGGGCCCGCACACTTCCCGCCTCACTCTGCGTCACTTCCAGACCTGCCCTGAACCACGACAGCTGCTGTCATACTATAACTCCCAGAATGCCCTGCTCGCCCAAGGCTTTAAGTATCAGGGGTATCACTCGCGAGACTCGGCTCCAGGTGCACTACATGACCCAGCATGCCCAGTGACCGGAAATGAGATTGTATGTATGAGCAGCTCCCCCACATCCCCGCCGGGTTTTTCCTCTTCCCCTCCTGCCGTGGTCGTTTGTCGCTGCACTCACCCTCCTCTGTAGAAACTTCACCAGCCTCCCTCCTCACACGCACTGCACCAAGCGGAACTAAACTTCTGGCGGTTTTTTGCTGCACGGAGCCAGAAGAGCGAGGGATTCCTACTTCCGGTCTCTCCATTTTCCCACAATCCTCTGCTGAGGGTCGTCTGACTGGGTTGTGGGAGGATAGTCGTCAGCGGGAGGCTAGAGAAGTGTGCCCGGGCAGGCAGACGCCGCTCCGAAGCAATCATGTCGGCTCAGGCCCAGATGAGAGCCCTGCTGGACCAGCTCATGGGCACGGCACGGGATGGTGAGCACGTCCGGGCGGCACAGGGGTGGGGGTGGGGATTTTAGGAGGAGTGGTGGTAGTGAGGCCTACACACGGCCCTCGGCTCTGCGGGCGGGAGAATAGTCACATACGAAGCCTGTGTGCGGCGGATGGAGGCTCGTACGGTGCGGGCTGGATTGTACTGCGCCACCTGGCGGCCTGTGCTTTACTACACGTGGAGCTGCCAGCTGTTCCATTGTAGTGGGGATTGTCCCGCAGCCTGTACAGGGTTGCCTGATATTTTAAGGGATTTTCCATTTTCTGTATTGTAGAAGTCATTAAATGGCAGTGATAGTATTATTAGTGATCTCGCGTCCTTATCATACATATAGTATGGAGTGTCCGGGTCACGTCCAGAGGTTATGCATCCAGCGCTCATGGACGTCCTCACTGCCTGTGTTATAGGAAAAGATGGGGGAAACTGTTCCAGGTTGTATCCTGGTGACTTGGCGGGATATTGTTGGATTGTTTTTCTAAACAGAGCTGTTACTTGTACATGATGGCCCTTACATGCTGGGGGTTGTAGTGCGTCCTGTGATATATACACATCTGTGGGCATCATTGTATTGCCAGGCAGTTTGCCATCTCTCCTTTGAGGTTGTGCTCTTCCATATGGCAGTTCCTCTCCTGGCACTACATACAGGACTGAGGGCTGTAGGTGCCAGGTACAATCCCCTGCACTAACCATCATAAATAAAACCGCACATTCCTGTGTGCACTGGTCCAGCCTCTATTGACAGCTGTATTCAGATCACATTACTACATAGGTCAAACTCTACTTTTTTTCACTAGAAAAGTTTGAAAAATATCATAAGAAATGGAAACTAGCTGCCACTTTAAAGCCCGGCCTGCTTTCCGCACTGGTATAGAGCTGGGCTTCATAAATACAGTATACAGTCTTAACACCATGTATTTCAGTGTATTTCCTCCTCCTCTCATCTTCCCCTTACTGTTGGGGTTCCTCAAGGATCGGTTCTAGGTCCCCCCTCTTCTCCTTGTACACTGCCCCTATAGGTCAAGCAATCAGTAGATTTGGTTTCCAGTACCATCTCTATGCTGATGACACCCAATTATACGCTTCTCCTGATATCACGCCAGCCTTTCTAGAAAACACCGGCGATTGTCTTACCGCTGTCTAACATCATGTCCTCACTATATCTAAAACTGAACCTGTCAAAAACTGAACTCCTGGTGTTTCCTCCCTCTACAAACCTACCTATGTCCGACATTGCCATTTCTGTGTGTGGTTCCACCATTACTCGCCAGCAACATGCCCGCTGTCTTGGGGTCATACTTGACTCCGAGCTTTCATTCACCCCCCACATCCGATCACTGGCTCGCTCTTGTTATCTGCACCTCAAAAACTTTTCTAGAATTCGACCTTTTCTTGCTTTCAACTCTGCAAAAACTCTTACTGTTTCTTATTCATTCTCGTCTGGACTATTGTAAAGGCACCGTCACACTTAGCGATGCACCAGCGATCCCGACAACGATACGACCCGGTCAGGATCGCTGGTGCATCACTAAGTGGTCGCTAGTGAGCTGCCAAACAGGCAGATCTCACAGCGATGTAGCAGCAGTAGTTACTTACCTGTCAGACGCGGCGATGAAGACGTCCTCCCGCCCGCGTCCACTTGTCGCTAATCGGCGCCAGTAGGAAGTCGCCAACGAGAAACGGCCCAGGACGTTCTTGCGCGATCAGCGATAACCAGCGGGGGAGCGGTCGGAGGTAAGTTTCACACATAGCGATATCGCTAGTAATATCGCTGCTGCGTCACAAAATCGATGACGTTATAGCGATATTGCTAGCGATATCGCTTAGTGTGACGGGCCCTTAACTCTCTACTAATCGGTCTCCCTCTTACCAAACTCTCCCCTCTCCAATCCGTCCTGAATTCTGCAGCCAGGATCATATTCCTCACCAATCATCATAATAATATTTATATAGCGCCAACATATTCTGCAGCGCTTTACAGTTTAACAGAAACATAAGTCATAAGTAACAACGTTAACAATACAATAATTAAAAAAAAATAAGACGACCTTGCTCGTGAGAGCTTACAATCTAAAATGAGGTGGGGGAGATACAAAGTACAAGTGTGTACAGCCATCTTGAGGGAGTGAGGGATGGATGGAGATAGTGAATGGGCTACACATGCACACTTAGAATGACTGTGATTAGTGAACATGATAGGCCGCTCTGAACAAATGTGTTTTGAGGGAGCGCCTGAAACTATGCAAATTGTGGATAGTCCTAATTTCTTGGGGTAGAGCATTCCAGAGGATTGGCGCAGCGCGGGAGAAGTCTTGGAGTCGGGAGTGAGAGGTACGGCTTAGTGCAGAGGTTGGTCGAAAGTCGTTTGCAGAGCACAGCGGTCGGTTAGGCCGATAGAAATGAGGGAGGAGATGTAGGGGGGTGCTGCACTGTGGAGAGCTTTGTGGATGAGAACAAGTACTTTGAATTGGATCCTATAATGAATGGGCAGCCAATGCAAGGACTGGCGAAGAGCGGACCTGTCCGAGTACCGATTAGCCAGATGGACGATCCTGGCCGCTGCATTAAGTATGGACTGGAGAGGGGAAAGTCGAGTAATGGGGAGGCCAATTAATAGAGCGTTGCAGTAATCCTGGCAGGAATGGATCAAATGCTACAGTGAGGGTTTTTGTTGTTTCCATGGTGAGAAACGGGCGGATTCTAGAGATGTTCTTTAGGTGTAAGCGGCAAGAGATTGTATATGGGATGTGAAGGAGAGATTGGTGTCAAATATAACACACAGACAGTGCGTCTGCTGCCGGGGTGTTAGGATATGTGCACACGTTGCGGATTCTGCACTGAAAAATCCACAGCACAATCCGCAACGTGTGCACTCACCCTTATTATGGTGCCACCCACAGAGAGGAAAATGTCAGATTTAGGGAGGTTAGTAGATGGCGGGAGCAGAAGACGTTCAGTTTTGGAGAGGTTGAGTTTCAGATAGAGCGCGGACATGATGTTGGAGACTGCGGACAGACAGTCACTGGCGTTCTGTAGTACAGCGGGGGTAAGGTCGTGGAATGACGTATATAGTTGTCGTCAGCATAAAGATGGTACTGAAAGCCAAATCTGCTGATGGTCTGTCCAATTGGGGCCGTGTAGAGAGAGAAGAGAAGGGGGGCCAAGGACTGAGCCCTGAGGTACCCCTACAGCGAGAGGAAGAGGAGATGACGTTGAGCCAGAGAACAAAACACTGAAGGAGCGGTCAGAAAGATAGGAGGAGAACCAGGAGAGAGTAGTGTCCTTAATGCCTAGTGACTGGAGCCTAGAGAGTAGAAGATGGTGGTCAACAGTGTCAAAAGCTGCAGAGAGTGGTCACCGTTACGTTTTGCTGTCAGAAGGTCATTGGTCACTTTGAGTGCAGTTTCAGTCGAAAGTAGGGGGTGGAAGCCGGACTGTGAAGGGTCTAGGAGGGAGTAAGTGGAGAGGTAATGGGTAAGGCGGGAGTAAACTAGGTGCTCCAAAAGTTTTAGAGATGAAGGGGAGATTGGAGACTGGTCTGTAGTTGTTTATGCAGGATGGATAGAGAGCTGGTTTTTTTAGTAATGGAGTAACAATGGTGTGTTTGAAGGAGGATGGGAAAATGCCAAAGGAGAGGGAGAGATTAAAGATTGCTGTTAGGTGAGTTGTGACGACTGGAGGAGATGTGAGGGAATGGGGTCGGTAGTGCATGGGGTCGGAAGAGAGGGGTCTGGAGACTTCTTCTGTGATGGGATCAAATGTGGAAAGTGAGCCAGGGGAGATGCAGGAAGGGATGGTAGTCACAGCACTTGATGGTTGGGAGCAGATTTCCTGACGGATGTTAACTATTTTTCTCTGTAAAGTGGGAGGCCAGATCATCAGCACAAATGTCTGTGATAGGGGCTTGTGCTTTTGGCCTCAGGAGGGAGTGAAGTGTCAAAACGTTTCTTGGGATTGTTGGCTAGTGAGGAAATGAGGGTAGTGAAGTAGGTCTGTTTGGCGAGGTGAACATAGTAACATAGTTTTGAAGGCTGAAGGAAGACCTTATGTCCATCTAGTTCAGCCTATTTTTAGTGCAGCTGTTCTGCATTGTTGATCCTTGGGAAGGCAAAAAACCCACAGAGTAGAATCCAATTTTCTCCATAGGGAAAAAAATTCCTTCCCCTAAGCTGGGTCAACCATCTACCTTTAATATTATGTTATTCGTAACCTTCTATACTGTTACTCACAAGAAAAGCATCCATTCCTTTCTTAAATTCATTCAGTGAGTTGGCCATCACCACTTCCTCAGGAAGAGAATTCCAGAGCCTCACTGCTCTTACCGTGAAGAACCCTCTTCAATGCTGGTGCAGAAATTGTCTTTCCTCCAAACGAAGAGAATGCCCCCTTGTTCTTGTCACAGTCCTTGGTACAAACAGTTCATTGGAGAGATCTCTGTATTGCCCTCTGATATACTTGTACATATATATTAGGTCTCCTCTAAGTCTTCTCTTTTCTAGAGTAAATAGACCTAATTTTGATAACCTTTCTGGGTATTGTAGTGAACCAACTCCCATTTATCATTTTAGTAGCCCGCCTTTGAACCCTTTCAAGTTCATTAATGTCTTTCTTGAGCACCGACGTCCAAAATTGCACACAATACTCCAAGTGTGGTCTGACGAGTGATTTGTACAGAGGGAGAATTATGTTTTCATCTCGTGTCCCCAGACCTCTTCTAATGCATCCCATGACCCTATTTGCTTTGGTGGCAGCTGCCTGACACTGGGCACTCCAATTTAGCTTCTTATTGACTAAGATGCCTAAGTCTTTTTCCATGTCTGATTTCCCCAGCAGTTTCCCATTTAGTAAGTAATTGTAGCATCTGTTTCTCCTTCCCATGTGCATAACCTTACACTTATCTGTGTTAAACCTCATTTGCTATTTTTCAGCCCAATTCTCCAATTTACTCAAATCTGTCTGTAGTTGCAAACTGTCCTCCTTTGTGTTAACTACCTTATATAGTTTTGTATCATCTGCAAATACTGATATTTTACTGTGAAAGCCATCCACTAGATCATTAATAAATATATTAAATAGTAGGGGCCCCAATACAGAACCCTGTGGTACCCCACTAGTAACCCTGGCCCAATCTGAGTATGCCCCATTAATAACCACTCTGTTTTCTATCACTAAGCCAGCTACCTACCCATCTAAACACATTTTCCCCTAGCCAAAGCTTTCTCATCTTACTTAACAATCTTTTTTGTGGGACAGTGTCAAATGCTTTAGAGAAGTCGAGATAAATGACATCCAATGATTCTCCTTGGTCCATTTGAGAGCTTACATCCTCATAGAAGCTGATCAGGATAGTTTGACAGGAGCGATCCTTCATAAATCCATGTTGATATGGAGTTAAACATTTATTAACATTGAGATATTCCATAATGGTATCCCTTAGAAACCCTTCAAAAATTTTACCCACAACAGATGTTAAGCTTACCGGCCTATAGTTTCCAGGTTCCCTTTTACCCCCCTTTTTGAATATTGGTACCACATTTGCTTGCCGCCAATCAAAAGGAACAAACCTTGCTTCTATAGAGTCTTTAAATATAAGGAATAGAGGCCTGTCTATCACATTACTTAACTCCCTTAATACCCGAGGATGAATGCCATCAGGGCCTGGTGATTTGTCAATTTTAATCTTACTAAGGCGGTTCTGCACTTCTTCCTGGGTTAGGCAGGTAATACTTAATGGGGAGTTTACATTATCACTCTGCATTTCCCCTGGCAAATCCTTTTCCTGTGTGAACACTGTTGAGAAAAAAGTATTTAAAACATTTGCTTTTCCCACATCACTCTCTATGATTTCACCCTCATTGTTCTTTAAAGGGTCGACACCATCAATTTTAATCTTTTTACTGTTTATATAATTAAAGAATAGTTTGAGGTTTGTTTTACTTTCCTTAGCAATGAGTCTCACAGTTTCCACTTTTGCTAAATGTATTTGTTTTTTACACATTTTATTTTTTCTCTAACTTTTTAATGCTTTTTCATTGCCTTCTTGTTTTAGCTTCCTAAATGCCTTGTTCTTGTTATTTATTGCCCTTTTTACATCCTTATTTAGCCACATTGGTGTTCTCCTGTTCCTAGCCCTTTTATTTCTGTACGGTATGGCTAGCTCGCAGTGGGGTGTGTAAAACTGATTTAAATATTTCCCATTTATTTTCTGTGCTCCTATTTTTGAGGACATTGTCCCAATCAATTCGGCGAAGGTCCTCTGTAAGCTGATCAAACTTTGCTTTCCTGAAATTCAGCGTTTTTGTAACCCCCTTCCAGGGCACCTTACTGAAGGACAAGTGGAATTGTGTTGCATTGTGGTCACTGTTCCCTAGGTGCCCATCGACTCGTACTTCTGTTATTCTATCTGGCCTGTTGCTTAAAATTAAGTCCAGAAGGGCTGTCCCTCTAGTTGGGCCCTGCACAAGTTGTGACAGATAATTATCCTTGGTTACTGACAGAAATTGGTTTCCTTTCTGAGATACGCAGGTTTCAGTTTCCCAGTCTATGTCGGAGTAGTTGAAGTCCCCCATAATAATCACCTCATTGTGATTTGCTGCTTTGTCTATTTGTTTCAATAATACATTTTCAGTGGTTTCTGTTATATTTGGTGGCTTATAACAAACCCCTATGAGGATTTTATTACTTTTCCCTCCTTGTATCTCGACCCATAGAGACTCCACCTCTTCGTTTCCCTCTTGTATATCTTCTCTTATTGTGGGCTTTAAAGTGGACTTTATATATAGACAGACTCCACCCCCTTTCCTTTTTTTATGATCCCTCCTAAACAAATCATATCCTTGCAAGTTAGCCGCCCAGTCATAGCTGTCGTCTAACCATGTCTCAGTTATTCCTACTATGTCGTATTTTTCTTCCTACATTACCAACTCTAGATCTTCAATCTTATTGGTCAGGCTTCTTGCGTTGGTCAGCATGCAGGAAAGAAGTTTTGCTTCCTTCTGAGTACCCTGTCTTGGGTCCTCTGTACCACATCTAGTATCCTTGATTAGTTTGTCCTTCTGCTGCATGTTCTTGTCTGCTGTTTTTCCTCCCATCCCCTCTTCTTCTAGTTTAAAGCCCTCCTGATGAGTGTGGCAAGTCTTCTGGCGAATGTGTGTTTTTCAGGTTTTGTGAGGTGTATCCCATCTCTTGCGAGAAGTCCATCGTAGAGGTAATTCACACCATGGTCCAAGAATCCAAATCCTTGCTGCCTGCACCACCGTCGTAGCCAGTTGTTCACCTCTAGTATCCTATTCCATCTTCTGATTCCATCTTCTGAAGGGCAGCGTTATAGGTTCTTAACATAAATTTGAAGTGGATGAAGTCTTCTGGTGTGCGGGTTTTTCTCCATAGGCGTTCAGCACTCCTAGAGCATCGCTGGCGAAGTCGAGTTTGCGATGTGAGCCAGGGCTGTTTTATTCTGTGCTTGGAGGTTCTGAGGGTGAGGGGAGCTACTTGGTCAAGGTTGCTTCTAAGAGTGTCGTTGTAGTGACGAACAGCCAGATCAGGACAGGAAAAAGAGGAGATTGGGGACAGTGATGAGTGTAGGGAGTCTGAAAGTGTCTGAGGGTTAACTCTACCTTGTGCCAGTCCTTACACTGGTTAGGCATCCACTCCAAAATCCAGTATGAACTTATTACCCTCACCCACAAAGCACTCCATGGCTCAGCACCACCCTACATCTCCCTCGTCTCAGCCTACCACCCTACCCGCACCCTCCGTTCTGCTAATGACCTGAGGTTAATATCCTCATTAATCAGAACCTCCCACTCCCGTCTCCAAGACTTTTCACTTGCGCGCCAATTCTTTGGAATGCACTACCCAGGTTAATACGATTAATCCCCAATCCCCACAGTTTTAAGCGTGCCCTAAAAACGCATTTGTTCAGACTGGCCTACCGCCTCAACGCATCAACCTAATCTATCCCTATGTGGCCCACTCAAATTTTTTATCTTAACCAGGTTCCTCTCATCATGTTCTCACATGCTTTATGCATTTAATAGCCCTCTGTGTATGTACTTACATACTTGGACTGTTACTGGTTCATGCAGCACTACAGGAACACCCGATTATTACACTATGGCTGGTCCAAACAAAGCAATTGTTACCACCCACCTTTCGTGTCTACCTCTTTCCTCATAGATTTGCAAGCTTGCGAGCAGGGCCCTCATTCCTCTTGGTATCTGTTTTGATCTATGTGATTATTGTTATGCTGTAATGTCTATTCTCTGTAGATGTCCCCTCTATAATGTAAAGTGCTGCGGAATATGTCGGCGCTATAGAAATAAAATTATTAATATATTTCTGCCAGACAGCTTATGTGCATACATTGATAGATCTGTCCATTGTCTTACTATGGAAGCACCTGCTTCAGATGTGACATCGGGGTCACATGTCTCATCCCACTGTTATTAATTTGGAATTTTGCATTGCTGTGGATTTCTTGGCCTCATTTTGACAAGTAATTTCTTCATTTCTGTCATAACCTGTGGATTGGTAGAAAGTTAAGTGGTAAGTTGCTGATCACTGGGACCCCAATATGTCCCGAGAATGTGGGTATAGCCACTGCCTCTTTACGTACATAGCAGAGTTCTGCAGCAGGTATATTACAGCACTAATCTGGGCAGCGGATCACCTTTTTGCTTTGCACTAGTTTCTCTCAAACTTCTCGGGACCGGTGAAGACATTTGCTTAAATTTGTCTTGCAGGTGATGAGACCCGGCAGCGAGTAAAGTTCACCGATGATCGAGTCTGCAAAAGTCATCTCCTGGATTGCTGTCCTCATGACATTCTTGCTGGAACGGTGATTATCATCCTTTGCTTTTAGTGTTGATAGAATCCATTACTGTGGTGTTCTGTACTCCACATTCTCATCAGGTTGTCCCAGGATTAAAAATTAATCATGGTACCGTTAAATCAGGTGAAACAGAACCATGTTTTTAGTTTTAATCATTTGCTAAACTGCTGGTGTGCCTAGATCGTGGTGTTCTATAATTATGGGGTCTGACTTCTCAGAACACTCGCCTGTTGTGTTCAGCACTGGTGAGTAGAAGTCTTTTTTTAGTCCCCTGATTCCTTGAACTTGTTCACAGTATCATGTTATTGTATCAGCAAAATAAATGAGATTTCTAAAATCTCATTCACTTTCCTTCTTTTCGCTTTCGTTTTTTTTTTTTTTTTTTTTAAACCACAACATGTCATTTCAGTGTTTATGCCTTTTTTATCCATTTAGTAAAATGCATGAAAAATGCAATAAAAACATGTAATGTACACCTATTAAAATACATAATTATAATATAAATCTATAGTAATCTCAAGTAATGAGGGACACAAAATGCTACTGGCTCCTTTAAACACACGATGGAGTTAAAAAATGCTAATGCAGGGCCAAGTATATCAATTGAATAAAGTGCACTGTGCCAAAATTTGGGAAACAATAATATGATACTATACATAAAAGGTCTATTGACAGTGCTCAACCTATGTAATATATAGACAGAATATATAGCACAATAGTTCCACAGTATCTGATACAACTGCCACAATTTAGATATAAATAAAACCTCTCATGATTTTACTCACTGTGTGTGTGGAGTTCATGCCGCGTCCCTCCACCCCGACGCGCGTTTCGTCCACACTTCTTCTGGGGGCGTCAAGTGTTGAAGTTTTGTGATTCCCAGGTCCCGGTCAGTCGGCCACATCAGTCATTTGTGGCCACTATATGGGAGCCCTCTGAACGACCTCTTGCCTAATGACATCTGCATCTCTTCTTTTGATTAGCCAGCCTGGCATGATGTCACTTCAGCGATGATGTTGCACCATCCCAACTAATGAAGAGGAGATAAGCATGCTGTTTGGTCAGAGAGCTCTAGGGGCTTCCGTACAGTGTTACTGACAAGGCTGATGGATCGGATCCATGGCATAAGTCTAGACGTTCATATTCTGTGAGCCTGCCTGAATAATATTGTCACACCATATGTATAGTCTGCCCCCCTTGTGATGGTTGAAGAGATGAATGTTGTCTTCTTCAAGCACATATCCTCCAATACCCCCTCATCAATAGATCAGGACCACATCTTTTTGATGAATTTGTTTTAGTTTTCTGGTAAGGCTGTATTCTCACATAGCGTCTGACCCGTGGGTGAACACCCTGTGCCGCTGCAGTCTCACAGGCTTATCACTGCAGGGAAAGGTCGCGGACGCACAGTGCTGTTGGGGTTTGGGCCACAACGTGGTTGCTGTGTGTAAACACAGTTATACTATAGTGATAATTTTAAATAGTGAATGTCTTAAAAACTTCAGTATGGCTGCTTATGTTGAAATTTTCATACAATAATCATCCAAAATGGTAAAATTAGCTATTTCTGCTGAAATGCATCTTTTGTGTATATGGCTAGCTTTGGCATTGACTGCTGAGAACTTTAACGGGAGTCTGTCACCAGATATTTGCTATGCTATCTGAGAGCAGCGTGATGTAGGGGCAGCGACACTGATTCCATTGATGTCACTTACTGGGCTACTTTTTTTTTTTTTTTCTAATTGGTGTTTTATCTGCTGCAGAGGTACCATTTCTTTGAAAGCTGAGCTGTGTATAATGCCGTCCCCACTATTAATTGACAGCTTTATGCCTATGCACATTGTGCTCAAAATCTGCATTCAAACTATAGTCAAAACTGCAGCAAGCAACCTAGTGACACCGCTGGAATCAGGGTCTCTGCACATACTTCATTCTGCTCTCAGATTGCATAGTGAGAACCTTGTGACAGATTCCCTTTAAGAAGCACAGAAAATGCACATAAAGCCCAATGGTAGTGGTAGTGTGCATGTGTGACCACCACTCATCCATGGGACTTATGCTGGTGGCATTCTGACAGGCCCAAAGAAGTTGACTTAGAGACCCACTCCATTTGATTGGTGGGGGTCCCAGCAATGTTGTTCTAGTGGCCGTACATTTATCACCTCTCCTGCAGATGGGTGATGAATGTATTTTGTAGGAAGTCTCCTTTCCATAGAATGTCTGTGAAATTGCAATGCTTTTTGGTTGCTCAGCTTTTCTGTCATTATCACAAAGCCTGAAACCTTTGTTCCCATTGTTTTCTTCCTTTCTCTTCCCCAGCGGATGGATTTGGGTGAGTGCACCAAGATTCATGACTTGGCACTGAGGGCCGATTATGAAATTGCAAGTAAAGAAAAAGATCTGTTCTTTGAGCTTGATGTAAGTTGTTTTTGTTTCTTTCTATGTGTTATACTGAACTGTGTGGATGCCTGTAAAATCACTGATATAAAGAAGTGACTAAATGCCTGTCTTCATGTTGATTTCATTTTCACGTAAGTTCCTCTGGGTGATCGGGGGGGTTGTAATCTGGAAGGAGACTTGTACATAACTGCAGAAATTCTATTGTTACTTGTTTTATTCATGTGTGTGACTTGGTGAATATTATGGTACTGCTTATTATTTTGTTACCAGCTATGTAGCCTTCAGAATACTAGGTAAAAGATATCCACTTTCAGGACATGTGATCCTCCTCTGGGAGGGGGGGATGTCGAGCAGAAAATAAACAGCCTGAGTATTTAAAGAGAATATGCCAGCAGGGTTTTGCTATGTAATCTAATAACAGCATAACATAGGGCACAAAACCCTAATTCCAGGGATGTGTCACTCACTGGGCTGCATGGTGTAGTTTTCCTGGAAAACCTGCTTTGTGTATAACTCCGCCCACAGCTTCCAGTGCACTGTGAGCAAGCTGCCAATCAGTGGTGGGGGCTGGGTTACACAGACTAGCTGGACTGCTCTGCACTTGAGATGTAGTTCTGTCAGTGTTATCTGCTGATAACACTGTTTGCATTGAAACTACAGCACACAGCCTAGTAAGTGACACATCCCTGCAATCAAGGTCTTGTGCCAGATGATATGCTACTCTCAGATAGCAAAAAACTGATGGCAGATTCCCTTTAAGATCACTGCTACACTTTCAATTCAGTTCTGTGTTAATTCTGATTGGATTCATGGCTTCCAGTCATTATCTGACCAGTAAGTGATGGGAGCGAGCTACCTATTAAGCAGGTTAGGCCAGATTTTTATTGCTTGGATTATGCTCATTTTTCATTTTCCCATTCCAGCAAATATCTGTAAATGCAGGGATCATATGTTTTCAAACTTGGACTCCCTGAGGACATCTCCAATGTTATGTTGTGTTCACTCAGAACTTTGGAGGCTTTTTCCATACATCTGAATCGTAATTGTGAAAATACACGACTTTGCTGCAGAAAAAAAAATGTTCACATATAAGCCCAGTAAAGAGAGAAGTTAGTAAAGTGTAGAAAAAATAAGCCTCATTTTCCATATCAGGTTTTTAAAATAACCTGATATTTTGCAGTTTTCACACTGGCCACTAATATTGGGCTGATGCCTTCTGTGCTGTACTCTCATGAGCAACGCATTCAGAATTACCTTTAACAATATCGCCTAAATACCAGAGAATTATACTATTCACAATAAGTGGTGGTCACAGCTCACCTCCTCCCCCTCCCATCCCAATGACCTCTGAAAAGATGAAAAAGTGTTCCTGTTACACCCCCCATAGAAGTCTATGAACATCTGACTACTGTGGTGTTATGGTCCATGACGCTGCTGTAAAGTCTATCTCTGAATGCTGCTATCAGCGGCTCAGGCAAGATGGATGTTATAATAAAAGTCTAATGGAAACCATGAGTACTCCAGTCAGGTCATAAAAAATAAATGAGCAAAAATAATCTAGGCTATATATTCCCTTAAATACATCGTTTTACTACAATGAATAGCGCTGATGTAAATGCTCATATGTTGACCCCATTCTGAGCTGATAGTAATAGCCCGTGCTCAGTAAGGCCTGCATGGAGAACTGCCGACAAACTTATTTATTTGCTGCTAGTTATTTAGTGTTTCTTAGACTTCATTTTAGCTTTTTGTTGTCAATTCTGTTCATTTTACCATAGCTAGTAGGGCCGTTCAGGCAGGTTCCTTCCTGTTGTGCCATGCTTGTGAAAATGTATATTCATGTTATTGTTATAACCCCTTTTTGTATCATTTTGTACAGTGCTGCAGAAGATGTAATCTGAGCGGTGTGCAGTGTATCCAGCAGCAGGCTGGTTAAGTGTATTTGTCGGGGAATAAAGTGTTGGGGCGGCTTAGACGATAGGAAGACAGGCTATATCATTTACTACATACCTCTTATATAAAGCAGTTTTTTGTTTTTTTTTTTACGCTACCATACTTTATGTCCTGAGTTCTAGTTCTGTGCACCTTTATATGTTTCTGTTGATTGCATGGAGTTTTCCTATGAAGCTGCACTTAAGCAGTGGTACTCCTCTAAGCCCACTATGTGGAGTACATGTAGAAAGATGATACACCATACAAACAGGATGTCAGTAATGTGAATACTTGGCAGTCACAGTTCTGCTGTTTGTCTTTGAGCCCACTTGTTTAAACACACGTTTATTTGTTAAACTTACTGGTGTATGATTTGCTATTTTAGGCCATGGATCATTTGGAGACCTTCATTGCCGAATGCGATAGAAGAACTGAGCTTGCAAAGAAACGTCTCGCCGAAACTCAGGAGGAGATTAGTGCTGAAGTTGCTGTTAAGGTATTTCCGTGTAAATTATTGAAGACTTATTACGTATACTTAGACAGCAATCTTTACTGGATGTGCCTGTGTGGTAAATACCATCAGCTTTATTTAAAGCCGTTTTCTTGCATAAAATACATTAACCCCTTTCTGACTTTGGACGCAATGGTACGTCCAAGGTCAGATCCCCCGTTTTGATGAGGGCTCCGGCGGTAAGCCCACATCAAAGCCAGGACATGTCAGCGGTTTTCAACAGCTGACATGTGCCCGCAATAGGCGCAGGTGGAATCGCGATTCACCCGCTCCTATTAACTAGTTAAATCCCGCTGTCAAACGCTGACAGCGGCATTTAACCAGCGCATCCGGCCGCGCGATCGGCAATGCGTGCATCGCTTACCCCTTCACGTGATCAGGGGTCAGCGATGCGTTGCCATAACAACCTGAGGTCTTATAGAGACCTCTATGGTTGTTGATGAGGCATTGCTATGAACACCACCCTGTGGTCAGCGCTCATAGCAGCTATTATTATTATTATACATTTATATAGCGCCATTTATTCCACCGCGCTTTACAGGGAAAAGGGGAAATATAGACAAGTACAATAAACATGTGCAAGACAAGGGACACACGAGTACAGGAGGAGAGAGGACCCTGCCCGTGAGGGCTCAGTCTACAGGGATGGGTGAGGATACACTATGAGAGGGTAGAGCTGGTTGTGCGGTGGTTCAGTAGACTGAGGATCATTGCAGGCTGTAGGCTTGTCGGAACAGGTGGGTCTTCAGGTTCTTCTTGAAGGTTTCCGTTGTTGGTGAGAGTCTGATGTGTTGCGGCAGAGAGTTTGAGTATAGGGGAAGCATGGGAGAAGTCTTGTATGCGGTTGTGGGAAGAAGAGATGAGGGGGGAGTAGAGAAGGAGCCCTTGAGAGGATCGAAGGTTGCGTGCGGGTAGGTACCGGGAGACCATGTTACAGATGTATGGAGCAGTCAGGTTGTGGATGGTTTTGTATGTCATGGTTAGGGTTTTGAACTGGAGCTACTGGACAATAGGAAGCCAGTGAAGGGACTCGCATAGGGGGAGGCAGAGTGTAGGATAGACTGGAGTGGTGCCAGAGTGCTGGAGGGGAGGCCAGAGAGTAGGAGGTTGCAGTAGTCTAGGCAGGAGATAAGGGCGTGCACTAGTGTTTTTGTGGTTTCATGGTTGAGGAATGCGTGGATCCGGGAAATATTTTTGAGTTTGAGGCAGCAGGAGGAGGCAAGGGCTTGGATATGGGGTTTGAAAGAGGGGGCAGAGTCGAGGATCACCCCAAGGCACCGAGCGTGCGGGACTGGGGAAAGAGATCAGCCATTGATATTGATGGATAGGTCTGGTGGAGGGGTAGAGTGAGATCAGGGAAAGATGATGAATTCTGTTTTGTCCATGTTCAGTTTGAGAAAGCGAGTAGAAAAGAAGGCTGAAATAGCAGACAGACATTGTGGGATTTTGGTCAGTAAGGAGGTGAGGTCAGGTCCAGATAGGTAGATCTGCGTGTCATAGGTATGATGAGATCCAGGTTAGGGCCAAGTCTGTGATGCCAAGAGCTGAGAATGTGCAGCAGGAGGGAATGGTCCACGGTGTCGAAGGCAGAAGACAGGAGAACAGAGTAGTGTCGCTTGCTCTTGGCGGTTAGTAGTTCGTAAGTGACTTTAGTTAGGGCAGTTTCAGTTGAGTGATGCTGTCGGAAGCCAGATTGTAACCGGTCAAGGAGGGAACAGGAGGAGAGGTGGGAGGACAGTTCGATATACATGCTGTCCCAGTAGTTTTGAGGCGTAAGGCAGAAGAGATATCGGGCGATGGTTAGACACAGAGGATGGGTCGAGGGAGGGCTTTTTGAGGATGGGTGTGATTGAGGCATGTTTGAAGGATGAGGGAAAGACACCATTTGTAAGTGAAAGGTTAAAGAGGTGTGTTAAAGTTGGGAGGAAGACTGTGGCAAAGTTAGGGATGAGGTGGGACGGTAGCGGGTCAAGCGCACAAGTGGTGAGGTGTGATCTTGACAGGAGGGTGGAGAGCTGATCTTCTGTCATGGTGGAGAAGCTGGTTTTGGAAGAACAGGGCTGAGCGGCTAAGAGGGAAATTGGGGGGCTGCTGACCAAAGCTTTCTCTGATCGTATCGATCTTCTGCTTAAAGAAGGAGGCAAAGTCTTCAGCAGAAATGAGAGGAGATGCTGTGGGACGGAGTAGAGAGTTGAAAGTGATGAAAAGCTGTTTAGGGTTGTGAGACAGTGAGGATATGAGGGATGCAAAGTAAGTTTGTTTTGCGGCAGAGAGCGTGTACTTGAAGCTGTCAAGGGACTGCTTGTATGCGTTGAAGTGCTCGGTAGAACGGGTTCTCTTCCATCTCCGCTCAGCGGCCCTGGAAACCTGTTTCAGTTCTTTGGTCAGGCTGGTCAGCCAGGGCTGCCTGTTGATTGTTCGAGTTTTACTCTGCGTGAGGGGAGCATCCGAGTCAAGTGTTGCTGTTATTGTGGTGTTATAAAAGGTGGCAGCAGCATCTGTGTCATGAAGTGAAGATATGTCTGTGAGAGGGAGAAGGGACTCGGAGAGTGATTGTAAATTGAGGTTTTTGAGATTTCTGCGAGGGTGAGCAAGTTTGTGGAGTGGGGGTTGTGCAGTCGGAGAGGAGCTATTCTGTAATTCTGCTACATATAGGCGATCTGCTCATCACCTATATGTAGCAGAGCCGATCCAAGTTGTGGCAGCTTTTAGCCTCCCATGGAGGCTATTGAAGCATGCCAAAATTTAAAAAAAAATATGAAAAAAATAAATATAAAAGTTTAAATCACCCCCCCCCCCCTTCACCCCATTTAAAATAAAACAAAAAAAAATTACTCATATTAGGTATCGCCGCATTCAGAATTGCCTGATCTATCAGTTAAAAAAAAGGATTAGCCCGATCGCTAAACGGGGCAGCAAGAATAAAAATCGAAACGCCAGAATGGCATTTCTTTGGTCGCCGTGACATTGCATTAAAATGCAATAACGGGCGATCAAATGATCGTATCTGCATATAAATGGTATCCTTAAAAACGTCAGCTCAGCGCACAAAAAATAAGCCCTCACCCAACCCAAGATTACGAAAATGGAGACGCTGCAGGTATTGGAAATTTTTTTTTTTAAGCAAATTTTGGAATTTTTTTTCACCACTTAGATAAAAGAGAACCTATACATGTTTGGTGTCTATGAACTCGTAATGACCTGGAGAATCATAATGGCAGGTCAGTTTTAGCATTTAGTGAACCTAGAAAAAAAAGCCCAAAAAAAAGCCCAACAAAAAAAAAAGTGTGCGATTGCACTTTTTTCACCGCACTTGGAATTTTTTTCCGGTTTTCTGTTACACGACATGCTAAAACCAATGATGTTGTGCAAAAGTACAACTTGTCCCGCAAAAAATAAGTCCTCACACGGCCATATTGATGGAAAAATAAAAAAGTTATGGCTCTGGGAAGAAGGGGAGTAAAAAATGAAAGTGCAAAACCGAAAAAAGCTTCGGTCATTAAGAGGTTAAAGTATGGCACTTCTAGGAAAGACCCCAACATACATTGCATACAAATGTGTCTCCCAAGTCTTAACATGTCCTAAAAATGCAAATTGTCCACAATAGGGGGATGTGCTGGCTAAGAAATAAAGCCCATTGTCTGGGAGCCTGAAGATCTTTAGTAATAAGTGTTTTATCATACAGACACTGTGTCTTTGTGGAAAATATTGCAGCATGCATCATCGAACTCGCTTACCTGGTCAAAAATTGAATGACATGAATTCTACTGAATGACATTTGCAAACAGGGTTTCTGAGGTTTATAGTCTAATATGAATGTCAGGGTTAGTGTTTTCTGGTATTTAGCCAGGTGACTTGGTGGCCATTGTGCTCCCACATAATCAGATTTTTATTCATAGTTGTAATATTAACCTCTTAAGGACAAAGGTATTCTGGACCTTGAGCGCACAGCAATTTTTTTTTTCTAATTGCTATGTTCCAGGAGCTGTTATTGTTTTATTGGCATTACTTTGAGGTTTATGTAATATATATTTTGAAATAAAACAAAAGTGCTACTGGCATGAAATTCTCACTAGATGTCGGTAACAACCCATCCAATCCACACAGGCAAAGAAATCAAACCTTAGATGTCCATAAATTATTTGTAATAATGAGAAATGACACAGGGAAAAAGTATGGAACACGTGAAGAAAGAGAAGTGAAAAAAGCCATGGAAAGTCATGACACCAGCAGAAATCTATCAGTAATTAGAAAGCAATCCTGCCACTTAGCGAAAAACAATATCGGCTGATTCAACGGTTGGCCTATAAAAAGGTGTCTCATTACTAAGGTGGCACACGGGAAACCTCTCATGATGGGTAAAACCACTGAGCTGTCTCATGACCTTCTCAATCTTGTTGTTGCTAAACATACTGATGGCATCGCTTAAAGATGAATGTCTAAGCTTCTGAAGGTTCCAGTGAGCACTGTTGAGGTCCTTAACCGGAAGTGGAAAAATATAATGCAAGATTTCAGACAAAGGAGTGAAAATAATTATCAGAAGATTTGTCCAAGAGCCAAGGACCACCTGTAGTAGAGAACTACAGAAACCTGCAATAGCAAGTACAGTTGTTTCAAAGAAAACTATAAATAATGCACTTATCCTCCATGGCCTGTGTCACGGTTCCTGGAGTGGACCCACTGGATCACGGGACCTAGTGGTCCCGGGCGAGCTAACCAGGTGGAACCGCCCCCTATACAGGGAGCGTTAGGAGCAGGCTCAGGGGTTAGGCACACTGCAATGGCTAGTACCAGGAAGCGACTCGTAGGAGACAGAGACCAAGGCGGCGCAGGTTGCGCACTGGGAAATGTGATGGAGATCAGGACAGAGCTGAGCGCGTACCAGGTAATGTACAGGAGACCTGTACAGAGCAGAGCGTGCACAGGGTAAAGTACAGGAGAGCAGGACAGAGCAGAAGCGTGTACTGGGTAATGTACAGGAGACCTGGACAGAGCAGAGCGCGCACAGGGTAAAGTACAGAAGACCAGGACAGAGCAAAGTACGCACAGGATAAGAGACCAGTACAGAGCAGAGCGTGTACTGGGTAATGTACGGGAGACCTGGACAGAGCAGAGCGGCGCACAGGATAAAGTACAGGAGACCAGGACAGAGCAGAGTACGCACAGGATAAAGTACAGGAGACCAGGACAGGGCAGAGCGTGTACCGGGTAATGTACGGGAGACCTGGACAGAGCAGAGCGAGCGCACAGTAAAGTACTGGAGATACAAGAGAAAACAAAGCATGCATCCTGGGGAGAGGGCTGGAATCTGACACACACCAGTACAGGGTATGCGCCCGAGTGAATCACCAGGCGCCGATGTGAGAGAGAGAGTGCCAGAAATACTGACGCCAGACACAGAGGAGGAGAGCATTTCCGGTTTGGGTCACCTGGAAACCAAACAAAGGAACTAAGCAAGCACGCGCCTGCAGCCTAAGGAGTCGCAGGCACGTACCGCGGTCGCCCCGGGAGATATGCAAGCCCGGAGGCACCCGACTTAACCCCACATCACCAGCGCGGGAGACCCATGGGGAGCGGCGGCAGTAAGACTCCACGTAAGACTCCATTCTTAAACAAAAAGCATGTTCATGGATGCTTACAGTTTGCTCAACAACATGTAGACAAGTATGTGAAATACTAGGAGAATATCGTCTGTTCAGATGAGAACAATACTAAACCCTTTGGATGCCATAAAACACACCATTTGAAGGCCAAAAGGCACTGCAAATTACAGCCAAAACACACTCCAACAGTGAGGATTGGATGTGGGAACATCATAGTGTGGAACTATTTTTCAGCATATGGCACTGGCAAACTTCATGTCATTGCAGGAAGCATGAATGGACAAATGTACTGAAACCTTCTTGAGGAAAATCTGCAGCCATCTACCAGGATGATGAAGGTAAAATGAGGGTGGACATTTTGACAAGTCAATGATTTCAAACACACAGCCAAGGAAACAATCAATTGGTCTCAAAGAAAATATTGCTGCTAGAATGTCCCAACCAATGGCCTGACCTAAATCAAATAGAAATTTTATGGAAGGAACTATAGCTCAGTTCATAGACGGAGCCCCACGGGACCTTCAGGATTTGAAGTGTGTTTGAGCATAAGGCTAAGTGTACACGTACCGGAACTCTCACGGAAATTACCGCGAGAATTCCGGAATTCCAGTCCGCGGGAAAATCGCATTTTAAATTCCCGTGATTTTCCCGCGGAAAAACTAGCATTTTGCAAGCGTATTTAGCTTGCAAAATGCTAGCGTTCTCCAAGCGATCTGTAGCATCGCTTGGAGAACTGATTGACAGGTTGGTCACACTCGTCAAACATAGTGTTTGACAAGTGTGACCAACTTTTTACTACTGAGGCCGCCTATGCGGCATCAATAGTAAAAGATAGAATGTAAAAAAAAAAAAAAAAAAATATTGTTGTTCTTACCCTCCGACATCCCGCGCATCCGTTCCCAGTAATCCTTTGCGAAAATGCCCGCGATGACGTCAGTTCTCGCGGGATCGCGACGTCTCGCGAATGACCGCGAGACTTCGCAATCCCGCGAGAACGGACACCATCGCGGGCATTTTCGCAAAGGACTACTGGGAACGAGAGCGTGAAGAGAAGCAGGAAGACTGCGTGGGACGTTGGAGGGTGAGAGTAACTATATTTTTTTATTTTTAAATTCTGTTTTTTACAGGGATATGGTACCCAAAGCCCGGAGGACAGTCTCCTCTCCTCCGGACCGTGGGTACCATCCGCAAATGTTCTGCTTACTTTCCGCATGGTGTGCACAGCCACATGCGGAAAGTAAGCGGAACAATGCATTCCTATGGGTGCGGGATCGCCGCGATTCCGCAAATTAATGAGCATGCTGCGGTTTTTACCGCGAAGCGATTCCGCCGCAGTAAAAACCCCAGCATTAGCACAGCATTGCGGAATCCCATAGGAATGCATGGGATGCTTATTTTTCGCGGAAACGCGAAAAAAACGCCACGTGTGAACTCAGCCTAAGAATGGGACAAAATCACGCTTGAGCAGTGCATGAGACTAGGTTTTCCATACAGGCCGTGTCTTCAAGCTGTCATCACCAACAAAGGCTTTTATAGGAAATATTAAATACATTTCAGTAAGCGTGTTCAATACTTTTTCCCTGTCATTTCTCTTTACTACAAATCATTTATGGAAATATGTGATTTGATTTCTTTGCCTGTGTGGATTGGATGGGTTGATACAGACATCTGGTGAGAATATCATGTCAATAGCACCTTTAAAAATATATTTACTTAGATAATTGTTGTCGGTTCCAGCTACTGGGGATCACACTGATCCTGAGACCAGAGTTCTGAAATACCCTGTTAGAATGGAGCCGTGGCTATGCAAGTGTGCCACTGCGGTACTCATAGTCTATGGGACTGCTACACCAGAATGACCTTTTATTGCATTGTTGTTATTGCTAATTGAAACTTATTAGTCCATTTTGCAGTGCTTTTTTCACGATCATTATACATAAGATAGTGAATACAGTGTATTTATAATTTTTACATACCAGTCTTAATGACAGGCATGGAGGAGTAAGATGCGCCAAATTCATTAAGAGGCACATTACACTCAAAGGGGTTCTCCGTGACTAGAAAAAAAAATAACTAAAGGAAATGTTATAAATAAATTCCTAAATATTTTAAACATAAAATCATATTAGTTCTGTCCAGTGAGCTATTTACTATAGAATTAAAATGGCTGCTGCATTGTTACCCTGACAGAAACCTGAACTAGAATGTTAGGGCAGGAGCCTCTGAGCATGTGTAATACTGTCCTTTTAGGAACACATGATGGACAGGTGTTGGGTGCAGCTTCTTCTTTCCTCAACACCCCTGGCATCTCCAGTATTAGATCAGATAGTAGACAGGTTGGACAGCAGTGTATGGTCTCTTCTTACCTCAGCACCCTTGGTATCTCGAGTAATAGATCAGATAGACAGGATGAACAGCAGTGTGAGCAGCCTCTTCTTACCTCAGCACCCCTGGCATCTCCAGTATTAGATCAGATAGTAGACAGGTTGGACAGCTGTGTATGGCCTCTTCTTACCTCAGCACCCTTGGTATCTCGAGTAATAGATCAGATAGACAGGATGAACAGCAGTGTGAGCAGCCTCTTCTTACCTCAACACCCCTAGCATCTCCAGTATTACAGTAGATCAGATAGTAGACAGGTTGGACAGGAGTGTGTGGCCTTTTCTTACCTCAGAGAAGCCCTGGTGTCTCCAGTATAAGATCAGACTATCCACTGGGAACACATATTCGTACATATGAAATAATGTGCTTCCTACTCCACATTCTCACAGGCATCTGTTCTAATATTCTATAACTGGTTTCTGCTAGTATAAGGTGTCAGCCATTTTACTTCTGTAGTGATTACCTCCCTTGAGGAAACTATTCTTTCGCTACTTACAGGTATTTAAGAATTTACTTATAATAATTATTTTAGTTACTTGTTTAATTTTTTTTTTTTGTTTTATTCTTGGATGGAAAACCCCTTCTGTAATGCTGTAGACAAGCCCCCGATGTAACCTGAAAGAGAAGGAAAAGGAGTTATATTATACTTACCGGGGGGGCAGTCTGGTCTTGGTACGATGTGTGTTGTGGTCCGGCGCCTCCCATCTTAATACAATGCCGTCCTTTTCTTTGCTGCCTGTCGTGGCTCCGGTGCAGGCGCACTGCTCTGCCCTGTTGTGGACAGAGCAGAATGCTGCAGTGCGCAGGTGCCGGACCTCTCCTTTTTCTTCTCTTTCAGGTTACATCGGGGGCTTATCTACAGCATTACAAAATGCTGTAGATAAGCCCTTGATGTCTGTGCCGGCAGCTCATAGTCGAAAAATGGGGTGACAGATTCCCTTTAATGAATTTGGCACATCATCTCGATGGAGTGCACTGAAGTAACCTTTCTGGAGAAAATCATGCCCATACTCTGCCCACTTCAGCATATCTGACTGGAACCAGCATGACGACGCAAAGAGATGCAAAGTTTTTGAACAACTTTGAGTTAGTCAAAAATTTCACAATTTTTCATAGTGTTTTGCACCAGAAAATTGGTGTAAACTGGGAATCCGGCCCATAGAGCAGATGTATGAAACTGTATAAGGGTATGTACCGACTTTTAAGTATTTGCAGGAAGTTTTTTCACCATTTCTGCATCTTTTGACAGGAAAAACGCTGCATAAAATAGCATGTTTTACACAACTGCAAATGTAAAAAACGCAAAGTTAAATTGATAAGACATTGGTTACTTAAAGAAGCTCTCCTTCGTTCAAAGTTTTTATCCTCTTGAAATATTACAGCCATCATATTTATATAGCACTGCGCACAGACAATTGCTCATTTTGCCTATCTACCCAATACATTTTTTTTGTTTCCATTAGGGCTATGACATCACTTGAATAAACTGACTAGCTGAATCCTAGGCTCTGTGTAGAAATACAAGGTCAATTTTCTCTGCATGAGTCATCAGTTACTGAAAAAGTCAATGGCAGGGGGGAGGGGAAGCACCTGGATCAGGAGTTCGGCTATGTGCCCATGTTGCAGAAATGATGCGAAATTGTCCGCAGGATTTCCGCAACTCCCCGCCGCGGGTAAAACACATGCGGAATTCCCATGCGTTTTGCAAGCGTTTTTAGCTTGCAGAATGTTTGCGCTTTTCCAAGCGATTTGTAGCATCGCTTGGAAAAGTGATTGACAGGCTGGTCACACTTGTCAAGTATAGCGCTTGACAAGTGTGACCAACTTTTTACTATTGATGCTGCCTCTGCAGCATCAGTAGTAAAAGATAGGATGTTAAAAATAATAAAAAATATGGATATACTCACCTCCTGTTGGCCCCCAATCTCCTCAGCGGTGCTCCCGGTCCTCAGCGGCGCTGCCGGCAAGTTTCGTTCGCAGTGATTCATTGCAAGAATGACCTCTGATGACGTAGCGGTCACGCGACCGCAATGTTACAAAGGTCATTTTGGCGCGAAGCACGCCTGGGAACAAAGCCGCGTGCACCGCTGAGGATCAGGAGGACGCCGGGGGCAGACAGAGGGTAAGTACATCCCTATTTTTTATTTTAATTCTATTTTTAACAGGAATATGGTACCCAGGGCATGGAGGAGAGTCTCCTCTCCTCCAGACCCTGGGTACCATCCGCACATGGCTATGCTCACCATGCGTAAAGTCAGTGCTTCAGTGCAATCCTATGGCGTCGGAATCGCCGCTATTCTGCCAAATTGATGAGCATGCTGCGGATTTTTCCGCAATGCAATTCAGCAGCAGAAAAATCTGCAGCATGGGCACAGCAACTGTGGAATCCTATGGGATTGCATGGGATGCGTTTTACCTAGCGTTTTTTAAGCGTTTCCGCAGCGGCAACTCTTAAAAAACGCAATGTGGGCACACAGCCTTAGAGAGGAATCATTTCTGCAGGGACAAGGTACTTCATGTTTCTACATAGAGCGCAGAAGAATTAACTGGGTAGAAAGGCAAAATGAGCAATTGTAAGTACACAGTGTTGTATAATATGATGAACAAGACTATTAAGATTGAAATCAAGGTCCCAGAAATTCATCCAAAAAAACGTAAGACCCTCCTACTATTTACAAAACTTTATTTTAATACATTAAAAGGCGGGGCTAAATAATGGCATTGCAGAGAGTGGAGTGGACTCTGGGGCTAGCCCTATAGCATTCTCACCCACTTTCTCTACCTTGCCACAAAGGTCGGCTCTCCATCTCTGACCCTATTATGCCCTAAATGTAAACACCAAAAAATGTGTGGTGAGGTGTCAATATTCAAGAAAATAACAATAATATCAATATATAAATTTTTTTTACGTCTTTAAAAAAAAAAAAGTAATCTGTTAGATAGTTAACCCCTTTCCGACACTGGGCGTAGTAGTACGCCCATGCCAAACTTCCCCTGTTTGGTGCGGGCTCCGACGCTGAGCCCTCACCTTTCCGGGCACATGACAGCTGATCTGTACAGCTGACATGTGGTCGCAACAGCCGCGGTTGGAATCTCGGCTGTTAACTAGTTAAATACCTCTGTCAATCTCTGACAGTGGCGTTTAACTCGTGCTTATAGGAAGCGTGTTGCGAATCCCTCCCCTTCTGTGAACGCGTCACATGATCGTGGGTCACTGATGGGGTCGGCATGACAACCAGAGGTGTGTAGTAGACCTCTATGGTTGTCTTTGCCAGATTGCTATGAGCTCCGCCCCGTGATCGGCGCTCATAGCAAGTGATCATTTCTGCTACAGAACAGGTGATCTGATCATCAACTGTTTGTAGCAGAGGCGATTAAAGTACTGCAGCTTCTAGTCTCCCATGGAAACTATTGAAGCATGCAAAAAGTTAAAAATAATTTAAAAAAAAAAAAAATATAAGGGTGTGTGCACACGCTTGCGGATTCTGCTGCGGATCCGCAGCGGTTTTGGCCCTGTGGATCCGCAGCAGAATTAGCTGCGTTGTGCAGTACCATTATATCCTATGGAAACTGCAGTGCAGACGGTGCGGAATTTTCCATGTGGTTTTTGCTGAGGTTTCCAATCCGCAGAAGGAATTGACATGTCATTCTTTTCTGCGGATTCCTAAGCGGTTTGCCATCTCCTCCATTGTAGAGATGATAAACCGCAGGTCTTTTGACCTGCGGATTTACCTGCTGATTTTGCAAAATCCGCAGACCAATCTGCAGCGTGTGCACGTACCCTAAAAGTTCAAATCACCCTCCTTTCACCCCATTTAAAATAAAATGGTAAAAAAGAATTCAAATATACACATATTTGGTATCGCTGCGTTCAGAATCGCCCGATCTATCAATGTAAAAAAAAATTAACCCAATCTTTAAATGGCGTAATGAGAAAAAAATTGAAAACGGCAGAATTTTTTTTTGGTCACCGTTACATTGCAATAAAATGCAATAATGGGCGATCACAAGATTGTATCTACACCAACATGGTATCAATAAAAACATCAGCTCGGCTTGCAAAAAATAAGCCCTCACCCAACCCCGGATCACGAAACATAGAGACACTACAGGTCTCAATAACACCTTTTTGTTTTGTTTTTTTGTTGTTTTTTTTTTTTAACAAATTTTGGAATTTTTTTTTTTTATACCACTTAAATAAAAAAGCACCTAGACATGTCTGGTGTCTGTGAACTCGTAATGACCTGGAGAATCATAATGGCAGGTCAGTTTTAACATTTAGTGAACATGGTAAAAAAAAAACTACTGTGAAATTGCCCTTTTGCAATTTCACTGTTCTTGGTTGGAATTTTTTTCCTGTTTTCCAGTACACGATATGTTAAAATCAATGGTGTTGTTCAAAAGTATAACTTGTCCTGCAAAAATGTTCCGCCATAGTGACCAAAAAATAAAAACAATATGGCTCTGGGAAGAAGGGGAGCAAAAAACAGAAATTCAAAATCTGAAATAACCCTGGCCGTTAAGGGGTTAAAGCATCAGTGCAGCAGTTATGTCACTCTATCGGACTAGAAGACGCACTTTTTTCCCCGAAATTTGAGGGGGAAATGGGGGTTGCGTCTTATAATGCAGATATACCTTACCGGTCGCGGTGGAGCAGGGTTGCTGCTGGAGAAGGAAAGGGTGGCGCTTTGCCGCAGGCTGGGATGAAGGGGTGTTCCGACGTGCGCCGCTGTGGGTGACAATGGCGGGGGGAGGGGGGCTCCGCCAGCATTTTCTGAAAGCCCAGAACCCCCGGCATATCCATTATTGCGATACGGTGGTCTCTGGGGAAAATTGCAGGCAGGGGTGGCGCATGTTCTGATTGAAATCTCGGCAACGAGATCTTGCCCCAAGATCTTGGTGCCGAGATCTCAATCTGAGCGATGCGGTGGCCTCTGGTAAAATGGCCGGCGGGGACGGTGCATGCTCAGATTGAGAACTCGGCAATGAGATCTCGTCCCGTTTTCCGTAGACTGCATCATCGCAGTAATGGATATGCGGGGGGGCTCTGGGCTTTCAAAAAATGCCAGCGGAGCCACCCCCGCACCCCAGAACACCGCAGCTATTTCTCTATCGCCTTATTGGGGGACACAGAAACCATGGGTGTATGCTGCTGCCACTAGGAGGCTGACACTATGCAGAAAAAAAGTTAGCTCCTCCTCTGCAGTGTACACCCCACCGACAGGAAGTAGGATGTTCAGTTTAGCTTAGTGTCAGTAGGAGGTGGACACGGGTCTTTCATTAGACCCCTATCTACCTCAATGTGCGTCGTTCCTTTTCAGGTACAGAAGGGATATAGAGTGAATAGTCACATCTGTACTCCCACAAGAGACTAGGAGTACGGCGTGTACTGCCACCCCGTATCCTCTTACGTCTAGCCGGCAGGACCCAGACCCCTAGCACAGAAGCGTGCTTAGGTGAGGCAGACCCGGTCCTGGCCCTTCGTCTCCCACCTACTCGCCCACCAGAGCCTGTTTGTTGGATGAGACGTGACGTCCTGAAACCTTTTTCCGGACGTCGGACACCACAGGGAGAAAAGGTACCATTTTTTCCTAGGAAAGAACTTCGCATAAGAAGATGGGATAAAGAAGAGGAAACCCCTTTTAGTCTTGGCCGGCTTAATCGGGCCTAGTCCTCCCCTCATCTGGCCGCTCTCCTGCCGCACATGTGAAGAGCTCATCTCCTGCCGGCAGATCACTTCAGGCTTCCCCCAGCTCGTACCCTATTCAGCAGAATAGGTGATGGTGGGCAGCAGCCAGCTCCCCTCAGCGCGGGGCTCATGCCCCGCCACTTCCCCCCGCACCTGACCTTTCCGGTAGGATTCAGGGGATAGCTCCAGGTTTTTCGGGCCTCCGCGCCCCCCCCCCCTTCGTCGGCGGTCTCCTGTGTCTAATCTAGGCCCCGGCTTCAGTTGCGGCCTAGTCTTTGGTAGCTCCGCCCCCCCGTTCTCGTATCCGGCGGGCTTTTTTCCCGCCCGTCTCTCTTCAGCTCCCGGCGCAAACTCCGCCCTATGTCTGGCTACCTTGCGGCGCACAGAGAAGACACATCGCCGCCATCTACCTGCTGTAATGATTCCTGCGCACCGATAATGATTTCTGCCTGCGGTCAGCGCGGGCCTTGTCACCGCAAGTCCCTTACAGTAAAATGTAAGCAGCCCCACGCTATCGGCAGGTCCAGAGATGTGGCAGATTATCCTACTTTGGTATTGGCTCCTCTGCTATGCGTTATAGTGATACAGTTTCTCGGGTATTAGATCCTGTAGAGCACAACAGTAATTGGCGTAATAAGTTCTCCTGGGCCGTACAATCAATAGTGGCTCTAGCGTTACAGTGCCCAGTTACTCACGTAATGATATTCCGGAGCCTTACAGTCCCTGATGTAATAGTACTCTGCAGTCGTAATACTACTCTGCAGCCATACAGTCACATAATGGTACTTTGCAGCCGCACAGTTACTGACGTATTGATACTCAGAAGCGTTTCAGGCACAGACGTAATAGTATTCTGCAGCCATTCAGTCACGTAATGGTTCTCTGCAGCCGAACAGTTACTGATGTAATGATACTTGGGAGCGTTACAGTCTCTGACGTAATAGTGCTCTGCAGCCATACAGTCTCGTATTGGTACTTTGCAGCAGCAGAGTTACTGACGTATTGGTACTCAGGAGCGTTACATGCACAGACGTAATAGTACTCTGCAGCCATTCAGTCACGTAATGGTTCTCTGCAGCCGAACAGTTACTGATGTAATGATACTCGGGAGCGTTACAGTCACTGACGTAATAGTACTCTGCAGCCATACAGTCTCGCAATGGTACTCTGCAGTCGCACAGTTTGACGGAAATGGTACTCTGAGCCGTATAGTCACAGGCTTAAGAGTACCCTGGAGCCGCACAGTCACTGACGTACAGTCATATGTAAAAGTTTGGGCACCCCTATTAATGTTAACCTTTTTTCTTAATAGCAATTTTGGTTTTTGCAACAGGTATTTCAGTTTCATATATCTAATAACTGATGGACTCAGTTATATTTCTGGATTCAAATGAGGTTTATTGTACTAACAGAAAATGTGCAATCTGCATTTAAACAAAATTTGACCAGTGCAAAAGTATGGGCACCCTTATCATTTTCTTGATTTGAACACTCCTAACTACTTTTTACTGACTTCCTGAAGCACTAAATTGGTTTTGTAACCTCATTGAGCTTTGAACTTCATAGCCAGGTGTATCAAATCATGAGAAAAGGTATTTAAAGTGGCCACTTGCAAGTAGTTCTCCTATTTGATTCTCCTATGAAAACTGGCATCATGGGCTCCTCAAAACAACTCTCAAATGATCTGAAAACAAAGATTATTCAACATAGCTTTTCAGGGGAAGGATACAAAAAGTTGTCTCAGAGATTTAACCTGTCAGTTTCCACTGTGAGGAACATAGTAAGGAAATGGAAGAACACAGGTACAGTTCTTGTTAAGCCCAGAAGTGGCAGGCCAAGAAAAATATCAGAAAGGCAGAGAAGAAGAATGGTGAGAACAGTCAAGGACAATCCACAGACCACCTCCAAAGACCTGCAGCATCATCTTGCTGCAGATGGTGTCACTGTGCATCGGTCAACAATACAGCGCACTTTGCACAAGGAGAAGCTGTATGGGAGAGTGATGCGAAAGAAGCCGTTTCTGCAAGCACGCCACAAACAGAGTCGCCTGAGGTATGCAAAAGCACATTTGGACAAGCCAGTTACATTTTGGAAGAAGGTCCTGTGGACTGATGAAACAAAGATTGAGTTGCTTGGTTATACAAAAAGGCGTTATGCATGCGCTGTATTGTTGACCGATGCACAGTGACACCATCTGCAGCAAGATGATGCTGCAGGTCTTTGGAGGTGGTCTGTGGATTGTCCTTGACTGTTCTCACCATTCTTCTTCTCTGCCTTTCTGATATTTTTCTTGGCCTGCCACTTCTGGGCTTAACAAGAACTGTACCTGTGTTCTTCCATTTCCTTACTATGTTCCTCACAGTGGAAACTGACAGGTTAAATCTCTGAGACAACTTTTTGTATCCTTCCCCTGAAAAGCTATGTTGAATAATCTTTGTTTTCAGATCATTTGAGAGTTGTTTTGAGGAGCCCATGATGCCACTCTTCATAGGAGAATCAAATAGGAGAACTACTTGCAAGTGGCCACTTTAAATACCTTTTCTCATGATTTGATACACCTGGCTATGAAGTTCAAAGCTCAATGAGGTTACAAAACCAATTTAGTGCTTCAGGAAGTCAGTAAAAAGTAGTTAGGAGTGTTCAAATCAAGAAAATGATAAGGGTGCCCATACTTTTGCACCGGTCAAATTTTGTTTAAATGCAGATTGCACATTTTCTGTTAGTACAATAAACCTCATTTGAATCCAGAAATATAACTGAGTCCATCAGTTATTAGATATATGAAACTGAAATAGCTGTTGCAAAAACCAAAATTGTTATAAAGAAAAAAGGTTAACATTAATAGGGGTGCCCAAACTTTTACATATGACTGTAATAGTACCCTGGTGCCGTACAGTCACAGACGTAAGGGTAATATGAAACCGTACAGTGCTCTGAAGCCGTTCAGTCACTGTCTTATTAGTTACCTATAACCGGTAATAATCTACAGCAGTGCAATCCTGGTTCAATAATAATCCAGAGCCGTACATTCACTGGAATGATAGGCAGACACACATAGGGATGCTGGTGCCCCGGCATAACAACTGCGTCCATATCCCCTGCACCCAGGCATTAGTCCTTCATTTTCCTGCCCTCCGGACGTTGACTTTGCTCTGCTCTAAGCAGTATAAAGGCCTGCCTCTACCCCTTCACGTCTGCTGTGTTTGGGCCGGACTTTCAGCTTCATACAAGTCCGTGTTACCCTGCAATTGTCTGCTGTGCGTCAGTGTAGTAAGATGCTGACCACAACCAGCAGATCCAGAGGTTGCGACCAAGGCGCACAACAGAGAGTAGAGTTTAGTCTCCCTCTGATTCTAGGCCTACTGTTCTACAGTCAAAAGAACGGACTGGTCAAGTTATACCTCAGGACAGTCTTCGTGGTGCGGCACACTACACGTATTACTGTTATTCTGCCTAATGTCATCAGGTATTCAGGCCTAGACCGCATCCCAGAGGCTGTGATTCTGCCTAATGTCGTCAGGTATTCAGACCATCACGCAACAAAAATTGGCTCTTTCCTATACCCTTGTTCGGGTTCTCTCTCAAGATAATAGGGGCAGATTGCAGCTGGGTGCTATCCGCTACCAAGGCTTCAGACGCACCATCTACCAGGTACAGTGGTTGAAAGTGCTGTGCTTCAGGGGAGACGTGGCTTCGCTGACCGCTGCAGTGGTACTGGTGTTCTGTACCATATTCAGGTAAGTCAGACGCTCCAGCCTTCAGGTTCTTCGCGTCCCATTGCAGCAGTGTTCGGTTCCTATCGAGCACATGCATACACCTCTTCCAGACGTGTTTGTTCGATACTTGCCGTCTTTCCGGTAACTCAACCATACCCGAGGTTGATCGGCTACACCGGTCCGGCTCTTCTCTCCTATTGTCAGGTGAGTCAAAGGCGCCTTCTCTCGCGCCCCTCAGGGTCTTTTACAACTTCTGCCTAAGCTCCTGTCTAATCACCACTCTGGAAGGTGACGGTATGTATTACTTCTGGTGGACTGCAGCTGCGGTACAGACGGCTTTCAGGTGAGTCAAGGACACCTGTCATCTACATATTCCATAGCCTATAACATCTGTGGGTTGTTATCAGTTAAAATTTAGGCCCTACCGCGTACAGGCGGAGCGGATCTCGGCAGCAGCATAAGTAGATACTCCACCTTCAGGTAGGTTAGACACTCTTGTGTCCGGTACGGATCGTCGCAGTTTACTGCGGCATGCTTTTGACTCTAAGTGTGAATTGCTCCGCAGGAGTTTTGTCCACACGTTCTGATTATTCTTTTCCTAACTACTCAATTGGTCAGTTTACAGTACTATCCGCAGGCCATCTTTACTGCCTGGTGTGTTATACTTATTAATGATTGGCCAATAGTACCTTTTAGGGTCTGGTATATACTGAGGGCCTTGAGCTACCACAATACTTGAGCCCCTTATTGTCGATACTTACCTATCCTTTTTTACAGACACCCGGATAAAACCTACCGCAGCTCAGAGATGGGACTTCCAACCGTGACGGGAACAAGTATCCCACCTCAGACAGGAAGGGGATCTGACTCTGCGCAAGCATCAGACAGGGTAGAAACCTGATCCAGTCCGGGATCTAATAGAGAATCTAGTGATAACGAGTTTCTCCCTTCCGCTGGAACCGTATCCTTTTACTGTTATTCTCTGGTGCGTGTTATCCTAGACTCCGCAAACGGGTCTACGCACTGCAATTCCTTCCCGGTTCCAGAGGACCAAGCATGGATTTGGTCATTTACATCGTCAGACGGATTCATCTTCCTTTCATCAGCCTAGTTGTCTTCTAGTGTATAAGTGATCTACCTAGAGCAAGCTTTCTTTGCAGTTGACATACTCCATATTTTTTTCAGGGACTTTCCTTGCTACACTGTTCATTTTTTTTCTTTTGATCTCAGTCTGCAGAACTGACTTCAGCCGTTTCTAAACAAAGGGACTCCTCAATACATCTTTTCATTCCGGAGAGTTTCGCAGAGTTCACTACGTCTGCGACTACAAGCCCTCCGGTTCCAGTTACCTCCACTACGGGTCTTCCTCCCCTAGACAGGCATCCCTCAGGGATACCAACGGCAAGCTCACACAGCAGTTGCCAAGCTCAACCTTGGAAGCACCCGCCGCTATATCTTAGCCCCATCTCCACCGGGTTGCAAAGTTCTATATTCGAGTGGCCGAGTTTGCTCATCAGAGCATTCTCTCTGGAGACCGGTTGGAAGAATTGACCGTTCTCTCTGTCCAAAAACCTTTTTTCTTGCATTGAGGACATGGTTTTACACCTTCCCGAGTCCATCAGACTCGTTCTCATCTAAGGATCCCTTTTTGGCTTACGGTTTCACAAAGGAAATTATCCCCAAAGATGTCCCTCGCCAACTTACCGTTCCTTCGGTTTGGCTCCTCCAGACCAAATGTTTAAGTAGGCCTCCAGAAGGGTGAGCTGACCCCTTTCCTCGTGCTAACCTCGTTGTTCTGCAGTGCATTTCCTCAACATGGCTCGCTGAGGATCTAGGATTGAGTCCATCCTTGTTTTTTGGTCAGGAAAATACTTCTGCGTTCAGCATTCGCCTTCTGAGAAACGCAAGATTTTTACTTTGCTCCATGAAACCTTTATCCAGGCCCTGATTTATTCAGAACTTCGGAAATTTCGGTTTTGTTTGTTTTTCAAAACAGACAGGTTCATTATCTTCTTGTTCATTTGGTAGCCTTCCCTTTCAGACTTTCAACTACTCCTGAGGTCTCAGAGAGTTTGTAGCAGCTGTGGTGTGCTTCCGGTGGATCAATGATTCAGTGTCCTCGGACTTACCCTTCATGATGCTCTCTCATCAGGCTATCTAGCCAGAGCAACGGTTCTTATCAGGTTTGGACTTGAAGCGTAGAGGTCTTCCGACCTCCTGGTCAGCGGCTGATCGCTGAATCCGGTTGGCATGGTGAGATCACCTGGTCAGGAAAGACTGCGTTCCTCCGAATATGACACACCCTGCCCGGGCAGTGTTTGTCCTCCTGGCGGTGCTCTTTCGGTCTTCGCCCGACACCTCTACAGAGGATATGTCCTCCATAGGCCCACGAGGCTTTTCAGAGCCCATGCCGAGCTTAAAAAGATCTTGCAGGTGGACCTGGCAAGGGACGATGGCGAGTCCCTCGTCCTGATGGGAGTTGTCCGCTGTTCCCTCCCCTTGGGGACTGCTTTGGGACGTCCCATGGTTTCTGTGTCCCCCAATAAGGCGATAGAGAAAACAGGATTTTTAGTTGCTTACCGTAAAATCTGTTTCTCTGAGCCTTCATTGGGGGACACAGCTCCCTCCCAAGTTGAACAGCCTTTTACTGTATTATAGTGTTACAGTTTGAGTTTGTGTTTTCTGTGGTTTCTGTCTCATTCACAGATTGCTTCTCCTACTGCTTTCTTACTAACTGAACATCCTACTTCCTGTCGGAGGGGTGTACACTGCGGAGGAGGAGCTAACTTTTTTTCTGCATAGTGTCAGCCTCCTAGTGGCAGCAGCATACACCCATGGTTTCTGTGTCCCCCAATGAAGGCTCAGAGAAACAGATTTTACGGTAAGCAACTAAAAATCCTGTTTTTCACCCGCCGCTGCACACATCGGAACACCGCCTCATCCCAGCCTGCATCAATGCGCCACTCCTGCCGCCTCTAGCAGCGACCCTGGGGCTCCACTTCACCGCATCCACCACCCCCAGTAAGCAATAAGATGGATTATATGAAGCACCAACATTTTAATTTAAAAAAGGTGTTTTTTTTTCTTCCTATTTTTCTCCTCAAAATTTGGGGTGCGTCTTATAATCCGCAAAATACGGTATATAAGCCAGATCAGTTGACAAAATAGTTTTTCTTATTAGAGTAGAAGCAATATAAACTAGAATAGATACAGGCTTACAGTGACCAAATAACACCAGAATATATTAAAAAAAAAAAATTGTTAGTATATCAGAAAAATATAATGCAAGTCCTTAAAGGGAACCTGTCACCTGTTTTGGCCGCTATAAGCTGCGGCCGCTGCCTTTCAGGGCTTATCTACAGCAAATTCCTGCAGTGCGCAGGCGCTGGGCAGATCTGACCTTCCCTTGCGCATTGCAGTACTTTGCTCTGCCCTCAACAGGGCAGAGAAGTACGCCTGCGCAGGAATGTGATGCTGGGGAGCGGTGAAGCAAGCAGGAGGGTGGCATCGCAAGAAGATGGGAGGTGCCGGACATGCGACACCCATCGGACCGGACTGCCCCCCAGGTGAGTATAATAAAACCTATTTTTCTTATCTTTCAATTCAGACCAGAGGCTTATCTACAGCATTATAGAATGCTGTAGACAAGCCCTGAAAGGCGGTGGCCGCAGCTTATAGCAGCCAAAACAGGTGACAGGTTCCCTTTAATAAAAGGCATCTCCCATAGGCCTAAATAATGGCCAGAAGTTTTATAGATAACAGGATAACCACAGATATAGCAATACATATGAAAGAAGATTAGCATCATAGGTATCCCCTATAATGTAGATTGTATAGACTGACCATTAGAGGCATAATGGGTACAGATAACAGCATGGTCGGCATGTCCATATATTCAGAGTAAATGTAATTCTCTCGTCTGGATCCAAACGAAAGTTGATTGTAGACAGGAAAGAAGAAAAGTTCCAGCTTCCAGGATAATAAATTTTATTTCAAAATGTAGATATAAAATTCTATACACAGCTTTCTCCCCATATGCAAATGGATGTGTGTCGGGCACTGAATCAGCTCAATGGGCTCATGTCCAAATACCTGAGCCGCTTTCTTGTTTCTGTCCTCTAACTGAGTTAGAGACATATTAGTATTTCTGTAATCGTGCCCCAACAAAACACATCCAAATAATTTCAAATATGAAGCAGAAAATATGCAAGAGGACAGAAACAAGAAAGCGGCTCAGGTATTTGGAAATGAGCCCATTGAGCTGATTCAGTGCCCGACACACATCCATTTGCATATGGGGAGAAAGCTGTGTATGGAATTTTATATCTACATTTTGGAATAAAATTTATTATCCTGGAAGCTGGAACTTTTCTTCATTTCTGTCTAAATGCAATGATACTTATTGTGTGTAACTGTAAAAACCTGATACATGAACCATAATTCCCAACGCTTTTCTCCCATCTTAGGCTGGTTTCACATTCGCGCTTTTTAAGCGCACGCACGGCCGGGGGTAGCTCCGCCCCCGAGCCGGCTCTCTGCCCGGCGTGCCCGCCCCTTCCTTGTAGCGCCGCCTCCTAGCGCACAGCGGCGCCTGCGATCGGCGCACCCTATCTTTAGCATAGGGTGCGCAGATCGTGCGCAGGCCGTGCGCTAGTTGCGCTTTGACCTGCGCTGCGCACTTTTGACGGTGCGCCGTGCGCGCCAAAATCAAACTTTTCGGATTTTGGCGCGCACGGCGCATCGTCAAAAGTGCGCAGCGCAGGTCAAAGTGCAACTAGCGCACGGCCTGCGCACGATCTGCGCACCCTATGCTAAGGATAGGGTGCGCCGATCGCAGGCGCCGCTGTGCGCTAGGAGGCGGCGCTACAAGCAAGGGGCGGGCACGCCGGGCAGAGAGCCGGCTCGGGGGCGGAGCTACCCCCGGCCGTGCGTGCGCTTAAAAAGCGCGAATGTGAAACCAGCCTTATTCTCGGGGTTCATCAGGGGAAAGGTTTTACACCAATGGTAGCTTATGTTGCTTCTACTCTAATAAGAAAAAACTAACTTGGCCCGTGCGAAATTTTCGCACATTGGTCGTCGGGGGCACAGGCAATTTCAGAAAAAGCAAGCTGGTGAAATATAAATGTATTTTATGAGCTGATGAACACAGACAGGTATGTATATATGTAGATTGGTAATGAAATAAATTGTTTTGATAAGTAGAGGCCAAAAAATGTTTTCTGGTTGAGGTGCCACCTGCAGGTCATTGTGTCTTTCTGCAGGTTTATGAAAATGAATGTTTAAACTGTATTTAGTGATAAAATCGTGGATGTGTGCTTTGTTTGGCTCTTTTCTTGCTTAAGGGAGCAAGTTTACCTTTCAAATGGTGTATCGTGTGTGTGTGGGGCGAAGTAATCAGCGAAAAAGCAGTGCATGTATACAAATGTGTTGGTAGTGTGCTTTGAGGTACTGTGGTGCCACCTGCAGGTAATTTTTCCTTACTGCAGGTTTATGAAAATGAATGTTTAAACTGTATTTTGTGATCAAATTGTGGCTGTTTGGTTTGTTTGACTGTTTTCTTGATGAAGGGGCAAGTTTACCTGTCAAATGGTGTATTATTTGTGTGTGTGTGGGTGGAGTATGAACGGGGGATACAAAGGAATCACCGAAAAACAGTGCTTAGAAATAATAGAATCTATATTTTGTCAACTGATCTGGCCTATATCTCAAAAGTGTGACATAAGTGCTCCTCTGATGCTTTAACCATCTAATTGATGGCCATTTTTGCCCCTTGAACATTTTTATATATTGGTATTATTTTCATGAATATTGGCACTATGTAATATGATGACTGCAATATGTTAAGAGGACAACAAATTGTGATGGGAGTGCTTTATCACATTGATAGGTCATTGAGTTGGTAGTGGAAGAAGTATGGCACCATCGTTTGTGCTGCAGGGGTGCCAATGGGCTGCCAAAGGGAGAGATCTCCCTGCGGAATCACACAGTGGATGCTTGGTGGAGCTGAGGTCATTTTATCTTTAAATTTTCTCAATGCAAGTTTGAGGCTCAAAAAGATGCTAAGAGAGCCTTCTCTGTCTCATCCACTTACATTGAGAGAATAACCGACCCGCAGCATAGTGATCCGGCAGGTCACAGATGTGTTTACATTGCACCAGTGTGTCTATGAGATGTGAGAGTAGACTGTATTCCAGCGAGTATGTTACTACCTTCAGGACACATATGATACCTAACAAAGGGGCAAAAGAAAGGAAAAATAAAAAAAATCGGTGGTGTTTAACCCTTTCACTACCTTGCGATTTTTAACCCTTTCACTACCTTGCGATTTTCAGTTTTTGCTCCCCCCCCTTCTTTCCAGAGCCATAGTTTTTTTTTTTTCCCCCCCCCCCTCAATATGGCCATGTGAGGTCTTGTTTTTTGTGGGATGTATTGTACTTTTAAATGACTCCATTGATTTTTACCATATCGTGTACTGGAAAATGTGGAGAAAAATTACAAGTGCTAATTGCCAAAAAAAATGCAATTCCACAATTTTTTGTTGTTTTTATTTACCGTGTTCATTAAATGCAAAAACTGACCCACCATTGTGATTCTCCAGGCCATTACAAGTTCACAAATACCAAACATATAAGGGTTCTTCTTTTATTTAAGCTGTGAAAAAAACAAAAACAAAGTTTGTTACGAAAAAAAAATGGCCCCATTTTCCAAGACCTGTAGCATTTCAATTTTTCGGGATCTGGGGCTGGGTGAGGGCTTAATTTTTTGTGTGCCGAGCTGACATTTTCATTGATATCATTTTGGAGAAGAGATGTTTTAATCGCCTGTTCTTGCATTTTATTGCAATGTTGTGGCAACGCAAAAAACTTAATTCTGGCGTTTTGATTTCATTTCACACTGTTTACCAATCGGATTGTTTTTATATTTTGCTAGGGCGTTTCTGAACGCAGCAGTACCAAATTTGTCTATTTTTTTATTTTTTCGGGGGTAAATTTGAACCTTATATTTTAATTTTGTTTTAATATTTTTTTAAAACTTTTTTTTTTTTTTTACTTGCGTCAATAGTCCACTTAGGAGACTTGAAGCTGTGATCATCTGATCACTTGTGCTACACATAGCAAAAATTAGAATCGGGCTGGCGTTCATAGGAGATCTGCATTAACAAGCACAAGGGTCTTCTGCAGACTATGGGCCGGACACTGATCTACATCTGCCACCAGAGATTATTTTAAAAGAAAAGCGTGAGTCATGTAACTAAGGCTAGTTTCACACTAGCGTTTTTGCGCAGTGCAAATGCATACAAAAAACGCATCATGCGTTTTGTATGCGTTTGCTGCTTTTTTGCGCATGTGTTTTAACCATTTTTTAGCCATTTTTACTCTTAAAACGCATGTGTTTTTAAACGCAGATGTGCACATCTGTGTTCCCATAGACTGTAATGTGTTTTTTTTGCGCATTCCGTGCGCATGCGTTTTTTTGAGACAGGTTGGACGGCCCAAAAATGCAACAGGTAGCTAGCGTCCGGCGCGCTAGGACGCACACTACAAAAAACCGCATGCGGACGTAAAACGCGTACGAACGCGTGCAGACGCTAGACCATGCGCACCCATGTTAAAGATAGGGGAAAAGGGCGCATGTATGCGCAAAAACGCAGTGCAAAAACACGCTAGTGTGAAATCAGCTAACATAGAAAGGTAGAACTGATCTTACAAACACGTTAGGCTGGGTTCCCATGATCTGAAACTAGCAGCGCTTTGGACGCAGAGTATGTTCGCTGCCTTTTTACTGAACGCAGGTAAATCTGCATGTGTTCACAGAACCGTGCAAATTTACCACATTCAATACATTTCTATTCATTTATTTTCTCTTGCAGAGACGCAAGAAATTGACATGCTGCGGTCTTAATGGATGTGCCACATGTCAGTGTCCGCGGGTGATCTTCAGGCGACTATGCACGCATAGTGGATATGGGATTTCTAGAAATCCCATCCACTACGCTGTCACAGCTGGCCGCTTCGGGTTTGACACTGCATAAATGCACAGCATCAAACCAACAGCAGTTTCTGATCATGGACACATACCCTTATCGGCTGTAGCTCTCACAGCTCTGCTGTATTGTAACAATATTGCAGCCCTTTCTGCTTGTGAGATGGAGGCTGGAGCTGAGAGGAACCTGCAGATGTCGGGTATAATCACACACAGCTCTGCAGTGAGATCAGGAGAGTAGAGGAGGGTGCACATAATACATCACACTGGTAATGCCTCCATGTAAAATAATCTCTGGAGGCAGAGTCTCATGCCGATCACTGACTGGCCTATAATCCTGAACAGCTCATTTACATATAATAAAAACATGGATTTCTCTGGAATTAGACATCGGATTAAATATATCTCAAGGTATCATTTTATTCATCTTCCTATAACCTGCATGCCCATATAGACGGCTTAGGAGGGTTCATCTTACTGACAAATTCCCTTTAGCGTCACTGATCAGTTACTTTTATTTTTTTTTTTTATTTATTGCATTTGTGAAGTTCACATTTAAATGCTGTAGGTCTACCCAAATCATCTGTTTAGATTTTTTGTTTCTTAGTTGTTGACTTTCATGCAATTTTTTTTTTTTAAGGCTGAGAAAGTTCATGAATTGAATGAGGAGATTGGAAAATTGTTGGCCAAAGCTGAACAACTGGGAGCCGAAGGGAATGTTGATGAATCGCAAAGAATCCTGATGGAGATGGAGCGGGTGAAGGCCAGGAAGCGAGAGGCTGAGGTGGGTAATTTATTACATATGACGACGTCCACTTTGCTCATAGTGGCTGTTTCGATTACACTTAAGTTTTCATTTTTTATTGGGGGTCATCACTGATATTTGTTGCTTTGTATTGAAGGGTAAAATAATGCCATAAGTATTGTGGCTGTATATGGTGCTGATATATGAAGGAAATGTTGTGTAAGTCTATGTACCCACGATCCGGAACTGGCAGCACTTTTAACGCAGCGCATGTCCGCTGTGTCCAAAGTGGTGCCGTCTATTGGACGCAGGTGTATCCGCATGTGTTCACTGAACCGTGCACATTCACAGCGTCCAATACATTGTACGGGCCAAATTTCTGTTGCGGAGACTCGCGTTTCCGCAAGAGAAATTGACATGCTGCCTCCTGGAGAGACGCGCCGCATGTCTGTCCCCATGGGTGAGCCGCGGGCCTCTCTGGACGCTTAGTGGACATAGGATTTGTTAAAATCCCATTCACTATGCTGTGACGCTGTACAAGTACGGAGCATCTACTGATCGTGTGCACATACCCTAACACTGGAATTTTTGTTGAATACATTGCTACCAATGCCTCTTGCATTGCTCATTATTTGATACTTGTGCCATTTTCATCCATGTAAACTGCCAGCAGAGCTTTTTTTGTGATGTTCCTCTGTAAAATATTTTCAGGTATATTGTGGAGGTTTTCTTGTGAAATACTAGAAAGGCCTAACTTTATATGTAAGTTTTTCTGGGTAAGTGTGTGTGCGAATGAAAATTTAGTGTAATATATTGTCCAAAGTTCATGCTCCTCTTGAAAGTTTACAGTATGAGCGCACATTACGCAATCTTCTGTGGCAAGATTTCTTTAAAACTTATAAAAAGAAAGTTATAATATTTTTACATAGAACATGATGATAGGCTGCCCCTAGTCCTGGCCATGAACACTTTTCTATGTTTTGGGTATCTTGGGGTTGCTCAGGATCCTGACATGTATTAGGCAGAATATGGACCCTTGATATATTTTCTAAAGCACTTTGCCCCTGTGGCTAGCTGTAGGTTTCATGTGTTAGCACCAGCATCTTTCTCTCCAACATCTGACTGCTGGGGCTTTCAGCAGCCACATCCATGTTATTCTGATTGATTTTTCTGCTGCTGACAGTGCTAATCAGCAATTTTATAATTGAGAAACCTATATTCTAGTTTCTGTGCATTATCTTCTAAATTGTCCTCTACTTCCACATTATTCTCAGGATGAATATCGTAATTCAATGCCTGCATCCAGTTTTCAGCAGCAGAAGCTGCGTGTTTGTGAGGTGTGTTCTGCATACCTTGGATTACATGACAATGATCGGCGACTTGCTGATCACTTTGGAGGGAAGTTGCATCTAGGCTTTATTCTCATCCGAGAGAAACTTGAGCAAATGAGAGTAAGTATTAATGTAATTAAATGCATCTAATTGTATTACCTTACACTTGTGGTACGTATGTACAGTAGGAAACCTCATAACATGGTTTGACATATTTTACGATATATTAAATTCAAGTTTTTGTCTTGGGAAACACAACCCCTTGGGTTATAGGTATTAAGATAATATTTATAGACCCATGCGTTCACAAGATTAGATTTTTTGACACAGAGTTTCAGTTACTGTTACTGCACACAGTGAAGCTAGTTGAAGATTAAACGATCTAAAAAAAGCCTAAAGTTGAAGATGACGTTTCCCTTGTATTTTAGGCAGCGCTATATATATATATATATATATATATATATATATATATATATATATATATATATATATATATATATATAATATATATGTGTGTGTGTATATGTATGTATCCTGGGCCTTATTGACCTGGTATGGATAAGTCCCAGCAATTTTGCATGCACAGAGGCAATCCAGCGATAGCCGGTGTGTCAGCTGATTCTGACAGCTGACACCTGGTACTCCTTGCCGGAGCAGTCCCACACTGCTCCCAGCACTTTAACAACCTAAATGCTGCAATCGAACGTGATTGTCATTGCGGGGTCTCAATCGTTGCCACGGTGACCCGATGTCGTCATGATATCCGGGTCACCAGAGCTAGCAAAGTTGCTTGATCTTGCTCTGGGCATAATCAGTAAGTTTGCCTGTCAGTACAGCGCTGACAGTTTGCATAGCATAGGGATGCTGGATACTCCTGCATTTCTGTGCTATAAAAGTGATCTGCCTGCAAAAAATGATAGTCCCATAGTGGGACAAAGTGTAAAAAAAATAATAAAAATATTTAAAAGAAATCAGAATATATTGTACCCGTAAATAAATATTTTTATGAAAAAAAGAAACAATAAAAATACACATATTTGGTATCACCGCGTCCAGAAACACCCGACCTATGAAATTGTCCCACTAGTTAACACCTTTAGAGAACACCTTAAAAAATAAAAAAAGGCAAAAAAAACAATGCTTTATCATACCGCTGAACAAAAAGTGGAATAAAACACAATAAAAAAGACGAATATAAACATGTTACCGCTGTAAACGGCATCTTGTCCTGAAAGAAAAACAAGCCATTATACATCTACATCAGCGGAAAAATAAAAATTATAGCTCTCAGATGCAAAAATAGAAAAACTTTAGCTCTCAAAATATGGTGATACTCACTCTAGTTTTTGCAATAAAAAGCATCTTTTAGTGTGCGACAGCAGCCAAACATAAGAATGCAATATAAAACTGAATCACTGTAACCGCACCGACCACAAGAATAAAGTCGCCTAATCGCTTATACTGCGCAAGGAATGGCGTAAAAAATTCTTCACCTCCTGTTTTGTTCATTCTGCCTCCCAAAGATTGCAGTAAGGCTCGGCGCACATTTATCCTGCGCTCGACACTGAGCTCTTACACCGGGGTTTCCATGTAAATCTCTGAAATACGTGATTCAAATGGAAACCCTGCAAAAGATTCCCTATAGTGAGGCAGATGGAGACATTATGAACGCCATAGACCTGTGATCCGGTGGTGTCCGTCTTTTTAGGATTGCATAAAAATGCTGCCTGCCACAGTTTTGTGTACGTCTGAAAAGAAAAACACTGAACAGAGGCCAGACAGAGCTGAGAGTAACCCTGCAGCCTCATTATCACGTAACTGAGAGACTTGGATGGAAACCCCAAAGTAAGTGCTCAGTGTAGAGCACCGGATAAATGTGATCCCAAATGTTATGTAAAATGTTCCCAATAAAAGCTTCAACTCAGTCTACAAAAAAATCAAGCCCTCACTCAGGTTTGTCATCTGTTAACGGAAATATAGAGGGCTTCCACGTTACTGATAGCACAAAGGCTCTGGAAAAGCTAAATGGTGCCATGTCCATCAAAAGAAATTCAGCAAATTCTGCACTCCCTAATCCAAATGCCCCCTCCCTTATGAGCCCCACAGTGTACCTTAACTACATATAGCAACCACATGTTTGGCATTTCTGAAGTGATGAGTCCGCCTAACTTACGGGGGCATGTCTCCAGAAGCATGGACTGGGCATAATGTACTGATGACTGCAATGTACTGGTCACTACAAAGGCAGTTTGCAATTTTCACTAGGCAACGTCCACAAAAAACTTTGTTTCAAAAATTGTGCTGTTGTAAAGTAGACATGTGGGAAATGTTATTTATTAACTATTTTGTGTGGCACATCTCTCTGATTTTTTTTTCACAAACGCAAGTTATATCAAAGAAATTTTACCACTATCATGAAGTACAATATGTCATGAAAAAAAAGCAATCTCAGAATCGGTGGGATCCATTGAAGTGTTCCAGATTTATGATCTCATAAAGTGACATTGGTCAGAAGTGTAAAAATCGGCCTGGTCATTAACGTGCAAACCACCTTGGGGGGGGGAGAGTAAGAGGAGGTGGATTTTCATCCATTTTTTCTCTGAAACCTCTTCCAGTTCTGTGATATTCCTGGGTCGTCTTGCATTCCCTGCTATTTTGAGGTCTAGCAACAGATTTTCAATGATGTTCAGATCAGGGAACTGTGCAGGCCATTGCATTACCTTCCGATCTTGACTTGTGTTTAGGATCATTAGTGACTAGTGTGTGGAGATATACCATGCCCACGGGCCAGGAGCATGTACAACTTATACATACCCTCCGGTCACGGGTCTGAAACCGGTGAATCCCTGCAACACACAGTGTGTATTCTGGGGGGGATTCATAAGTCTCCAGTCACACAGAGTGACTGCAGACTTATCATTTGGACCAGAAAACCCCTTTAATAGATATGACTTGAATAATTGTATTTTTTTTTCCAGATGTACCAAATGTTTTATATAAAGGGATTTGGATGACTATGAATGCTGGTTTTCATGTAACCAAAAGTGTTGCTGGGTTTCTTTTTTGGTATCAAATTCTTTAGATTACATATCAGTTTTTTGTATTCTTATGCTACTTTAGAATTGTCTTATTCTACATAAATAGTACACATTGTTTAGTGTACCAAACATGTCTAGCATCTGAATTGAGTATGCTTAGAACAATTTTTTTTACTTTCCTTTTTTTACCGTTTCTTACTTAAATATATGTAATTTTGACTTAAAATCATTTTTGTAATTTCATACAAAAAGTTGCACAGTTTGCCTTCTATAGGCTACTAGCTGAAGAGCCCGGCGTTGCCTGGGCATAGTAACCAACTGTGGTTAGTTATAACAAATTATAATGATTATATTGCACATAAAAACCATGCATCTAATCCTATCCTGTGTGATACTGACTGCTGAGCCGTGTATCTGATCCTATCCTGTGTGATACTGCCTGCTGAGCCATGTATCTAATCCTATCCTGTGTGATACTGCCTGCTGAGCCATGTGTCTAATCCCATCCTGTGTGATACTGACTGCTGAGCGGTGTATCTAATCCTGTGTGATACTGACTGCTGAGCCGTGTATCTAATCCTATCCTGTGTGATACTGACTGCTGAGCCGTGTATCTAATCTTATCCTGTGATACTGGGCTCCCCCTGCAGTCTGTGTCAGAGGGTGGTCTGTGTTGGCATGGTAATAAATTGTTATTTTCAGCTTTACAGAAGGACGATAACACCATAGAAATGATAAAAATAATAGGCTCAGTTACCAGAACTGTCTACAAAGAAAACTTTTGCTGATAGCAACCAATCACAGCTCATTTTTCATCTTTTAAACAGCTCTGGGACAGCGTGGCGAGTTTTGAGTGGTGACTTTTGTGTTTCGACTTTTATGTGGCGAGGTTGGTGTATGTGTGGTGAAATGTGTGCTGAGGGTGGTATATGTGTTGGAGCACGTGGTAGTGTGTGGCACATTTTGTTTGTGTTTTCATATCCCCGTGTGTGGTGAGTATCCCATGTCAGGGCCCCACCTTAGCAACTGTACGGTATATACTCTTTGGCGCCATCGCTCTCATTCTTTAAGTCCCCCTTGTTCACATCTGGCAGCTGTCAGTTTGTCTCCAACACTTTTCCTTTCACTTTTTCCCCATTATGTAGATAGGGGAAAAATTGTTTGGTGAATTGGAACGCACAGGGTTAAAATTTTGCCTCACAACATAGCCTATGACGCTCTCGGCGTCCAGACATGTGACTGTGCCAAATTTTGTGGCTGTAGCTGCGACGGTGCGGATGCCAATTCCAGACACACACACACACACACACATACCCACATTGAGCTTTATATATTAGATGAGCGAGTATACTCGGGTGATCGCCGAGTCTTTGGATGTGCTCGGAGATTGTTTCTTTCTCCACAGCTGCTAGCCAGCCTGAATACATGTGTGGGTTGCCTGTTTGTTACAAAATCCCCACATGTATTCAGGCTCAAATCATGCAGCTGCAGAGAAAGAAACTAAATCTCCGAGAACATCCAAATACTAAGAGATCACCCGAGCATGCTCGCTCATCACTAATCATTATTCATTTGTAAAAGCCATCCTCATTTTCAACTTCTGCTTTTTTACAGATGGTGTTATGTTTGCATCAAGAATTTTGTTGAATTTTCATTGAATCCATTCTTTCTTTTACTTGTGAAATATTCCCCGTGCCATTGGCTGCAACACATCCCTATAGCATTATAGATCCACCCACATTCTTAAAGGGAACCTGTCACCTCGTTTTTCAGCTATAAGCTGCAGCCATTGCCTTTCGGGGCTTATCTACAGCATTCTATAATGCTGTAGAAAAGCCCCCGGTCTGACCGGAAAAACAAGTTTCATTATACTCACCCGGGGGCGTTCTGGTCCGATGGGCGTCGCAGGTCCGGGTCCCGCGCCTCCCATCTTCCTGCGATTTCGTCATCTTCCTTGCTTCGTGTCGTGTCTCCTGCGCAGGCGTACTGATCTGCCCTGTTGAGGGCACAGCCAACTACTGCAGTGCGTAGGCACTGGGCCTCTTTGACCTTACCCGACGCCTGCGCACTGCAGTAGTTGGCTGTGCCCTCAACAGGGTAGATCGGTATGTCTGCGCAGGAGACACGACACGAAGCAAGGAAGATGACGAAATTGCAGGAAGATGGGAGACGCCGGACCTGCGACGCCCATCGGACCGGGTCTGAAACCTATTACACACACAAACACTTGTTTTTGTGGCCTAAAATGCAAAGGAATTGTGTCATCTTTAACTTTAGGCCTTTTAGAGATCATTTCATCATCAACTTGCTTAACTGTTCACAATAACAGTAATTATGACCAGGGGTGCCCAAACTTTTACTTACCACTGTAGATTTTGCTTATCTGTGATTATTTCCAAATGGCTAAACTGAAATGGTAACAGTTTGAGACTTTTGCTATAACATGCATTTATGGCATATCCGTGTCTGTAGATTGGCTATTCTTCATCTTTGTAAATGGGATGTATGGCAATACTCAAGCAAAGCACCCAAGTTCATTGGAAGTCTCAGAAGTCAGACCCCTACTGATCAGTCATTTATAGCATGTAGCCTAATTTCATGTTTTGTATTTACCCTTCAATTTAGAAAACCGTTGCAAGCAAGCAGGAGAAACGAAACCAGGAACGCTTGCGGAGACGCGAGGAACGCGACCGAGATGAGAGGCCAGGGAAGCGGTAGGTGTTAAAAACAAGTTTCTGGATCATTGGAATTTACCATGCACCTAGTTCCCAAAAGGAAAAAGGAAACCAGCTAAAATAAAATATACATTTGCATATAACGTATACAGTTTTAAGGATTATTTTTTCCTTTTTTTTTTTTTCTCTGAACTGTGGTTATTTTTAATTGCAGTTCCCGGTCCAGAGAGAAAAGGAGACGAAGATCGCGATCATCTTCTCGTGACAAGAGAAGATCAAGGTCAAGGGAGCGGCACAGGCATCATCGTAGCCGCTCAGGAAGCCGTAACAAAAGTCACCATGGCAGTTCACGTGATAGGGAACGTTCAAGAAAATAACTACCAAGGAGCAGCTGAAATAGGTACTGCCACTGGTATAGTGGTATATTGATTTAGTGTTTTTGTTGTTTTAAGTCTGAATCAATAATTTGTCAAAGGGAACCTGGTACTTGATTCATGCTAAGGAAAGAGCAATTAGTTCCAGCTGCGTGTAAAAATTTCTTCTTTATTTCAACATTTAAAATATGTCATCTTCATAGTACAAAGGATGCCTGGCTACATTAGAGATTCTAAACAGGTGTTACAAATTTTTTCCAACAAGGTGTGGTTGTCCTCATATTCATGGCTTAGTTGTGATGTAGTATCATTATATAAATGCATCCCTCATGATCTAGCAATAAGAGCTCTGCAATTTCATTTAGAAAGGTTTAGCAACTATTCTATAGATTTAATTAATTATATTTTGCAGGTAGTAATATTTTTGATGTCACATTAATTTTTTTTCTTTCAATCAGTGTTATTATTTACAGTTGAAGGGAGTAGCCATGGGAGCTAAATTTTCACTGTCCCTTGCAAACCTGGTCATGTTGTATTGGGAATATGAATTTATTTTTTCAGATTCCAATCCTTTTTACAAACAGGTGGCATGGTATGGCAGATATATCGATGATACCCTATTAATTTGGGATGGAGATGTATCTGCCATACCCGGCTTCATGCAATATCTAAATTCTAAGCAATACAACATTAAATTAACGCATGAACATAATATGGAACATATATCATTTTTGGATTTGGATTTATTTGGTGTTGAGGGGGAAATAATCTCTACGAAAACACACCATAAACCCTATAGTGGGAATACCATCTTACATGCGACTAGTAGCCACAATAAACATACCCTCAAAGCAATACCAGTAGGAGAACTCAGAAGGGTTAAACGCAATTGTAGTGAAGATAGTAATCTAGATAGTGAACTGGAACATGTTAAGAAAAAATTAAAAAATCGCATGTATCCAGATTGGTCCTTAAATCGAGCACAACAAATAGTAAAAAAGAAAAAACGCAATGAAATGATTTTTGCCAGTGGCAATGCAAATGAAACAGCTATTGGAAAAAAAACATATATTTTCAGTTTAGTCGTCAATTTCCACAAATTAATGGAATTATCAATAGATATTTGCCCATTTTATATGAAGATAGTAAATTGGCAGATATATTAAAGCCAGGCATTAATATAGTGTCGAGAAGAGCTCCTACATTGGGAGACAAATTATCACCTAATTTATTTTCTCTCAATAATAAAATAAACAAAACCTGGCTAACCTGTAATGGTTTTTTTAGATGTGGAGCTACAAAATGTAAAACGTGTAGATATGCAAATGTCAGAAAAAAATTTTCTGATGCGGCAAATAAAGTACAATATACTATAAAACAATATATTAATTGTAATTCAACCAATGTAATATATAAAATTAATTGTACCATTTGTAAATTATCATATGTAGGGTGCACATCTAGAAAAATGAAGATGCGCATTAGGGAACATCTACATGATATTCAGAATACTAATAACATGAATCGAAATTTATCAGCTGTGTCTCAGCATTTCATTAGGCATCATGCTCGAAATACCTCGAGCTTTCAAGTGCAAGGAATAGAACAGGTTAAAATTCCTTTCCGCGGCGGAGATCCAAAGCGACGCCTGTTAACAAGAGAGGCTTTTTGGATTTATCACCTAAATGCCCGATCCCCGAACGGTCTGAACAAACGAAATGACCTAATGCTTCATTACTGTTGAAAAGATAAATATCTCTCTTTTGCAACATATGTTTTAATTTATTTTGTATATCGTTTTGTAATTTTAATGAGTTTAATTGTCATGTGACTGTATTTGTGCATGTCATTGGATCAAATGTAGTATATATGTAGCTGAGATCAGTGTATCTCTATGGCTTTGACAAAGATCATACAGATCGAAACGCGTTGCCGTGTCCGTGTGTATGACTTATACTATGAAGATGACATATTTTAAATGTTGAAATAAAGAAGAAATTTTTACACGCAGCTGGAACTAATTGCTCTTTCCTATTGATCATACGTCAGTCCAGACAGAGTTCCTAGGTCTGCGGTGAATACCTGGTGAGCTAGCTTTTGTTTGTTTTCACACTTGATTCATGCTGCCAAATCACTGGTAGCATAAATCAAAGCTTGGCTGCACGACTGCAACCAGGTATATCTTTCTCTGAATTGGTCCAGTGTTTCAGAGAGCTTGTAGTTTGGAGATTCAACAGAAACAAGACTATTGTGGATTCTCCACACACTGCTTTCCTTGATAGGGAGATCTTCCTGTGTACTCATACACAGGAGAGACCCGTCAATCACCTAGAGAGGTTTTCTCTGAAACTCAATAAATTCATCATTTGTGCATTCAGGCTCTGATTCATGCTGTGTGCCTGTTGAGCAGCACAAATTAAGTTTCCCCCTTAAGGAGAAATTGGGCAGCTTAGTTTCTACCCCACTACCATACCATATGTTGACAACGCTCAATAATTTAGGTTGTTTATTATTATATACATAAAAGAACTTCAGGCATGATGTGCCTTAAATTAAACATCCTCTTTTAAATTGGTTTTCTGAGGTTTGTAATTGAAGTATGTTTAAGATTGGCCATCAAGTATATGATGGGGTCCTCATCGAAAATACAATTGTGACATATCTTAAGAATGTGCATATTGGCTCTAACGATTGGTGGTGGATCCCATATTATTTTTATTTTTTTTTTAAATTACGTGCAGATTAATTTTCCAATTTGCAGTTGGGTCCAAAAATATTTGGACAGTGATAAGTTTTTGCACTTTAGCTGCTTACCAAAACATATTCAAGGTACAATTCTACTATTAATATGGGCTTAAAGTACAGACTCGGCAATAACTTGGAGGCATCCATGTCCTAATTGGAGTAAGGGTTTAGGAATTACAGCTCTTTAATATGTGTAGCTCCCTCTTTTTAAGGGACCATAGGTAATTGAAAAATTATCTCAATCTTTTTAATAGTCTGCATGGGCTATTCCCTCATTAACCATCAACATCATCATCAGTTAAGCAGGTAAAGGGTCTGGAGCTGATTCCAGGTGTGGCATTTGAAAGCTGTTGTCATGTAGTAAAAGGGGCTCTCAATGGAAAAGAAACAGACCATCATTAGGTTATAAAAAAAAAAAAAATATCCATCAGAGAGAGAGAAAGAGAGCAGAAATGTTTGGAGTGGCCAAATCAACAGTTTGGTACATTCTGCAAAAAAAATGGACACTGGTGAGCTTGGGAACTCGAAAAGGCCCGCCCAAACATGGAAGATAAGTCGTAGATTATCAAAGAATCCTTTCCATGGTGTAGTAAGACCCCTTCATAACATCCACCCAGTTTATGGTAGACTTAGATCCTGAAACACCTACTTCCTGGAGAGCGTCCATAAAGAGAAGACTTCATGAGAGCAAATGCAGAGGAGAGGGTTCACCACAAGGTGCAAACCATAAATCAGCCTTAAAAATAGAAAAGCCAAATTAGACTTTGCCAAGAAACAATCTACAAAAGCCAGCCCTGTTCTGGAAAAGCATTTGGACAAATTAAACTATGATCAACCTTTACCAAAATGATGGGAAGAAGAAAGTATGGAGAAGGCTTGGAACTGCTCATGATCCCAATAACATCCTGTGTAAAACATGGTGGAGGCAGTGTTCTGACATGGGTATGCATGGTTTCCAATGGCACTGGGTCATTAGTGTTCATTGATGATGTGACTGAAGGCAGAAGCAGCCGGATGAATTCTGAAGTGTTCAGGGCTATAGTTTGTTCTGATTCAACCAAATGCAGCAAGATTGATTGGTGGCGTTTCACAGTACAGATGGACCCAAGACACTGGGAAAGAAAACTAGGAGTTTAAGGCAAACGAGTGGAATATTCTACAATGGCCGAGTCATCACCAGATCTCAGCCACATCGATCAGCATTTCATATGCTTAACACAAAACTTAAGACAGAAAGTCAACTGCAGTAAAAGCCGACAAAGCATCACAAAGGAGGAAACCCAACGTTGGGGATCGTCCATGGTTTCCAGACTTCAGGCAGTCATTGCCTGCAAAGGATTCTCCTCAAAGTAGTAATAAACATTTTATATAGTAAAGTTAATTTCTCCAATTACTTTTGAGCCCCTGCAATGAGGCTTTGCAGAAAAATGGTTGCCAATTCCTCAACGTTTCACAGGATATTTTTGTTCGACAACTAATGAAACCTGAAAGTCTACACTTCATTGCATCTGTTGTTTCATTTTAAATAAGAGTGTCACGCAGAGGGCAAATCACGAAGATTCGGTCACTGTCCGGATAGTTCTGGACCTAATGGTGTCTTGATAGCACTTATATCTCACAGATTTGAGAGTGCGCTGTTTACTAGTTTAGTAAATTCTATGTAGAAAGTCATGCAGCTGTCTACGAAGCAGCATGCTGACTGTACAAACCTTGTCCATACATCACCTTTAAAGCTGCATCAAATAAAACAGCCATAACTATCTTGTAGGCAGGTTATGTAATTAATGAGCACCAAATGTAAAATTAATTTATGTTCAAAAACAATAATGGTGCAGCAATGGGCCCTGCATCCAATCAGTGGCTGCGCTCACACCTCCCCAGACATCTTGGGTATGTTTGAAGGAAGTGAGAGCATAGCAGCTCAATAGTGACCGCTGATTGGCTGAAGGGCTTATGTATGTCACGCGAGCCTTGATGCCAATATCGCTGCTACAGAAGATGAGTGTATGGCGTTTTTAGATTACCAAAAAAAAGTTTTGGTACAGTGTTAACCAGTTGAAAAAACATTGTTTTCAGTGGGAGAAATAAAATATAATAGGGATACCTTTTTAATGGCAAACCAAAATAAAAAAAATTGAGTGTTACAAAGCAAGAAAATACCTATACAGTCTCAAAAGCTTGGTGTGTAGCATACCTTTTAATGGCTAATAAAAGTTACCACAACTACCAGATTGCTCTTCGTGGGAGACGCAAAATAATAATCATTACAAGGGAGAATATAGTATACAAGAAGGTGTTTTCCTAGTAGTGGACAACCCCTTTAATTTCTTCATGGAGGTATGCAGTATAGTTATTAGCTTGATCATTGTTTCGTTTTTTACTTTAAACTACCTTAAACTTATTTTCTCTTCTGTATTTTAGATCTGCTGGAATTACACAACTACCGTGTTTCAGTCATGAAGTCTGATTTTGCATATGGGGAACTTGCAGTACTTCAAATAACATTCTTTGTGTTGTATTTTTAAGTAATCGAGCATTGTTCTACAAATGATAATAAAGCTTTTTTTTCTTACTGAAAACTCACCTTTGATAAACTTAATTTTCTTTTTTTTTTTTTTCTTGTTTTTTCAAAATAGCAAATGTTACTCAACTCAATTCTGCTTGCCCTCAGTTTTGAAAAATAGTTGGAGGATAATTAAAATATTAAGTGTACAGAGTTCGTTCATCGTGCTTGTGTGTTTTATTTTAGGAGAGGTAGATGGGAGTATAAGATACCAAAAAAAGCTCTATGTGAAGAAAAACCGAATATCTTGCCACATCCAAGTGAAATATAGTCATCAATTCATCCTTGTCAATTTTTTTTCTTGTATAATAGATGTAAAGATACCAGGTTTGTGTGTTAGTATAATCTATTAGAAAGCTCAGAAATTTGGCTAAAAAAGAACCCCCTATCCACTAGATGTTAGTGTTAGAATTTGACCTTGTAGATATAAGAATGGATTCATGGAGATTTGTAGGATGTGTCGCATCTTTTTACTCACTTTTCTCACCTTTTGTTTACACTTTCTAAGTAGTAATTAGATAGATGGTGTTCGCTGAAGCTACATAATACAGATCAAAACTGTTTGTATACTCTGTGGTTAAAGCTATGTAGAATCAAATGTTGGCTTGGCAAATAAAAAAAAAAAAAGAAAAATGCTTTCTATTTAATACAAATCTTTGAGTGCCATTCTTATTTAGGTCTGTTATATTTTTGTGCGCACACCATTGAAGCCCTTCTGTCGGTATTCCTCCTGTGCATAAAATAGATTTATCAGGCAGAACTGTTTTTTAGGACATGGCACCCATTCCTGATCTGCCGGTTTTGGATTGGTGGGCTGGGAGTAATGAGTTACCTTCTAGTGGATTAAAGGACTCCTTCAAAATGTAATGAATATTTGCAGTGAAATAAACACACATCCAACACTCGTCCGTTTTGTACAGGCACCATCTTTTCTTTAGATGGCACATATTGGGTGTCGTCAGCATAGAGATGGTGCGAAAAGCCAAATTTGCGGATGGCTTGTGTAGAAGAGGAGAGAACCTGTAAATGAACCCTGACAACAAAAGAAAAAGCGTAGTAGGTCCAAATAATGAAGCACTGAACAAACGGAGAGATGGGAATGGAACCAAGAGGAAGCCCAATATTTAAAGGGGATGTTTCACTCAATTTCTGGAGCGCACTCAATTCCTTCTTGCTGTGGAAGTTGTGTTTGCATGAATGTTTTAAAGCTTAGACCATCAGCATCTGTGCTTCTCTGGCTCAAACTATGTGCTCTCCAATACAGCAAGTAGAGGCAGCTTTGCCTTCTGCAGGAGCACTGTGGCGTCCAGCTATCCGGCCAGCTTCAAAGCAGTACTTACATCCTCCTTTTAATGTGGCTTGTAAGTACGGCTTTTCTTGATTAGCAGACCAGTCACCACTAGCCAACGAACTATAAACTAGAATTAAATATCCAAAAATACTTGAGAATGGAGAGGATTTTCAATAACTAGTAAATTGCAAAGTTTTGTTTTCATAGCCACTGTCCACTTTGCTACCAATTTAATGAGAACAATCCTTTAACCCCCTTACAACCTTTGGATTTTCCATCTTTGTGTCTTAATTTTTTTTCTCCCACTCTTCTCAGAGCCATAACTATTTTGGGTTGGTTTTTTTTTTTTTTTTTTGTTAACCATGTTCACTAAATGCTAAAACTGACCTGCCATTATGATTGTCCAGGTCACTACGTGTTATACCAAACCTGTATAGGTTCTATTTTATTTAAGTGAAAAATTTTTTTTAACAGTTTGAAAAAGAAAAAAAAATGACATTTTCCAAGACCAGTAGCGTCTCCATTTTTCGGGATCTAGGACTGGGTGAGGACGTACTGTTTGCACGGCGAGCTAGTGTTTTTATTGATACCATTTTGGGGAAGATACGATGTTTTGATCACCTGTTATTTTATTGCAATGTTTCAGTAACCAAAAAAACGTAATTCTGGCATTTTACGCTGTTTACCGATCGGACTAATTATGTTTATATTTTGATAGGTCGGGCGTTTCTGAACGCATCGATACCAAATGTGTGTATTTTTTGTACTGTTTTATTTTGAAAGTGGCAAAAGGGGGGTGATTTGAACATTTAAGTTTTTAATTTTTTCAAAAAATTTTTACAATTTTTTATTTTTTTTTTATTTTTACCGTCTTCAATAGTCCACTTAGGAGGCTTGAAATTGCAATCTTCTGGTGCTACATATAGAAGGGCTTCACTGCCATGGGACACTGTTCATAGGAAATCTGCAATGACAAGCACAGGAGTCTTCTGTAGACCCCCGGCTGGCATTCTAAACCATTGGGGCCCTTCTATCTTGTGCCAGGGGTGCAGATGGGTGGGGTTTATGACACGCTTTCGGTAACCATGAGTTAAATGTCACTGCAGCATTTAACATGCTAACCGGGGGGGGTGAATCACGATTCTACCGGCGGCCGTTAGGGGCACTTGACAGCTCATCAAAACAGCTGTCATGTGCGGGGGGGGGGGGGGATGCAGGCTAAGGGCCAGAGCCTGCATCAAAGAGGGGTAGGGGGCCTGTGACGTGCCTATAGGTCGTAAAGGGATTAGGGCCAGTAGAGCGGACCATGCTAATTAGGAGTTGGTTGTTTACGGAATGAAATGTTGCAGATCCAAAACCCTGCATCTAGCACATTTCTTTTGTCGATATGACTTTGGTTTCAGAATTCTTTTGAAGTGGACAGGTGATTTCTGTTTTCACTTGCTACTTTGTGACAAACATTTGGGATAAAAATTTAATGAAAATGGAATAGCAATGGCAAATTTAAAAAGCCATCCATTATTGGGGTCATTTTGGGCTTGGCACTTGGACTTGTTATAATGAGGGAGTTTTTCAATAGCTTTATAAGTTTATTTCAAAATGTGTGGAAACACATAGCAAAAAAAATCATTGTATGCACCTCATTCCAAATTAGTATGGAGATACTATTTTTCTTAGATTTTCCTAAATGTTTGATGCAAATGATGAGTCAGTGTAATGTTCAAATCATCAATCCATTAGAGTATAAATCCAGTTTTAATGGCACTGCACCATCTCATGCTGCAAACAGTGCATCTGAGTCATTGGCTGCTATGAGAATAAAAGGAGAGAACCTCACTCACCATCCTCAACTGATTTCAACCATATTGAAAACCTTTGGAGTATCCTCAAAGATCTATGATGGTGGGAGGCAGCTCTGTGAGGCAATTCTGACATGGAAAGAAATTCAATCAGAAACTATCAAAAATGTCAAGTACAAAAGATGCGTAAATTGTGAAGGTGATAAGTTCTATGTGAACCCCTTAGTAACCGAGCCACTATTTTAAATCTGACCAGTGTCACTTTGTGTGGTAATAACTCGAACACTTATACAGATCCCACTGATTCTGAGAGTGTTTTCTCGTGACATATTGTACTTCATAATACTTGTAACATTTGTTCGATAGGACTTGCGTTTATTTGTGAAAATATAGTAAATTCTACAATTTTCAAACTTAATTCTTATGCCCTTAAGTTTCTGATTTGAGTGTCACACAATCTATTATATACTTACCTAAAATTGGCCATCATCCACTTCCATCCAGATGTCCTCGAATCCCACAATCCGCCGCATCGGAAGACCGCCGACCGCCATATTGGAATACTCAAGTGATGGGTATTTCAATATGGCACCCGCTGGTGGTACCGGGCCCTTCCACAGTACCACCAGCGGGACACCGCCGGGACACCCCCGCTGGACCCCCCCCCCCCACGCTGCTTGCCCACCCACCTCCGTGCAGTCACAGCCGGCAGGAAAGACTGCGGCCTGTGCTAGAGATGGGGTGCGGGTTCCCACTGGTAGTGCCGCACCCCATCTCCAGCACAGGCTGCAAACCACCGTCTTTCCTGCCGGCTGTGACTGCGCAGGGGTGGGTGGGCAGGCAGCGGCGGGACACACACACACACACACACACTGCCCTACTGATGCGATAGCAGCGGACCCACCTCTAGTAGTTAATAACATTTCTACTTTACGTCTGCATCATCTTTGAAACACTTTTTATTCGGTCGTCCATGACAGCACCACCTGAGAGTGGGGATCCGCCCTTTAGGACCAGGAAACCTACAGATACAAAAAGGCGGCACCTCTCCCACGCATCAGTTGGTTTCCTGTTCCTAGAGGACGGGACTTCCTTCAGATCGTTCATCATGGAGTCGTCGAGGGATTCCCAGGCCGGCTGACCGACCCAGGTAGAGGGGGGTTCTCCTACCTCGGTCACGCTCGGGTCCCTGGAAGCGCCACGGTGGGGCCGGGTAGGTCGCCACGGCAGTGGTCGGAGCAGGTGGAGCACAGGGTCCGGTGGACAGCCGCCTCCATAGTGCGGGCACCAGGTATGTATGCCCCGGGCCCCTCCTGGTGCGGTATCCCCCGGGGGTCCGGTCCCCCTCTCCTGTCCGGGCGGCGGTTGCGCCCGGTCGGCGGGCGCAGGTCGGCACGCGTGGGGCAGTGGGCATACCGGAGCCGGGGGCGCTGTGCCGGCTCCTTCCGCACGCTCCCACGGGCTCTGATGAGCGGCGGAAGGGGTGGGGCCGGGAACGCCGAAACCAGAAGTCGGGTGCCGGCCGGCTTTCCAGTGTGTGCCGCGTGTGCACGGCGGTCCGGGGTGGCGCGGTGCCCGGGGAGGGGGTGGCCGGTACAGGCGGGGGGGGTCCCGGGTGGGAGGTGCCGCGCCAGAATCCTGCTGACCCAGACACTGGGAGCTTAAAAGACAGGAGGTGACACTGCTGGGGTGCTTCTGAAGGCCCAGCAATGGAGACGACAGAAGCCCCCATAGAGCAGCAGGACGAGGTGCAGGAGCGCCCACAGAAACAGGCCACGGTGAAACCTCATGCGAGTGGCCAGCAGAAGAAACAGAAACGTCCGAGCGAACAGAGCAACAGAAGTTCCTCCAGGATAAAGGACCCTCCTGCCTCCCTCCGTGATCCGGTACCTGCCTCATCTGCATGGGTAAGAGATCTCCGTGAATGTACCCTGATGCAGTGTTCCCTTATGTTTTTTTCGCAGGGGAGGAAAGCTACGGGAAAACAGAAGCACAGGGAATGTGCCCTCTGTAGTTGCCCCTTGCCAGACGGCCACCCTAAAAAGTTGTGTCAGCCATGCGTGCAACAAACTGTAGGGGTTGGATAGGGACGGGAGCCCAGCGGTAGATTGAAAGGTTCTTACACTCTCCCCCGTCCATACAGGTAGCGGAAGAAACACCGGACTTCACCACAAGCCTGAGGGAAATTATCAGGTCGGAAATGAAGTCCCTATCTAAAAGGGATTCTTCAAAAGGAAGAGAATTTAGTCTCTCAGGTTCGGAGTCCTCGGCCGCCCCTAGGATCGATGACTCCTCAGATTCCCCGGCCTCCACTTCGTCTTCAGAGGAAGACTCAAGCCGATTCTGCTTCCCCTTAGATCAAATGGATAGGCTGGTTAAAGCAATAAGGTCCACCATGGGGGTAGCAGACGCAAAACCAGAACTTTCCGCACAGGACGTGATGTTCGGGGGTCTAGATCCCAGAAAGCGCAGGGCCTTTCCATTAAATGACAAAGTCCAGAGCATGATTATTATTAAACAACATGTATGTCAGTACCTGGTTAAGAATGAAGTGATTAAACAGAGTCAGCATGGGTTTGTAACTAATAAGTCATGTCAGACTAACTTAATTTCCTTCTATGACGGAATCACTGATTGGGTGGATCAAGGAAATGCTGTAGATATAGTACATCTTGACTTCAGCAAAGCATTTGACAAAGTATCTCATACAATCCTTATTGAAAAAATGACTAAGTATGGAATGGACAAGGCAACTGTTAGGTGGATTCATAACTGGCTTATTGACCGGACCCAAAGAGTGGTCGTAAATGGCTGCACATCCAGTTGGAAGAATGTCTCAAGTGGGGTACCACAGGGCTCTGTCCTGGGCCCTGTATTATTCAACATCTTTATCAATGATTTAGATAAAGGAATTGAGGGTAAACTGATTAAATTTGCTGATGACACAAAGCTAGGAGGGATAGCTAATACTAGAGAAGAGAGAGAGAGGATTCAAAAAGATATAAATAAACTGGAGAAGTTGGCAGCAGCTAACAGAATGGTTTTTAACAGGGAAAAATGCAAAGTACTACATCTGGGCAATAAAAATGAAAAAACATACAGAATGGGAGGAATAGGGCTAAGCAACAGCACATGTGAAAAAGACTTGGGTATACTAATAGATCAGACTGAATATGAGTCAACAGTGTGATGCAGCAGCAAAAAAGGCAAATGCAATTCTAGGATGTATTAACAGAAGCATACAGTCTAGATCACGTGAAGTCATTATTTCCCTCTACTCCTCTTTGGTCAGACCTCATCTGGAATACTGTGTCCAGTTTTGGGCACCACATTTTAAAAAAGACAAACTGGAGCAAGTTCAGAAAAGAGCGACCAGAATGGTGACCGGTCTGCAAACCCTGTCTTATGAGGAAAGGTTGCAGGATTTGGGAATGTTTAGTTTGCAAAAGAGAAGACTGAGAGGAGACTTAATAGCTGTCTACAAATATCTAAAGGGCTGTCGCATTGTAGAAGGATCAACTTTATTCTCATTTGCACAAGGAAAGACTAGAAGCAATGGGATGAAACTGAATGGGAGGAGACACAGATTAGATATTAGAAAAAACTTTTTGACAGTTAGGCTGTGTGCACACGCTGCGGAAAAGGTGCGGATTCATCCGCGCGGATTTTGTACAATCCGCAGGTGAAACCGCAGGTCAAAAGACCTGCGGTTTTACCTGCGGATTGCTCTGCGGTTTTGCCCTGCGGTTTTTCATCTCCTCAATGGAGGAGATGGCAAACCGCAGGAGAATCCGCAGAAAGAATTGACATGTCAATTCTTTCTGCGGATTGAAAACCGCAGATAATCCGCGCGGAAAATTCCGCACCGTCTGCACTGCGGTTTTTGATTCCCATAGGGAATCATTGTACTGTACACCGCAGCAGAAACTGCTGCGGGTCCGCAGCGGCCAAAACCGCTGCGGAACCGCAGCAAAATCCGCAGCGTGTGCACACACCCTTAGTGATCAATGAGTGGAACAAGCTGCCATGAGAAGTGGTGAGTTCTCCTTCAATGGAAGTCTTCAAACAGAGGCTGGACAGACATCTGACTGGGATGATTTAACGAATCCTGCTTTGAGCAGGGGGTTGGACCAGATGGCCCAGGAGGTCCCTTCCAACTCTACGATTCTATGATAGATAGGGAATGGAAAAGACCTGAAAAAAGGGGCTCCTTGCCACCTGCCTTCAAGCGGAGGTACCCGTTCGATGATCCAGTGGTAAACAGATGGGATAAGGCCCCTAAGCTGGATGCGGCAGTAGCCAAAGCCTCAAAAAAAATCCTCCATACCATTCGATGACATGGCCTCCTTAAAAGACCCGCTGGATAAAAAAGCGGATTCCTTTCTAAAGGGAACATGGGAGATGTCAGCAGGCGCTTTAAGACCAGCGATAGCTGCCACATGTACGGCCAGATCCATGATGGTCTGGCTAGATCAACTGGATTCCCAATTGAAGGACGGAGCCTCAAGAGCATCCATTTGAAAAACTACCAATCATCCAAAGTGCTGCTGCTTTTTTGGCTGATGCCTCAGCAGACTATGCGAGAATGGCGGCTAGGACCGCGGGTTTATCTAACGCAGCACGAAGGGCTCTCTGGTTAAAATGCTGGCCAGGAGATATCCAGGCCAGGTCACGACTCTGCTTCATTCCATGCGAGGGGGAATATCTGTTTGGCCCTGTTTTGGATGAACTTTTAGAGAAAGCCGGGGATGATAAAAAGAAGTTCCCCAGTCTGCCGAACCCTTCTTATAGACGTCCCTTTACTAGGAAAGGATATTTCCGTAGAAGGCCATCCAGGGACCAGGGCAGATGGGATGACAAGAGAAGGAGAGGTACAGGTTTCATGTTCAGAGGTGGGGGGAGCCAGAAAGGTCCAGCCCGTGACACTAAAAAACCGCCCCAATGACTAGCGGCTCCGGTAGGGGGGAGACAAGCTGCCTTCTACCCAGCCTGGTCTATGATTTCTAGTAGTAGCTGGATACTGGGGGTGATAGCTGCGGGTCTACGACTAGAATTCACCCGAGTCCCCCAAGATCGATTTAAGGTCACCCCGCTCAGGACTTCCACATCAGAACATGCTGCCCTGGAGGCCGAGGTTCATGATCTTTGCCGCAAGAAGGTTCTAACTATGGTTCCAGAAGGAGAAAGGGGAAAAGGTTTCTACTCCCCTCTGTTCCTGGTCCGCAAGCCAGACGGCTCCATTAGGACTATAATAAATCTTAAGTCCCTCAACGAATTCCTGGTCATACGCCCGTTTAAGATGGAGACAATTAATTTATCAATAAAAATGCTGTTTAAAAATTGCTTTATGGTAGTGTTAGATTTAAAAGATGCTTACTACCATATACCCATTCATGCAGCTCATCAGCGCTTCCTCAGAGTGGCGGTTCAGTTAGATGGGTCAGTTCAGCATTTCCAATATGCGGCCCTCCCCTTTGGGGTGGCAGTCGCTCCCCGAGTATTTACTAAAGTGGTAGCGGAGGTTATGGCCCATCTACGTGAATCAGACATTCTAGTTGTTCCTACTTAGATGACTTCCTGATTGTAGGAAAAACGGTGCTACAAAGGGCAATGTCTGCCTTAGAGCGGTTAAGTTGGCTGCTTAACATTAAAAAATCTCGATTACAACCGGTGGGAGTCCAACAATTCTTGGGCTTGATCCTAGATTCTGAAAAACAGGAATGCCGTCTGCCTCCGGAGAAGCTTGTTCGCCTGCACTATCAGGTCCTGAACGCTTCCAATAACCCTACCATGTCCCTCAGGAGAGCCATGTCCCTTCTGGGTTCTCTTTCATCCTGTATCCCGGCCGTCCAGTGGGCCCAATTTCATTCAAGAACACTACAGGGCGAAGTTTTAGTACATCAAAGAATGCTCGGAGGTTACTTAGAGGGCCAGCTAACCTTGTCCCGGAACACAAGGGAGTCCCTAGAGTGGTGGCTAGACAAGGATAATTTATCCAGAGGGGTTCCATGGGAGTATGACATATCCCGCATAATCACCACGGATGCTAGCCCTTCCAGTTGGGGGGCTCATATGGGTGAGATTCTTGTCCAGGGCCTATGGGAGCATCATCAGATAGAGATGTAATTTAACCTGAAAGAGTTGGCAGCAGTAGAACAGGCAGGTAAGAGACTACTTGTGTATCTACAGGGCCATCATGTGCAAGTGTTCTCCGACAATCAGGTCACCGTGGCTTATATCAACCACCAAGGCGGGACTCGTTCCAAACCCCTGATGAATGTGGCAGAACGGTTGTTCCAGCTAGCAGAGCAGCATTTTCTATCTTTAACAGCGCTACATATAAAAGGGAAAGAAAATATCACAACAGATTTCTTAAGCCGCAATCTACTAAGACAAGGAGAATGGTCCCTAAAATCTTCCATCTTCGACCTGATTGTACAAAAATGGGGACAACTAGAGATAGATCTCTTCGCTACCAGGGAAAACAGAAAATTAAGGCAGTTCTGCTCCCTAAATCCCAGAGAGAACCCCCTGGCGGTAGATGCCTTCCTGATAAAGTGGGACTTCAGGCTAGCATACGCCTTCCCTCCCCTATCACTACTACCCCTGGTGATGAGAAAAATCAGGAGGGACAGAGCGAGGGTTATAGTTATCGCTCCATTTTGGCCCAGGAGGGCATGGTTCTCATGCCTCAGGACCATGTCGGTGTCCGAGCCTTGGGTCCTTCCGGACATCTGGATCTCCTATCCCAGGGCCCAGTCTTCCATCCTCAGGTGGCTGGCCTACATCTGACGGTGTGGAGTTTGAACAGACATTGCTAAGAGAAAAAGGCTTCTCCCCAGACCTGATTAACACTCTACTTAAAAGTAGAAAAATCATCACTACCAAAATCTATGTCAGGATTTGGAAGAGATTCCTTCAGAACTCCGGAATAGTCGCTGGGGGTTCACCACCTATAAACCAGATCTTAGGCCGGTTTCACATTAGCGCTTTTTAAGCGCACGCACGGCCGGGGGTAGCTCCGCCCCCGAGCCGGCTCTCTGCCCGGCGTGCCCGCCCCTTGCTTATAGCGCCGCCTCCTAGCGGACAGCGGCGCCTGCGATCGGCGCACCCTATCTTTAGCATAGGGTGCGCAGATCGTGCGCAGGCCGTGCGCTAGTTGCGCTTTGACCTGCGCTGCGCACTTTTGACGGTGCGCCGTGCGCGCCAAAATCGAACTTTTCGGATTTTGGCGCGCACGGCGCACCGTCAGAAGTGCGCAGCGCAGGTCAAAGCGCAACTAGCGCATGGCCTGCGCACGATCTGCGCACCCTATGCTAAAGATAGGGTGCGCCGATCGCAGGCGCCGCTGTCCGCTAGGAGGCGGCGCTACAAGCAAGGGGAGGGCACGCCGGACAGAGAGCCGGCTCGGGGGCGGAGCTACCCCCGGCCGTGCGTGCGCTTAAAAAGCGCTAATGTGAAACCGGCCTTAGAGTTTCTTCAGAAAGGTCTGGATATGGGGCTTTCCACTAGTACCCTTAAAGTACAGGTATCAGCCTTGGGGGCCCTCTTTAGCTGCAACATCGCGGGTAATTACTGGATCAGTAGATTCATTAAGGCAGCAGGTAGATCCAGGCCAATAGTGAAAGATGGGTTCATGCCGTGGGACTTAAATCTAGTCCTCACGGCTATGACAGAGGCTCCATTCGAACCTATTTCATCAGCTTCCATAAAAAACTTGTCCCTTAAAGTAGCCTTCCTGGTAGCTCTAACCTCAGCTCGTAGGGTAAGCGACATCCAGGCATTATCTAGGCGTTCTCCTTATATACAGTTTAAGGACGATAGAGTAACACTCAGACCTGATCCGGCGTACTTACCTAAGGTAGTTTCTAGCTTTCACAGGACACAGGAAATAGTCCTTCCATCCTTCCTCGCTAATCCAGCTAATGAGAAGGAAGAGAAACTACACACCGTAGATGTTAGGAGATGCCTCATAGAATATCTGGCAGTTATCGATCCCTGGAGAAAAGATAACGCCCTGTTTGTCTCCCATCAAGGCCCTAGGAAAGGTTGTAGAGTGTCAAAAAGCACACTAGCTAGGTGGATTAGAGAGGCGATTTCAAAAGCAAACACCTCAAAAGGCAGGTCGCCACCCGGGAAGCTGAGGGCGCATTCCACCAGAGCCATGGCGACCTCGTGGGCCGAGAGATCAGAAGTCTCCATCGACCAGATATGTAAGGCGGCTACTTGGTCCTCTCCGAGCACCTTTTATAGTCATTATAGGCTAGACTTGGGTGCTTCCACAGACCTCTCTTTTGGTTTAAGGGTACTGCAGGCTGTAGTCCCTCCCTAAATAGTTATTACTCTCTGTAATTCTCTCAGGTGGTGCTGTCATGGACGACCGAATAAAGTCGTAGTTACTCACCGGTTAACGGTATATTCCCTCCCTTTAGTTTAAAATTTGGGTGTGCACTTCTTACATGGGTAATTTAAATAGTCGTGTAAAGTATTGTACATAAATTATGCTATTAACCATTGTGGTCCTCTTGTGCTCTGTAATCCAACTGATGCGTGGGAGAGGTGCTGCCTTTTTGTATCTGTAGGTTTCCTGTTCCTAAAGGGCGGATCCACTCTCTCAGGTGGTGCTGTCATGGACTCCGAAAAATACCGTTAACCGGTGAGTAACTACGACTTTTTTTTTATTAGTAAGTTAGAAGGATTAAAAATTTACCAGCAATTTCTCATTTTTCCAACAAAATTTACCAAACTATTTTTTTAAGGACCACATCACATTTGAAATGACTTTGGGGGATATATATGACAGAAAATTCCCAAAAGTGACCCCATTCTAAAAACTGCACCTCTGAAAGTACTTAAAACCACATTTAAGAAGTTTATTAGCCCTTCAGGTGCTTCACAGGAACTAAAGCAATTCCGAAGGAAAAAAAATGAACATTAACTTTTCACAGAAATTTAACTTTAGCTCCAAATTTTTTATTTTCACAAGAGTAACAGTAGAAAACGGACCCTAAAATTTGTTCTGCAATTTCTCCTGAGTATGGCAATACCCCATATGTGTGGGAAAGCCACTGTATGGGCACATGGCAGATCTCGGAAGGGAAGTTGCACTGTTTGATTATTTGAACGCAGAAATGGCTGGAATAGTGTGTTTGGAGAGCCCCTGATGTGCCTAAACAGTGGAAACCCCCCACAAGTGATCCTATTTTGGAAACTAGACCCCCCAAGGAACTTATCTAGATGTGTGGTGAGCACATTGAACCCCCAGGTGCTTCACAGAAGTTTATAATGGAGAGCTGTGAAAATAAAAAAATATAATTTTATCCCCAAAAATGCTATTTTAACCCCATATTTTTTTTTTTTTACTTTCACAAGGGTAACCGGAGAAAATAGACACCAAAATTTGTTCTGCTGTTTCTCCTGAGTGTGCTGATATCCCTTATGTGGAGATAAACCTCACTCCACATATGGGGTATGTCACCGGGCTCAGAAAGGAAGGAGTAATGTTTTGGAACGCAAACTTTGATGGAATGTAGCTGCGGTCGTCATGTCGCCTTTGGAAAGCCCCTGATGTGCCTAAACGGTGAAAAAAAAAACACAATTTACCCGATTTTTGAAACTATACCCCTCAAGTATTTTATTCTGGGGTATAGTGAGCATTTTGAACCTACAGGTACGACATAATTTTATAACATTAGGTCATATTGAAAGTTAATTTTTTTTCATGAAAATGTTGTCAACCCAAATTTGTATTTTTCACACTGGCTAATAGGAGAAGACTGACCGAATAATTTGTTGTGGGATTTGTCGTGAACGCAACGCTACCCCATATGTGGTCAAAAACTTCAGTTTGGGCACATGGCAGGGCTAGTAAACAAGAGTGCTATTTTCCTATGATGGATTGTGAATGCCATGTTGCATCAGAAGAGCCCCCGACAGCAAAACCACCACCCCCCTACAAGTTACTCCATTTTGGAAACTAGGTCCCTCAAGTAATTCCTCTAGGAATGTGGGGAGTACTTTGACTCTATAGGTGCCTCACATAATTTTATAACATTAAGACATGGCAATATGACATTTTAGTGGTAAATATATTTTTTGCGTTTGCTGCAAATTTATCAGTTACATAAGAGTTAATAGGTGTAAATAGACCCCACAATTTATTGCACAATTTCTCCCGAACGTGGTGCTGCCCCATATTTTGTCAGAAATTACTGATATGCCACATGTCAGAGCTGAGAAGGAAGTAGTGCTATTTGGCTTTTGGAGCACAGATTTTACAGGCAGCATTTGCTTGAGCACCAAAGGTGCCAGAACATCAGAAAACTCCAAATGTGACCTTATTGTAGAAGCTGCACCTCTCAATTAATTCATCTACCTCTTGAGTGACTATTTTGTAACAGCGCTGTACTTATTCTGGAGAATTGCAAATCTGCCAGTCTAGTACCCATACATTGTGCATTGTGCCCCCATAGAGTGTAGAACCCCTATATATTGTAACACCCCCATACATTGTGCACAGCTTGTGCTTCTGGCGATATGCATTTGTACATTAAGTGCCATTTTTCATTACAATAATGCCAAACGTGACCTCTTACAGTGGTTTAGGCATAGTATGGCTCAGGAGGGGGTGTTTTAATTTGGGAGTGCAGAATTCACTGGATTTTATTTGAGAGGCCGGAGCCTTGTCATTTTTTCATAGTTTTTGTTCTACCGGTAACGTGGGAACCCTCTATAGTTACAGTAACAGACGACGGACCTGTGTGGGCGCTTTTTTCTCCTACGCCTCATTGGGAGACACAAAGACAGTGGGGTGTTATGCTGCTTGCCACTAGGAGGACACTAAGTAAACCAGAAAAAAACTCCTCCCCTGCAGTATACACCCTCTCGCTGGATGAGATTTTTCCAGTTCTTGCTTAGTGTCTTAGTGTCTCTCCCTCTCCTGAGGTTCACAGCGAGCACGACTCTAAATTCGAATCTGACACGTCAGCCCCTCAGAATCCCCCAACTGATCAAGAGTCGCTTGATTCTCTTATAGAATCAGTCAACAGGATTCTGAAGTTGGATGAGGAAAATATTCCCGCTCCAGCACATCCTATCTCATTTAAGAAAACCAAGACTGTGCGCAGGTTATTTACCAGCCATCCGGACTTTATGGAAATTGTCCAGAAACATAGGGATCGTCCACATAAGCGGTTTACAGGGCAAAAGTCTACTTAGGCTAAATACCCTTTTGATCCAGACCTAGTGAAGGATTGGTTACAGTCCCCTCCGGTGTACCCTCCTGTCTTGCTTCTAAAACGCTCCTATCCGTTTCTGAGGGTTCCTCAATCAGAAACCCCTCCGATCGTCAAATTGATTACCTTGCCCGTTCAGTTTTTTGAAGCTTCAGGAGCAGCGCTTTTTCCATCTTTCACGGCAAGTTTGGTCACTAAGGCAATGGCCGCTTGGGCAGAAGTCTTGATTACTTCCTTCCAGGGCTCCAGTTTTTCTCCAGAGGCAACCACTGTCACCAGGCAGATAATTCATGCAGCGGACTTTGTAGTGGATGCTTCTTTTGATGCCGCCAATTGCGCTGCTCAAACTGCCACTAATGCGATCTCCATTAGAAGAGCCCTATGGCACCGCGACTGGTGGGCGGATGCCACATCTAAAAGATCGTTGACTTCTCTCCCCTTTCAAATGGGTCGTCTTTTTGGAGAGAAACTGGACCAGCTCATTTCTGATACTACCGGGGGGAAAAAGTAAATTCCTTCCTCAACAAAAGGCTGTTCGGCCGTTTCGCAACCAACAGCCGACGCGTCTTCGATCTTTTCGCAACAATTCCAGTTGGTCCTCCTCTACCTTCTCTTCTGGATCAGTTCAGTCCCCGCGCGGAGACGGTGGCTCCCAGGTCTCATACAGACCTAACCGCTCTTGGAAACCCAGACCTAGGGCCTCTGAATCTAGGGGAACCAGATCTCATAGATCTACCCAATGACATGTTGCGGTATCTGGCGGACACCGACAAAGTAGGCGGTCACCTACTTTCCTTCAGCCACATCTGGCTCGCGGTCGTCCACGACAAGTGGTTCAGGGAGTTGGTGTCCTCCGGATACAAGATAGAATTTTCTTCTCCCCTTCCAACTCGATTTTTTCCCTTCTCCCCCCAAGAAAGAGACAAGAGCCTTCCTTCGGGCTGTTTTGCTAAGGGACGGAGTCATCATTCCGGTCCTTCATCACGAAAGGTTCAGAGGATTTTATTCAAACCTTTTTGTGGTTCCAAAGAAGGATGGGACGATGCGACCCATTATGAACCTCAAACTGTTAAATCAGTTTGTCAAGGTATGGCGATTCCAAATGGAATCTCCGATCAGTTGTTGCTTCCATGGAAAAAGGAGAGTTCCTAGCATCCATCGACATCAAGGACGCTTGCCTTCACATTCCAATCTGCCCGTCCCACCAGCAGGTCCTGCATTTTGCAATTCACGAGGAACACTTCCAGTTCGTTGCCTTGCCCTTCGGACTCGCCACCGCCCCCAGTGTCTTTACCAAGGTCATGGCAGCTGTCATGGCCATTCTCCACTCTCGGGGAGTAGTGGTGTTACCGTTTCTGGACGACCTGCTCATCAAGGGTCCATCCCTTTCAGCTTGCGAGGAATCCGTGGCAATAACAGTAAATACACTTTCGCACCTGGGGTGGAAGATAAACTTTAGAAAGTCTTTCCCGAAACCGACTCAGCAGATTCCCTTTTTAGGAATGATCTTGGACACTTCCCGTGGGTTGGTCATTCTCCCTCCAAAAAAAACCAAGCCTTAAAACAGGCAGCTCAGACTCTTTCCCGACCAGTTTCTCACTCCATTCGTTTCAGCATGAGAGTTCTCGGAAAGATGGTGGCTGCGATGGAAGCAGTTCCATTTGCACAGTTCCATCTCCGTCCCTTACAACATGCATTGCTGTTAGCTTGGGACAAGAACCCGTTCTCCCTGGACCGTCGGATCCTTCTGTCCCTGCGGATCAGGCAAGCCCTCAGGTGGTGGACACTGAGGTCCTCCCTGAATCAAGGGAGGTCTTTTCTCCCAGTAAGATGGTTGGTAGTAACCAGCGACACAAGTTTTCTCGGCTGGGGTGCGGTCTTTCATCACCACATGGCACAGGGTCGTTGGTCGACCCGAGACTCACGTCTCCATCAACATTTTGGAGATACAAGCGATCAGATTAGCTCTACTGAGTTTCCACCATCTCCTCGCAAGTCACCCCATCAGGATCCAATCCGACAACGCCACGGCTGTAGAGTATATCAACCGCCAGGGAGGTACCTGGAGCAGGATGGCCATACACGAAGTGAGTCACATCCTCCATTAGGCCGAGACCAACCATTCGCCCATCTCAGCAATCCACATCCCGGGCGTAGAAAATTGGGCGGCAGATTTTCTCAGTCGCCAAGGCATTGCCTCGAGAGAGTGGTCTCTTCATCCGGAAGTCTTTCAGCAGATTTGTCATCGTTGGGGGACTCCGGATGTGGATCTTATGGCCTCAAGACTAAACAACAAGGTGCCTCGGTTCATTGCGCGATCCATGCGCCATCGGAGCGGACGCCCTAGTTCTGCCATGGCACCGGTTCCGGCTCCCGTACATCTTTCCCCCTCTTCCCTTGCTTCCGAGGGTCATCAAGAAGATCAGAGCGGAGGGAGTACCAGTGATCCTAGTCGCGCCAGATTGGCCGCTCCGAGCATTGTATGCAGAACTAATACAACTAGTCGCCGACGTCCCCTGGCGACTTCCAGATCGCATGGATCTACTCTCAGGGCCCGATTTACCACCAGAACTCCAGGGCCCTGTCTTTGATGGCGTGGCCGTTGAATCCTGGATTTTAGCACAGGCTGGGTTCTCTCACGACGTGATTTCCACCATGATTAGTGCTAGGAAGCCTGTGTCCAGGCGCATCTATCACCGCACCTGGAAAAATCTTCTTTTCATGGTGCAAGGATCATGGTCGATCCCCTCTGCTGTTTTCCATTCCAGCCATATTGGAGTTCCTTCAATCCGGACTAAAATCAGGCCTTGCGCTTAGCTCGCTCAAGGGCCAAATTTCGGCCTTGTCAGTGCTTTTCCAATGCAAAATTGCCACCAAACTTCAGGTCAAGACGTTCATTCAGGGAGTTTCCCATGTGGCGCCTCCTTATAGAAAGCCATTGGAATCATGGGACCTTAACCTGGTTCCCGGGGCCTTACAGGAGGCTCCTTTTGAACCGCTGCAGGACATGTCACTGACCGTCCTCTCTTGGAAGGTGGTCTTTCTAGTGGCAATTACGTCAATCAGACAAGTTTTGGATTGGCAGCCCTGTCCTGCTGTTCTCCGTTACTGAATTTTCATCAGGACAAGGTAGTTCTCAGGACGTCCCCATCCTTCCTGCCCAAGGTCGTCTCCTCTTTCCATCTCAGCGAGGAAATTGTTTTGCCTTCCTTTTGTCCGGTGCCAGTCCATCGCATTGAGAAGGCCCTCCACACCTTGGATGTGGTTAGGGCGCTGAGACGGTACATCTCGCGGACTGCTCCCTTCCGCAAGTCAGATGCTCTGTTTATACTTCCAGAGGGGCATAGGAAGGGTCTAGCTGCTTCAAAAGCAATGCTAGCTAGGTGGATTCACTTAGCGATTCAGGAATCCTACCGTGTCAGAACCGCGCCTGTCCCAGCGGGGATTAAGGCGCACTCTACCCGGTCAGTGGGCGCCTCTTGGGCCATTCGGCACCAGACCTCGGCAGAACAGGTCTGCAAGGTGCATGGGGTATTAGATGTATGCTCCCCACCCAGGGACTGCTTTAGGATGTCCCACTGTCTGTGTCCCCCAATGAGGCATAGGAGAAATAGGGATCTTTGTGTACTCACCGTAATATCCTTTTCTCCGAGACATTCTTTGGGGGACACAGCACCCACCCTGTTTAGCCTACTGGCTCATTGTACCATTCTTAGGTTTTAAATTCAATGAAAAGATCCAGCTCACCAGAGACAGCATCCTGACATCGGAGCAAGAGACCGCTGTGTCAAAGCGCTTGATTTAAAACAATGAAGAAAGGAATGTCCAGCTCCACGATGTAGTGAATACATAAATCCTTTTACAGCAACATGGATATGAAATTACATTTTCCCAGAGGAGCATTGCACGGCGAATAAGTCTCCTTACCTTGACAAGCCACAGCTGGCATGTCACTCTCCGCAAGGAGAAACCTTACTTCTTAGACCCTAGTCCAGAGCCTCTCACCTTGCCAAATCAGATCTCATACTTTGCACTGACGAGAGCCAACAGCTCGAAACACCGTGTCTGCAAATTGAGATTCTGATTTGGCTTGTATCCTAAGTCATACTACAAGACTCGTTAAAGGGTTGATTGTGACTTGTAGGATCGCTACTACCAATAGGTGGCGCTGTAGAGTAAAAGTCCTCTTTCTTTCTGAAGAGGCAATTTGCATGGTATTTCAATACCGTAACTTCACATCTCAGAGAGAGAGACGTGTTTGGGAGTATAAATTTATGACGACCTTTGACACTCTCAGTGCTGGAATGAATGTGTCGCATGGATTTATGTCTTTTTACATCAATTAAGGAATTTGCTTTCAAGACCTGGTGGGGGCATCACAACACATTAGGAGACCCCAATCAGAGGACTATAAAACATCTGGACTCCTTATCTATGTACTGATCCAATATTTATGTTTCTCCCTCTCCCATATTGATAGTTCTTCTTCACGTCACTTGTCTTATCCATTGCATTTTTTCTGTGTTGTATTGTGCACAAATATGTGACTCTTCAGATTTTGTATTAGTTAGCCTGAAGAAGAGACCTGAGTAGTCTCGAAAGCTTGCAATGTGTTACCATCTTTTCAGTTAGCCATTAAAAGGTATCAACCACTGAGGACTCTCAATTCTGAATATTTTTAAATCCTTTTATTCACTTAGTCACTTCAAAGGTGAAGTTAAAAGGCCAGCATAGAAAAACAAGGCTTGCGTTGACTTCGTACACTTAGTCATGATGAACTGCTTTGTTACAAATAGATCTTATATACTATGTCCGGTCAACACACCGGTAAAATAATTAACACACAAAAAGTGGGAAACGTGAAACAGACAGAATTAAAATCCTTACCGAAATCCTAGGTTATGCATGACAAGATGTACAATTCAACCATCTACAGATAAATTATATTTTAATAGATAAAAAAAATGTTTCTTTAAATTACATTTTTTAAATCTTGTTTATATTTTTATAGAAACTATTTATATAAAACAGAGAGGGAAGAGGAAATAATTACCTTTTATTTATGTGCAAAGAAGATTTTTTTTTTTCGTAGCATAAATATGCCACATAAACACTTGCGATTTTAGAAAAATTGTGCGGCAAATCACAGCAGTATGAGCTGCAACCATTTCAGATTTCATTTGCATAAAGAAAAAAAATACATTTTTTTTTTACTTTTATCAGAATCAACAGGTGGCAGATAATTTGTTTATAGATAAATCCGTTGGAATGTTAATCCCAAACAGATTTATAATCTTATAAATTCATAACAAAAATAACACACTAAATATTCATCATAATTTTAGTTTCAGAATTTTTCAAAATAGCCTAAATTTATTAGATTAATAAAAAAGCGTGATATCTTTTCTTTTATTTAACCCCTTCACTACCAAGGGTGTTTTGCACGTTAACTCCCGGGCCAATTTTTACAATTCTGACCACTGTCCTTTTATGAGGCCATAACTCTGGAACGCTTCCATGGATCCCAGTGATTCTGACATTGTTTTCTCGTGACCTATTGTACTTCATGTTAGTGGTAAAATTTCATTCATATAACTTGCATTTATTTGTGAAAAAAATGGAAATTTGGTGAAAATTTTGAAAATTTTGCAGTTTTCCACCTTTGAATTTTTATACCCTTAAATCACAAAGATATGGCATACAAAAAACTTGATAAGTAACATTTCCCACATATTTACTTTACATCAGCACAATTTTGGAACCAAAATTTTTTTTTGTTAGGAAGTTATAAGGGTTAAAAGTTGACCAGCGATTTCTCATTTTTGCAGCACCATTTTATTTTTACGGACCACATCATATTTGAAGCCACTTTGAGGGGTCTATATAATAGAAAATACCCAAAAGTGACACCATTCTAAAAACCACATTCAAGGAGTTTATTAACCCTTCAAGTGCTTCACAGGAATTTTTTGAATATTTAAAAAAAAAAAATGAACATTTAACTTTTTTTCACAAAAAAAATACTTCAGGTTCAATTTTTTTAATTTTACCAAGGGTAACAGGAGAAATTGGACTGCAAAAATTATTGTGCAATTTGTCCTGAGTACGCTGATACCTGATATGTGGGGGGGAACCACTGTTTCGGCGCATGGCAGAGCTCAGAAGGGAAGGAGCGCCGTTTGACTTTTACAATGCAAAATTGGCTGGAATTCAGATCGGACGCCATGTCACGTTTAGAGAGCCCCTGATGTATCTAAACAGTGGAAACTCCCCACAAGTGACCATATTTTGGAAACTAGACTCCCCAAGGAACTTATCTAGATATGTGGTGAGAACTTTGAACCCACAAGGGCTTCACAGAAGTTTATAACATACAGCGGTACAATTAAAAAATCATATTTTTTGCACAAAATGATCTTTTCACCCCCAATTTTTATTTTCCCAAGGGTAACAGGACCCTATAAGTTATTGTGCAATTTGTCCTGAGTACGCTGATACCCCATATGTGGGGGTAGACCACTATTTGGGCACATGGCAGAGCTCGGAAGGGAAGCAGCGCCATTTGACGATTTTGGTTGGAATTGAGATCGGAAACCATGTCGCGTTTGGAAAGCCCCTGATGTACCAAAACAGTGGAATCCCCCCACAAATGACACCATTTTGGAAACTAGACCACCCAAGGAATTTATCTAGATGTGTGGTGAGCACTTTGAACCCCCAAGGGCTTCACAGAAGTTTTTAACGCCCAGGCGTGAAAATAAAATAATTTTTTTTTTCCACAAAAATGATATTTTTGCCCCCAATTTTTTATTTTCCTAAGGGCAACAGGAGAAATTGGACCCCAAAAGTTGTTTTGCAAATTGTCCTGAGTAGGCTGATACCCCATATGTGGGGGTAAAACACTGTTTGGGCACATGGCAGAGCTTGGAAGGGAAAGACCACCATTTGACTTTTTCAACGCAGAATGGGCTGGAATTGAGATCAGACGCCATGTTGCGTTTGGAGAGCACCTGATGTGCGCAAATGGTGGAAACCCCCAATTCTAACTCCAACCCTAACCCCAACACACCCCTAACCCTAGCCCTAACCCTAATGAGAAAATGGAAATAAATACATTTTTTTAATTTTATTATTTTTCCCTAACTAAGGGGGTGATAACGGGGGGTTTGATTTACTATTTATGGAGGGTTTTTATGTTTGGCAGCTATCACACGCTAAAAGACGCTTTTTATTGTAAAAATAGTTTTTGCATCAGCACATATTGAGAGCTATAATTTTTCCATATTTTGACCCACCGAGTCATGTGAGGTCTTATTTTTTGCGGGACGAGTTGACGTTTTTATTGGTACCATTTTCGGGCATGTGACATTTTTTGATCACTTTTTATTTTGTTTTTTGGGATGCAGAATTTACAAAAACCAGCGTTTCATGAATTTTTTTTGGGTGGTGCGTTTACGCCGTTCCGCGTGCGATAAAATTGATAAAGCGGTTTTCTTCTTCGGGTCAGTACGGTTACAGCGATACCTCATTTATGATCGCGCGTTATTGCACTTTTTGTTCGGCGGTATGATAATAAATCATTATTTTTTGCTTCGTTTTTTATTTTTATTTTTAAGGGGTTTGCTTAAGGGGTTAACTAATGGGACAGTTTTATAGGGCGGGTTGTTACGGACGCGGCGATACCAAATTGTACTTTTATTGTTTTGTTTTTTTTGTTTTTTTTTTTATTTCCAAAAAATGAATTTATTGGGGAATATTTTTTTTTTTTCTTGAATTTATTTAGCGATTTTTAAAAAAAATTATTTTTACACTTTTTTTTTTTTTACTGTATTACAATGTCCCAGGTGGGACATAACTATGTGACAGATCTCTGATCTGTCACATCACAGATCAGCAATCTGTCACAGGCAGTGTGCAGGTTTCCTCCTTGCCTGCGCTTTGCAGGCACTGAGGAAGCCAGCTCCCTGCAGGCCCCCGGAGGTCCCCGCCACCATATTGGATCTGGGGACCTGCAGGAAAGGAGACCCCCGCAGCAGCGCTGCACATTGCGCTGCTGTGGGGGGCTCAGGGAAGCACGGAGGGAGCCCCCTCCCTGCCGATGCTTCCCTTTAACCCCCGGTACACCGCGTTCGTGTTTGATCGCGGTGTACAAGGGGTTAACGTGTTGGGGCGGTCCGTGACCGCCCCTGACACATTGTGCCCGGTGTCAGTTATGATAATTAGCTGACACCCGGCCGCGATAAGCGGCGCTCACCACGTGGGCGCCTCTTATCACAATGACGTAATATTCCGTCCATGGTAATTAGGGCCCAGGGCACATGGATGGAATATTACGTCCAATGAAGGAAAGGGGTTAAACCCCGTGGTATTCTAGTATTTAATTTGAAGATCCACCACGCTTCTCTATTCCTAAGTATCGATTTTATATCGCCACCTCTGATCCGATTATGGATTTTTTTCTACACCATATACATTCAATGAATCCAATTTATTTATTTTTTATGGACTTCAACAAAGTTTCGATAACTGAGATATATTTCTATCTGTGTTAGCGCTCTCTATGTCATGGATGTGCTCCCTAATTCTTGTTTTTAAAGTGCGCTTAGTGCTGCCTACATATTTTAATTGGCAAGCTGTGCACTCCATGACATAGACAACGTTCTTACAGTTGCAGTTTAGGAAATCTTTCATTTCAAACAAATTATTATCATTAAAATCTCCAAATTTAGTACATTTTTTAGTATAACTGCACATTTTACACTGATTAACGCCACACTTAAACCTTTCATGTTTAACCAGTTACTTGTGTGTTCCTGCGATGTGCAGAGAAAGCTCGGTGATACTCTTATCGAGGGTGCTTTTCTAGAGACTATTCTAAATCCTTTTTTTTATTACTTCCTCAATATCTGGATCTTCTTTGAGGATTGATAAATTATCCTGAATAATTCTTTTTATGCATGAAAATTGGTTACTAAATTGTAAAACCAATGTTACAGGGTTAACAGGATTTTTGTTCCGTTATGTAGTTTTTTGAAATGAGATTTTTTAGACACAATTTTTTCCGCCCTATCTAAACTCCATTGATTGTAGCCCCTTCTACTTAGATGCTGTTTTATACCACAGACTTCTTTTTTATAGTCCTCATGCCGGCTACAATTTCTTTTTGCACGTGTCATTTCACCCACAGGAATACTTTTAATTATATGCCTCGGGTGATGACTTTTAGCATGGAATATCGTATTTCCAGCTGTCTTTTTCGATGAGTGAGGACTAAAAAAAAATAAAGAAGTCTGTGGTATGTATTATGTATGGAGCATCATATGGGGTCCATCATATACTGGATCATTATATGGGACCCCTAATATTCTGGAGCATCATATGGGGGCCTTGATAGACTGGAGAATCATATGGGGCCCATAATATACTGGAACATCATTTGGGGCCCATCATATACTGGAGCATCATATAGGACCATCATATACTGGAGCATCATATGGGGCCCATCATATACTGGAGCATTATATGGGGAACATCATATACTGTATGGAGGATTATATGGGCCCCATTATGTATGTAGCCTTATATGGGGCTCATTATGTATGAAGCAATATATTGGGGTTTATTATACTGTATGGAGCCCATTCTGTATGAAGCATTATATGGGGTCCATTAAACTGTATGGAGTACTATATGGGGCTCATTATAATGTTTGGAACAGTATATTGGGCTCATTATATTATATGGAGCATTATATGGGGTCCATTATTCTGTATGGAGCATTGTATGGGGTACATTATTCTGAATGGAGCACTATATGGGGTTCATTATTCTGAATGGAGCAATATATGGTGTCCATTATTCTGTATGGAGTAATATATGAGGCCCATTAATTCTGTATGGAACATTATGTAGTGCCAATAATACTGTATGGAGGACTACAGTATACTGAATCTTTGTCTGATCAGACCAGATAATCTTATTTTTCATAGTCTGAGAGTTCTTCATGTGTTTTTTTTTTTTTAGCAAACTCTATGGGGGCTTTCATATGTATGCAGTGAGGAGAGGCTTCCGTTGGGCTACTCTGCCATAAAGGCCCGACTGGTGGAGGGCTGCAGTGATATTTGACTTTGTGGAACTGTCTCCCATCTCCCTACTGCATATGTGGAGCTCAGCCAGAGTGATCTTGGGCTTCTTCTTTACCTCTCTCACCAAGGCTCTTCTCCCACGATTGCTCAGTTTGGCTGGATGGCCAGGTCTAGGAAGACTTCTGGTGGTCCTAAACTTGTTCTATTTAAGGATTATGGAGGCCACTGTGCTCTTAGGAACCTTGAATACAGCAGAAATTCTTTTGTAACCTTGGCCAGATCTGTGCCTTTCCACAATTCTGTCTCCGAGCTCCTTGGCCAGTTCCTTTGACCTCATGATTCTCATTTGGTCTGACATGTACTGTGAGCTGTGAGGTCTTATATAGACAGGTGTGTGCCTTTACAAATCAAGTCCTATCAGTTTAATTAAACACAGCTGGACTTCAATGAAGGAGTAGAACCATCTCAAGGAGGATCACAAGGAAATGGACAGCATGTGACTCAAATATGAGTGTCTGAGCAAAGGGTCTGAATATTTATGACCATTTCAGTATTTATTTTTTAATAAATTTGCAAAAATTTCTACATTTCTGTTTTTTTCCTTCAAGATGGGGTGTAGAGTGTACATTAATGAGAAAAAAAATGAACGGACATAGAGAGCGCTAACACAGATAGAAATATATCTCAGTTATCAAAACACTTTGTTGAAGTCCATAAAAATAAATTGGATTCATTGAAAGTATATGGTGTAGAAAAAATCCATAATCGGATCAGAGGTGGCGATATAGAATCGATACTTAGGAATAAAGAACCGTGGTGGATCTTCAAATTAAATACTAGAATACGACGGGGTTTAAATAAAAGAAAAGATATCATGCTTTTTTATTAATCTAATAAATTTAGGCTATTTTGAAAAATTATGAAAATAAAATTATGAATATTTAGTGTCTTATTTTTGTTATGAATTTATAAGATTATAAATCTGTTTGGGATTAACATTCTAACTAACGGATTTATCTATAAACAAATTATCTGCCACCTGTTGATTCTGATAAAAGTAAAAAAAAAATGTATTTTTTTCTTTATGCAAATGAAATCTGAAATGGTTGCAGCTCATACTGCTGTGATTTGCCACACAATTTTTCTAAAATCGCAAGTGTTTATGTGGCATATTTATGCTGCGAAAAAGTTCTTCTTTGCACATAAATAAAAGGTAATTATTTCCTCTTCCCACTCTGTTTTATACAAATAGTTTCTATAAAAATATAAACAAGATAAAAAATTTTTTTTACTTTAAATTACATTTTTTATATCAAATTATATTTATCTGTAGATGGTTGAATTGTACATCTTGTCATGCATAACCTAGGATTTCGTTAAGGATATTAATTCTGTCTGTTTCACATGTCTCCCACTTTTTGTGTGTTAAATATTTTACCGGTGTGCCGACCAGACATAGTATATAAGATCTATTTGTAACAAAGCTGTTCATCATGACTAAGGGTGCGAAATCACCAGAAACGCGTTGAGAACGCAAGCCTTGTTTTTCTATGCTGGCATTTTAACCTCACCTTTGAAGTGACTAAGTGAATAAATATCTTTGTACCGTGTTAGCCAGTAGATAGAAAAATATAAAAAAAAATATTTTTCTAAGTGAATAAAAGGATTTATGTATTCAATACATCGTGGAGCTGGACATTCCTTTCTTCATTGTTTTAAATCAATTCTTAGGTTTTGACATAGTTATGGTTATTGTTGACTGTTTAAGCTCCTACTGCTTTTTTTACCGAACTGGAGAAATCCAGCGAGCGGGTGTATACTGCAGGGGAGGCTTTAACTTTTTTTTTCTGGTTTCCTTCGTGTCCTCCTAGTGGCAAGCAGCATAACACCACACTGTCTGTGTCCCCCAATGAATGGCTCGGTGAAAAGGATTTAACGGTGAGTACACAAAAATCCCTATTTTGTGAGAAATAAATTAGGGCTTTATTGATAATATTTTGGGGTACATAATATTTTTCGATTGCTTCAGTATAAGGCTGGATCACATTCTTGTGTTTTTGGCTGAGCACTTACCTCGGGGTTCCCATGTAAATCCCGCAAAAATGCGATTCAGACAAAACCTCCAAGAGAACCACCCACCATGAGGTAGGTGGAGACACTTCATACTCCATTTGGCGTCTGCTCCGAAGGTATCCATGGTTTTAGACGTGCACAGATCTGTGGTCATCCTCATTTGTGCGCTAAAAAGACGTCTAAACTGATGGGACACCGCCGGAAGACAGACCTCCAAAGTGACTCCATCTGACGCATAAGTGGTTCCATCCCGGATTTTTTCTGAATCGTGGTTTTGTGGAATTTGCACGAAAACCTTGACATAAGAGCGCAGGATATACAGTGGGTAAAGAAAGTATTCAGACCCCTTTAAATTTTTCACTCTTTGTTTCATTGCAGCCATTTGGTAAATTCAAAAAACTTCATTTTTTTCTAATTAATGTACACTCTGCACACCATCTTGACTGAAAAAACAATGTAGAAATGTTTGCAAATTTATTAAAAAAGGAAAAACTGTAATATCACATGGTCATAAGTATTCAGACCCTTTGCTCAGTATTAAGTAGAAGCACCCTTTTGAGCTAGTACAGCCATGAGTCTTCTTGGGAATGATGCAACAAGTTTTCCACACCTGGATTTGGGGATCCCCTGCCATTCTTCCTTGCAGATCCTCTCCAGTTCCGTTCATTTTTTTCTCATTAATGTACACTCTACACCCCATCTTGAAGGAAAAAAACAGAAATGTAGAAATTTTTGCAAATTTATTAAAAAATAAATACTGAAATGGTCATAAATATTCAGACCCTTTGCTCAGACACTCATATTTGAGTCACATGCTGTCCATTTCCTTGTGATCCTCCTTGAGATGGTTCTACTCCTTCATTGAAGTCCAGCTGTGTTTAATTAAACTGTTAGGACTTGATTTGTAAAGGCACACACCTGTCTATATAAGACCTCACAGCTCACAGTACATGTCAGACCAAATGAGAATCATGAGGTCAAAGGAACTGGCCAAGGAGCTCGGAGACAGAATTGTGGAAAGGCACAGATCTGGCCAAGGTTACAAAAGAATTTCTGCTGTATTCAAGGTTCCTAAGAGCACAGTGGCCTCCATAATCCTTAAATAGAACAAGTTTAGGACCACCAGAAGTCTTCCTAGACCTGGCCATGCAGCCAAACTGAGCAATCGTGGGAGAAGAGCCTTGGTGAGAGAGGTAAAGAAGAACCCCAAGATCACTCTGGCTGAGCTCCACAGATGCAGTAGGGAGATGGGAGACAGTTCCACAAAGTCAAATATCACTGCAGCCCTCCACCAGTCGGGCCTTTATGGCAGAGTAGCCCAACGGAAGCCTCTCCTCACTGCATACATATGAAAGCCCCCATAGAGTTTGCTAAAAAACACATGAAGAACTCTCATATGAAAAATAAGATTATCTGGTCTGATCAGACAAAGATTCAGTATACTGTAGTCCTCCATACAGTATTATTGGCACTACATAATGTTCCATACAGATTTAATGGGCCTCATATATTGCTCCATACAGAATAATGGACACCATATATTGCTCCATTCAGAATAATGAACCCCATATAGTGCTCCATTCAGAATAATGTACCCCATACAATGCTCCATACAGAATAATGGACCCCATATAATGCTCCATATAATATGAGCCCAATATACTGCTCCAAACATTATAATGAGCCCCATATAGTACTCCATACAGTTTAATGGACCCCATATAATGCTCCATACAGAATAATGGGCTCCATACAGTATAATAAACCCCAATATATTGCTTCATACATAATGAGCCCCATATAAGGCTACATACATAATGGGGCCCATATAATCCTCCATACAGTATATGATGTTCCCCATATAATGCTCCAGTATATGATGGGCCCCATATGATGCTCCAGTGTATGATGGTCCTATATGATGCTCCAGTATATGACGGGCCCCAAATGATGTTCCAGTATATTATGGGCCCCATGTGATGCTCCAGTCTATCAAGGCCCCCATATGATGCTCCAGAATATTATGGGTCCCATACAATGATCCAGTATATGATGGACCCCATATGATGCTCCATACATAATAGACCCCATATGATGCTCCATATATAATGGTCCCATTTTTCTAGTTAAGAAAATAATAGTGTTATCATTTGGAGAACTAAAGGCCTGTTGACTGGATTCATTCAGTAACAGAAAGAAGCCATGGAAAACAGGGAAGCATGGCAGACAATCCAAAGATCTAAAATGATTGCGTGGATATGATCAGAACAGTGAATAGGAGTTTTAGGCAACTCTAACATAACAATTTTGCTACTTTTGACCTTTTCCACCATTTTCGCCCAGCTCTATTGGGCAACATGGGTGGGACTTAGCAGCTTGTCTAATTTATGAAAATCTTTGGTGTAACTCATGTCAGAAATCTTACTCAAAGCAATTGAGGAACTTGGCACTCAAAAATTGCAGTGAATGAAACAATATTTTATAGGCAATCCTTATACAGTGAAGGAAATAATTATTTGATCCCTTGCTGATTTTGTAATTTGCCCACTGACAAATACATGAACAGTCTATAATTTTAAGGGTAGGTTAATTTTAACATAGAATATCAAAAATAAAATCCAGAAAATCACATTGCATAAATTATATGCTTTTATTTCCATTATGCAGTGAGAAATAAGTATTTGATCCCCTACCAACCATTAAGAGTTCTGGCTACACGCCAGTTAGACGCTCCAAATCAACTCGTTACCTGCATTAAAGACAGCTGTCTTACAAAGTCACCTTTATAAAAGACTCCTGTCCACAGACTCAATTAATCAGACTCTAACCTCTACAACATGGGCAAGATCAAAGAGCTTTATAAGAATGTCAGGGACAAGATCATAGACCCACCCAAAGCTGGAATGGGCTACAAAACCATAAGTAAGATGCTGGGTGAGGAGACAACTGTTGGTGCAATAGTAAGAAAATGGAAGAAATAATGAATGACTGTCAATCGACATCGATTTGGGGCACCATTCAAAGTCTCACCTCGTGGGGTATCCTTCATCATGAGGAAGGTGAGAGATCAGCTTAAAGCTTAATGGAGGGAACTTGTTAATGATCTCAAGGCAGCTGGGACCACAGTCACCAAGAAAACCATTAGTAACACATTACGCCGTAAATCTTGCAGTGCCCGCAAGGTCCACCGGCTCAAAAAGGCATATGTGCAGGTCCGTCTGAAGTATGAGTGGTATTTTTTCTTTTTTTAAAGGAAATCAACTTTATCCATTATAACCTAAGGTGCTATTCATGTTTTTACAGGAACTGTGGGTCCATGCAAATAAATACGGAGACATGTCCTTTTCTTTCTGGCAGCACGGATGATGAGTACTAATACAAGTCTATGGGTCCATGAAAAAACACGTACAGTGCATGGATGACATCCGTGTGCTGTCAGTGTCCAACATTTCAAATTATAGGAGAAGCTTTGTCATTTATTGCTTTCTTTATTCATCCATGAAAATACCGATGACACACTGATAATAAACATGGACACAATGATAAACATGGACGTGGGAATGAGGCCTTATTCTGTGCTAAAGTCTGTGATAATCAATAGAATAAAAAGGTTTTGTTACCTTGGTAGATAGTTGAAAACAGATTGGCTAGCCTCTGGAAGAGAAGAAGAAAAATAATCTAGTTGATATGATATCTTTTAATGGTTAACAAAAATAGATGAAGAGACCTAAGTTGTCTCAAAAGAGCACTTCGTAACATCACTTATGTTATTGGTTAGCCATTAATCGGTATCGCGTCTGCAAAATTATTTTTTCTCTTCCTGAGAGTAATCATTACCTATAATGTCATTGTGATGGCACTGAATTCCATGGCGACAGCCAAAGAAGTTCCAGTTAGAGTTAAGCAACAGAATTCTCAGAATCCTGGTCCGCGGTCACATCAATTGCCTATGGCCACCAGAGCAGGGCCCTGCAAGCCTCCTCCTACCTGCCCCTCCTGATTAGTGAGCCAGGGTGACACATGAATTATGGTACACCGGGTCTACCAATCAGAGGAGAAACCACTGGACAGAGCCCTGCAAGCCTCCTCCTACCTGCCCCTTGTGATTAGTGAGCCCAGAGTGACACATGCATTATGGTACAGTGAGCCTACTAATCAGAAGAGATACCACTGAATGGGCCCTGCAAGCCTCCTCCTACCTGCCCCTCCTGATTTAGTGAGCCAGGGTGACATGAATTATGGTACACCGGGTCTACTAATCAGAAGAGATACCAGTGGACAGGGACCTGCAAGTCTCCTCCTACCTGCCTCTCCTGATTAGTGAGCCAGGGTGACACATGAATTAAGGTGCACCGGGTCTACCAATCAGAAGAGAAACCACTGGACAGGCCCTGCACACCTCCTCCTACCTGCCCCTCCTGATTAGTGAGCCCAGGGTTACACATGAATTATGGTACACCGGGTCTACTAATCAGAAGAGATACCACTGGACAGAGCCCTGCAAGCCTCCTCCTACCTGCCCCTCCTGATTAGTGAGCCCAGGGTGACATATGAATTAAGATACACCGGGTCTACTAATCAGAAGAGATACCACTTGTCAGAGCCCTGCAAGCCTCCTCCTACCTGCCCCTCCTGATTAGTGAGCCAGGGTGACACATGAATTATTGTACACCGGGTCTACTAATCAGAAGAGATACCACTGAATGGGCCCTGCAAGCCTCCTCCTACCTGCCCCTCCTGATTAGTGAGCCCAGGGTGACATATGAATTAAGATACACCGGGTCTACTAATCAGAAGAGATACCACTGGACAGAGCCCTGCAAGCCTCCTCCTACCTGCCCCTCCTGATTAGTGAGCCCAGGGTGACATATGAATTAAGATACACTGGGTCTACTAATCAGAAGAGATACCACTGGTCAGAGCCCTGCAAGCCTCCTCCTACCTGCCCCTCCTGATTAGTGAGCCAGGGTGACACATGAATTATTGTACACCGGGTCTACTAATCAGAAGAGATACCACTGAACGGGCCCTGCAAGCCTCCTCCTACCTGCCCCTCCTGATTAGTGAGCCCAGGGTGACACATGAATTATGGTACACCGGGCCTACTAATCAGAAGACATCACTGGACAGGGTTGCTCCACTCTGCTGTCAGCACTAAGCACCAAGCTCGCTCTAAGCAGGGGGTTTAGCATTTGATGTAAGAGCGAGCTGCTCATTTAATCTGTCATCTCAGGGGAGCTGAACTGACACTAATGGCAGCGCACTGTACAGAGTGATCTGCCATCAAAGTGAGGACTGTAGATATAAGCCAGGGGGACACAACTTTCCTTGGATACAATGGCCACATTGTTACCTTGTATCACTCCCTAGGGTCACCTTCAGCCTTGAAGGGTTATTGCAATTAAACATTCATTACAAGCATATAAATGATAAGTAGGAGATTCTTTTTCCGCAATGGAGAGTAACGTGCACAGATGCATTTACACCTCTGTGATACGGAACAGTGTGAGTTCCCTAATAAGGGGGTGCCTGAGATAGGTACAGAATGGCTCCCCAGGCCATAAGTGCACCACTGATATATACCCTGGCAGTACGGGGCATTGGCAGACAGGACTCATAGCTACACATTTTAATCTGGAAGGGGTTAAATACCCAAATATGTCATGTTTGTTTATTGCAAAGCCCTGTGGGAAGTATTATTCTGAGTTGCATATGATGAAGGCATTATTTAAGTGCACCCCACACCCCAAGATAAAGTAAGGCGAACACAGGATAGTTAGGTTGTACAACCAATGCTTTATTGACAGTCAGCCATTGTGACATCTATAATTGTCTGACAAGATGTTTAGAAATGTTTTATATGTTGTACATAATGGATTTAAAAGTATCCATGGCTCAGAGCAGCCACCAGAACAGCATTGAACTTCTCCCAGGCAGCCTGGACTTGAGGGGTGAAAGCAGATCCCAGCTTTAATGCCAAGACGATGACCAGAACCTCAGCCAGACGCTGCGAATGAAAAATGCCACATTATTAGCAATGTTTATAAACAACCAGTTACAAAACTTTCTTTGTTGTCTTGCTCAATTACCACCAAGGGTTCCCATAACCAAAAAACTGCAAATTAAATAGTCTTCTTTACACTGTACATTGTTGGCCAGTTACGTGGGTCAGTATTTGTGATCCTAGTGTATCGCCTGGACAGGAGAGTTACAAGTCATGATAGTCTTTTTCTCTACAGATTACATTCCTGGTCTTGGTTTACAAAAACCGATGCAAAATATTGCCACGTGACAAGGGCCACACACTTGTTCACCACATAATTGGCAGGCCACAACTGTAGGAGCTTCATTTGACGCCAAATTGAGTATCATGTAGTTTTCCCAAAGGCTAGAATTAAGAAACAACTGAACTGATATTTGAAATAACTCAAGAGCTTGTGTCTACCTAGTATTTATTCATGTCATTAGTTTTTTTAGTAAAAGGTAATTCGTTAATTAATTAATCTCTATCGCTTGTAGGTCAAGTTAATAGTATAAATGAATCATACCTTGAAGTTCTCGGGGTCCACATGGAGTTCCTGGGCATGGGATCTGCTGAGGTCAGCCAGGTAATGTTTCACATCATCAATATGTTGGATGGCACTGCCAACAGCTGTGAGCACCTTCTTGCCATGAGCCTTGACCTTGGCATTGCCGGTGATGGCAGAGACATTGGAAAGGTTGCCAAAGGAGCTGAAGTATCTCTGGGTCCAGGGGTACACGATCAAAAGTCTAGTCAAGCAGTAGGAGAAAAAGTATTAATATTTTTATAGCTCTGTTGATGGAATATAACTATTTGTATGGGAAATAACTGCATCAATATCACTAATGTACAAGCAATATATAATTGCTTCATTATAATAAACCTACCTAAACAATTGTCTATAAAAATTATGACCATTGTATTAATTATTCTAAACGTCAAAGCATAGGGTGACCTGCAGTAGTGTTCTTACCTGCTCAGGGTTTCATGACCATCGGCCTCCACGTTGACCTTCGCCCAGGTTGAGTTGATGAAGGCCTTCTCTTCGGCTGTCCAGTGGACCATTTTGGCTGGAAATGCAAGTAGCTGTTGAGCTTTCTGAGTGAGAAGTAAGATGCTTCTGTCTTTTAGAGATTCTTTCCCTGATTTATAGGAAATTTTGCAGTGTCACACCCAGTCTTTGTTTTGCTGTGTCATTTTTTCTTCTCCACCCTACTACATACTCCTGCATATCTAATCTGGTGGGAATAAGCTATTATTTTTTTTATTGTTTTTTAGATGTTTGTAAGTTCTAAACATCACCAATATATTTCTGCACTTTATAAGTCATAGAAAGAACCGAAAAAAACCTTAAGAACATGGATTATACTGGAAAGTGAATCTCGGGACAGCGGTATGAATAGTAAAAAAATGCCTTTATTAAACAGTGAATTGCAACAACCAGCACTGTGTGCAAGAGTGCCCGCACACTAATATGACAAAATACAAATACCAATAAAAAAGAGAAACACTTATATACAACATATACCATGTACTAACATGAACGAAAAGGGGACCAAGAAGTAGATGCTATGGAAGTAATATTTTTGTAGCACATATGAAACTGGAGTGCAAAAAGTATATACAGTATGAATACAGGTGCAAATCTAGTCCCCTAGTGTGTAATATTCAATATAGCCAGAGTGAACAAAAATATCACGTTGGAATCAGAGACTAGTGTACACTCGATCCCAACAGTGAAAAGTCTTGGGAATAAGTTCCTAAGGCATATCAAATGCAAAAATTATATTTTGTAAAAAATAGAATAAGAATTTGCCCAAAATAATATATATAGCACCAGACTAATGCAGATTAAATTGCATATCCATACACCACAGGAACAGCTGGGGACCACCACTGGACCACCATCCGGTACTGCCATAGGTTATTGATATTATTACTACAAATTAATCTCTATTATGATTCAGTTCTTTGACATTGTGGTTTATCCTGTGGTATATGGGTGCGTGCAGGGCAGCACTCTATCCTGCATATTGCGCAAAGGACAGCACTTCAATCTGTAATCTGTTTGTGCTATGTATACTGTTTTGGGCAGCTGTTCCTGTGGTAAATGGATATGTATAGGGCAGCACATTTTTGGTCAATTTCACAACACTCAGATATTCATTAATTTTTTAAAAATAAAATCCATACCCATAACTCATTCTTTACTGGAAACATACACACGTGGTCAAAATTGTTAGAACCCCTCGTTTAATGACTGACAAGCCATAATGGTCACAGAAATAACTTGAATCTGAGAAAAGTAATAATAGATCAAAAATCTATGAAAATGTGAACAAATGAAAGTCAGACATTGCTTTTCAACCATGCTTCCACAGAATTTTTTAAGAAATAAAACTCATGAAATAGGCCTGAACAGAAATGATGGAACCCCTGAAAATGTGACAAAAGGGACATGTTAAATCAAGGTGTGTCCACTAATTAGCATCACAGGTGTCTACAATCTTGGAATCATAATGAACATAAGGAGAAACAAAAAGAGCATGCGATCACATACATATATGAAAATATCAAATTTTATTAAATACCAAATAGCAGATAAAAATACATCTTTATAGCAAAAGTGTGCTCAAATTGAATGTGGACAGTATATCCCATGAAACAACAGTTAGCTTACTGTGCGTCTCTATTTGGTCCTTGACTAGTCCCGTTCTGTGGATCTGACACATCATCTTCTGCAATCAAGTATCCTACGGAAATTGTTATGTATATTAAATTAATGGATGCTATGTTCATTTATGTATTACTGTAACTTATATACTTTATTATCTGTTTATTTTATTATATGGCTATGTAATCTTTATGTGGCTATACATCATTAAGCTCCATGATACTATTTCCAGCCGGTTATCCATACACTTTTTTTCCTGGGGTTGATGAGTAATGGTTATTGCCAGATCCGCCTATGTTTCATGGCCGTGCGCATCGCCATGTTGTCTGTGTTTCCACACTGCGGCCGGCATCTATATGCAATGCGCTCACTTCCTGGTATCTCCGGCGCGTGCGCAGTGTGCATGATGCCTGGCTTCAGTGGAGGACCTGCAGACGTCGTGGCGCATGCGCCGCGGGCGCCAGGTTTATTGGTGGATCTTGGTCACATGATCAGGGTCAGGGGCTATTTTAAAGGTCCTCTTTGGACATTTACACTCACTCCTCCTTGATAAAGCGTCGGGGGATGCCGCGAAATGCGCGTCGGGGGTCTCACTACTGGGCTCTCCTCTTCCTCCCTTCCCTGGTAAGTTCCACCATGGGCTATTTTGCAATTCCTGGTTGATACAATGTTATGGGGTATTCACATGATGGTTGGAATCTAATTGGCAGTTACACTTTTTTGGCCTTAGATTTCTGTGATATGGCCTGCATTGTTACTATGATACTGTGATATAGGTGACCATTTATGTGTATTTATTTTCCTTGGTGGTTCTTTGATCAGGTTGTTTTCACCTGGGTGGAAGATACAGGTGATGTTTCATGAGATATACTGTCCACATTCAATTATGAGCACACTTTTGCTATAAAGATGTATTTTTATCTGCTATTTGGTATTTAATAAAATTTGATATTTTCATATATGTATGTGATTGCATGCTCTTTTTGTTTCTCCTTATGTTCATTATGATGTTTTTGAGCTTGTGCAATATGGTGCAGGAATGGGTTGGTTTCCCACTCCTATTTTTCACCCTATGATATCTGTGGGGTTCTTGTTGCTATTAATCTTGGAATTAGTAAGTGGGCCTGTATAGAGAGCTACAGAAACTCACTGTGCTGTTTGATGACATGATGTTCCTGTGACTACAGTTGCACATATTATTCAGAGATTTAAGCTCCATGACACTGTAGCCAACCTCCCTGGACGTGGCCCCAAGAGGAAAATTGATGACAAATCAAAGAGATGGATAATACGAATGGTAACAAAAGAGCCCAGAAAAACTTCTGAACAGATTAAAGGTGAACTTCAAGCTCAAGGAACATCAGTGTCAGATCGCACCATCCGTCGTTGTATGAGCCAAAGTGGACTTCATGGGAGATGACCAAGGAGGACACCATTGTTTAAAAAAAAGAAATCATAAAAAAGCCATACTGGAATTTGCCAAACTACAAGTTGACAAAGTCACAAAGCTTCTGAGAGAATGTCCTATGGACAGATGAGACAAAAATGGAACTTTTTGGCAAGACACATCAGCTCTATGTTCACAGATGGGAAAATGAAGCATATCATGAAAATCAAGAAAATAACACTGTCCCTACTGTGAAACAAGGAGGAGGCTATGTTATGTTCTTGTGCTGCTTTGCTGCATCTGATACAGGGTGTCAAGAATCTGTGCAAGGCACAATGAAATCTCAAGACTATCAAGGGATTCTTGAGAGAAATGTGCTGCCCAGTGCCAGAAAGCTTGGTCTCAGTCACAAGTCATGAGTCTTGCAACAGGATAGTGACCCAAAACACACAGCTAAAAACACCCAAGAATGGCTAAGAGGAAAACATTGGACCATTCTGAAGTGACCTTCTATGAGCCCTGACCTAAATCCTATTGAAATCTTTGGAAAGCGCAGAAACATGCCATCTGGAAAAGGCAACCTTCAAACACGAGACAACTGGAGCAGTTTGCTCTTGAGGAGTGGGTCAAAATACCTGTCGAGAGGTGCAGAAGTCTCATTGACACTTACAGAAATCATTTGATTGCAGTAATTACCTCAAAAGGTTGTGCAACAAAATATTAAGTTAAGGGTACCATCATTTCTGTCAACACCTATTTCATGAGTTTTATTTTTTTTTAATTCTCTGAAAGCATGGTTTAAAAGCAGTGACTGACTTTCATTTGTTCATTTTCATAGATTTTTTTACTTATTACTTTTGTCAGATTCAAGTTATTTCTGTGACCATTGTGGTTTTGCTGTCATTAAACAAGGGGTACCAACAATTTTGACCATGTGTGTATTATTGTGATGATCAATATATACACTGCATGCATAATTATTAGGCAAGTTGTATTTGAGAGGATTCTTTTTATTATTGAACAACAAGTATGTTCTCAATCAACCCAAAAGACTCATATCAAAGCTTAATATTTTTGGAAGTTGGAGTGTTTTTTTTTTTTAGATTTGGCTATCTTAGGAGGATTTCTGTTTTTTCAGGTAACTATTACTGTGCAGAATTATTAGGCAACTTAATAAAAACCAAATATATACCCATCTCATTTGTTTATTTTCACCAGGTAAACCAATATAACAACACAAAATTTAGAAATAAACATTTCTGACATTCAAAAGCAAAAAAAAAAAAATCAGTGACCAATATAGCCACCTTTCTTTACGATGACACTCAAAAGCCTTCCATCCATAGATTCGGTCAGTTGCTTAATCTGTTTACAATCAACATTGCGTGCAACAGCCACCACAGCCTCCCAGACACCTGTTCCGAGAGGTGTACTGCTTTCCCTCCCTGTAGATCTCACATTTTATGAGGGACCACAGGTTCTCTATGGGGTTCAGATCAGGTGAACAAGGGGGCCATGTCATTATTTTTTTTACTTTTAGACCTTTACTGGCCAGCCACGCTATGGAGTATTTGGATGCATGTGATGGAGCATTGTCCTGCATGAAAATCATGTTTTTCTTGAACGACACCGACTTCTTCCTGTACCACTGCTTGAAGAAGGTATCTTCCAGAAACTGCCAGTAGGTCTGGGAGTTGAGCTTCACTACATCCTCAACCCGAAAAGGTCCCACAAGTTCACCTTTGATGATACCAGCCCATACCAGTACCCCACCTCCACCTTGCTTGCGTCTAAGTCGGAGTGGAGCTCTCTGCCCTTTACTGATCCTGCCACGGGCCCATCCATCTGGCCCATCAAGAGTCACTCTCATTTCATCAGTCCATAAAACCTTAGAAAAATCAGTCTTAAGATATTTCTTGGCCCAGTCTTGACGTTTTATCTTATGTTTCTTGTTCAAAGGTGGTCATTTTTCAGCCTTATTTACCTTGGCCATGTCCCTGAGTGTGGCACACCTTGTGCTGTTTGATACTCCAGTAATGTTGCAGCTCTGAAATATGGCAAAACTGGTGGCAAATGGCATCTTGGCAGCTTGACGCTTGATTTTCCTCAATTCGTGGGCAGTTATTTTGCACCTTTTTTTTATCAACACGCTTCTTGCGACCCTGTTGGCTATTTGCCATGAAACGCTTGATTGTTCGATGATCACGCTTCAAAAGCTTGGCAATTTCAGGACTGCTGCATCCCTCTGCAAGACATCCCACAATTTTTGACTTTTCAGAGTCCGTCAAATCTTTCTTCTGACCTATTTTGCCAAAGGAAAGGAAGTTGCCTAATAATTAAGCACACCTTATATAGGGTGTTGATGTCATTAGACCACACCCCTCCTCATTACAGAGATGCAAATCACCTGATTTACATAATTGGCAGTTGGCTTTCAAGCCTATACAGCTTGCAGTAGGACAACATGTATGAAAAGGATGATGTGATCAAAATACTTATTTGCCTAATAATTCTGCACACAGTGTACATATATCTGTGTGTGTACTAATATTGTAATATTTGTTAAAGAAGGGTAGACCATGAAGGAAACTTGATTGAGGAAAATAAGGGCTCAATTCTGGCTTTATTAGCAGAGGGATATAGTGAGCGTCATGTTGCCTCCATCCTTAAAATTTCTAAGACGGCAGTCCATTACAACAAGGTCAAGCAGCAGACACTGGGGACAACAATGCTACAGACCGGCAGAGGGCGAAAACAACTCTCCAATAACCGGGATGACATCATCTTATTTGAATGTCACTCAGCAACTGCAGGATGACATCAAGTGACCTACAAAAGGAATGGCAAATGGCAGCTGGGGTGGAGTGCACGGCAAGAACAGTTCGTAACAGGCTCCTAGAGGCAGGGTTCAAGTTATGTAAAGGTGGAAAAAAGCCTTTCATCAATGAGAAGCAATGGAGAGCCAGGCTGAAGTTTGCCAAAGACCATAAGGATTGGACCATAGAGGACTGGAGTAAGGTAATCTTCTCTGATGAGTCTAATTTTCAGCTTTGCCCAACACCTGGTTGTCTAATGGTTAGACAGAGACCTGGAGAAGCATACAAGTCACAGTGTCTTGCACCCACTGCAAAATTTGGTGGAGGATTGGTGATGAGCTGGGGATGCTTCAGCAAAGCTGAAATTAGGCAGGTTAATCTTTGCAAAGGACGTATGAATCAAGCCGCATACAAGGATATCTTGGAAAAACAGTTGATTCCATCTGCTCAGGCAATGTTCCTCAATTCTGAAGAATGTTTTTTCCAGCAGGACAATGCGTCATGCCACACAGCTAGGTCAATCAATGTGTGAATGAAGGACCACCACATCAAATCCCTATCATGGCCAGCCCAATCTCCAGACCTGAAACCCATTCAAAACCTCTGGAATGTAATCAAGAGGACGATGAATAGTCACAAGCCATAAAACAAAGAAGACATTTTTGTTCCAGGAGTGGCATAAGGTCACCCAAAAGCAGTGTGAAAGACAGGTGGAAAACATGCTAAGAAAGCTGTGATTAATAGAGATGAGCGACTTTGCCTTTTTTCGGGTCGAGTCGGGTTTCATGAAACCCGACTTTCTCAAAAGTCGGGTTGAACGAAATCGGCTGATTATCGTGAAAAGTCGAAGGCCGACTGAAAAACGAAACCCAATGCAAGTCAATGGGGAAGAAAAGTCGGCAGTGAGTGGAGGACAGGAAACACACCTACTGTACAGTGCCCATTTTAATGCCAAAAACATCAATTCTTATTACTTAAGCTTGTCAACCTTAATTTACTTTATAATAATAGTTAGGCATTGAAAACTGGGGGCTATTTTGCTAAAGTTGGGGGGGGGGGGCTGGCTCCAGATTTTCGTGGGCCCAGGGCCAAAGAGTGTCAATGGGCTCCTTTAACACATGCCACAATTCATGATCCTCTGATATGGCAGAGAAATTGCGGTATAGTACAATGAAAAATACTTCACTTCTTACACCTCATGACTGATATCCATTTTAAATTCTCCAATGGCTCCAAAAATGGACAGTATATCACTCCATATAGTATTATGGCCACCGCATAGTGCGCTATACAGAGTAATGAGGCCCATATATTTCTCCATACAGAATCATTGGTCCCATATAATGTTTGAAACAGTATATAATGAGCTCCACATAATGCTACAGTATATGTTGGTCCCCATGGATGAAGCTCCACTGTCTTATGGGCCCAAATAATGCTCAATATATAATGGGCCCCATTTCTAATGCTCCAGTGCATAATGGGCCCTGTAAATGCTGCTCCAGTGTCTGATGTCCAGTGGGCCTCATATATCATTCTCCAGAGTATAGTGCTCCCCAAAAATAGCTGTCCCAACATTGAAAACAATTAAATAAGTCTCCTCGCTAGGGAATCCCTGTACTAGTCTGGACTCCTCGTCGTCCCCATCTTCCATCTCACTGCACTTGGACTGTTTAGGCAGAGGGCGTACAGACGTGATGTCATCGCGCTCTCTGACCAGAATGTCACTGTCAGGAAACGCGGAAGACGTCACGGCGGTGGAGCAGGGAGAGGTAAATATTTCAACTATGCAAGTGCTGTGATCCTGAGCAAGCAGGGGGAGCCCACTCGTTGGCGACGGCACTGGCACAAGGCCCCTCATAGTACGCCGGTGTGTCTGACGGCAGGTGTGCACCCCCACCGTCAGAGACACTTGATTCTACTATGAGGGACCTTGTGCCAGTGCCGTTGCCAAACAGTGTGCCCACCCACCTGTCCAGGGCAACGGCACTCGCACGGGTGCGTGCGCCAGGTGGTGACCCTGGCCCTGTGGGAGGAGGCAGCCCAGTTAGGGAGGTGGAAAAATTGGCATATGTTGATGTTGGACATTCAGCAGCTGCAAATGGAGGAATTGGAGAAGTCCGCGGAAGAGGAGGACAAAAGCAAGCCATTTTTCTGGCAACCTACGTATCAGCAGGGGAGGGTGGGGCAAAATCCTTTGAAACCCATGCATGGTTCATTTTAATGAAGGTTAGATCATCAACATTTTGGGCTGACAGACGGGTCCTTTTTTCTGTCAGGATTGATCCAGCAGCATTGAAGACTCGTTCAGATAGCACACTAGCAGCAGGGCAAGCGAGCTCCTGTAAGGCATATTGTGCCAATTCAGGCCAGGTGTCAAGTTTACTGGCACAATAGTTAAGGGGGAATGACCGGTGAGGGAGAACATCGATATGGGAGAAGTAGTTTGTTACCATAGTTGACAACTGCTGTCTCCTGTCACTTTCGATCGATGCAGTATTACCAGTCGTGTGAGCAGTACTTGAAAAATCAGTCCACAACATGGTCATGAAACCCCTGTGTCCAACGCCACTTTGGCTGTGTGCACCACGAACACCTCTTTCATGTTGCCACCTACGACTTGTTGGAAAAACATCACCGCCGCTTTGTGCTGGGAATGCCTCAAACAAACGGTTTACCAGAGTTGCTTGTTTGTTTGCTAATATTAGCTCTAAGTTCTCCTGTGGCATGATGTTTTGGAAATTGCCTTTATAGCGTGGATCCAGGATGCTGGCCAACCAGTAGTCGTCATCGTTCATCATTTTGGCAATGCGGGGGTCCCTTTTTAGGATCTGCAAGGCATAATCAGACATGTGGGCCAATGTTCCAGGTGTCAGTGATGCACTGCGAGTGCTGGGTGGAGGGCACTTTCTCGCAAATCCACATCCCTCCAGTCACGCACAAACCCTGTACCTGACCTTGCAATGCCAACATTTTTTCTTGCCCCCTGAGAAGCATCCTCCTCCCCAATATAATCATCCCCATCCTCCTCCTCCACCTCGTCCACGAGACTTCCCTGACCAGAAAATGGCTGACTGTCATCAAGGCTTCCCTCCTCCTCGGCTGCAGACGCCTGCTCCTTAATGTGCGTCAAGGTTTGCATGAGCAGACGCATAAGTGGGATGCTCATGCTTATGATGGCGTCGTCTGCGCTTACCAGCCATGTGCATTTCTCAAAACACTGAAGGACTTTACAGAGGTCTTTCAGCTTCGACCACTGCACACCAGACAACTCCATGTCTGCCTGCAAACTGCCTGCCCGTGTATCCTCCCACAAATGAATACAGCCTGCCTCTGTTCGCACAGCCTCTGAACCATGTGCAGGGTGGAGTTCCACCTTGTTGCAACGTCGATAATTAGGCGGTGCTTGGGAAGGTGGAGCAATTGCTGCAGCTTCTGCATACGACTGGAGTGTACGGGCGACTGGCGGATGTGCGAGCACAGTCTTCGCACCTTATGGAGCAGGGGTGTTAACTCCGGATAATTATTGAGGAAGCACTGCACCACCAGGTTCAAGGTGTGAGCCAGGCAAGGTATGTGTCTGAGGTTTGAAAGGGCTATGGCTGCCACTAAATTCCGGCCGTTATCACTAACTACCTTGCCTGCCTCAAGATGTAGACTGCCCAGCCATGACTCAGTTTGTCGCTGCAAGTAGTCAGCCAGTACCTCTGCGGTGTGTCTGTTGTCACCCAAACACATCATCTTCAACACAGCCTGCTGACGCTTACCACTAGCTGATCGATAGTGGGACACCTCATGTGCAACACTGGCAGCTGCGGATGGAGTGCTGGTGCGACTGAACTCTGTGGACGAGCTTTCGCTTCTGGAGGAGGTGGAGGGTCGAACGCCTACAGCCAACTGTTTCCTATACCGTGGGCTAGGCAGCAGTGTCCCACCGCCGCTGTCCCCTGTGGACCCTGCATCCACCACATTAACCCAGTGCGCAGTGATGGACACGTAACGGCCCTGGCATGCCAACTGGACCATGCATCTGTTGTGAGGTGCACCTTTCCACTCACTGATTGCTTGAGTGCATGGACAATGCAGTCTTTCACATGCACGTGGAGGGCTGGGATGACTTTTTGCAAAAAGAAGTGCCGACTGGGTAGGTCATAGCATGGTACTGCGTAGGCCATGAGCTCGCGGAAAGCTTTGCTTTCAACCAACCGGTAGGGCATCATCTCTAACGAGATTAGTTTGGCAATGTGGGCGTTCAAAGCCAGTGTACGCGGATGAGAGGATGAGTACTTTCTTGTCCTACTCAGAGTCTCTGGTAGGGTGAGCTGGACTTGAGAGCTGCCTATGGTGGAACTAGCGGTGGACATGGCGGACTGAGAGAGGGTTGGTGATGTTGATGGTGCTGGTGGTGTTGCTGATGGCCTAGATTTAGTCTTTCGTAGCAATAATATTGTGATTCCATGACTGCTTTGCCCTTGCGACGACACCTCGACATTTGCTGCTGGTGGTGTGCAAAACGGTGGGCTTACAGTGGGGGAAGCGATGTAGCGTTGCTGTCTACCTTCATTCGGAGCTGGTGCACATGTGGTACGTGAGGTTTGGTAGTCCGTCCACTCTTGCAAGTACATGGTGGTTAAATGTCTAAGCATGCAACTGGTATTCAAATTTATCACATTTTTCCCTCGGCTAAAGGTCTTTGTGCACTTCTTACAGATAACTTTTGCCTGATCATTAGGATTTTGTTCAAAAAAGTGCCACACTGCACTCTTCCTACTATGGAAGACATTTTGAGACCTTGCACGCTGTGCTAATTTGACCGTCTGGACAAGCTGTTCTGCAACTCTTGGTTTTTGTAACACGTTTTTGGACTGCTACGGTCATGCCAGATAACAGCTGTTGCAATATCGTTACCTGCTGCGGATCCTCCTCCTTCTCTTCTGAGCTATTGGCAGCGGCACCCTCTTCCCCCAATGGATGCCAATCTGGGTCAAAAACTGGGTCATCCATCACCTCCTCTTCAATTTCATGTGCACCTTCCTCTGTGTCACCATGTAAGGTGGTATAGTATGCGGGAAGGGGCACCTGAGTTTCATCAGGGTCAGATTCTGGCTCAGTATACTGCGAGGACAATGTAGTGCTCTGAGTGAATGTACCAGCAGAAAAATCTAGCAGTGGCTGTGCATCAGTGCACTCCATGTCAGATTCATCTTGGACTGGGGAATTCACGATTTGACTTGCTAAACCAGGCATGGTATGTGAAAAGAGCTCCATGGAGTAATCGGTAGTGTGGCCTGCCACATCCTACACTTTTGGTAGGGGTGAAGGACACAAGGAAAGGTGTTGTTCCTAACCAGGAGCCTCCAACTCTGACTCAGTGCTTTTATTTTTTGAAACTTCAGAAGAGGAGGCGAGAGAGCTGGAGGCTGTGTCAGCAATGTAAGCCAAATCTTGTTCCTGAATCTCCGGCTTTAAAAGTGGTTTACCTACTCCCAGAAAAGAGAGCCTTCGAGGCCTTGTGGAGCCTGACGATGACGCAGGCTCAACACCTCCTGCCTTAGGTGCTATTGTGCTTTTGCCACTACCAACAGATGCAACACCACCACCACCACCATCGGGACCAGCTGGCAACCCCCGCCCACTTCCATAGCGTCTTCCACCATACTTGCTCATTTTTGTGAAAATGTACCCAAAATACCACCAGCTAGAAGATGTATCTACTATTGGTGAGAATTTGAATCTCACTATAGATTTGAGGACGCAGAACTATTGTCTCTGGCCCAGTAGTGATTACACCTCAATGTAACATACTGAAATTGGATGGTGTATGACAAGGTGTAGGGTGTCTATAGGATTGGTGAGAATTTGAATCTAACTATAGATTTCAGAACGCAGAACTATTGTCTCTGTCCCAGTAGAGATTACACCTCAATGTAACTGGCTGAAATTGGATGGTGAATGACAAAGTGGAGGGTGTCTATCGGATTGGTGAGAATTTGAATCTCACTATAGATTTGAGGACGCTCAACTATTGTCTCAGGCCCAGTAGAGATTACACCTCAATGTAACAGACTGAAATTGGATGGTGTATGACAAGGTGTAGGGTGTCTATAGGATTGGTGAGAATTTGAATCTCACTATAGATTTGAGGACGCAGAGCTATTGTCTCTGGCCCAGTAGAGATTACACCTCAATGTAACAGGCTGAAATTGGATGGTGAATGACAAAGTGGAGGGTGTCTATCGGATTGGTGAGAATTTGAATCTCACTATAGATTTGAGGACGCTCAGCTATTGTCTCAGGCCCAGTAGAGATTACACATCAATGTAAGAGGCTGAAATTGGATGGTGAATGACAAGGTGGAGAGTGTCTATAGGATTGGTGAGAATTTGAATCTCACTATAGATTTGAGGATGCTGAACTATTGTCTCAGGCCCAGTAGAGATTACACGTCAATGTAACAGGCTGAAATTGGATGGTGAATGACAAGGTGGAGGGTGTCTATAGGATTGGTGAGAATTTGAATCTCACTATAGATTTGAGGACGCTGAACTATTGTCTCAGGCCCAGTAGAGATTACACCTCAATGTAAGAGGCTGAAATTGGATGGTAAATGACAAGGTGGAGGGTGTATAAAGGATTGGTGAGAATTTGAATCTCACTATAGATTTGAGGACGCTGAACTATTGTCTCAGGCCCAGTAGAGATTACACGTCAATGTAACAGGTTGAAATTGGATGGTGTATGACAAGGTGGAGGGTGTGTATAGGATTGGTGAGATTTTGGATCTCACTAGAGATTTGAGGACGCTGTCAATGATGCTCTCAGTCCAAGTATGGACGCAGGCAGCTTAATAAGCAGGACTGCTGCACAGTGCACACACAAAAGGGTGGAAAAATGAACCCTTGGAAACTGTGCAGAAAAGAGGAAGAAAAGTATTTTTGCTTTTAAAAAAGCAGTTTGCACAGCAGTGTGGAAACAGCAATGCCGCTATCAGGGAGCCTTATAAGGCAGCCTAATAACCAACAGAGCTGATGCACAAAAATAGAGCCTCCTCTGTCACTGCACACAAAGTGTTGTGTTGTAAGTGGAAATCGCTAACAGCAGAAGCAGTTTTTTGGTTCTTCTTCCCTGCCTAACGCTCTCCCTACAGAATCAGCAGCAGCTCTCCCTATGCTAAGATCGCCATAAGTAACATGGCGGTCAGCATGCACGCCCTTTTATAGCCCCTGTGATGCCACACAAAGCCAGCCAATCACTTGCATGCCCTTCTCAAAGATGGTGGTGACCGATGCCCATGTCATCGCGTTGCCCACAGTGTGCGTCCTCCATCATTGGCTGAAAAATTGCGCTGGAAGCATCTTTTGAAACGCGACTTTGGCGCTCTGGTCGCCGACCTCGTGGCCGACCTCACGCTATGGTCGGGTTTCGTTTCATGGAACCTGACTTCAGCGGAAGTCGGCGACTTTTGAATATGACCAACCCATTTCGCTCAACTCTAGTGATTAAAAATCATGGTTATTCCACAAATATTGATTTCTGAACTCTTCCTGAGTTAAAACATTAATATTGTTGTTTCTAAATGATTATGAACTTGTTTTCTTAGGCTATGTGCACACGCTGCAGATATAGATGCGGATCCACAGATGTTTTGGCTGCACGGATTCACATCAAATCCGCAGTATAGTGCATAGCCAATGTTAATCTATGGGAAATTGGAATTTGTTGTGCACATGCTGTGGAAAAATCTGCGCAGATTTGCAGCTTTTTTTTCCCACAGCATGTCAATTCTTTCTGCGGATCTGCACAGCGTTTCTGCACCCATTGACTTCCAATGATTTAGGCACATCCGCAGCAAAACTGCAGATGTAAAAAAAGATCTGCGGATATGCTGCAGATGTGGGTGCGAGAAATGCTGCAGATCTTGAGGAGGGAAGTGTGTGGGCAGAGCTATGTACGTATCTGTGTGTGTGGGGGTCTGTGTGTGTGCCGGTGTCTCCGTGAATCTGTCTGTGTGTGGCGGTCTGCGTTGCTGTGTGTGTGTCTGTGTGTAGGCAGGCATCGTCCGATGGGACTACAAGTCCCATCCAGCTATGCCTGCTACAGTGACACCATTAGCCAATGATTGGAAAGTAGTAGTCCCATCGTCCGGCTAATGTGTTGAATGTTAAATAAACAGACACATACAGTACACATAGTACATACTTACCATATACACCTAATCCTCGAAGCCATCGATAATCTGCACATAAAATTAAAATAATAATCTATATACTCCCTGTGTCCGACGTAATCCAATTAGTAACGATTGTCCAACGACGATCTCCTGTGGAGAGCTGTCACATCAGCAGATGCGATCGCTCTCCAGGGGCTCTGGTGATACAGTGACGGAGAGAATGCTCCGCACTGTATCACTCCGCCACCAACAGGTCATCTGAGTTCATCCTGTCACTTGTGGCACCCCAGCGTGATGGAGATGGTGGAAAGGGCAATGACAGGGGTGGTGATGAGGACAATGATGGGGGAGGAGGGCGCGAGCAATAATGGAAGGGGTTGCATTATACTCTGAGGGGGCTACATTATATTCTGTGGAGAGGCTGCATTATACTATATGAGGGGGAATGCATTATACCCTATGAGGGTGCTACATTATATTCTATGGGGGGGCTACATTATACCTTATGAGGGGGTTGCATTATATTTTGCTGGGTGCTGCATTATACCCTATGAGGGGGGCTGCATTATATTCTATGAGGGGGCTTCATTATATTCTATGAGGGGGCTACTTTATATTCTATGAGGGGCTACATTATATTCTATGAGGGGGCTACCCCAACCCTTGCTACATAATTGACGTGTACTACCTTATATTATACTCTGATATTAGCGTGTTTTACCACACAAGTGGTGGTCTTGAATTTATTTCTATGCTACATAGTGGGCCCCAAGAATGATTTTCTCTGGTGGACCCAAGGTGCTCCAGTCCGATGCTGTCTCTGAGGGTGCACACACAGCAGGATAAAGCATAGGCTACAAAGACTACATAACCTGTGCTTTTCTTTGCGTTCTACCTCACTGTGTGTGCGCTCTCAGTTAAGACTTGTGTTCTCCTATCTCCTGAGCTGCACTTTTCAAGGGTTTATTGAGCTTTCAGTGGGGGTTTCCAGGCAATTAAATGTGATAAAACTTCAATGAAAGTTTAGTTACTCTTTAAACTTTGTTTCCAGTTACCATTTGGGTCACTTTTGTAAGTCTGAGCAGGACACAACTGATGCAAACCGATGGTCTGGTCTTCAGAAGAACTGCTTCTAGGGTTTCCTGCATAAGAAATGAAAAAGGATTGTCTTAGTAATAGAAATTACGCCTTACTGACCACATTTATGATCTTTTTATATGTCACTTTTATCTACGTGTTCACATCATACATTATTCATAGCAGATAGTGGATAGTCACTTTGTCGGCTCAAGAATTGGGTGTTATGTGTATTCTAAGTAAATGGCTTGCAACCTTGTGACTGACCTAAATTAACTTGTCTTTGGAAAGGTCATGGATAGGAATTTCCATACCTATATCAGGAACATCCTTGCAGTGCATAAAAGTATTTGTACTCGGCTTTCTCCATTCATGGGGTATGTGCACACTACATCTTTAATTCGATGGCTAAGCCGCCAGAGTTTACTTTCTTATAGCTGCTTTAGGAAAAAGACTTTTTCCCTGAAATGGCTTTGCGGGCGGTTTTGTTGTTGTTTTTCATTCTCTATATCTTCTATTGAGAAAGTAGGTGGCTGACTTCTGAGCAGAAGCCACCAAAAGAAAGAACATGTTGTTTTTGTAGCTATGGTCTATAGGATTGTCAATAATAACCAACTCTTGTGCTCAGCTTTCTTCAGCAGCCCTAAGGACAATGAATGAAGCAGAGTTGTAGCATGCGCTTCTCTGCAGGGCCCCATTCTGTGGTGAAACAAGCTTTCACTGAGGCTCACCATATGCTCTGGCTTCAGGGTAAATTCACTTGCTTCAGATTTTGATGCAGAAATTACTGTGAGGCCGGCGTCACATTACCATAGAATACGGACGAGTGCTATGAGAAAAAAACGCATAGCACTTGGACCAATGTTAATCTATAGGGCAGCTCCCATCATCCATTTTTTTCTCGCTCGTATTATACGTGCGACAGAAATCGCAGCATGCTGCGATTTGCACCGTATTACGGCCGATACTTGCCAATGCAAGTCTATGGGTGCAAGAAAAAAACAGATTACATGCGGACCATGCGTGTGACTTGCGAGAAATACGCATCGGTGTCCTTTAGAAAAGCTGGAAATTTATTGCGCTATACTGTAAAATCACACTGACAGGTTAAAATAGAATAGGATACATGTATACACGTAGTATAGGTATATATATATATAATTGACACACACACATATATATATATATTTATATTTCATATAGATAGCAGAATAGGTGATAATTTAATTGTCGGCTTCAGTAAAATCATTGCAGAAGCCGACAGGATATGAGACATGGTTTACATACAGTAAACCAATGCATATCAGTTAGATTTATATATGTCAATGTGAAGCGAAAAAAGGAGAAATATGCAGCACTCACCGATATAGCTGAAAATCTGTGCGTCTTTATTTCACATAAATTCCATCAATAGTTATGTGGACATGCAGGACGTTAGAGGAATGCTAGGGGAGGGAGGGTCCAGGTAACGAGTAATCGCGAAACGGCCGTTGTCCGGCACCTCCCTCCCCTAGCAATGCTCTAACGTGCTGCATGTCCACACATCTATTGATGGAATTTATGTGAAATAAAGACGCACAGATTTTCAGCTATATCGATGAGTGCTGCATATTTCTCCTTTTTTCGCTTCACATTGACATATATAAATCTAACTGATATGCATTGGTTTACTGTATGTCAATGTGAAGCGAAAAAAGGAGAAATATGCAGCACTCACCGATATAGCTGAAAATCTGTGCGTCTTTATTTCACATAAATTCCATCAATAGATGTGTGGACATGCAGGACGTTAGAGGAATGCTAGGGGAGGTGCCGGACAATGGCCGTTTTGCGATTACTCGCTTCTACGGGTCCAGGTAGCGAGTAATCGCGAAACAGCCGTTGTCCAGCACCTCCCTCCCCTAGCATTCCTCTAACGTCCTGCATGTCCACACATCTATTGATGGAATTTATGTGAAATAAAGACGCACAGATTTTCAGCTATATCGGTGAGTGCTGCATATTTCTCCTTTTTTCGCTTCACATTGAAATATTCATGTTTTTTCATCCAAGCACCTCCGTTTTTTGACTGAAATATATACTGCAATACTTCAGATAAATAGCTCTGTCTGTTAATGTGGTGATTTGTGTGCCCTAGTATGCCATTCATCTGTTTGCTCTTTGCTGAGATTTATATATGTCCATAACTAATAATGTTATTAGTGTGTGTGTAAAATTTTGGAGCTGTAGGTGTTAAATTAAAGAATTAATTCACGGTAAAAAAATTGTGTGGGCTCCCGCGCAATTTTCTCTGCCAGAGAGGGAAAGCCAGTGACTGAGGGCAGATATTAATAGTCTAGAAAGGGACCATTGTTATTGGCCCCCCGGCTAAAAACATCTGCCCCCAGCCTCCCCAGAAAAGGAGCATCTGTAAGATGTGCCAATTAAGGCACTTAGCCTCCCATTGCCCTGTAGCAGGTGGCATATGGGGTAATAAGGGGTTAATGTCACCATGCTATTGTAAGGTGACATTAAGCCTTGTTAATAATGGAGAGGTGTCAATAAGACACCTCTCCATTATTAATCCAATAGTATGAAAGGGTTAAAAAAACACACACATTAAGAATATATAATATATATTCTTATAAGAATATATTAGAAGTATTTCAATGAAATAATTACATATTTTTGCCATCTTTATTAAACTCCCAATCCATTTGAAGC